>NC_058040.1:6691357-7313150 GCF_019176455.1 Solea senegalensis
CGCAGCTGGGTCTTAAATCCACTTTGAATGCCCCCCCCAAGCCTAAAAATGAATAGGGATGGGAATGTGTATCGGTCAGTTTTGGTATTGGTATCTTCACAATGCACAGACTGTAAAAATGGAAAGAAAAATCATGTTTGGGCTGTTTACTTCTTCATTTTAGGAGAATAATAAAACATGCATGTGACTATGGGGGAGTTCCCAAATATCATTGGAAATATAATATAATATGTGGTTTTATATTACAACTACTGTATAACTACTCTTATTGTACTAAAGACCATACAATAAGAGTGTTAAGCAGATTTTCATTGTTTCCTGACCCACTTTGTAAAGGAAATGGGTGGGCAGAGATGTCCTATGTTTGATACAATCTTTAGTTTCACCACTAGATGTCACTAAAACTGGCACAACGGTCCTATAAGACCACCAATAGTGGACAAGAATGGTGACATGGTGATGAAAGCAAGGAGAAGAACATTATCATGCAAAAAAAAAGCAAAAGAGTAAATAAAAAAATAAAAGTATACTGAACCTGAGACTTCATCTCATACAGTAGTGGGTTGTCTGGAGTTAGCTGAATGGCTTCATCCCACTTCTTAATGGCCTCCCAGTGCCTACATAAAATACACAGGGTTCAAACACATATTAATCACACATTTACCATGAGTATCGAAAAAGCAATGTGTTGCACTACTAAATTACTTGTCATATGGGTTATTTATAGACCATACTGTTACAGACTACATTATCAACACAAACACGAGTAAAACAAACAAGCAGTTAACTGGGAAGCCACTCCATGGCCTCCACCCTGAAATGTGATGTTATGTAACATAACATACGATATGTCCTCACGCTTGTTTCAATTTCTTGCATATAATTATTCTCAGAAGCAAAGACTACAGATGCAAGTTCAAGAACCAATCACAAAAACACAAATTGACAAAAAAAAACATAGCAGAAATAAGCAGTACAAGGATCTAAGACACAGTTCAATTGAAGGCAGTTTGAACTTAATTTTATTTAAACGGTACATGGTACCTGAAACAGGTTCTGTCAGCGTTAGTGCCTACATGAGGGGCTTCTGAGGTTAAATGGCTGCTGGGTCATGTACTGTGGATAACGGATTTGAATGAGAGAAGAGAAGTGAGGTAGTTTAGAACATTTCAACAGCAGAACTTTATAAATGAATAACATGAGATGTCTATTTCATCTTGACTGTAGGGAGGTCCAACCCAACATACAATACAAAGCACAGTAATGGGGACAGACATGAAAGTGGATTTCATTATAGCTTCATGACTGGAAGTAGACCAACTAGTTTGATTTTTAATTTTTGAATCATAATGAGTCTTGAATTAAAGTCTACCGTCAAGCCAAATACCTAAGCATTTGTATGACTCAACACGAGCTACGCGTGTGCCAGATTCAGAGTCACTTGAGGAAGAGGAGAAAACAAGATACTTGGCTCTTTCTGCCTTTAACACTTCTCTGTCATTATAATATGTCAAAATAATCATAAGTTATGAAAGCCAGACTCAAGATGAGTCAGGACCAGAAGTTTTTATTTATCATAATTATGCTATAAACCATATACAACGAAGGATAGACCCTTGTGGACCACCCATTTCAGATATAGGATGACCTACCATCAGCAACAACAGTCCGAGTAAAGTAAGAGTGGAACTTTAAGCAACACTATGCAACTTTTTTCTTTTTTCTTTTTTTTTTACCTCAAAGTAACAGGTTTTGACAGGTTACTGATTTGTAATCAGGAGAATGGAGGCACTTTCATTCCCTTTCTGCACCTGAACCTCTACTCTGGCACAATGTCAGTTTGTTGAGTGGGTGGGAAAACTGTGAAAAGTGTAAACTAAATGACAGACAGTGACTCAAACTGCCAGAATCAGGCTCAGCAAATTCAGGAGTAATGCTGATCTAAGGGTCACGCGGCAAGGTTTTGCCTGATGACATTACACACAGTGAAAGAAAAGACATGAATAGATGCAAATATCTTTACCAATCAGCGTTAAGATTTGGAGATAAAATGTGGAAAATAGGTGGAAACACCCTTCCCTTTCCTCTTTTCCCTTAAACATGGATGGCGAATAAATACAAATGACCCTGCAGCTTAATTCATGTGAGCAAATGCAGACTTACATGCATGTGTCACTTTAATGTTTGTTGGTGGCCGTGCTCAATGCTGGAGGCAGCTATTGGTAGTTGGCAACAGTGTATCTGTTATAGCTGTGTTCAAAGCAAGAGATGCTAATGTTGCTTAAGTGATGGCAATGTGATGTCCGCTAGGGATGGGAATCGCAGGGTACCTCACGATACAGTATTGCACTCAATACATGGTCCATGATACCAATAATATCACGATACAACGATACTGTGATAATCAATATAGCAAGACAATCACATTATGATATCTGTCTAACTGAAGTGACGGATTTCTCTATTTATTCACAACATAGAGAGCAAAATGCATAAAGTCTATGTATTGAACATGGATGAGGCATCTCTTAATGTAGCTTTCTCCACCATTATTCAGCTGTAAACTTTTGGTCAGGTAATTTCTGCCAAAGTTTCCCTCATTCATTTGAGCAGTGTCATCAAGTAGCGACGTCCAGTGTGTGAAACAGGCAGGGACTGTTTATTTAAACACTTTCATTTGTTAATAAAAAAAATGATTGCTCTGGTGTATCGATTACTGTATTGCATGAGGAAGTAGGACAATATATCAGCAGACTGATATTATGACCCACCCCAAATGTCTGCTGTGTTTATGACTGACAAAAAACACCAGCAACATGGAGAACAGCCTTGTCTGGTGAAGTGTTTAAGCATAGACACAAAAATGTGATTTGACTGGCTGCCACCTGTTGTTGGTGTGACTTCATCTAGACCTAGAGAATGCAGTTTACTGTTCCTGTGCCCTTTCTGCACTAGTGTACATTTCATTTTTGCTGGGCTAAAAGATTTCTAATAAGACATAGAATTATTTCTGTTCAAGTGGCTTGCAGAGAGAGAGAGAGATAAGGGAACGGGTCATTTCAAACCTACTGCACAGCACAACCATCCACCTGACTGGCAGTAGTAACACAGAGTGCACAAAGGCGACTGCAGGTTAAACCAACACACAAAGGTCCACTGATGCATTAGTCTTAAAGGTCACTGCCGCCTCAGTCGTCATCCCTCTATATCTCCTCGTCTGTTTTTGCATAGATTAGTTTATGAAGGTTTAAATTTGGTAAATAAATCTTCCTTGTTGTAACATGGGGAATGGACACAATGCAAATGTTCATGCTCACCCCTTTGCCTCACCTGTTCAAGTCAATATTGACTCAACAATCACTTCCTCCTCATAAACTAGGTTATAGTCTGTCTTGTCTATATCTTTTACAGCGTTACTGAGATGAATATCCGGGCACACTCAAAAGCAATTAAAATCACACATTGAGACCAGTAACATCATTTTGTTATCAATATACAAATTACAGCCACACTAGAACCAAAGCATGAGGAAATATATATCACAGGCAGAGAGTGAGGAAATGGGACCGGGGTGAGGAAATCTCATCACCAGATGAAGCAAATGACACTAAAAAAAAAATATTTGGCAATAAAGCAATGCACCACATGAAGCATGAAAGATAAAATGTCTCCTCTATTGTTACAACAATAGATAAATCAAAGGCAGGACAGAAACAGCAAGAGACAAATTAAGAAGGTTTAAAAGAAATATCTGCACAACAGTACACATTCATGTTTAGTTTGAAGACAGAGTGAACAAATATGAAACTAACTGGGATCAGAATCACATTTTTGTGCTGAATAAAAAAAACAAAAAGAGTGCAAGGACATCGTGACCATGCCACAGTGCAGTCCAAAAGAATGAAATATCCCCAACACATGGTTTTGTAACCATGTGTATCAAAACTCAACCAATAAACTGACAGGCTAATCTAAACCACAAAACTGAAAATGCAGAGTATTTGAAATATACTATGAATGCCAGACTTGAATTCGAAAGCTCAATTTTTTCTTTGAAAAAAGAAAAAACTGATGCAGTGCGGAGGCTGGGAGCCGAACAAATCAGGAAACTATGTGTAGTATTTGAATGCTGTTGAATGCTGTCTCACAAAAATCCCACACCTCCCAACAAGTAGCTATTCAAGATATAAAATGAGACATAATACTATGATCATATGCCCTAATTTTTTTTCTCTTCCTGTTTTCATGTGATGTCTTTGTGAAAGTGGAAACTGTCAATCATCTTTTAGGCTACCTACAAATGCCTGTTGAGCCTTGCCAAAGTCTTTGTGAGGCTGTTTTACAAATGTTGTAGTGTCTGAAGACTCTGAATGAGCTTTCAACCCTCCTTTCAAAAAGAATATTTATGAGTGAACATGCAGTCATTTTTTTGTTTTGTTTTGTTTCCTTTATTCAAAAACATGTGTCAATCAGACAGACAATGGACTGTCATTACTCAGGTACTGTTGATCAATAAAAGTGTCAGTCAGCCTATTCATACCAAAACTGTGATTAAAGAAAGTATTTTAGTGTGCTGGAGGACAAAGAGTGTATCTGCATGTTTCAAAAATCCAGATTTCAAAAAAGGGTTAACAAATTGTGAGAGAGCAGGAAACCGTGCCCGACTGCCGACCTGATTAATTCACATAAAACAACACTGGCTGACCTTAAAAACAGCCAAAAGTTACATAAGACTCAGATCACAAACAGGTTCAGAAACATCTTTGTTTTTGGTTCAGAAACTTCTAAACTTTGGTTTACAAAAAAAAGTGAATGACATCAGAAGTCAATGTTGTTAGAGAGAAAAAAAAAACCTCACCAAGACATCCCTTGCCAGACACCATCTCAAACCTCTGAACGGTCATTATGCAGCAGCAAGCAAGACATCATTTCCCCAGCAAGATCCACTTTCTCCTCGCAAATACAATTACAGGCTGTCAATGAGGGCAACAGCTTTACATCTTCTGGACTGGAGGGTTTTTCACGAAGTGAAAGTTATCTGGCTAAAAGGCCAATTGCCATGAAAGAAATATCAAGTAACAATCTCATTATTGGATGTTTGCTCTGTTCTCTAACATTGGCTTCTATCAAATGCACATATGCTATAATTACATTTTCACACAACGTAACTGTCAATGACGCACTAAACGGATTTTTACATTTCAAAAGCGGAGCGATATAAGTAAACGCAAAGCAATATTTAGCATTGTTCAACAAAATGCAAACTCTCCACTAGAGGTAGACTGCTTTATCGGGAAAATATTTGCCTTTTTCTTCTTAAATAATCAGCACTGGCTCATTATTATTTACTGATATGTAATTACTAAAAATTGTTTTTTGACATGCATCATGTGTATAATATTTAGTTTATATATTTTTCTATAGAAAATACTGTATATTAGGAGACAGGCCATTACTGTGTTGTTCAATAGCTGGTTACAGAAGTTAAGCAACTTTTTGTATAATTAGTTGTATTATAAATTGGCTAAATATATGGGCAAATAATGACTTTAAAAAGTCCTAAAAAGAAGCAAAATGTGATTTACTACAATCTAAATATGCCCCAAAAATATTTAGGATTTCAATATTTAGAGTAAAAGCTGCATTGGTTACATATAACCTTGTCCTTTAAAAAAATAGTTTTAAATAAACATAGGACAAGTCAAGCTAAGGTGACACACATATTACATAAATAATTGTTTGTTTGTTTGATGGTAATTTTTACTGGTGAGGTGAGTCAGGAGAATTCTAGCTGGGTTGGACATAATGTCTGCTCTGTGCAATAGTGCCACCTTCTGGAGAAACGTCAGTATCACATACAATTATTGGCAAAGCTGAGCTTTGTTTAACTTCTCCAAGATATATAAATACAAACATCTCAGGACACTATTATCTATTAGTCCACAAATAAATACTCCAGCCTCACAGCAGACAGGAGGTATTAATATCAAACCAATATATCAAACCAGTATAACCCTCAGAATAATAATTAACTGCCACAAATCTGGGACAGAATATGAAAATTGACATTTAAAAGAATTGTCAGATTACATATTGAGTTTATATGTTCAGCATTGGTTATATTGGTTTGATGACAGCTGAGCAAATATTAACTGTCCAGGATTTTAGTACACTGTGTGTTTTTCTATTTATTGAAATATCATCAGCAAAATCCTCGTCCCACGAGCATCACAACTACTAATGGTGTTATATCAATATATGCAAGTGATCAAAGCCAGAAGCTGCTAAACAGATATAGTCATGCATGTTTTTAGGTATGTGTATGCTGTTTTTTAAAGCTGCCACTGGAATAATGTGCACACAGCAACCTTCCCTCACCTGCCTTCCTCTGCCAGAAGAGCACCCTCTTCCTTCAGTCTCTTGCTCTTGGCAGCACAGTCCTCCAGCAGGACCTCCCGTCGCCGCTTAATAACATGCAGCCAGTCCACATCCTCCGCTTCCTCAACTTGACCTGGTCCACTGTCTTCGGTCTTCTCTGCCTCGGCCTCAAATTGCTGCAAAACTGACTTTGACACCTTCTCACCAACTTTCCTCTTCCAGCTAAATGAAGCCATTCTGTGAAGATAAGTGTGGAGTCACAGGCTGCAAATTGTACCTCACATCTTCACAGCAGGTAGTTAACAGTATTATGAAAATGTTTTATTCATGTTTTATTGAATCAGTTTTTTTAAAGGTGTGCTGCAAAGTGACAGGCTCAACCTTGAATAATCACTCTCACGTTTGCAAGTCCAGGGTTTTAAAGAAGTCAGGAGGTACAGAACCAACAGACTTAAGAATCATTACACAGTTGCAGCCATTATGGCTCTGAATTAGAAATAAGTGTCGCTGCTTGCCTTCTCTTGTCACTGTCATCGTGTCTATTATTATTTACCTTTGGTTGCTACTGGCTGTGCTTCAATTTGTACCTCAGGGATAATATAGGTGAACTTTGAAATGCTACATCAAGATTATCTGTGGACACTGGGTCAGAACCCACAGATGGGTTGCAAAAGATTTGTCTCCAAATAAATTTGCAGACATTTGCCACCCTTCACTAAACATTAAATAAAACTTGTGTAACATTAAATTGTGATTTATTAAGCAAATATATTGGTAGGTTTTTGAAATAGCTGATTTACCTTTTAAAAATATTAAGTTTTACAGAAAAGGCAGTGAGATTTAGATTTTTTTTTTAAACAAAACAACGTAATCAACCATTCGCTGTTTTCATAATTTATATGGAGAATTGTCCCTCAAGTTAGTGAGTCCCTCAATAAAATGTTTTGAAAATGTCTATATGTGATGAAGATTTAGTTTGATATGTAGGCTACAAGAAAAGTCGCAGCATGTTTGCATTATTTTCATCGGATAGTCGCGTATATCACTCAGCACAGTTTGGTGTTTTCCAGTAGTAAATAACATATGAACGGTCATTTTAAAACCACAACTCAAGAACTGTGATAAATTAAGCCAAAAACAATAACAAACAATGTCAAAACAAAGCTAACTAATGTTAGCAGTTGTCGCTTGTCTTACGAATACTTGCACAATACACGCTAATAAAACTGCATTCTATTTAATTTTGTCAAGGACAAAATAGATATTGTTATGAAGGTAGGTAAAATAACAGTGACTTACAGGTTTCCGTGGGCAACAAAAACAAGCTAGCATAAGCTAAAAATTTGCCTTATTTGTGATGACCCTTGGTGATACGTTCAAGTCATCTCGTTTAAATCGACATTTCTACTACTCGAATCATAAAAAAGGTAAACGATGGTAATAGATCAAAGAGCAAACCACATAACGCATGCCACTTTTAATAACTTGTCAACACATGGTTAAAATAACGCAGAAGAACTGACAACTCTGATGGTTTTCCATTTTCTTCCAAAATATCCAATGTTACCTGAATGCAGCATGACCCGGAAACTGTTGATGTTTCTATTAATGCTTAAAGAAACACTAACCTTTTAGTTTTAAGGCAGAAAATCTGGACCTTATAAATCACCAATTACATCACAGTAGTGTGGTGTTAACGACATACACTATAATAAAACTGTTCCCCATTAATCTGGTTAAAGAACACTACAACTTATTTTGTTTCAGTTTGACGTTGGAAATAAATAATTAAAAACAATCACAATTATGCCATGTTCAGTTTCTTTAGAGTTGCACAAATATTCTATGTCTGTGTTATTCCTAATAAATTAAATGAATCTTTATTGTCTAATAAGTCTGCTAAAATACAAGAACCAGTGAAAAACAATTCAACGGAATAGTGTGCGGTTTAGCAGTTTATTAGGCAGTTGTGTATACAAATGATTCAAACACTGTTCATTCAGATTTACACTCCAATCTGGTGGGGTCCCTTTACACGCCACAGAAAAATAGAACATTTTAAGCTGTAGACAGACCAACTGAATTCAACTGCTTACAGTCTGTAAGGTAAGTATTCCATGAGCTGTCAAAAAGGTCACGGCTTCACAAATTCATCTTTCCCACAAAACCAATCATGTAAGACATGATAACAGTTCTGTCACCAGGACTTGCAACTTCAATTATATTTTTTCCATGACCATAGTGCATTGCTTTACCATGACCTCTATGAGTCATACCCTTTAGTTTAAAGGTGAGACATAAAGGTCAAACATTAACTTGGATGTAAATAATAACTTTGCTGGACAAGAAGACAACATAATATAATTTTGTCAATTTTATTTATAGATGTAGTACATCTGTGAAATGAAATATAAAATTGTTTATGTAAATTAGATATATTAGATTTTTAATGCTGAGGTAATGTTGAGAACATGCAAACTTCTTTTTGATACCCAGTTTTTAATTTATCAAAAGACCATAATTTAAATCTAGTTTTTCTAGTGCCATTATTTAAAATTGGAAGCAGTTATTGACATCTACAGAAGTTTGACAAGAAGCACCAAAACTTTGTGCAGTTAAGAGTTTTGTCATTTTACCCCAAAATGTTTAGCAAAGCAGATGCCATAATTTGTAGACTAAAACCAAAAAAACAGGTTCCAATCATTTTGATAAGTAGTATAAATTCCAACTTTTACCCACATAAAACAAAGATTAATGATAATGGTAAGGGAGCCAACCTGACACCAGTTAAAGCTTCAAGACTTTGGACCAGAAATAGAGGGAGACACAAGATACTTATGATTATAAGAGATTGTAAGCAACAGATTCTGTTGGACATTTTTACTAAATTAGCCAAGAGAGATTTTTTTCCTGTTGGTCAAAATTCTGACCTACCCAGCAAGAGTTAATAATTACAGTCTTAAATGTCTGCTTTAGGTTTAAACATATGCCAACTTCCTTTCCAAGGTCAACCTGCAAGGGAATGTGTGGGCATTCGAAATGGAAAAATATCCCAAAAAAATACAATATTTAGATTTTGGATGACACTGTCCATGCATTGCATGTAATTGTTGCTACTTATTTTCAAATTGAGCCCTGAGGCCTATACACTTGTGGATTGGCATTTTGGAATTAAAGGTAGGCAAAGGCATGTTACACACGTATGTCGTAATCATTCACAAATTCTAATAATTCACTTAAAAAAAGATACATAAAAAGTCTACATGAAATTTTCATTGTAATATGTCAAATAACGTGATATTTCTAGATTCTGACTGTCATGGCAAAATATATCTTAAATGGTAAAAGCAGGTTATAATTCATCAGGAAACAATCAAGTATCTGACTGAATAAGTGTGATTGAAAGAAAATAAATCTGTGATAGATTTACAAAAAAAAACAAGACAGTAAAAAAAGAAGATATATACCATCCAGCAATAGATGTTAACACAAGAAAGAAAAAAGGCAATTTCCAATAGAACCAACACTCTTTCTACTGATAAATATATTTACGTCTTTAGATAAAAAAAAAATGTCGGGGACAGATAATTTTCAAGCAAATTTTTACATCATTGACAATACGGTGACAATTTAGTATCAGATTCACAGAAAAGAAAACCAATCTGATGAAGCATTCTTTAATCCCCGACAAATGACTGAAACACAGGGATCACTGCACTTCTTACAGTCCAATGAATGATGGGCATGTCAACCCTAGTCATAGGCAGTGCAGCACCTGGATACATCCACACTACTTCTCTGATCCCTACTGAGAGAAAAACAAGAGCAGCAGGAAATTAAAGAACCTTGTGCAAAAGTGCTTCCTGCATCAGCCAGCTCCTCAACCCTTAATTTGAGGCTTCTTTCTCTGCAGGTAAAAACTTGGTCTAGTTCTCTGTACTGAAATGATCACTGTCTACGGTACAGAAAATTCAGTGTAATCACTTGCTCGTATGTGTGTTGGTGGGATGTGGAAATCTACTATTAAACTGATCAGGAAATTGTATAACCCACATGTGTTGCTCTGTCCTAGCTATTATGTAGCTTGTCATTCATCTTTTCCAATAACCCCTTACATCCCCTGTCAGCTCAGTACACATCCCTTCAGGTTAGGGATCACCAACCTGCATCAGTGCCATGGAACTATCACTTCATTCTCAGCTGGGACAAACTGAGCCATGAGTCGGTTACATGCTTATTGCTATAAAGACACTCAGAGAGGATAAAGGCTAGCGATTGTTTTTGCAAGTTATCGTGCAAGTAGTTTAATAAGATTTGCGCACATCTCAAAGAATTCGATGGTGTGGCTTCCTGGTCGAGGGACAGTGGCACTGTCACCCCCTCCAGTTGAGTCGATAGACGAGGTTAGCGATGACGCCAAGGAGCCTTCTCCTGCCTTTGTGGGGTGCACAATACTAGGTGTCAGTGGAGTGTCCCCACCATCTACATCACTTTTAACAGTGGTGCGGTAATTTCCCACGGACCCAGAGCGGTGAGGGGTAGCAGTTCCAGATTTTGTCTCCAACATATCATCTGTAAAACACAAGTGACAAAATGTTTTCTACAAAATTTCCAAACAAAAAAACCCTCTTAGGAGTCAGGAGACCTACAGGCCTCAATATAAATGTGATTATATTTATGTATAAAAAGATTGCAGGCCCCCACTGAATTCCTAAATGTGTATGCAACTACCACATAAAATGTATTTGATCTTATTTTATGTGATAATTATTAATATGATGAAAATTCTCAGAATCAGGCTGAGATTGTTTATATTTCTACATTAAATGACTTTGCTATAAGCAACACGGAAGATTTTGCAATGCACCTTTTATGGAGCATTCCTGAGCTACATTAAAAGGCACATAACGACACTCTTATCTCATATTTTCCTTTGAGGTACCTACACAGACGTGCAAAAAGCCTCAGCATTCAAAACTGAGTTTATCATTTATGAAGTCGCACTGACACAATGTACTACAGGACAGAATCAAGGAAAACACCACCTCAATACAAGAATATCTTGTCAATATTAACAGGTAATTAACTGTGTTTCTATATATGAGGACAGAAGATTGCCTCAGCTACTTTTCAAAGCAGATTTCTGATAACCTGTCAGTAACTGAAATCAATACATTTTAATATCATACAATTGAAGCTTACCGTCTATGCTACGGAAGTCAAGGAGGTAGGTTCTGCTGTCCACCTGGTAGAGTTGAAGGCTCATCTTGGTTTGCATCCCAGTAACAGGATTCTTCCTTTTCACACGTAAATAATATGGATTCACTACCTAAAACAAAATATGAAGGGTAAATGATAGCTACAGATTATAAAAAGCCCACTTTATTATACACTCTTGTTTCTTCCATACCTTCCACTCGTAATCCAGCTGTTTCATGGCCCGGCACACTTCTGACATGATATCATTGGGTCTACTTTGACTGCGGATACCCAGGTGCCATTTTGCCCTCCTAACACCCTGGTGCTTGGACTTCTGGGGGTTTAATTCGTCAAGCGTGTGGCGAGGCCTGGGCGGAGTCTCCATCACAAGAAATGGTACCCGCTCAGGGTGAGGCTTCGTAACACTGGCCACAGCCGCACCGGATGAGGTCAGGTGCTGGTCGTCCAGAAAAGAGTCGGGGGGGCTGGATGCCAGGTAGAAATCCTTGGCTTCACTCATAATGCGGCGATTGTCAATGATGAGGTGATAGGCGACGGCCAGTGGATCTTGATGGTTGTGACTGTATAGGCAGGTCAGGACCTCCTCCTCAGTGCACTCAAACTTATCACATACCTCCTTCAGGGCCTCGTCGTCAATCATGTTGTTGCTGTAAGAGGGGTCCTCAGGGAAAAGGTACTTGGGAAGGTCCTGTTTAAACCAGTCATCCTCTCTGTCAGAGGAGGAGACATTATAACGTATTATACTAGTTGAACATCACTCATCTTCAAAGATAACCTATATCTTAACTAATGGACAAAAAACGGATGTTAGCAATGTTTTCCCGGCTTTAGCCTGGATCTCAGCCTGCTCACCTGATTTCTCTGATGGTTGCTCTTTTCATGGGGTCCACCTGCAGCATGTGTTTAAGGAGGCTTATTACTGCAGGGTTCAGATACTGTGGGGTGAAGAAGATACCATCACAGATCTTCTTAAAGAGTGTTGGCACATGGTCGTCATCAAAGGGAAGTGTCCCACACAACAAGGCATAGAGAATGACACCACTGCTCCAGATATCCACCTCTGGACCAGCATATAACCTGAGGACAAAAAGCTGTTTTACTAGATCTGTTATTTACTTGCATTATGATAGGAGAGTGCTCAATGATAAAAACAAAAACATTACCTTCCTGAGATGACTTCTGGAGCAGCATAGTTTGGAGAACCGCAGCTTGTTCGCAGGAACTCTCCGTCTGACATCATGTTTGATAAACCTGCATAGCATTTTAAACTATTACAGCACACATGTACTTCAAAGATTTGCTGAAGGATTTACTATGAGCATTACTTCAACTGTGGGATTTTTCTTTTTTCATTTGCTATGATCTCCTCTCACAAGAAAAGAAAGAACACTGCTCTGACAAAGTATGAATAACTGAATAAATCCAAAATCATCATCTTCAAATGAATTTGCAAACATTTCAGTTTTGTATTAAGTTTCCATGACTCCTCTCAAGTGAATGTATGAGTAGGATAATATGGTCTGCACAAGTAATTATAGAAAGTTGTGCTTCAAAGTAAACTGGCAAGTTTTCTTCAAGAAAGAAAGAAAAAAGTGTGTTTGCACGTAGTCCATCAATTATAACAAAGTGAAGAAAGATCATATGAGAGTTCAAACACTCCACTTTGCATATTAAATTAAAACTCAGTGGAAAAAAACACATCTTGATACTGCTAATCCTTTGGGGGCTGCAGAGAGCTGGTGCCAATTCCAGCTGACATTGAGAGGCAGGGTACACTCACTATGGACAGGTCAGCAGCACACATCCATTCATACTCACATACATGTGTAACATGTCACAACTCCTCGCGGCTTACTTACCGAAGTCTGCAATCTTGGCATTCATGTGTGCGTCAAGTAGCACATTTTCAGGCTTGAGGTCTCGGTGCACCACCATGTGCCTATGGCAGTAATCTACTGCTGAAATAATCTGCTGGAACAGCCGACGACTCTCCTTTTCATCCAACTATCGAAACACAAATTACATATCAGGTGTGTGACTGTCTATGCGATTCAGCACTTTGCAGATGACTAAGCAGCACTTGTGCTTTGAGATCTTTTCCCACAGTTCAAAGAGTCTGGCAATAAAACCAAACATATAATACAATTCTATCTACTGCTCCCCCCCACTAAGTGTAAAACATGTGACAAGACAGAAAGGCTGGAAAAAAGGGAGGGACATAATTAAACCAGACAAGACATTTTGTATTACCTTTCCATTTTTGCAGATGTAGTCAAAGAGCTCTCCTCCCGAGACATATTCCATCACCATGAAGATATCTGTAGGGGTGCTAATAACCTGATACCTGTAGTATTCAGCACAAAATGTGAAATTATGGGGGGTTCATCAATGATCATGTACAGGTATTAGCAATAATTCACAGAAAAATAGTCAAGTGGTACAATGCAGTTCAGCTCACCACAGTGCAGTTTGGAATGGTTAATCTCTGATCTGACTTGTCTATCCACTGTTTGTTGTGTGAGCCAGAAACGTACATTATGACGATATTGATGCAAGTGCACCTAACCATGTAAATAGTGTGGCCTCATACCAGCATGACTCAGTGTAGCTCTCCAATAAATCCATAAAGAAGAAGAACACAACATCGTAATCAAAGAGAAACAATGGCGGACATCCACCATATCCCACGTTCTTTCTTTTTGGTATGTTGCCATTTATCACAAGAAGAAGTCAGGATCTGCTTGAGAGAAGGCTGCACAGAAACACAGGAATCTTCCCTACTGTTGCACATACATGACGATTCTTTGTTGACATCAACTGCAGTGTGTCTAGCCGCCCCGTAAGACCAAGAATATCTTGCTTGCTCCAATGGATGGGTGCAAAACAGTTGTTTTGGCACACTTCTAAACATTTTGACAGTGAAAATGCAAATAATTGTGTAACATAACAAGCCGAGCCAAACTCTACAGCCTGATGGAAACCATGGTATTACAAAACTAATTTTAATAAAAGCACTGCATGATACAGTTTACATAACTGTCTTTGATTTCATTAATACCTCTGTTTTTTCATATTGCACAAATGTTAAACAAATTCTGAATCACAGAAGCAAGATAATGTCTTAACTCACAACCCTGGATAGGAGAAGCTCAATCATTTAATATTATTTGCTCAAAACAACCCTTGTTGTTTTTGATTTCATGGTTTCCTCAGGTTTGTGGAATCTGTAAATGAAACTATGTTATGGACAAGGCAATGAAACAAGGACCTCAGGAATAATATTTGGCACACAATTAAGAGCTAATCGTCAAGTATGTGTTTTTTTACTAAATTACACAAACTATGTCTTGTTGATCGATGTCTAACCGCTGAGTCCTAGGCTTTGTGAGCAATTCTTGTATCCACAATGTCATCCATCATGCCTACATCTATTTACACTACAGTGGAAGTGTGGCTGAACTTGAACATAAGCCACATCTCTTTTCATGATTGTTATTTTCAACATCAAACAGCAGAATAAGCTATACAACGCAACAGCTGAAATGTTGGTCGGCTTTACAGAAACTGCACTGCCACTCTACTCTCAAACCAATTGCAAACCAATTGCATTTTTCTGCCTGGGAGTAAAGGCAATAGTGGTCAAGTACCGATGTTTAAGCGGATATGACAGATACTAGGGTTGGGCGATGTCCCATAAATTGACAGTCGATGTTTACAGTAAAACATTATGTCGGGGGTGGGGGGGCAGACCTCTGAACCGTAATAAGGAGACCTCTCTTGTTATGACACCTGTGGCACCTGTGGCTCGCTAATGTAAACACACGGCACACATTACTCCATGCTCCACCTACGCACATCTCTCTGACGTTCGAACACACAACAATCGGCTCTACTCGCCTCGCCACGGCACAGGAAGAAACCCTGCCGTTCTCCAGCAACTGTGTCTAAACAATCCTAAAAACTAATCTCCAACAATTACCAGGGAAAAGTCTAAAATCTCAATGTTTGGGATTAGTGTCTGACAGGGTGCATGCATGACACGGAGCTGGTATTTCAAACAATTAGCCACCCCTGCTGGTCAGTTTCACAAGCCCCTAATCATGGTTTTGCAATCTTTGGGCATTCACATAGCAGGCAGGAAGTGCTATGGCAATTTTCCAACGATATTTTTAGATGAGCAACAAATTTATAAACACAGCAATTTTAAGTTTATCAGATGAAGTATTTTGACAATAAATGCTGAGTGCGCCTGTGCATTAAAACAATGTGACAATGTACTGAGCTGGCCTCTAACAATTAGTGGTTCAGTCATTTCACATACTGTAAACAATGACTCATTTAAAAAATTACACCTGGTTATCTGCTGGTGTGCTGATGTTTTCGGCAACGCTATAAACGACAAGTAAAAAAAAGAGAAGAAAAACACTGCTTTTGTGTATCAAAAAATTAATTTAGATTGAAAACTGCCACTGCACTGTACGGAGCAATATCAAAATATAGTCAATATGCAATTTGTAATTAATAAATGTAGTCTGACCCTGACAGAAAGATATGTACAACATGACATCACACCCATGAAGCACTTTAGTATTGTGAAATGAAAGCCTAAAAGGGAGATAAACAAAACAGCCATTAATGCAGACTCGCTTGAGGACTGATGGGAAGGGAGACTGTCTCAGAAAGATATTGTCCTAAATGGATGCATTCTAAAACACACCACTAAAGGCCTTGAAATAGCATAGTGGGTGGCAGTGATAGGGCAGCGGGGGATTATGGTGCAGCTAGCAGGATGTAATCTAAGACTTACAGTTTAATTATGTGAGGATGCCTGAAGAGCTTGAGGTTCTGGATCTCTCTGCGAATCTTTCCAACCACATCCAAACTGCGGATCTTCTGCCTGTTCAAGATCTTCACTGCCACTTGATGTTTGGTCAGCTCATGTTGGCCCACTGCATGATAAAAGAGAACAGAGCACATGAGTGAAACCATTTACAACTTGATACACAACAAAGTTGGTAAAACATCATAACTAAAGAAGATTAACAAAATAAATTAATGCTTAACTACATGAGGGAGGATATGCATCTTTCTTTTAGAAACAAAATAAATGTATGTTTTAAACAGGAATGAACAGCTTGACAACTTGTAGGCAGCAAACAATCATCACGTCATAAAGTTTATATATGCTTGTTGGCATAAAATCAAAAGACACGCTAATGCTCTGTAGAAATGACTGGATCTGTAGAGTTGAGTGACTCTACAGTGGTATGCTTCACATACCGTAAGCCATTAGATCTGTTGCTGATATAAGTAGTTTTATAATGTCATCTTAAAATGCTGTTAATTTGTGTGTTTGGAAAAGCTACAAATGCCTCGGCCAAACCATAAAATATCTAATCTATGCATCGATGACATCCTTCAAACCCAGGAATGTCGACGCAATCCAATAAATAATCAAGAAAACATACTTCCCTTTTGGACATAGTGGGGGATTCCGAGATTTTGTTATACATCTAAACAAATGATGCAAGTTGGCTGAACTGAAAACAATTGTCACTTGTGTTGATGCAATGCACAGCAGAACAAGACAGCTGGGACAAAGGTCTACAAACATAACCAAAACACAGACATCGGAAGATGAACAATAACATCTAGGTGGATGGTGGCACAAGAAGACACTTGTTGAAGTCAGTAAACAACAGTTGCACCTCTACCAGTTGTACTGGCAGTAAACTATTGACCAAGTTTCCATGAATTACAGTCTCAAAATTATTGTAAACTGTGTATTGTGTCTGTCCAATAACACAAGAAACATGGGTGACTCACTGGAAACTGGCACTGGAAACCAGTTAGTCAAACCTTTGGAGAAGTCATATATCTTGGCTGTTTATGGACTTAATCATAATACTGTACATTTGAAAATATTATAGACTGATAAGTGAAACAGAAGGCAGTCTGTGTTCAATGTGTTTGTGTTACAATTGGAGCAGAACGTCAATTTAACTATATACATATAGACGTCTTAACAAACAAAACTGATATTTTAATGGTGACTCAAACAAAGCTATTTATTAACTTGCGAACAGTGCCGCCCTCTCGGCTGACAACACTGGTTGGAAATTCAGCTAGGTTTGATTGACTCCCTCCCTACACACTTAATCGCTATATGATAATGCAGTTATAACTTCTAATGAGGGGAATTACGACAAAATATTACCCCCGACGTATACAGAAGAGCACCCTTTTACTGAGTTACGATATAGAAAGGAGAGAGACCCGAGTGTCAGCACAGCTGCAGACGGTTTACTTCCCTGTGTCCGTCATGACAAGCGACTTGTGGCTCCACAGCTAGCTCACAAGCGCAATCGTCGTTAACTTGGAGAATAATTGCTAAATAAAGGCTAGTGCTTTACAGCGTACACTACGACTCAGTCGGTGACTATTGCAGCACCGACCTGAAACCGTCACGTTTGTCAAAAACAAACTCAGGCTCACTAATGGGACAACAAGTGTGCAACCTCCCGAGCGCTGCGACAAGTTAGCCTCGATAGCATGCTAATTTAGCAGCTAGGCTAGCAGTTCCAACCGCCACCATATTTCTACAAACGCCTTGGGAGCCAGACATACCTTTGACCTTTCCAAACGTCCCTACTCCGAGTGTGTCTCCGAGAATGTAATGTCCAATTTTAACTCTTCCTTCGTGTTTCGTTTTTTCCGTCGCCATCTTCCCGCAGTGGCCTTACAGCTAGGTTAAGCGAACTGCGGGCAGGGATGGACTAAACTCGGGGGTGAGCGTCTGTACTTCGGCGCCTCATCTGCGTGCGGCGGCGGCGGGTGGGAGGCGCCCCGGCTCCTGTGCGATTCGTCAATGGCGTAAGCGACGTAGTATGTTGCTTTCAGGTGCTGTCAGTAAACTCTTAAATCTGGCCCGGTTCATACTTATCACAAAACGTATTTGTAAATTAAAAGATGTGTTAACATTTTCAAATCAAGACTGCGGAGTTGATGTGAGAACGGGTATCTCGGGAACACACTGATTTATATTGGAATAAATGATTTCGATCAGGGAATGAATTTGGTGCATACTTTTATGGCTAAATAGGATGTAAACATCCAAGATTCACGTTGAATTCACATTGGTCAGATCGTAAGGGTTAAGCTTAGATTAAAGAAACAGCACATACAGATTACTTCTTAGTGATCTTAATGTGCTGATTCCATCTACTCTGCTTTTGTACAAAACATATTTTTTTCTGACTGTATATGCAATAGTGTTTTTAATAAAATGAAAAATCATTGCCTTATGATTAGTAATAGTTAAATTATCAGGGTCATATCTTGGCTAATTGCCATTCTACTGTCTAAATAAACATCTTGTTGAGACATACAGTACATTCCAGATTGTGTGGAAAAGCCAACAGATCTCCCAAATTTGTGTAATGTGTCTGGTGTTGGTCTCAGTGGTTTCACTTTTTGGAATCAGAGCAAGGGTTTTAGGTGAAAAGCAACAGCAGCCAGAGCTCAATTTGAAACCTCAGTGAGAGGTCAATCTAACCATAATCTCATGACCTGAGTGGCTTGAAATCCTTATTGACACTTTAGTGAATCAGGACAAACTGCTCAGAGTGTGAAGAGCTTCTCAGTGACAGTAACAGATGACTACACAAGTGAATACACTGTGATGAATGGTACTGAGCATTCTCCAATCACCATCTAACACATCTCAGCCTCAGAGGAAATCCTCAACAGCTTTTTTGCAAACACAAAATATAACTCAAAGTACAGGCTGAACAAACACATTCACTCAGTCAGTGAGTGATGATGAAAGAAAAGAGGCCCGGCCAATAGTTGCCATGACTCCCATTAGAGATCGTATAGGAATTAACATTTTGTTCCAAAGGTCCTTGTCATTGTATACATATGTGTGTGTTTGTTGTGTTAAAAGGACGATGAACATTTTATACACAGTCTCCTCATTCATGGCATTTTCCACTGGGGATTCTTAATTGTGTTTTTGCTCTTATTTAATGGTAGATGTTTATCTGTCCTATCTGTAAGTACATTTCTTTGTCATGGACACATAGCAACAGCTCCAGTAGATGTGACAACCAAAGATGTCTCAGAGGTGACATCTTGTGGGTCTTTCTGGAGCCCCCTGTAAAATATGGTTATGGTTGTCTGTTCAGTTCATAAACAAATTAGTCGCTTGATTTCAATAAAATGAACCCATAAAATGGCCATTAAATATCTGTGTGGGTTATAAAGGGTAATTGTAGTGCAATTATTCAAAGCGCAATAGGTTAACAGGCTGTAAAAATAACTGAAGCAGTTTAACGACAAAGAAGGCACCTACGCCATTCATAGTATTTCAGATCAGTGGTGCCACCAAAATATGGACATTTTGATACTGAATATTGATTATTGAATATGTGTTAATGCATGGACTACATACATTTGGTCACTGAGTATCAGACTTAATGCAGCAACTTCAACAAAAATATTTTAAAATCTTATAGTGTGAGGAAACATGTCTATTAGATAAATAAAGAGGTGGCGCTGTGGCAGAACATTTTCCCCACAATACCTTTCATAGAACTTCCTGTCATCTTCATATCTGCATCTTCCAAAATCTATTGTTTGGCTTGTGATGGAGCCCTCTTGTTAAAACTGGATGGTTTGTTATATCCAAAAGGCAGATTTTAAAACCATATTTAATGTGCTTTTACGTATTTATATGGCTCCATAATACAAATAATACATATGCCATCATTACTATAAAAGAAAAATTAGCCATTGAAGGCGAATGAAGCGCCCTTGCTTAAAATTATGTAAACGTGCCTCATCATTTTGGAAGAATCTAGTTTATGGTCACCGTTCTTCTCTACTTTGCTGAGAAGCCGAATTTTCTGATGTAAAAAGAAAAAAAATGTCTCACTCATGTATTGACTTTGATTGTCCAGTAGATGGAAGTGTCTGTGCAACAGGAGGGCAATGCTTTATAGAGTTACACTCTATAATTTCTTTGTCAGCCTCTGGCAGTAGTTGAATAAAGTCTTGACTGGATGCAGCAACTAAAAATCCATCAAGATAAATCACAATGTCTTTGACTAGAACATACTGCACTAAACTGAAACACGCAAACTCATGATAGACAGAAAAAATGATGGGGGTAAAAAGCCAGAGAGTAGCTGCACCACACCAAATAATATCAACATACTTTCACAAGCCTGACACACAACTCGATGAGATACAAAAAGTGTGTAAAACTAATGTTTTTATGTTGCTAAGCATGGAAGGTATCAGTATCTGCCTGACATAAGCCCTGGACTCTCTGACCATCATTTAAATTACAGAGATACTCATTGTACATCCATAAAAAGTATTACCTCTGATGACCTTAACATTTACAACTTTGATATATTGCTCAAGCAGATGTATAGCACAGCTTAGGGCTGAAACAATTACTTGATTATAAATCAATTACTAATTCAATCAGCAACTATTTTGATAATTGTTATAATTTTGATAATTTAATTTGAAGCTTCTTAAATGTGAATATTTCCTGCTTTCTTTGCTCCATATAACAAAGACATCATTAGAACTGAATAATTTGGTTTGTGGAGAATACAAGACAATTGAGATCATTTTCATTTTCAGGTTTGGGAAAGACTGATCAACATTTTTCAACATTTTATGGACCAAACTATTACTCTGGAAATAATTGTGAGTTGCACAGCTCCACATACATCATAGACCATAAAAAAGAGACCTAGGAGCTACAACCAAATATTCTCTCACACCATCTTTTGTGTGTGAAAGAACTGGAGGATAACAGTGTAAAAAGTAAATGTCAGAGTTTCTCAACTGCAAAATCAATAATGGAAAGTTTTCCCCTTACATTTATCATTACTACAAGGCAAATGTGTCACAGTGTAATGTCAATTTTTAGCTCTTCAGCTTGATACTGTAGATACCTTTTAATTAAAACAAGAACTTACTTTGTTCACTTGAACAAAATGTCCCATTAATGCAATAAACAATTCAAAACGTAACACACCAGTGTCACAAGAATGTTTAATTCCTTTGGTGTCTGCAAACAATGTGCACCTCAACAACACTAAAAGGTGTAAATCTACCCAAGAGACTGAAAACAAAAATGACAAAAATACTTAAAAACACGTTATGTGTGTTAAAAACTACTACAAGTAGCAAAGTCACAGTAAATAGTGTGAGTTACAGGAAACATGTTAAACTGGAGACGAACACTGAGGCACAAATTATAGAACTCACTTCGACAGAAAGAGATGGCTGGCTGATGGAAGACATGGGAGACGTATTAATAAAAACCCAAAGAAAACTCAATTACAGTATACGAATCGCAACACAAACATTACATAGACGAACTTGAAGTGAAATCAGCCAATAAGCAGGTTAAATGATGCAGTGACATAAAAAAAGACAACGTTTGGAAAAAAACAGCCATGAGACACACAAAACCACTCGTTCAAAACCATAATTAACACTGTTACATAATAACTCAACAAATCACGTTAAAATTATCTCCTCAAATACCAAAGAACGTTATTACACGTTTTTTCTGGATATAGTAAGCCAAGAAGACTGCATGAAGTTTTTCAATCTGCATTGAAGCTCTGCAGAATCTGCATGTTGAGGCACTTGGAAAGAATATGATTGTACTGTGTGTGGTTTATTATGTACATTTGTTCTGCTCATGTGCCTGAAAAAACATCACACTCCTTCCAAATTGAACATGTGCTTAACCTAACAGATCTACAAGCGAGTCGACTTTCCCGTACTTCAAGCCACATAGGACGAATCTCAACATCGTTATCCCATGCACATGGATATTCAACGTGCATCTGTAGAAAAGGGAAACATGTTTTTCATATCATAAGGTGACCATGTTAACCTAGTTACTGATTACAGATCGGTATTTTGGCTCTAAAGGCCGATGACTTAGAGGAAACGGGTTTGGTCTGTAATCTCTGGCAGCTGATCTAAAGCAAGACTAACACTGACTAAGATTAGCCTGGCAGGAATTCATTCAAAACCACTAAGGACAGTGCAAAAATGTGTTGGAAGAACTACTTATTTTCCTTGTGCTGCTCCAAAAGTGTCCTCTCACAATGCCCCACAAAAGTGAAACAAAGAAACAAGAAAGAGCGGGGAGAAAAAATATCTGCAGAATTTTCCCTTAAAATATAACAATGAAACACCCTACAAAACTTAATTTATCAAGTGGATTACATGTACAACTATCAATGCTACAGTTTAATCAAGGGAGGAAAAAAAAAGATGAATAATCATATTCACAGTTGAACATCATTTAGTGAGTCGTGGTCCCAGTCTCCCAAATAGCAAACACCTTTTCACACAGTGTATATTCACAAAATAACCTCACATCCTCAATCACTGGTCCCACACTAATACAAACACTGCACATGTTTTTGATGAGAACGGTTCAGTTCCAAGCATCCACTGATGGTCCCTCAGCTCCACGAGCAGTCCCGAGGTCAACATCTACGCTTAAGGCAGACTCGCAATGTCCCGCTTTGGAGGAGGTCCTTCTGGTTTGCAGGTGGAGCCATTGGCTTTGTCTTCAAAAACCAAGATTCTGCAGAGAGGACAGAAGTAGAAAAACACAAGAAACAAACACAATCATATTAACATTTACAACATAGCAAACAATACTAGCAAAACTCATTTTCATGCTTTTGACTAATAGAACAGTGTGTACAATTTATTTGGCTCATCTGATACCCACAATTATTGTGTTTTATATTAGTTAAAAATAGACCATTCAGTTAAATTGTTTTTAAAAATTGATAAATAAATGACATTAACATGTATTTACTGTATGTACATCCAGATTGTATATGTTTGTTCTTGCATTACTGTCAAGTCTGGCAATACATTGAAATGAAATAGTGATTGATTGATAATAGTGAATTCACCCCAACAGCTTTAGTTAAATGAGTTTAAACGGACAGCAGTGAAGATGGGGAGAGCTGACTGACAATTTCAGAACAATGAATGGAGACATGACAAAACCAAAATGCAAATACATTAAAAAGACAAAAGGTTGGACAAGAGCAAGAGAAGTGAAGTGCAAGCAATAAAAACAGGATGTGTGAGTGGAGAGGGATAATCTGATCCTGGCAGATACAGAGAGAGAGAGAGAGAGCCACAGTTACTGTCTGGTATGAACTACAGCTGAACAGCTCAGTGAAAGGAAACCACAAAGGAATAGTGAGGGGAATCGTGATTTACTCGGTACACATTAGGGTGAGGGATCTGACAGAAGCTATTCAGAGTGGATGCCTGTCTTTAATTTCCTTTTTTGGAAAAGTCAGCAAAGCTCCACTAAGCCCATAAGGAGCAATGATCCCAGCGTGGAAATTGGCACTCAGCAACTCAAACTCTGCCACGGCAACTGCTCTCTTCACACTGCTGGGACTTTCTCTAATCAGTCAGGTCAACACTGACAGTTATCAATCAACTACCACAGCATGACAGCTTCATCTAATCAAATAAATGTCTAGTTTTGTGTATAACTTGGTTGGTTGATTTTAGCACATTACTAATTTGAGACAATCTAACATATGTAAACAGATAACGTGACTGGATGACTAAATCTGGTTACTGAGTGAAAGTCTGACCGAAATACACACAAGCCCACCTTCACCCAGGAGGAATGCAAAAGGATTTTCATAAAAAATAAATTAACTTTATCATCTAAAAATAAACAGTAGGACTTTTCGTAGGAAGACAAAGTAAACACTATGAGCTATGTTTTTTTATTCCATTAGAACAACAAAAATTGGTTACTTGTTCTTATTGGTGTTAGGGTTAGTTAGGCTTATATTGTGACAATTAAGTGATCAGTTTAGGTTAAGTAATTTGTAATTTGTTAAATCTTCTGCACAGTTGAACACATATTGAAATATTAATAATAAATATTATAGACATATAGATATATTAGTTTGTAATGAAGAAAATTACCAAGTAGACAAGTCAAACAGGGACATAATGAGACATCTAAAAATACCTGTTGCGACAACACTTTCGAGAAATGGTAGAGGGCAAAGGTGGTAGAGTTATGTATTTTCTGTGCTTGTTGTTTTTATGGGATTATGAGATTTATCAACTGAATGGTCTAGCCAGCTTAATCCAGCAGATCTGAAAAACAGCAGGCAATACACTCTGGCTCCTGCAGTCTGACCCAGAGTGAGAATGGTTTAAAAGATTTACTGGCTACACCAACTCTTATGTCGTCTTATTCACTGAAAAGACATGACCGATATTACACCAGAAATTAGGGAATAAACTGATGCGTTTAGGCGTTTTTTTGTGAGCCCTATGTGAGTGACGTTGGTAAATCAGGCTATAATCAGTTATCTAAGGACATTATCCCGGCTAAGGATGAGTAGCCTATGGATAAGCCATATAGATGGATTTAGTTGCCATGGTGATTAACCACAAAAGCGTCATGTGGGTGGTGACATCATAGCGAGTCTTCCCAACCCCCTGCTGGTGGATGAAACAATTGGCTGACACAACAGTTGCTTCATGTCCCCTCTCTCTCTGCACATGTGAACACACAGTGATTTAGCCGACGGTTTAAAGACACCACCAACATGATGTATTGTAAATACATGTCATTCTATAAACCTGCACAGACGTGTACTTACAGTTTGAGCACGGCTGAACGCTTGCCCAGCATCATCTTGACAAAGTCCCTGTAGTTGATAGTGTTGCTGCTGCCGCCGGTCACCTCCACGATCATTTTTTTCAACTCCAAGTGGGTCTTGGGAACCCCAAGCTTCTCCATCATCCTCTTCAGACCCATCAGATCTGAGACACATATTAGCATGAATCATTTTTATGTACTATCAATATATTATTGTTATCTGTATTTGTTAAAAATTAAGGGATTGAAAGGTAACCAAAACATGGTCTATATGCTTAATTCGCCACCAATTTAGTGCATAATTTCCACCACAAACACAGTCATACTCAACCCCTGAAAGGAACGTTTTCTGGGCCTCTAATCTGAAAATGACCTCTGGGTTATCTCTCATTTTGGGCATGAACACTAATTTGTCGGATTTGAATGATGGTGGCATTTAGGCAGGGGACAAGAAAGCTATAATAAAATATGTTTTTAAGTTGCATTATGGGAAACGTTGGCTTTGGAGAATGACTCATACTAGGGATTAAAGGCCATGGGAATATTTCTGTATCTGCTGGATACATTTGGACCATTGTTCTTTTAATGTCCCTCTTTTGTGCAACAATAAACCATTGAAGAACATGCAAGCAAAGTCTTTAGTAAACACACATCAGACATAATTGACCCTGCTTTTCTAGTTTTTAACTAAATCACCCTTGAAGGATCACAGAGTAAGAGGACTCTTCTCAACCTGCTCAACCCTCCCTCTCCCACGCGCATCAGGTAACTATGGCCTTCTACTCCCATACTAGAAAGGATGTTTTATTCTTTGTTTTGCGTAGCAAATTTCTGCATCAAACTTTAAGACATGCACTTAGGATGGTTTGTCCGTTACAGCTGCTCTTGAAACGTGGCAGCGCATGATGGCAGCCTCCAAAATGTACAAATGAAAGCCTTATTTTGAGGCTTTTTTAAATGTTAAAACGATTATACACTTATACAAACACACTCATGGGTAGTATATTCAATTTCTGTCAAAAATATTTATCAGTTAAATATGTACGTCATAGGGGTGGTGGTGGAAATATTGCGATATTTTGCATTATAACGATTTTGAGAGACAAAGTATTGATTTATTTTTCTTACCCGATGTTAAAAATAAACATTAATCTTTTTGTGGATTAGCATAAATCAATCAATTGATGTGTCCGTCCACTAGATGGTGCCAAGTGCTCACACTAATTAGAACTGTTGTGAGAGTATCGCAATATATGATTTTGCATATACTGAGTGTTTCGCAATATTGTCTGGTCTCATATTGCCATGTAGGCAATGTGTTTAGCAAAACAAAGTTTAAATTGGCTAAAACATTTTAAATTGTATTTTTAGGAGTTTCTGTCAGGGCCTGCTGACAGAAGCCATATCTCCTGTCTGACTCTTGCACTTCACCTCACATCTGCTCAAGCGCTAAAAGCTTTTCAGGCCATGGCACATGTTTGTCTCACTTTACAAACAGGACACAGACGCGACACATGAACCCTGTGCTCACACTGCTCAGACAATGCACCACAGTATTAATTAGTGTTCCCATATGTCAACACAGCACACAAGTCAGTTGACAGTTGTTATCCGGGGTGCAGTTGTTGTTGTTGTTGTTGTTTTTGTTTCAGTGCTGCTTTTACTCACCAATGTCTCCTTGGTCATTCAAGTCAAACTCAGCATATCTATCTGGAAAACAAACACACACAGGAGGTGATTACTAACTCTGTGATTCATTTTCATGAACACAACACCTAGCATCATGTGTAACATTTACCCTAACACCAGTCCTCAGCTGGCCTCATGTCAGCAAAATGTTAAAACACACTGACTCACTGCTGACAGCTGCACTGGCAGAAGGAAAAAAAGACAAGCAGATGATAGTGACAGGTGTGTTTTGTACGTCTGTTGGTGGAAAGCAGGGAAAGAACAGCTGAGTGGAGCTCAAAGGAGAGAGGGAAATGAAAAGTGAGGGTCAGAAAGTTAGATGAGAATTCAGACTCAAATACAGAGATCAAGAAGAAAAACAAAGACACCGCAGCTGTTAATTGGTCAGACCAATGACGCTTATTAAAACACATTTTAACAAGTTAATCAAGCTGGTGCAAGTAATGTGTTAAATTATTCAAGTGCAATTAGAAAGCTTTACAGCAGTCATTTGCTGTATATGTGCTTATGTCTGTCACCTGTTTTCTGCCATGCTTATTCTTAATTAAGCATTTCATTATCACATTGCAGAGAACATGCAGATCTGTCATTTATAATTAAGAGTTTGAGTAGTTATAGATTTTGGGAAATGGACATATTTGCTTTCTTGTCAAGAGTTAAGTGATGATCGATAAAACTCTCGTGTTCATACAGTAATTATACAGCGAGAGCGAGGAGAGCGAGGAGAGTGAGAGCAGTGGAAAATCATTAGCCTGCTCAAAAGTGAGAGGCATTGATCTTTAACTCTAATTTTTGAGAACACAAATAGGTATACAATGTTGACCCCTACATTCAATCAGCATCACAAAAATGGTGAGGGCATTTCATATCATGTTTAACTCCTGAACCACATGTCCAATTATAAAGCTTCTCTTCTATATACTGTATATATATATATATATATATATATATATATACAATATACTGTGTACAATACACGTATGTGGGGAGAGTCCAAAAGGTTACTTGCGGTGTGCCGTTTGATCAGAGTTGTTTTAAAATCACAGGAAGGGCAGAAGCAGACATTTTCCTGCTTCTCTGAAATGTCTTTATTCTTTTCAGATCACTTTAGTCAGATTACGTTCGCTATTTCTGTCCCACAATGGCAGTTCTGTGTGTGTGTATTGGGAAGCAGAAAGAGAGGGAACTGTGGAAGCTTTGAGCACCCATGGGGAGGAGGACAGGACAATGCTGACAGTGTTCATAAACTCAGAGTGGGTCTCCACATACACACACACAGAGCAGTTCTTGAGTGGGCCACTTTTCAAAGTGCAGCCTGTTGATCATCTGCAGGCACAGAAAAGATCTCAACTAAACAAAACTCGAGCTTTTCGTCTTTCCTCCTGACCCACATTCCATGAGCAACTGAAGATGACAGTGCCATCAACTTATAAAACATCAGCCATTTCTTGCTGATCCAGGTCAAGCGTGTAGACAAAGGCAAGTAAGGAACGAATGTCCATTACATTGAAAACATTGTCAAATATCTGTTTTTAGTTTATAGTTTAACAGGAATACTTTCAACTAAACTCGAGCAATATGAATTGCCTATATCTGCATTCTTGAAAGTCACTAAAGAGAGGTCAGTGATTTGATCTGATCGTGAGTTTGTCTATGCACCACTTTGGCAACAACACTATCATTTGTGTTTTTGCATTGTAAATAGAAAAGAAAAAACATACTGATAAAAGGTTAAATGGGGATGACTATCTCTTCTACCACCTTGGCCAGAGATAAGACTAAAAATAAACGGACCATAAAGACAGATAGAAGCTTTGTTGACTGATCTCTTCTATTCCCTCTAAAAGCTACAAGTCTCTCCTCCCCTCTTCTCTCAGCCCTGATGTAAACATTTGTGATGTAAAAGCTGTGTATTTATAGTAAGCTATAAAGCACTGTGACCGAATGCAAACTCAAATCAGTATCATCTGCACATGTTTTCAAAATGTCCACATCAAACATGTTTATGACGGAGTTGTTTGTCTCTACTTTTACCAACTTGCACATACGTTCTTCTCTACCTGGCACTAACGTCTGCCTGTGATGAATTACTGCAACATGAATGAACAGCGTGATCCATCAATAAACCACTGAATCAGAGCCGGCGTTAATCAGCATAGTTATTCACTCGTTTGCTGTGTAGTGCAGCATCACTGTTCCTGCAACACTTTCACATCATATGGACAGGAAAATGAGAAAGTAGATTGGAAGTAACCCTTTGCATCAGGATCCACTCTCAGTTTGAAAACAACACTAATACAACGTTTTCAGCTCATTATACAGACGTAGAGCAGTTGACTATACCGAGAAGTGATTTGAATATTTTCTCCATTTAGCATCAATACGCTAAACTACTCAGTTGAACATAATACAGTTTTACAGCACAGCAAACTAGAGTAGAATACAATAAAACATCCATAAATCTCAAAAACATTTGCACCAAGAACCAAATGCTTAGCAACAAAACTGCTATTGTTTTTTTGACTGCATTGTTTCTTGCTCTGCATAATGCGTCAATATTCTGCAAAGGTCACATTATTATATTTCATACAAATCTTCTGTAGAAGCTTATTTTTCTTCCAGGTAAGTCGGGGCAACCCTATTCCCTAACATATGTGATAGTTTGCCAGTTTAATGCATTTACAATGTGATTTTTAATGACAGGTATGGTAAGTGAAGTCATAAACTATAACACAGGAAATTACAACTAAGATGTGCATATATTCATTGCTTTGCTTACTGTATACATTAGATATGATTTCTGGGTCACTGGGACAGAACGGGAACAGAAGGGAAAAGATAAATAAATAAGAAAAATATGAAATACTCCCAGAACTTGGGTGCTGGGTTCCCTTTTAGATTCATTACTGCTCCATTTCCTCCAGCGAGCAAAGACAGTAAGTAGGACAGCAGATAAAGCTCTCATTTTATGGCCCCTTTTAGAATAAACAGCCTTATGGTATTCTGAATGGAAAAATGCAGACATGGAACTCACATTCACAGAAAAAGCAAACAAATCTAGTCTACATGCACCCAGGGATGAGGAGGAGTCGCTTTGTAAATGATGCAATTTCATTCCTGTAATAAGCTCCAGCAGGGTTTCTTCTTTTCCCAGGAGGTTTTAGTTTATCCTGCAAAGTTCTGAATATTGTAACAACAAGTTGAGAAACGCCCCAGCACATTCCTCCAAGGCCACTGAGAACTTGGCCTTGAAAATCTCTTTGAAATCACAGCAAGCTGTCTTTCCCATAGAGAGAGAAAAACTAAATGCTAAAGTCTTGTGTGTTTGTGGACAGTCGGGAACCATACAAACACTGACGTTATGACAAAAGCCAGGAGAAAGGGACACACCCTTAAAAGACAACCACAAACAACAGATACTGACACAGTACAGACACAGGAAGGACAGGATTAACTTACTTTTGAGACTTTCCAACTTTTCAGGCAGGTCTTCTTCATCCCTGTATTTCTGGTCTTCCATGTATTCCTGGGAAGCAGAGATGGGGAGGGTGAATAAAGTGAAGGCGATGAGATGAACAGGTTTTACAGGTTTTAGATCTAAGAACCAAGACCCTCTGATCCTGTTCAGACTCAGTTTTAACATCCATTCTGAGTGATCGATAACATGCAGATTGTGCCAAGTACAAGTCTGATGCTCCAAATCCGTCCTGAACGCACCCTCAGATCAGATTGCAAAAAAACCCCAAACATTCAAGTGGTTTGAGGACACATATGTCCACAGTACTGCGTGTGAATGAACTCAACCTGTCCTCAGGACACAGTAGAGGCCATCTCCTTAGCTGACGTTGTCTGACCAGCGATAGTTTGACAGTTTCTTTAGACAGTGATTGACACACGATTCCTTCTTCTGATGATTAAAATCTAATTTCATGTAACAGCAGTGTGAGTAGAGCTTTGAGTCACTGGAGCTTCACACACAAACACACTAACGTTTGACACAAGCATCATTTTGTTCTCACAAACAAACTTGAAGCCATTATGTCTTTAAAGTAAGGGAGGGGAAGCCATCCAATCATACTGTATGTCATAGAAGATGCTTCCAGGACACCGTTTAATGTCAGGTGTGAGTCAGATCACAGGACAGATATTAATACGAGGTGTGTGAATAGGACTCAAGAGTCCTGAGCCCATTTCTAAACTTCCCAGACGAATTACAGTTGAATACATCGTCAAAGCGGCCCACACACAAATTGGAGCATCAAGGACCTTCAGCTGAAGTGTCAAACATCTACTTGAGAGCGATGGCTCACAATCATAAGATACTCTTCCTGCAAGGACTGTCACTTCCTTTCACTGTGATCATTAAGTGGAGCACCTCGCAAAAGGGTGGTGCAAAGGAAAAAGGCCTGCAGGGAGTTATTCTAATGAAAATTTAATCACGCAATCTGCCGTGTGGGATTTGGTTTTTGGTCTCCAGAAAAACGGAGTGTGAAGTCGTCCTCGATGGTGACCTCTGAATATCTGCCCAAGCTCGTAATTAAGGGTGAAAAGGATAAACAGCATGTCCAGATGTGTCAGGGACACCTGACTCAGCCTGTGCTGAATCACTGCTGCTGCGGCTTCCACACACGCACACACAGAAAAATGTCCTTTCTTAGTCACTGTGTGTTTTATAGGACTATAAGATATGAAATCTTAGTCAGTATCATCAAAGCTTACATTTCACAATACAGAGTCAGAGATCAGATACTGTTTATGCATAGCTGAAAAGTCAAAGTTCATGTCTATTTAAGGGGTTAAGGACAAAGACAGTTTTATTCCAAAGACATCCAGTCAGTCAAACTGCTTGCCTAAGTTGCTGGACAGGACAAGGGAATGTACAGCTTTTTCTGCTTCAAAGGAAATCAATGATCAAATAGTTGCATGCCAAATAACAATAAAAGAGTACTTTAAGGTCACAGGTGTAAAATCAATTACACAAATTAACATTTTTGGATAATGTTACTTTGTTTTTGTTTTTCCTCTTTTCCACAAATAGACGAGGAAATTATCAGGACATTTTACCTGCTGACGCTCCTTTATCTAAACAAGAATTCAAAACTAATCTTTGGCATTGACCTAAAGATGTTGCTGAATGATCAACCACAGCCATACACATGCCAGGATTGGAAGGCTAAATTGTTCCATTAATGAAAATGTACCACGTTAAAATAACAGTAAAGTGATGACAGTGGATTTAATCCCAGTACAGCTGTTACTTTCAGTCTCTGTGGTGATCTGGGGTCATTTATTTCCACCCTTTTTCTAAAGCACAAATGAAGAACACCAAAACACTACACGGAGGGAACAGGGAGTGTGAGCGCAGAGATGTCACAGGTGCTCCCGGCTGCTCTCGGACTGTGACCTGGTTTTCATGCGGCCACAGTAGGCAGCTGATGACAGGCAGCCAGAGGAGGTGAGGGAGGAAAAACAGCAATTAAACAGATGTCAGATTTATCTTTAGCAACCACTACAGTGTTATCTGACAAGAGGGGCCTGGTGGCAGACAAAGAACTCATTGAGACACCTGTTTCCCAGGCAAAGACATATCACCAGCTGTCTTAACACACACACACACACACACACATACACACACTTGTTTTTAAAAGATAAAGAGCACTTTAAGAGGCTCTGAAAATTAATTTGGAAGATGTGGCTTCCTGTTATATATAGCCTATTTTGATAAGCTGCAGGTATCTATGTTGGGGTGTGAGGTGCACATGTCATTCTATGTTTTCTTTCAATTTGGGATGCATTGCTACTAGAACTGCACGACAAGGTAAAAAAAAAAAAAAATTAAGGATGGGACAATAGACCATTTATGAACAATGAAGCTGTCAAACAACCCATTTGCGCGAGGTAATTTCAAAGACATAAATCTCCAATTGTGTAACACATATTGTTCTTCCCTAAAGAAGAAATAAATTATTGTTATTTACATTTTTACAGTCTGTGCATAGTGAAGCATGCGATATATAAGATTTTTGGACAGTACTGGATTTCACATTTTTATCTAACGTCTATCCAATGCAGTGATTTTGACCAGTATCGTACCGATACCGACTGATACTGATTCCCATCCCTAAAAAATTCTGATACAAATTGGTATGACTTCAATCATTTTTGAATCTTCACTATGAAGTTTTTGAGTCTATCAACAAAGAAAGCATATTTTCTCATCTAAAGAGTAGACACTTCAGAACTGTATCATTATCAAATAATTGCAATTTCTTTTGATTTGGATATTGCACTTGGTCATATAGCAATCTTTATTATTTAGGGATTAATCATGCAAACTTACTGATATCACTTTTAATTGTCGAAACCTGGACAGTGCTAATGTGACAGCATGCAGCCATTCAACAAGTAGTGTCACGACACAGCGGGGGTGAAATCAATAAAATGCATCAACAGCAGCATCGCTATGTCCACCTACAATAGGATGGCGCGGTGCATTTAAGGATAACGTTATTTACAGCATTATCAAAGTGTTCACATCTTATTGCTGTGTCCACGTTTCACCGACGTGGCTGACGTTTAAATATAAGGCCAATGCCAAGTCAAGTGTGTGTGAGCTAATTAAATTCAAATTCCCTGAGGTGCCGTTAGAGACACTGAAGGCGAATAAAGACAGCAGCACGCCTACCTTGTTAATTTCTTCCAGTTTTTGCCTTTGCTGCTCCTTCAACAGTCCAAAGGCTTTGCCCCCTGAAATAAAAGAAATGCAAAATTAGAGGCGAGTTGGTTAATATCGACACAGACTTAGCTTGAGTGGTGAAATAGCTGGTCGGCCTGCTGATGCTCTATTGTACAGACTCTCAGCTTCAGTTAGCGATAGACACACAACAGACACGGCAGTCCGCTGCCGAGTTATTTATCACCTTGGACATTATGACTTGAAGGCATCCCGGAATTTCTCTGTAGTGTTTAAATCCAGAAAATGAAAAAAATATCAGAGCCAGTAGGCTGCTGCAACTGTCCGCCGGGGCGATACTCCTGTTCTCTGTTGGCTCAGCAGTGGGCCACTCAGTAGCACTCAGCACCGGTGTCAAGACGGATAGAATAAACAGATGAACCTCCGGTCAATCCTTTCAAAATAAAAGTTCACATTATTCACAATAACAATGAGATGGCGCTTTGGAATACATTTCATTTCAGACTAACCCCACAGACAAAAAATAGGAAAAGAAAAACATACTAAATAATTAACATAAACAACTAGTGCAATATCTGTACTCATTGTCTTGTACCAAAACAGATCCAAATCACGAATCACAATACCATCAATATGATTGTTGGAAGCTGCTTCTGATAATTAATTATTTTCTGTATCTGTTGTATCAAAGCAATGAACTTCTGAGATAACTAAATGTATTTGTAAGCACTGCTGTGCCAAATTTATTCTTGAGCATTTTACCTTGACACACAGAAATATTAGTATGTACCATGGACAATACATTATGTAACAAAATGGTCAACAACTGGTGTTTTTGTGGAAACACACAGTAGTATAAGCTCTTAATATGAAATCTGAATCATCCACACTTCCCTGTTGTTGCACGCACATGCGTCCCACCACCATGAATGATGCTATTGTAGTAAACTGGAACATTTTTTTACTCACGGCTACCCTCATGTGGTGAACCAGAAAATTGCACACAGTGAGGGTGTGACACAAGTGCACCTGCAGTTTGGAGAAACAGACATGAGAAATGAAGTTGAAAGTCATTTATAAACAATTATCGTACAGTATAATTATGTTAATCTTTTTTTAATATGACTCAGTGAACATGTGTAAAATATCTGCTTTGATTTTTCTTTCAGCTGTAAATGTTCCGCTTTTCTGCTCTTTTATAGGCCAGAATTATTTTACAATTTCACACAATACTTTGTAACTGATCAAATATAAAACCAAATTCAGTTTCTTTTCACATGAAAGCTAATGTAATTAGCTAATAATTTTAGCTTTTAAAAATGATTTGAGCTGGGAGCTGCGGGAATGACCTAATATTTTCAAGCATGAAATGCTAAAATGTTTTATTCTTTAAATCATTTGTTATATTTTGATATATTTAAATTGTAGGTGCTTTACATTCACATAAAAATCAATACACTGAATTTGTTGAACAATAATAACAATAACTAATAATAACAATACATTTTATTTGTTGACGCCTTTCTTGAAGGTCACCTTACACACAATGCAAACATAAAAATAGAATAAAATATAATAATAAAAGAATAAATGAAGGTTATAATAGTTTTAGTTTCTATTTAGTTTTGTTATTTGTTATTTAGTTATTTTTAAAATAAGTTAGTTTTAATTCATTTTTAGAGTTTTCATTATTAGTTATCTTACTGTTAGTTCAGTTGTATCAGTTTTAGTTTAGTTAGGGTTTTTTGTATTTGCCAGGTGCAAGATTCAAAAAGATCATAATAAGTATTGAGTCATAAAAACCCTAACAAAAGATAGCATTTATGTATTAGGACCAATGGTGTCTTTGCATTTGGAGCCCCACCAGAGGGCGCTGCTGTGCAGGGGAGGATTATATGCTTTTATAAGTTTTCCTCTGTCAAAAATATCATTGAGCACAAGTTAATAATAAATTCAACTTTGTCCCCAATGAAATGTCTGCAGTTTTCATTTGATAAACGCAATTTCCTTGTAGACACTTTATGTGCAGTTGTGTGTGAATAGTACGATGTGCCTGATGCTGCGCCTCCTCTGAGATAGCCCTGCGCATGCAGTGTTGTGGACTGGTGAACTGTTGCACGTGCATGGGCAAGGTCTTGCTGCAATTTTGTGTCAAAGGTGCTGTGGTTCCCTCTCTCACTTGCTACTGTGTTTTTGCTGTAAGGGTATGAGAGTAATATGTGGTATTTCTGGATTGCATTATAAGATTTTATAAGAAATGCGCGTCATAGTGGCAGATACAGCAAGTGCGACATGCGCAGACACACAGAGCCACCAAAAACAATACTTCACTCACCTAATTAACTACATAACAAATGGTATGTTAAATTTGCATATAGCCTTATGTCAGTTTTCGTTATTTCGTAAGTTTTCGTTAACGATAATAACCTTCACCCTCTATCTTGGTCTGTGACAACTGCGGTGGATGTTGGGTACGACATCATTTCCTGTCTGAAAGTCGTCATGTTGATGAGTACAGAGGACCAGGAGCTTGTGACATAATAGAAACAGCTCAGCTCATGATGGATGTAAATGGTAAATGTCAGTTCGGTATTGATTGTTTGAGATAAATGGTAAAACCCACACAGTGGAAAATGTCACAGCCCAGGTGATCAGAGCAAATAAAACACCAGTCGATTTTATCAAATTAATTGACAAATCATCACTTGACTTTTCGATTCGCACACATTTCATCATGCACATTATTCATTTGTAAGCATTTTCTTCTTGTCAGTTGTTTCAATTATTTTCTGTCGCTCCGACGGCCACTTTACTGAGATGATAAATGGCAGTTTTGTGTTGGGAATAATGAGCAATGGATGTAGAAGAGGGGGAAATGATGACACATGGCTCTGTTTTCAAATCACGAGTGTTGTAATCAAACCACTTGATAATTTCTCACTCCCTTTTCCATTTCACATCCATTTTTGCAGCTCCATTTTTCAAGTGACACGTGTTTTGTCTCCTCTCACACACAGTAGCTCTGACTTTACTTTTTTACACTACATGTGATTTATAAAGCACAGTAGCCCTGGAGTGCCAAACACTGCAACATTTAACAAAACACTACCACATTATGAAACCACTACATTTAAGAAAACACAACATTAACAAAAAACACTACCTCATTAAGAGAACAATACATCATTTAAGAAAACACTGCCACATTAAGAAACACTACAACATTTAAGAAAAACTACCACATTAAGAAAACACTACAACATTTAAGAAAAACTACCACATTAAGAAAACACTACAACATTTAAGAAAACACTACATTAAGAAACACACTACCACATTAACATCATTTAAAAACACTACAACATTAAGAAACACTACAACATTTAAGAAAACACTACCACATTAAGAAAACACTACAACATTTAAGAAAACACTACCACATTAAAAAACAATACAACATTTAAGAAAACACTGCCACATTAAGAAACACTAAAACATTTAAGAAAACACTACCACATTAAGGGCCACACGGTGCTGTAGTGGTTAGCACTCTCGCCTTGCAGCGAGAAGACCCGGGTTTGAGCCCCGGTTGGAACAAGGGCCTTTCTGCATGGAGTTTGCATGTTCTCCCCGTGTGTGCATGGGTTCTCTCCGGGTTCTCCGGCTTCCTCCCACAGTCCAAAAACATGCAATGTGGGGATTAGGTAAATTGGACACTCTAAATTGACCATAGGAGTGAGTGTGAGAGTGAATGGTTGTTTGTCTCTAGTTGTGTGTGGCCCTGCGATGGACTGGCGAACTGTCCAGGGTGTACCCCGCCTACCGCCCAATGTAGCTGAGATTGGCACAGCACCCCCCGCGACCCTCTGGTGGAGGATAAAGCGGTTAGATGATGACTGACTGACTACCACATTAAGAAAACACTACAACATTTAAGAAAACACGACAACATTTAAGAAAACACGACAACATTTAAGAAAACACTACCACATGCATTTTCCTAATGTTGTAGTGTTTGTCACTCCAGGGCCACTGTAGTGAAGTCTAGTTTTCAAACTCACCATTTCGATTGACATGACAAGGTAATTTGGTTTACAGTAGAAACTGCGACAGAACATGCATGAAAAGGTCAGGCCAAATCATTATTGTGCTTTAATTCACCCCCTAAATGTCAGTTTCAGTGATTTACAGACAGAGTCAACCATTTACACTCACATTTACAAGATTCATAGTCACAACTAAATGCCTAACCCTAACCTAAAGCCAATACTAAACCTCACCCTAACCCTAAAACCAGGTCTTAACCCACAATAAGCACTTTAAGATTGTGGTACCCAGACAAAATGTCCCCACAAAGATGGGTTTGTATGTTTTTTGGACCTCACAAAGATCTGCACAATCTTAGAAGTCCTGCTAGATACTATAACCATGGGGAGAAAAGCATCCTATTTTTAGTTACCCTGAACCCAATCTGCATGTCTTTGACTGTGGAAGTAGTTGGATTAATTGGAGGAAGCCCACACATATAGAGAGAACATGCAAACTCTATAAAAGTCTATAATCAATTCTCAATCTCTGATGAGGACATTGTTACATTAATCGGAGACTGTTTGCTGTGACTTAATATTTCTTTTTTTTTTAAATTTACAGCCACTAATTCTGCTTCAGATCTCTGAGATTCTTGCTTTTAAATAAATGATGACCTAGAAAAGACCCAGTTTGGTGTAAAATGCTGGAGAACAGATTGCAAAGCACTTTCAGCTTTTCAGTAATGTTAACGCTCGCCCAGAAATTGTCAAGTGATGTCCTGTTTTTGTTGATATTCAGAGATGTGAGGCGTACGGACGATTGAATATTTTGTAGTAGATGTTGCAGACACACTGCCATGTCACACAAATATCTCTGTGCAATTATGTTTTGCACAATTATGTTTTGCACAACTAAACGACGATTGGAAATGTGACTGTTAGTAAGTGGTTATATTATAAGTGTGCCATAAGGAGACATGGAAAATCTGACGATTTAAAAGCATTAAGTTTGACTAAAAACCTTTCTTTTATAGAAGGTTATGAGACGTCCCATCGCTCAGATGAGAAACATGAAAAATTAAATAATATTTCATGTATTTAAGCCTGTTTTTTTACAGTAAAATGGGGGAAAATAAAAGCAGTCATGAGGTAACAGGGACGTTAAACATATATACGTATGATGTGCAAATATGAAATTAATGTGCTGCATAATTTCTGCTTTTCCTTTTTAAAATATCCAATCAGAAATGACATCAACATATCAAAGAAAACACAAGAAGTTGCACATCATTTGTAAGTGGGTCAATGCATAATGAAAACGGGACAATATTAATTCTAGCTCTTAAAATAAAACACAAGGATGTGAAACATTTATTAATTAATAACCACATGCGGCCCCCCCAATCAATTTCATGTGGCCTGCCACTAAATATCAAGTCAAAAGTTTTTATTTATGTTATAGTTTTTTATTAAAAGATTGATTTTGCATCAAAAATGTGTTCATATTTATCATTCCATATCAAAACAAACACTTTTATTTTGAAATGATGTTAAGTATCATCATACATGTTATTATTTTGATGTCTTTGGCTCAGTGGCTCCCAGGTCATTTGAGTTTGAGCCCCAGTGTGCTTTGCAGTGTATGTCAGACAAACATTATCATATTATCATACAATAATAATGAAACCCTGAAAAATGTTTCCAGTAGTGACTAGCTCAGGTAACCATGTCAGTTATTAGTCTCTAATGTTACACAGTTTTACTCTGTGGTGCCGCAGACCTCCACTGTTGCTGTGTCCCACATGTAAATACTATTCCAATCAGGTTTTTTTTTTTTTTTTATGCAACTGAAAATGTGACAAATAAAAGTAAACCCAAAATCAAACAGCAGGGAAAAAAACAACATGCGACCTATTTTCGAGTGTGACTATTCTTTCACAATTCAATTCACAGGGGAAATAAAGAAGGCGCTGGAGCAGCTGGAAACATTTGGAACAATTTGCCGTTGTTGTCGTGACAGAGAGGCCCTCGGAAACGAAAGTATAGTAAATAGTAAAAAATAATTGTGGATTTGTGAAGTTAGGGATGAGAATTTCAATGTCAATTTAACTTTAACAATATTTTCTTGACTGGGGCACATGGTGGCAGGGTGGCTGGATACATTTGCCTCACAGCAATAAGGTCACCAGTTTGAATCCCAATTTTACCTGTTCAAGAGGGGGCCAGTGAAAAATGTTATTCATGATGATCTTTTCACAGTATTTCAAAGTAAAAGTCTTTGTTTTGTTATGAATCTGTATAGTCCGCAATAAAACACTTTATATTTATGATGCAAAATGAATCTTTAAATAACACAAACAGACAGAAACGATCACTGTAACTAAAACACTGAATATGTTATACATTTATTGATGTGATAAATATTCCACTTCACCTTCACTGTCCACTTGTTTTCATACTTTCTACAGTATTTTATTGTTTTATTGTGTTTTATTGTTTGTTCTTGTTCTGCATGAACATGATTGGTCAACTGCTTATTTTAAGAATTACATTTTCAGCACAGCTGAGTGGGTGTCACAGACAATGCACAGAGCTTACAGATAGATTTATACTCTGGTTTGTGCATGGGATTTGTTGATATAAGAAAAAACACAGAATAAAGCTCAGCAGAGTGAGACCTGGTCCAGCATTTAGTGATTTTCCCACGCGTCCCGTTACTGTTTATTGAAACTCCCCTGAGCTTCATGGGTCAACAAAGAACATCTGGTGGTTTGTGGAGTCAAAGGTAACGCAGGGTGAGAGCCATGGAGAATAAAAGAGTTCCAGCAGTGTGAAGAGACTGCAGAGACTGGAGTTTTAGTGGAACAGTCAAACTGGGCTTGACATGTGTGTGAGGGGTAATGAGAAAGTTGTTCTGTGGTGAAAAGAAGAAGAAAAAAGTCCGATTTTTAGACTCGATGATCTGGGCAGGTGGATAATAGAAGGCGGGAAGAGCAAGCAGCAGGCATAATGATGGAAATGAGCTTTGAGGCAACTGTACACTCTAATATAAAATCAGAGTTAGTGCCTGGAAAAAAGGAAGGAGTGATTGAATTGGGTCAAGGGTTAAAGGGTAATTGCATCCTTGGAGGGTGTCAAACGTCGACACATTCCTCAGTGGACAGAGAAGAGGGATGAATGGCTGCAGGGAGCTGAGGTGAGGAAGGGTTTTTTATCAGAATTTGGTGGAGGAAATGATGGTTGTCTGGAGGAGGAGGAGGTGGAGGAGGGTAGTAAGTGTGTTTCGCTGAGTTATGAGAAGGTGAGGCAAAAGCAGGGCAGCAGAAAGGGCAGAATGAGGACAGTACAGGACAGTGGATGCTGCACAGCACATCATTACAGAAGAAGTGCAGGGGCACAAGAACAAAGGACTCTGGGTAACGTTGTTCAGGCACAGATTCAATCATCACACATTCAACACAAAACTCTTGCTTTTAAATACAAGGCTCATTACTTGTTGCTTATTTCGATGTGTCATTTTATTTGACAGTGAACAAAATAACCCGACCATGTGTCAGATGGAAACAATTTTACACTGAGCCACTGCTTGTTTTTCTCCTTTTCACCACATGAGGGCAGCAGTGACTCACATTGCTGTTATCAGTAAGAAACCAGCACCTTTAGAGAGATAGATAGACAGACAGACAGACAGACTTGATAACAAATAAAGATCAGCAATTTAAACCTTTCATTTCAATGAAAAAACAAACTGACTCATATAAAAATCACTTGAGCTTCATCACCGGAGTCTATAATGGCAGCCTAGTAGATGAATGTGTAGCAATATATGCTGGATGCCAAACACCAAGGAGGTAAATGCTCAAAGAGAGTGAAATTAACATCACAAGTTATTCATAAAGAGCATGGAGGCCAGCAGAAATCTGCAGGAGTCAGCTCGCCGTACTGTACTTTACGAAAGTTTCACTCCTGAGCTGCTGAGCTTATGAAGATGAATGTCAGGTGAAACAGCTAAACTCTCGCCTCAGTCACACCTGAAGAAAAAAAATCCACCTCAAGTCTGTCACACAATGAAAAGACTGCACAGAAAACCCTATAAGATCCTTCCCCCACATTTGTTTAAAAGGTTAAAATCACCAACTGAACTTTAAGCGTCTCTGTGATAATCTGCCCAAACTGCTGAGGACAGAGTTGAGTGATAAAGTAAGACATGGATACCGGACTCATACGTTTAAATTAAAAGTACCACTTTTAACGACTAAACTTGCTGTTATTGATCATTATGCACCAATCACAAATTATCCAACACAATCAAAAGTGACCGGGCTGATTGCCTGATGGATTATACAAAGCACATAATGAGAATAATTGACTTATTATCACATTATTGCACAAGTGCAATCACAATGTTCATTAAATAATTTAACATTAAAAAATATTTCAGGGCATTAAAAAGATTGTCCTTGCTTCTTTTTTTAATGAGATTATGATCATCTTTGACATCATGACTGATGCACTTGCCTAAGAACGTGGTTAGTATTAACAATATTAACATAAATCACGATCACATAATCCTCTCATCATCATCATCAAAACATCAAAATCTTGTACGCCACTTCTTAAACCGAGCTGACTGAGCCGTCTGTCCATCCATCCGTCTTTCTCCATGTGTGTCCAGGTACAAGAGCAATGACAGCAGAAGCAGGACAGCCCTGAAAACCTCAATATGTCAGCGACCACATAATAATTGTTTATTCTGGCTCCACATCATCTATTGTGTCCCCATATTTTGTCACCGAGATCTCATCTATCCGCCTCTCTGACAGGATTTCCCATATGGGAAATGTCTTTGTTGCTGTTCTGCACACACTTAATGGACACGTCGCCCAAACTTCTGATCATTACAAGGAAATTGTTACATATTTAGACACTTTTATGAGCATATTGACAAATGAGGGCCAGTGTGATGGAGCAGCAGCTGGACCCACTGTCTTATTGTATGACTGGAGCTATTCAGCAGAGTGAAATAAACCACGTCCTGGAGGAATCTCCTTTTATCTGCCTGCCTGCACAATCTTTTGGTCATTTCTGAAAGGTTGGGGTTTGGGAGATTATACCTGCAGACTGAGGCTTTGACATCATGCCTTAGCCGTCTGTGGTCCCACTCAAAGTGTACCCAGTGCCTTTTTACTGAGGTCAGTCTAGTGTTTCTTCTCGCTACCACATTTTTATTCAGTGACTGCCTGAATTGCATCCTCATTGTGGTGGAGCAGGGGCGTTTGTGCCGTGCTGACCCTGCATGGGAACAATGTTTTCAGGAACAGTTAGATCCTCTTAGGGACACTGGTATCAGATGAGGGTTAGGAAAGAGAAATGTGCCTAGAATAAACACGCATTTTTGGAGTCAGGATGAGAAATGGTGTTTTTACTGAGGCTAGTGACCCCCTGCAGGTTGACCAGACATATACCTCTAGTGGAGGGGCCAACTCTGTTCATCCCTGAAGTCATTTTTCTGCTCTACCTTTTATCCTAATTATGATTCATGCTCAGATCAAAGTCTTTATCCACTTTGTGACCTTGATTATACACTCGTACAATTACACTGTGCAGTGTGGGCCGGCATAATATACGCGAGTACAACAGCCGAGCTAATGTTTGTGCGTTTGCGTGAGTTAGTTCATCAATTCTCTGCAGAAGGTCAGTTGTGTAAAGCACATAATAAATGACTGAATACATTAAAACATGAAATGTTATAATGACTGTAAAATATGATTTTAATGCTGGTTATTTGGTAGATAGTGTATTTGTTAGTATTTGTGTACTTACACACTGTATCACATTATTCCATTGTTTATGTTGCATCAAGGTTCCATCGACATACTGTTCCACCTCTCGTTGTGCTGTGTGTACTACTGAAATGACAATAAATGCACAGTAACATGTTTATGGAATAGCTTGTAAATGGCATGCACTGAAATTCATCCTGCCCCTTGTGTCCCACACACATTTTCCATTACCAAACTATTATTATGGGTTTGGTAATGAGTGTACATTATTATAAAAAGTTATATTTTTGTTTTTTGTATTTGGTTACTCTACTATATGTAAAGTGTTAACAAACAAAATACTGCTTCTACCTGCTCTTTCTGTACTTTGAATTGTCGGTCACCCCAGTCTGGTTATGAAAAGTCTGGGTTTCAGTTATTTCTATTGTTTCTTTCCTGCCCCAGTATCTTTATAAAGTTTAGTCATCCTGTTAGACCAAACATCTAAAGAAACAAATCATTAGCAAACCAGAGGCCTGGCACACACACACAGGTCCTTTAGAGCCACTGGGACAAAGTCTCCAAAAAGCATATGCCATTTGTTTGTTGCTCTTAAAGAATGCATGAGTAATACTCGTATAAAAACGTCTGAAACATTACCAGAATCAATTCACGAGAGCAAAAGTGCAAATATCAGCATGTTAGCCTTTCTGTGTAATTATCCACAGAAGTAACTGAATATTACTTCCAAGGAAACAAACATATTAAAATTTAAACAAGATTATTCCGTGGGGGAAGAGTTTACTTAAAAAAACACTTAGTAAAGGGCAGTGGCAGCACTGCTCAGATTTGGTGAAGAAAACAGCTCAACAACACTTGCCAAACATCATCTGAGATGAGGTTCTGTTTGCCAAACACTTGTGATTTGACTGTGGAAATGTTGAGCCGTAAATAACCCTGGTGTCCACTCATTTGTGCCGTGCTTTCATGTTCTGTTTTCTGCTAAATGGGAATCATTTGCAAAACTGTCATTGTTTTTTTAATAAAGAAGAACTAAATCGAATGATTAAAACTATTAACTCTTTACTGTCTTCTATTCAAATAGATTGCTTTTTGCAAATGGCTATTGAAAATATTTTTACTTCTGTGCTGTGTTGTCCTCATCCTGGTAACCTGAATACTACTTCCACTTTCTATATGGTTTACCAGAGCTAACATAATATGCCTGTGTACTTTTAGCATTGTATCATGTATACTAACTACTATTGTATCATGTACTATACTATTATGTTCATATTTATGGACCGTTTTTAAAAACAAGATTCTCATTTAAAAACACTTGACTGCAACAATTAAAAAGAAGTCTGCTGGAGACTGTGTTTTTAACCAATCTGTCAAGCTTAATGTTGGCAAAATTTGGAGTCACTGCTCGTTTCAAATTACGTATGTGCTGTTCAAAAATGACTCTGAATGTGAAATCTGCCACTATGTATCTTTGTAAAAACACAGTTGGGGTAGAATCAACTGGATAGTGTAGTCTTTATTTTTATCTTTAGTCTTTAGTCTTTATTGCATGTTTTTGGACTGTGGGAGGAAGCCGGAGAACCCACGCACACACGGGGAGAACATGCAAACTCCATGCAGAAAGGCCCTTGTTCCGACAAGGTCGCAAACCCAGGTCTTCTTGCAGCAAAGGCAACAGTGCTAACCACTGTTCTCTGTGAGTTGTAATGAACATGTGTAAATGGTAAATTTAGGCATAATATTGTTGAAATTGCATTCATTTTTCTCAAGAAACGTCAGGTCGTTCATAATATGTTTTGTAAAACAAAGGGAAAATGAGCAGTTCTTGTTTATAGGTTATTATGCTGTTATTTTACTGCTCCGGCCTATTTGAGATCTAATTGTGCTGTATGTGACGATGAAGCTGTTAACAACACATTTCAAAGACATACTTCTCCAACTGAGTAAGTAATATTGTTCTTCAAAAACGGAGAAATAAACAGCCCAAACGTGACTCAGCTAAAAGTTATCTCGTAATTTTGGTACGACCGAAAGACGACGTGCACTGCTCGCAGCTTGAAGACTTTTTTTTGAGGACACTTTTAAGGTTTTGCGCCCAATTGCGTTGTACAGAGTGAGTGTGCAGTGACAGTAAAGACGCTCTGAATCCCCGGTTGTGTCCAGCACGAGTGAAAAGATTTGTTCTTCTGTCCATTAATCCCTCTCCAGGCATTCATCGAGGGGTGTTCGTGCAGACACAGCTTTGGGAAGCAAATCTCAACCAGACATCGAGTGCGTATGTGGTCCCCCGCTTTAAACACACACAGCCCAGATTAATATTTAATATGGCTTAGTGTTAGATCTACACACACATTGCATTTCTCCTCCACCACTGCTGCCCATAGCCATTTGTGTCTGTATCCGCTTATTTACATGATGCACAGCAATACAATTAGCAACTTCTCCCACGAGTGTAAACAGTGTAGATAAGATATATGAAGGCATAACGCTCTGTTCACAGATTTGCGCAAGGCCAAAAAACGCATTTAACAGCATCTCACTGGACAGGGGAAAAGGGACTAACTTGTCACACACGTCATTGAGCATCCAAATAGAACAAAGCGTGTGAGCAACTTTGGATCATTTGATGCACATTTTTAAAAGGCCAGGTGACAGAAGACGGCGGGATTTTGGAGAGCACTTGTGTCTGTAGAAAAGAAACAAAGTGCTGTGCAATAACACACAGACAGACGCAGGGTCTCGCCTCCTCCTTTACCTGCGTCCAGGAGTCAGCTGTGTATGGCCTCGCTCTGTGAAGGTTGAGAGCACATGGGGATTAGCGAGTGTAGTGTTGAAGTCGAGTGTACACCATTCGTGCATCTCACTGTATGTATTTCTTTTCTTTATTAGTCTGCCGTGCCGTCTCTGAGCAACAACAGAAAAAGGCATGTCAGGACACAGCAGGACGGGGAGGTTTGCATATAGAGTACAATTGCAGACCTTGTGGATGACTGTATTCACTTGGAGAGTAACTCTATCAATTTGCTCCTATCTGGCGTTGAATGATTCCATTTCAAACCTGTATTTATTGGCAGCACCGGAGAGAGGCTGCCAAGAAGCCGTCAATGGGACACTGAATCAGTTTATTATCGTGGTTTCAGTCGAGTAAATATAAGCATCCGTTTGGAGACTTGCATCCAGTCCAATATCTTCTCACACTTTATACGTTTCTGCAACTCTGGCTCTTTAGCTGCTATGCTCCACTGTCTTTATTGCTTTATGTATATCAGTTGTCTCTTTCTGAACTAAGATGACATATTTACATATTTACAGATGAGCATATCTGTGTGATTAAGAAACAATATGCCTGTGTTCAGATTATCAGGCTGAAGTGACTCAAATCCTATTTTCTTTGGTTGATGGGACTCAGATCAGAATTTTGTTTTAGGGCCGTGCAGAGAAATCTGATATAAATAAATGTAACATAAAAAGGTGTCTTTTGAGTTGTGATTTAAAAGCTGTTAAAATCTTGTCACAGGCTTAATGAAAGGGAGTTCTCGAGGACCAACATCACTCAAGGCCCTGTCACTCAGGAAGGCGAGGCGAGGCGGTGGGTGTCATTGGAGCAGAATGGTATGTGGGGGTGGAGAAGGTTTGAGAAGTACAGTGGAGCCAGAATGTGGAGTGATTGGAAAACCAGGAGAAGAACTTTGCTGTATTTAAAAGGGAAGTCGGTGAAGTTGTTGAGGGGTAGGGGTTATGTGATCACGGGAGCTGGAGTTGAACTTTGAACACTGAAGTTTGTTGATTTGATTTGTGACACGCCAATATGGGGTCCTCGATCAGAGATATATCCAATATGTGGCTATTGTCATGAACTATGGCTGAGCAGAACAAGAGACTCAAGTGCAGAACACGAATCAGTCAGTAACAGAGTTTAATTTCAGGCAGAGGTTCGGTACACGGGAGGTCAAAGAGATCAAAAAGGCAAGGTCAAAAAAGGCAGGCAAGGTTCAGAAACACGAGAAGACAAGACTATGGCTGTGAAAAAGAGTGCTGGAACGTGAGCTATGAGTTACAACGAACTGGCGACGAGACAAGACACAGAGGGGAATATAAGCAGTGCTTGATTAGGGAGTGACAGGATGCAGGTGTGGTAGACACAATCAGGGATCAGGTGCACGCCAACAAGGAAGGGGGCGGGGTAGACAGGAACCTGAAACCGAGACAAGGGTGAGTGATTTCCAAAATAAAACAGGAAGACAAGACATGGAACATGAAGGGAGAAACAAAACAAGATACTTAACGGAGGTGACAGATCATGACAGCTATGAGACATGAATAAGAATGATCATGTGAGAATCCATGTGGCTTTTTGCCTAAATGCTTAATTGACTTCCTCTAGAGCCAAATCTCATCCTCAAATTGCTTCTGTTATAACACTAACCCTAATTTCATCATTTTGTGTTAGCCTACATATAGCGGAAGTATACCAGGTCCTTTAGGGTTAGGGTTGTCAACAGGATTTGAACAATGTGGCTTGTAATCTGAATGTAGCCTTTTTCAGTAAGGCACTTAGTTATTGCTGGGAAAAGATCATAAGTAAAACAGACACCTTCAATACTTTCACACCTATTTCAACATTTAACATAGTTAGAGCCTTACACACCACCACCACCACCACCTCTACCAGCACCTCCACCTCCTGATAAGAATTTTGCCTCAAGTGCTGTAAAAAAAACTATACATCAGTGTTGATAAGACACGTAAGAAATAGCTTTTGCAAAAGTTTTATTTTTTTTGTCTCTGTACAGAAAGCAAATTAATTATTTCCCCTTCATTTGCAGAAAAGACAGAAGAGCTAATTATTTTTTTAGGAGACTATGTAAATTTAAACACACATTCATCCACCGTGTCAGGCAGCGTGCAGCATAGAAAGGTGTTAGGAGGCAGATTAAGCATCTAAATCACACGCCAACTGATCATTTATATAAAAAAAGCACATATACACAGCAATGTGGGGATGCTAAATTGGAATGAATAACATAAATGACAGGTGATGATGGATTATTTCTGTCTCCTGTATGTATGATGATGGATAAGAGAGTGTTTACAGACTAAATAAAGATGGCTGCCTGCAAAATGTCTTCAATCACAATAAAACACTGCTACAAACGTACAGTATCTCTGTGTAAAAAACAAACAAACAACAAGCTGAGCTTTTGTCTTCTCGGAGCCCAGGGGCCACACAGCTCTGCACGGGGCTGCAGTCGAGTTATTGAAGCTATCCAAGTTCCCCTGATAGCGATAGGCACTAGATAATGTAAACTGCACTTAACCTGTCGAGGAGACAAACAACCAGACTTCACTTTTCTTTGCTTCCGTCTTTCTCTCACAGGTTTCTCCCTGTTTCGACAGAAACCCCAGAAATTATATTTATGACCCGACTGTGTCATTGCCACTGCGTGAGGGATAATGGAGAAATTATTTTTGGGGGGCCTCAAAACCGAATGCTGATCCATCACGTTTTGCATTACACACCTGTCCTAGGGAAGGTTTGCTGAGCCGTGTCTAAAGTTAGTGGGAACTTTATGACCCAGAGAAAGACAATATATATTATTAACTTTAAAGGTAAGAAGAAAAAAAATATCACACCGTTTCTTTTACTGGAAAAACAAATCCAGTCTTTCACTATTAGAGCCACAATCTGCATGGCTGGATATGAAAAGGCATTGCTGGGAAAACATTTGGAGCCCAAAGCACTGAGTCACATCTTCTCATCTGTGCAGTCGCTGACTTGCTGACTTCAGTAGATGCAGGTAACAGTACAATTGCATTGTTTCTCGCCAGTTTTGTGATGTAGAATTATACCTCCCGCACGCAGTGCCACATGTTTGCTTCCTTTCAATTACCGTGGGAACCTTTCTCATTTCCTCCTGTCCATGGGCCTCATTGTAAGACAATTAAGATCTGGACCACTGCCGCTGGGTTTAGGTCTCAAAAACATCAAAGTTTTTCTGACCATACATAGTCTTATTTGATACAGATCAGCACTTTTAGGTCACTTTTGAATGATAACTGTTGTTTTCAGCCAAGGGAAATAAAAAATAAACAACAGCAAAATGATTGGACCATAATCCACCAGCAGGACAAATATGCCTATTTTAGAGATGGACATTATATTGCAATAATTGAGACACTTAGAAAAAAATATTTAGCAACTTTTCAGTCATCAACGTTAATATGCATGTAAAAAAATGTGTTGCCAAGTAGCATAAACAATTTATTAAAGTAGTATATAAACTTTGGACAGGGAAGCAGTTCACCACGGTGATGTTTGATGTGACCCTGTCAACAGATTCCATTCCATTATAACTCTAAGTGGACTTGTGTGGCCCTGTGCACTGTTGTTTGTTTGTTTAACTTGACTGATTAATTCACTCACTGCACCTTCATTACTAAAACAAACATTACATTACATCGCCACGGCAACAGTGGTGAGGAATCAGCTCACAGTAGTAATGTTTTAACATCAGCTTCATTCTCATTAGATACCAGAAAAGTGCATCACTTACGGCATAAACATATCCATAAACATTACATAGGATGAATATTGTAATTAGCCTACGGCCATGAATCATCTTTCCCCGGCGGGCGCTTGTGTATTTTAGAGCACAGAGACTCCAACTACGCAAGAGTATTTGGGCAAAAAATGTAAGAACAAAAAAAACTATTGAAAAAAATTAAAATACATTTTTTTTCAGAATTTAATCTCAGAATTCTGAGAAGTTTCCCAGTATTCTGTTTTACATGTGGCCCTAATACTGCATATCCAAAAGCAGGTGGTTACTGAAGTCAAGATGAAGCAAGTCAACGAGTACAAATATGTTCACATGACTCCCTTTATGACAACCCATTATCCTCTTAGTCATGGCCGTGGCATGTCTTTCAATTACAAAAGTAACCCTGCTGAATCTGAAAAGAACATTAAATAGACATTGGTTCTGGAGGTAATTATTACACATCAGGTCAGCTTTTAGCTTTCATTTACTACTAAAATGTCTCTTATCCAAGAACATTACCAAACCACGTCAGAATCCAATTGACTTGACAACCTGACAGACCTCAAATGATGTAACGCTCGAGCAGGTGGGGAAAAGTTCATGTTATTAACTTGTAAGAACATAATCATCCACACTTTTATGTTTTGAAGGCTACGTCTTTTTTTCATAATAATTTTGAAGGTAAGTGGAAAAAAATATGTTCCAATAGCTTCTGAGTATAATATTATATATGTGTATTTCCTATAAAACATTATGTTGCTCAGTCTTCCTTATTTTATCTTAAACCCTAAACCTAACCCATCTCAGAGAACATGGTTGCCAGCTGAGCCAGCCCAAGCCATAAGCGAACTAAGCGGCTTCTTGGGGCCCCCTGGTGGGTGGAGTGTGTAGAGAGGAAAAAAATTAAACATTAAGTTATTTGGTTTTATTACGGAGTTGAAGATTTAATGCACATTTGTTCTAAGTTTTAAAAACGAACGTCATTAACCCTTCTGCGTACTTCTCATTACCTTGACTCATACCAGACCGTTATCTAGATAATTGAAAAAAAACAAGAAACAAGAGCGACAGTGGTTCAGTGTATATAATGCAACTATAATCAATGCAATTTAAAGTGTTACATTATCAATCATAGTCAAACACTGGCTACTCTGAGATGGTCACCCCAAATCAAATTCAGCCCCATAAAGGCTTGGGCCGGCCCTGGTTGCCAGCCGGGACAAAGACAACCTGCTAAAGGTGTAAGTTTAAGTTGACATGATATTTGTTTTCCTCCCTAACAGTTTTTGCTAGTTGGAAACTGAAGTTTGTAAACTGCTCACGTTCTTGCACTAAATTCTACAGAGAAAATCATTACTCTTTAGCTTGTGGGGGACATGGGAACAGCTGGTCTACTGCTGCTGCCTTGCGTGGTAAAGTTTGTTAAAAGCTGAACCAGAGTCACAAAATAAAACATTTTGAAGTTTTTGCAGCAGCGGATCAACAACGCACACAGTAAATGTAGTCCTGACAATGTCTCAGTATAAAAAAACCCCTGAACTATCCTTTAAATCGACTTATATTTTCATACGAATCTCAGAATTTCTTTTTTTAATGTGTAACTGCCTGCAGTTTTCAGCCACAAAATACTTCAACCACACAGACAAACTTAAAGTAATAACACTTAACAACCACTTTTAAATATCTAATCTTCTCTTATGTGGAATAATCAATGCTGCCCACATTGGTTCAGACCTATAACTGCCTTGTTAGTCTTCTATAAATGACTTTGAATTGCGCTAAGTACATAAAGGTGCTATACAAAAAACGTCAACAGCCAGCTATAAAACTGAAAGTGTACATTGGACTATCACGTTAAGGTGGATTAGTGGTTATTACTGTTGCCTCACAGCCAGAAAGAGCTGAGTTTGAGTCCCAGTCTGGGACCTTTCTGTGTGGAGTTTGCATGTTCTCCCTGTGTCTGCTCTCAGGTTTTCTTCTTACCATCCAAAAAAGCTCTCAAATATGAACGTTAGACGCATTCAGTCAGGTTGGTCCGCTCAGTTTCAGTGGCTCTGCTCAACCCTCCATCTGATCTTGTATTTTTGTTGTGCAATTTCAGTTGTATAATGACAATAAAGATCATTTGTGCTCAGCTGTGTCAGTGTTGGGTTTAAAGTTTCTTGACTGACATACCTTGACATACCTACAAGAGCACAGTGAAGTACATATGCCAGGACTGTAAGTGGCACTGTAACATTACACCACAAAAAAGAGAAGAAGGTGTTGTATACATTACAGATATAATAAAAGAAAAGGCCCCAAAATAAGCAACAAATCTACCGACTTCCTGTCATAAACCTGAAAAAAGTTCTGTCGCTGTGGATGTTCAGTGCAGCAGACTGTGTTTGGAATAAGCACTGATCTGTTTTGTTTATTCAAGTAAAAATAGGTTTTGTTTTCTCCTCTCTTTATTTTTACGATTCAACACTTTTTTTTGTGAAATCTCTAGACAGGACGTGTACTAGTGATATCTAGTGTTTTTTCAGACTGATTTTAGTTACTTTTCATTGGCAGTAGTTGGTAAATCTGTCAAACAATCTCCAAACACAAGATAATGAATGACAGCGCAAGAAAGAGAGCTGGGATTATGAAGTCATCGTTTTCTTAAAGTAGTGTATTCTCTTTCTACGCGGAAACGCAAGGCAGAGACGCGGACCCCTAAAACGTCGGCCTTTAACACAGGCTGAATATAAATCAACTTACTAGTCACCATTTCCATCAAAAAACTTTAATACTGACTTTCATGTGGAGTCAACTTGTCACCATGCAGAACCACTAGAGAATGTGTTTGTCTTTAATATTCAGATTTGATTCTACCTGCCAGTTATTTTTCTTTTAGCATGTTCACTCCACTGAAGTCTCGCTTCAGCTTTTAACAAGATTAGGCTTTCATAATTAATTTGGATTTCGTTATAAAGCCGAACTATTCCCAGCGAGCCCCTTCGTTTATTCTTCTGCACTGGGAAACGCAAGATGACACGAGGCATGAGGTGCGATTGTAAATGAGGTTACACTCATTTCATCATGCAAACACCCTTTTCTTTATAGTTTCAACTTTCATGATTACACTTGTTGCAATGCCGAAAGCAGACATATTTTACATGCCGCTTTCATGTGAGACTTTGAACGTGCAGTGATCTAGAAATAAAAGATTGTTAAGTATTCTACACTATTATATCAAATGCTGCCAAAGATAAGTGATATGATGACAGAACGGCGTGTAAGACCCGAATTATTCTGAAGAAACGTCACTTGTCTAATTGATAAAATAACAAGATAAATGGTCAATTGCATGCAACAAACGCTATACTTTATATCACAGTAGATCATATCTGATGTGAGTCATGCTCCAAAGTGCAAGAACTACTACTTTGACAACCACGGTCTACTGTTCCACCAACGATAACAAGCTTTATAGTACCAGTACATTTGTGCAAATAGGCTACAGTCAAGTTGTGAGTATTTCTCGAGCACATTTTAAAAAACAACCAAGGTTGACCAAAGTGCTTTACAGATTTAAAGGCACAGCAATGGTATGAAACACAAAAATCAATAAACGTAGAAGTAAAACAGTAAAATAGTAACATAATAGAATATTTAAATGGTAAAAAACTACACAGAAGTGTCCGGGTTGACTATTTTTATCCTGAGGGCCAAGGAGAAGAGGTGGGTCTTTAAAAATGATTTCCATATTTTTCCACGTCTTCATAACCTCCAGACTCGATTACTGCAACAGCTTCCTTTACGGCCTTCCCTCCACTGACCTTCAAAAAACTTCAGTATGTTCAAAATTCAGCTGCCAGGCTGCTCACTCACTCACTCCTGCTCCAGAAACCACTTCACATCTATCCTACAGAAACTACAATGGCTTCCAATACAGTTTTGGATCAAATTCAAGGTTCTTCTCATCACCTACAAAAGAGCCTCAATACATCAACATAACGTCCTCCAACATCACTCCCCAACTTGCTGCCTCCGTTCATCTGCCTCCATATTTTTAGTTTTTTAACATCACAGATTTGTTGTCTCATTTTTTGTCAAATTGACATTCAAGGAAAAGAAAGAAAATGTCACCACCTGAAAAGATATGCCAGGAAAAATAGTTATAATAGGTAAAGTGTTTAATCCAGTTGGTCCTGATTCAATGACTTTTATAGCAATGACGCAGGAATAATAAGGGGATAATTTGCTGTGTTTACTGTTCGAAATGAATCCTCAATCTTGAAATAATCAGCAACCTTCTGACTCCCATCACCAGATCCAAACAGCGCTCCATGGGATATCAAGCCTACACGCCACTGTTGCCCCAGAACTCTGGAACTCTCTGCCTCCAAACATCCACAACACAGATTCACTGAAATCATTCAAAACCTAAACAAAAAATCAGACTTTGCACCGTTGCCATAGCAACACGGTGTAACGATACGTCATGATATTCGACAAGCATCATCTCCCATGTGTTTTGAGTGATGTCACCAATTTTGAGTGGGACGCGATAGTCCCTGTAAAAGATACTTAGGAAATTGTAAAGAAAGTTATAGTTCACTTCCTCTTTTTCCACTTCCTGTAGGAAGTTCATCTTTTACAGACATGTCCAGGACAGGTCTCTGGTCTCACATAAGAAGTTTCAGGTGGATACAACGATCCCTCTATACTATACATATCTATATAACTGTATATATGCTGTGTTTGTGATATTTTTTTACTATGAAAGATTGAAAGATGCTGCAAGAAATGATTATACTTGCACCCAAAACCATGTTTCCACACCACAGTGACTGAAGAAGCATACATTTACATATGCTTATTCGATGTCACCAGTCCAGATACAGCACTACTGCCTGTGTAATTATTATTTTTTTTTTTAACCTGTGGTCTTTGACAGACATATATATGAGCCTTCTGACATTTATTTTCCCCCCGCTGTCACGAGCCCCTTTATTCTATAGACACCGTATTAACAGGCTCACATTCCCCGTGTCTGTGTAATAGCTTGATACCAGAGCAAATGTACAGAAGGAGGAAGACGGCAATGACAGCACACACACGGGGCAAAGCAGGGTTTGAGGTGAAAAAGGGAGGATGTTTTTTTTTCCGAGGGAGGCTGGGACGGCTGGGATTCCTCTCCTGAACTTATTTGATGACTTGCTGTGAAGTGGGATGAGAGCCACAGTCGGGGGTATGTCAGCGACTATCTTTGATGTTCAGGATTTGCACGACTGTTGTCTGCTCAGACTGAATCACTTATCTGCACTGTATGCTACATTTATGTAGATTTACTTTTTTGTGTGTGGATAATTGAAATTTAAAAAAAAAATTTTTTTTATTAATAATTACTAAAGAATGACAAAACTGTCACATGACCAGCATGTGTCTTGGTGTGAATGGCATAAATCTAGTCATTCCTGAGGTCAGAGGGCAAATAGATGGCCATTCTAAATGCATCGTCCAAACATTATTTTAGAAGAAGCCAGCGGTGTCTCTGTTGTTTGTCTTTACTGCATCTTGCAGTTTTTATTGAAACAATTAATGCAGTCAACACGAAAATCAAAACACAGACAATTGATTAACAGTGCTGCTTTTTCATCTCCGCAGCTTTGCTATTCAAAACGTCTATGGAGAAGAAAAAGAAGACAGTGTCTGAGTCATCCTCTCCTTTAACAACTGATTCAAAATGTATGATGGAGGTTCAAAACTGAGTGGACAGAGACCTGTTTGACCTTCTTCTTTTGCCCAAGGATCATGAGACATGCAGAAAGCAAACACTCTCATGACATTGCTGTAAGACAGCAAGGGACGCTCAGCTTCCTCTAAAAAGTATTTACATTTTAATACTGAACGTGCGCTAGAACGCGATGAAAACATGTCACTACTTCGTTCAGAATCAGCTGTTTATCACGTATGACGGATCATCTTACGTGATTCTCATATTCCCGTAACCTTTTTAGGGTTTTAGGTTTCTAGGTTTTTTTTTGGACAAATGCAGCAAAAATGGCACTTCAAGGGAAGCTCAGCTTCTCTGGGAGTTAATTGAGCAGTGGGCAGGTGCCAGGCTTCTGCATGATGATTGGAGGAAAGGTCAAACAGTTTTTGATCGACAGCATTGCAGAAACATACACAACAGCGGAGCCTTTTCTGCCTCAGTCCTGTCTGTGTGGACTTTGCAAGGGAGGTCTGTCGACAAATAGCTGGTCGTTGTGTGTTATTTGCTCGGCGATAGAGCCAATTTTCGTTTTGAGAGCTTTAGCTGTTTGTAGAGTGGAGGGGACTTCTTGTGGTTTCCCTCCAAAGAACTTCTTCAAGAAGATTAGATCCAGATTCAGGCATCAACTCCGTTTATCCGGTCGACGATAGCAACTAGTCAACAATAGCACTTGGAGAGTTCTACTCGCAAGAATACCAAAACATTTATTCTGGAGTAAAAGTTCTGATTTTCGGATACAAAGTTAAATTTCTTTAAACCGTTTCTTCAAACAGTTTGTACATATACACTATTGTAGCATTCGAGTTTTAAATAATGATCGCGTTTCCTTGTTCTAGGTGTCCGTTTGCAGAAATTATGTAAGAATTATTAATAACTGGGCCTGAAATGAGCTTCGCCTGTTTCAAGGACCATGCATGCACAGACCGTGCACAGAAGAGTTACTCTTCATTCTAAAAGTCTTTTCATTTATGTGAAGCATACTGAAAAATTAATTACAAACTGGCTGTTTAGTATGTACAGTAAGCCTGATGCGAGCAAATGTATGGACTGTGTGTGCGGGACACGTAATGGTTGCATCATTTAGCTTGATGTCATGTATATAGCGATGAAATGCATGTTAAGACTTATTATTTATGAGTTATAGACTTAGCTGTAGTGATGGGAAATGGAACTTCTTCAACCTTTTAGTGCTCACACGGCACGGATCTGTGCCGCAGGTGCACCCATGGTAATATGCTGTGGGAATAATACACAACTCCTTATATGGACGTCCTGAGGTGGTGTGTTTATAGGTCACATATTCAGGCTTTAAAAAATGCATTATTTTTCCGTCTTCTTGTGTGTTGTTGAGTCAAAGTTATGATTAATTTTATACTATATATTTATGTTTTTAATTGTGATATAAAGTAGCAATAATTATGCAGAAGTCACAAAATAGACCCGAAATGCTCTGTGTTGTAAGGGCGAATCGCCTGTTTTGATTTTAAATTCAAAAGAATGACTTGTTGTCCTTGTGTTTGGATAAGTCTAACGACAGACAATGAGATTTAGGAGCAACAACAGGAAGAACCTGACTCCCAAGTACAACTGTTTCCTGTCTTTGCACTGAAGAAACCATTCAAAAGATTTGTATCAGACACGAGTGTGAGTTCACTTGCTGGCAAGCCAAACCTGAAATATGAGTTTTTGTTGCAAGGATCATCATTTCAAAGATGACCTGTGTTTTGGCTTTACTTGTTTTCCATTTATCATTATGAACTGCATGAATCACACATCCAAAACAAGTAAAACAGATGGTTGGAGCAACACAAGCCAGAAGACACTTGGTGATATCTGTTTTAGTCTTTCAAGACAATAAAACAAAACACAAAATGTAAGTAAGATATTCATTCATTCATTGTCTGCTGCTTTAACCTCCACATCAGGGACATGGAGCCATCACAGGGCCAACACAAACAACCATTCACTCACACATTCACAACTACTAGTGTCCAATTAGTTCAGTCATTTTATTGCCCCCTGATGGGAAACTTGGTTTACACACAGGCTTAAAGAGACATTACAATAAAACAAAAGTGTTCAAGACATGACTATGTGGTACTGCAACAAAATGCAATAAAACACTAAAATTGACTCAAAAACACCTATACTTACAAAAAAATCACATGTACTTATTTAAAAAAAAGCTATTGCACAGGGAACAAAGGAGTTTTTTTTCATCCTCAGTGGTAGGGCTCTATATCTACAGCCCGAGGGGGGCAGATGAAAATCTTTATGCAGAGGGTGGTTCAGGTTAACCACTGCATGTTTTTTGGACTGTGGGAGGAAAAGGAGTACCCGGGGAAAACCCACGCACATACACACACCAGGAGAACATGCAAACTCATGTTCAGACCGGGTAGCATGTTATGTGGAAAATATTTACCTGTGTGTTGTCAGTTGAGGTGGTTTGAGCATCTGATCAGGATTCCCCCCTCCCAGGAGCCGATTCTATTAGAGGTTTTCTGGACACGCTGACAGGGAAAAGACCTCAGGCTGGACTTTGACCTTGCTTGAGGGATTTCATCTCATGTGGCCAGCATCGCCTCAGGAACTGGAAAATGTTGCTGAGGAAGAGTGAAAGTGAGGAACACCATGTTAAATATGCTATAACCACAAACTATCTTTGAATAGGAGTAGGGAAATAAACGGATTGATTATATAGTAGTATTTAACCATTAGAGAGCATTTCAGCTGCTTTTTTACATTACTATGTTTATGTTTGTACAGAGGCTATAAGACCTAGACAATCTAATGAATATGAATATAAACGCACCACACAGTAAGGAGTTGTTTATTATTCCCACAGCAATTTACCATGGGTGCACCTGTGGCAAAAGGGTTCATTTTTAACCAACTTAAATGTTAAATGTGATGGAAGAATGCTTGACTTCTTTTCCCTTTTTTTTAACATTATAGATTTGTTGATTTGTCACATTGACATTCGAGGAAAATACAGAAAATGTCACCACCTGAAATCATGTCAGAGAAAAATAGCTTAACAAATAAAAGAAAAAAAGAAAAGAAAATCCCCATCTTGGCACTCACACAATATGTTTGTGTAGATTCTTATTTATCCAGATCATAGTTCTCCAAAGGTCAGTGAAATCGGGATTTTCAGCAACAAACAGAACTAATTAAGAGTCTTAGATAAGAGGTCTCGTCCAGTTTGTCCTGATTCAACGTCTTTCATGTAGCAATGACACAGCAAAATAAGGGAATAATTTGTTATGTTTACGGTTAAAAATAATCCTTAATAATGAAATAATCCACACTCACTTTATTTCTTGAGTGGTGGTGGTGGTCATCACTTCACTGAAGTCAGCAGGTGGTTTGATGTTTTCACTGAGAGCTCATCAGTGACATCAGGAATCCCAGGTGTGCTCCTCCTCTGCTTTTTACCTCTTCCCATTTAACATAAAGGAATACTTCCACCGATTAGCATTTAGCTTTGTATTACAAGAATAGGGGTAGTATTTTGAAAAATTATGCTTCCCAATCTCAGTTTCCCCTGAGTCGAGAAATATCTTCCTTCTTTCCTTTGTTACGTGCCCACCAGTGACACTTGGTCTTGTTAGCGTAACAGTTAGCAAAGATGGTGGGCACTGTTTACATTCTGGGAATGAGGCCCCGCCCCCCCTACGAGTGGGTCTAAAAGGTGAGGAATTAGTGTTGCAGTTTAAGCCTCGGACCAAGTGTCACTGGTGGGCACGTAACATAGAAAAATAATAAATATAATAAAGATATTTCTCAACTCAGGGGAAACTGAGGTTGGGAAGCACAATTTCTAAAAAATACTACCCCTATTCTAGTAATACAAAGCTAAATGCTAATCGGTGAAGTATTCCTTCCCAAAAGCACTTTAATATTATGCCGTTTCCCCCCCTTTTGTTGGTGACCTGAATCTCACCTTTTGCACTTCACCACTTACCTTTGCAGAAAAGTACCTCGTCTTCAGCACTGATGCTACAATAACACGCTGCTGTTTACAATAAAACGGTGCTGATTAAGAAGAAAGGTGAGCGATGAGGTTTGAAACTGGCAGGGAGCTGAGAGACAGGGGGCGGCGGAGTCGAAGTTTTCAGTCATTTGAAAAGGAAGTGAGCGTTCCTCTCATGCTCCCGCCTTTGTTCCAAAACGCTTCAAGTCTCTGGTGAAACCATCAGTGACAAATATTTGTTTGCGGGAGTTGTTTGGTTGTTTTTCGTCCCCTTTACGACTCATTTTGTGTGAACTGCAAAGAGCAGATCTAGTGCAGAAACGCATTTTACTCTCCAGTAAAAACAACAACAACAAAAAACTCTCCCCCCCCACAGTAAATATACATCACCCAGTTATTCTGATGTGTTGGAGGGAAGTGCACAGAGACACAAGACGAGGTCTGGGAGCACAGTCACATTTGGTGATACTGTTACTGACCCGGTGTGAAAATCAACATCCGATGAGCAAGTAATGCGTCAAGTCGACGTTGGCTAAAGTGCAGAACTGTGAAAGGCCACCCATGCTCACTAAATAACCACTGTTGGCCATCATAAAACCCGCCGGTGCACATTACTCCATGCAGACAACATGCTAATGAGGCCTCCCCCGCTGCTTTTAATGAGGAAAAAAGCCGATGATGACATGATTATTACTCCTGTTGTGGAGCTGCTTTTGAGGACATTGACAGTGTCTCTGCTGTTTCCCCCGGGCCACGAGGGTTATATAACATCTGATATCAGCCACTAAATTATTCCATTTACTATGTGTTCCTGATTGTTTAATACTGATTTATAAATTATACAATTCACCTTAGGACAGCCATTGTTTTTTTGTTTTTTTTACCCCGCTCAGAAATAATGTCGCAATATTCACTCCAGTGCAAAGCATGAATATTGTATTGTAATGGCTTCGAAGAGCTCGGTGTTGCTCTCTTACGCCCGACCTCTAAACAGTCACGAATTTTGATTTCATTTTCATATGCTAATGAAACTCATCTCAACTCAGTGAAAAACGACTTCAAAATCCCACAAACTCGACCTGCATTTATCCACGTGATCAATTTCCTGCGAGCGCTCTCTTCTATTCCATCAAACTGGGAATATCAATCTGCATTTGTCAGAGGATAAGCTTGTTTTTTTGCAAACATCAAAATGACACTGATTATCGTTTCAACAGAGGTTTGTCTGTTTTCTTTGCTCTTGTTCAACACCTGGTATCTGCGTATAAAAAAAATATAATGCGCATGTTTCATTGCAAAAGTAAGAAGAAGTATTAGATTTGTGTAATACAGCACTTGATAGCAAACACAGCACCTCCGACAAAGGTCACATTGACTTCACAGTTTTTTAACTGCTCTGCGGGGGTTTATTTGATATGTACTGTATTGTTAAACACAAAATTGTTTGCATTCTTCACCTTGATTGCTGAGAGTTTCTTAGCTCGAGCTTTTCATTCACTGCCCTGTCGAATAAAACTCTCACAAAAATGTTCATTCACCCTTTAGGAAATTCTACAAACTACAAAGGCTGATTATTTAAACCTTGGAGCAAATTTAACTATGAGAAAAAGGACACAGGACGATTTCTAAGAGGAAGAAAAAAAACAAGATTGAAACACTGTTGAATTCAATTTTGAAAATTCCCCCTGATTTCCATCCATTCCGTGAACCATTACCTATAATTGTAAGCCATTTTTATGTCATTTGTGAGAAGCTATGCCCTTAAAACAGTATAGTTTCAGACAAAATGAGCCTCTCATGTATTTTTACATGTATTGAAACATGATCATAGCTGGACGCAGACGTGCAATCGATAAGGCTGTATTCTGATCTCTAACCAGTTATTCAGATTTATATAAGAAGAGGGAAAAAAAAACGTTACATACATAAACCCTTACATATTACCGGTGTGCATGTGACCACTTCCCGAGACAGAAAATATGGAGAGAGGACAAACACAGAGAGGTAGACTTCATCGGTAACTAAGAGTCCTGAACACTGGTTGTGTGCTGTTGATGCCCGACCTGAACCCCGCAGAGGCTAAGAGGACTAATTGTTAATTATGCCAGGCTGATGAAAAGGAGCTGGAGTGTAAATGAAAGTGTCAGTCTGGAGGAGCACTCGGATACACCTTTTACCCACACAAAGGAAAAATCTGCATTATTCTAAACTTGACAGTGCACTCCAGCAGCTCAAAACGCCTGCTTGTTATTGACGGTGAAATTAAAGTTTGAATGTTGTTTTCAGAACAAAGACTGTGGGGATGGAAAAAAAGGAGGAGGGGAAAAAAAAGAAGACCAGGGTTTTAAATCATGGGAGATGGTGTTGTGTGTACTCGTACTGTATTTATATCTTTGTGAAGACCCTTTTTGTGGTTTTAGACAGTAAAATTGGACACAGTTTTCCGGTTTCTCCCAAGAAGTCTACTTCTCACTTGATTTATAATGTCAGTAAACATATTCCTGAGGAGTAAATGGTACAATTAATATGCCCAGAGGTGGAAAGTAATGAATTACATTTACATGCATCAATATAGGTTTTTTGTGTAATAAAATCGTAATTTAACTTTTCTTGTTTTTTTGGAAGTAATGTACGTTTTAAATCCCATCCGTTACTGAGTAAAAAACATGTTGGCCTGAATTCAATTACATCAGGAAACTTCGGAACTGAATGATGAGGACAGGTGAATGACAAGGACAGGTGAATGATGAGGACAGGTGAATTGGTGTTAATTAAGGTCCCTGAGTGAGAAAGTTAAAGCATTTGTGACCTTTGACCCATGTTGACTGATACATTATGTGTTGACATATTTTATTGTGTCGGCACTTTAATTTGTAAAGCTTTGCCTTTAATTAAAAACAATTCATGAGAGATTTGTGTCCCCTTGTCCTTTTCGCACGACACAAGAAAGAACTCCAACCTTGTTAAAAACAAGCTACTTTTTTACTTAGTAGAATATTGCAGTACTCTCTCCACCTCTGAATATGCCACAAACTGTATGAGTGGACAGCAGTATTTTGACAGCTGATATTGTCCAACAGGAGACTGGCTGCAGGTGACACCTTTGGACTTCCTTTTGGAAAACGTCATCACGGCGTCAGCTTCATCACAGTTCTGAATATACAGCACATTATAATACCTGGCATTAGACGAGTTTTAGGTTAAGGGTTATTTGGTTAAGGTAATGGGCTATGGTGTGCAATATATCTGTGAGGGTCTTCACTGAGGAACAAAAATGTGTGTGTATCTTTTTCTAAAAGGTGGAAAAAAGGGAGGAACATATAAAAATATCATTAACTCTACCTTTTTTTTTTTTTGAAGCTGAATAAAAAAATGGCCACAGGCCCTTGTATTTATGAAATCCTCCAAGACACTTCTGATGTTCAACTGTCTTATCAATAACTAAAATCCCTGTCATCTACAATGTCTATGCCTTGCCTGTTTCTGTGGCCTTGGGGCAGGACTGAGGCAAGTTTAAAGTGATATCCCTGAGACTGTCTCTCTCTTCCCTGATCTCCTGTAAGTCCTGTTCAATGAGGGACAGACGGCTCTGTTGCTCCTTAGCAGCCGACTGCAGCCTCTGGATCTTGGAGCTCAGTGTCGGGCTCTCCACGCTCCCGCGGAGCATGCTCAGGCGCCGCGATGTCTCGTTGAGGATCTGGTCGAAGCGCTCCAGCGGCACACTGTCATCTGTGCCATACATGGGTTTGAGAAAGAGAGAGAGAGAAGGAAACAGGGAAGACAAGGGCTTAAAGACTTTCTTTCTGATGTTTATAATGCAGCTCTTCATGCCTTACATCACTGATACAAATTGAAAATCAGTCGACACATCGACCTGATCGTAGCAATTTGTCTTTATTCATGAGGCCCGATGTCCACGCATTGACCGCGAGTCAGAACCACCCTTTTTTCGAGTTAATTCTTACAGTGCCGTTCACTATACATGAACTGTGTAAGACGGAATAGGTCAGATAATAATGGGCCAGAAATACACAGCTGAATTGTTTTATTACATTGAAATTTACCCACGAGGAAATGCTGCTGGGAACAGCAATTATTCTTGCTTTACCATCAGGATACCAATCAGGGAAATATTTCCATGTTAAATGAGGCATTAAAAAGCACAGAGCTCTTTAGTAATCTGACATTTAAGGTATAATGAAGATGTATGGGTTTATAGACACAGTGGACTAAAAAGTGGCCACAGAGGAAATCATCTTTGAGAGAATGACTTACCGATCTTACTGATTAGGTCTGTTAGAGTGGCAGAATAGGCCTCTAACTGGAGCTTGGCTGCCTCCATGTCTTCCTTTACGCCGGTCAGGGACACCTCAGGCTGGGAATAAGAAGACATAGTCTAGGAAGTGTTGTTTTTAGCTGCGCACAGGAAGCACCGATCAATACTCATAGATTATGCCTTACAAACGTGAATGTGTCCGCGTTAAGTACCTCTGAGGTGATTTGGGACTTTGCTTTGTCAGTTAGTAGCTCGTGCTCAGCGAGCTGTTGTAAGGCAGAGTCAACGTGGGAGCTGAGTTGAGCAGAGGCCGTCCTGGTGTTCTTGGCCAGGCTCAAAGTGGCTTTGGATTCCTGGAACCCAAAGAAATAATGAAAAATGAAGTGACAGCTGAGGGTGCACAGATCGATGACAAAGCATTTTTAACAAGACTAAAAGCCTGGTTTATGCTTATAACTGCAACTCGACAGAGCCTAACAAGTTGCACAGTGTTTTAAATTCATGCTTTGGTGGAAGATGTCAGTCGTCTCCATGGAAACTAACAACACACCATCTTTCGGCCAGTTCTTGTATCATCCTGATCTGGTTATCATTCCGTCTACTTGTTTACTTGATGGGATGGTCAGTCAGCGTTCCCAACTGTAGTGTCTCTATTTTCTTTATCAGTTAAAATGGTTTCTTTTTTTAAATCATTATTATATTTTATACATTGTATATACATTTATGTACATTTTTGTGAACTTATTCAGTTGTTTTTTCTGCTGATTCAAAAAATAGGAGGAGTTTCTTGATATAATTAAGGAGGAAGAGGATAATAAATCTACGTTTACTGTGAGGACGACGGAGGCCCAAGAAAATGAGATGGTCAGAGGTGGAGCAGCTGAAATAATCAAGAGAGACTGAGAGACAGTCTTAGATGGAACATCTAAATAGAGTAAATGACAAAACATTTTTTTTTTTTTTTACAGGTACACGACAGGAGAGGAGTTTTTTTCTGTCGTTTGACACATTTAAACATTATAAGCCTAATTTATAGAAACATGCTGATATCAAAGTAAATGCTGCTAAGATGCTTACAATTGTAGTTCCATCATGTTAACCTTCTTAGTTTGGTAAAACAGCAGCGTGTTAATTAGCACCAAACGCAAAGTAACAGCCAGTGGAGAATCTCATTAAACTTGACCTGATGATGGCGTCGGACGAAACCTTAAGTAATTAACAAATTTCATCTTCAGCGGGTCATCTTGAGGGCAAATGAATAACTCGGTGACATGGGAATCCGTGGCATTTTATTATTTCATGGCGTGAATGCAAATTTGACGAGAAACCAGATCCTATTAAAAGAGCAGGATGAGATCTCATATTTGGATGATAATTAAGCTGCTCGCAAGGAAAGCCACGACGGCGGCATCCTGTGGTAACCACAAATTTGTGACAAATTAAAAAAAACGACACATAGCATGACTGTGAAAATCAAAACACTCGTGCCTTTACTGCTGCGTGCGCTTTGCGTTCCGCCTCCTTCGTGGTGCTGCTGGACAGACTGCAGTTCTCCAGAGCAGGATCTAGAATTTCCTTGATGTGCGAGACTCGTTTCCTGACGTCGGCCAGGACTTTTTCCTCCAGAGGTTTCACCTTCTTCATCGCGGCCTTCGTCTGGGCCTGTCGACGGGGCCACTCCCTCGCCATGTCTGAGTCGAGGTGGGGAAGAAAAGCAGGCGGGCGGAAAATGACAAATTCAAGGTCGTGTTGCATTGCGAGCTACAGTTCCGTAAAAAGACAAGTAGGTCAAAACATCACAGCGGTCATCATGGCTTACTAATTGCAGTAATACTTGAGTCTGTGGTCCTGTTTGGTTTCTTTTTCAGTGTCAGTGCTTGACATTTGTATTTCAGTGGAATCTTTTAGTTGAAAAAATAGTATAGACACAGACAGAGAGAGTGAAAAACAAATAACAAGACTCACTTTCAAATTCTCTGTGAAGTGAAATGGCTTCTGATTCCACCTCCTTCCCTGACACTACAGACGCCAGAGCCAGGACTTTTGTCTCTTGAGTCTGAGCTTGAAGCTTTATTAGAAACACAGAGAATGAAAGACACGTTTTAATGTGCTGTAGAAATAATCCACTCATAGTGGTGCTTCTGTGCTAATGTAAGCAGGTAGGCTATGATGTTCATGATTTTACTTAGTGGACTGTAAATATTTGATGAGTAGCACAGAAACTGTGACTGACGGGTCATGATGTTTGAGGCAAAGTTTTTACTTTACATTCTGAGGGGAAAATGCATGTCTGTAACAAGTGGCAGAAAAACATGTACACTATATATAAAAAGACCACTGTCAGGTCTCCAGCAATTCATCCAGCAACACAAAAACGGAACATCTTTAAGGTCTCGCTAAGTGTGTCTCATGTGATGTCACTTTTTCCACTTAGGCAATGAGGATTTAAAACTCTGCTGATACTATGAAAAGGTCTTGTTTTCAGTCAGAGTAATATTATGGCTTCTATTCTTTTCAGATCAAGGTCAGATCTTTTCACCGACTCTATATTACACCGCAGAGACGATGCATAAATACAAACCTGAGTTGTCAAAGGGCCTCGTTTCTGCATTGCACCTGGTCATGGACGAAGCTCAATACATTTTGGCACGATCTCAGCGACATCATGCTAAAACTTGTAGATTTTAACCTAATTTTACAACCTTCAGCATGCATTTAAGGAACTACCAGAAGAGGTTTCTGGATATGGCTTTGTGTATAGCCAGAATATGCATAGCAATGACCTGGCAGCCTGATTCTTTGTTTTTTTTGGAAATGAAAACATCATATAATCGAAGAAATGAATGTAAAAATGATGTGTGGGTGGGAGAGGGAGGGAATGTGGAGCCATATTCATGTATTTCTTGTTAAAATGAAAATTGAAAATAAAATATTCCATATTGCTGAATGTGTGTTGTTGATGATGTGACATTAAACATATTCAAACAAAGTGCACCTTCCTCAACTCTTCAAACTATCTCATAGACATCCTTAAAGTTGTCAAGCAGGTTTAAGTTTAAGCTCCTGAACCAAGGTGTCTTTGTCTTTTTCAGTGTTGGCTTGACCCAGGCATTCCTTTGCTCTTTTCTATTTATTCGGTAGAAAGACTGAGTGCATCGAAAATTCAACTCCTAATATTCACATTCTTGTGTCGTTCTTTCACATCGCTGTTGATGTGCAAAGGCCATCAAACGTTCAAAGCAAAAACACTCACCTCACTGATGCCACCCGCCATCTCCAGCTTCTTATTCACAGTCTGTCTTAGAGGCTCCACCTCACTCCTGATTTTACTGATCAGATCATCTTTGGTCTGAAGTTGCTGGTCCAGCTCTTTTGTCTGTTCCAGCAGCTCCTCGCCTCCCCACTGAACAGGAAGCAGAAATACAGGGACTCAAAGCTCTGTCCTCATTTTAATTTTTCTATCAATTTTGGGAAAAAAACAAACAAACAACATTTTTCATTGACATTTACAACAGACACTTAAGCAGCGGTGCAGTGTCTGCTCAGAAATGATGCACTGGTTAATCGCCCTCGTCTGGAACAACATGTGCCCCCATGAGCTCCACATGCTGCCAGAAACTGTTCTCATATGCCCACTCAGTCCCCCCCCCCACACCAAAACTGAATGCATGTTTGCCAAATGTTAAATCACAGAAAAAAAAGAAGCAGCATTAACTGCCCACTCTTCATAACCGAGAGACGCTTTTATCTCTATATGAGCCTTGCTGAATAACCTGAAGTGGATTCTTATATAAATAAAACATGCGCCATCTCTAATTAGACTAAATGAGTCACTCATTGGTCTAGAATGTAACATGATGATGACTTTTATTCCATTTGCGCCCCGGAGGTGCCGTTCAGACTGACCTCGGCTGTACGGTTGGGTGGTTGAGTTTGGTTGAGCTGAGCTCGTGGTGATGAGCTGGCGTCCGTCAGAGCCAGCTGATGCAAGGATGACGTGACGTTAGCCAGGGCGAGCGTTAACGCAGCGGCCTCCTCCTCCAGGGCCTGATGTTTGGCTACGGTGTCGTTCACCTGCACCGTCAGATTGTCCTTCTGCTGCTGCATGTGTGTTATTCTGAGACGAAAGAGGGAAAGTAGAGAAAATACAGTTTTTTAAAATTGTTTTATACTGTTTAAATTTAAAATTTAACATGCAAAATCTGGTGTTTGTGTATAATTATATTATACTGACCTCGGCTGTACGGTTGGGTGGTTGAGTTTGGTTGAGCTGAGCTCGTGGTGATGAGCTGGCGTCCGTCAGAGCCAGCTGATGCAAGGATGACGTGACGTTAGCCAGGGCGAGCGTTAACGCAGCGGCCTCCTCCTCCAGGGCCTGATGTTTGGCTACGGTGTCGTTCACCTGCACCGTCAGATTGTCCTTCTGCTGCTGCATGTGTGTTATTCTGAGACGAAAGAGGGAAAGTAGAGAAAATACAGTTTTTTTAAATTGTTTTATACTGTTTAAATTGAAAATTTAACATGCAAAATCTGGTGTATAATTAATTATATAATTATATTATATATTATATTTTTAAATAAACCTTTGAGTTTTTCTTCAGTTAAAATTGTTAATGCACTATTTTCACACGCAGTAAAGTGTAAAAAATGTGAAACTATGCCATATATTGAAAGTTAGTCCAGAAAAATGGGCAAAAGCACTTAGTCACAGGACATTTTCTGGCCCTTTTATGGCAAAAATAAGCAAAAAAATACAAAACAATACAATAGACAAATAAAATAAGAAATTCTGTACATAATTGACATTCACACATTCTATTTAGTATTCAGTTCAATTTATTGTCATATAACCTAATTAGCATAATTATACCATGTATATATTTAATGTTAAACCTGGCCTTTTTTGCTTATTTTAACTATAAAAGGGCAAGAAAATGTCCTGTGCTTTTACCAATTTTTCCAGAATACCTTTTAGTATATGGCAGTTTTTTACAATTTACTGCATGTTAAAATAGTGCATTAACAATTTAAAATGACGGAAAAACAAAAAGTTTTAGTTAGAAAAAAACACTGTAGCTGTACATTTGAAATAACAGTATAACAGGATTTAGACTACAAGTATTCTTCATCGCATAGTACCTACTCAGCACGCTTTTGGAACCTCGTCTGAGCAGGTACTATGCTAGTGGAAACGCTACTCAAACCGTGGCGAGTAGAGCCGGTGGAAATACGCCGATAGCTGCTGTGAAAAAGTGCAGTGAAACTCCCAAGTGCTAATGATAATGAGCATTTTTGGTTTTTCTTTCAGACATATCAAAGGAGGCTTCCGTTCTAGGATGTGGTAGAAGTACGTTTCAAACCCTCAGTGCTTAAGTGGAAATAGCTACATGACTTTCTTTTGGCAGCTGTGCATGCGACACACTTAGTGAGCCAAGACTGAGTAAGGGAAAAACCCGTTTGGAACACACCCCGACATAGAATATCTGAGAGATAAGAACGTGCCAGGCCAAGTAAAAGCTTTGAAAATTGTATCATCATTTTATGAAGCCAGTGAAGTGATGCAAATACTTGTGTAATATGTCCTCTTTTCGCAGGTCTTGCAGTACAGAGCACATTAAAGCAATCTGAAGGCCCTTTGCACAGCGCACGCCTTCTCTTTTTTTTCCCTCCATGCGATTTATTCACACATTAACGATGCTTTTTCAAACCTGTATCAAGTCAGTGTGAGCTTCCGCATCAGCTGCAACATTTCCACTGAGCAATGTTTTGCTGCTTCATTTCAAATGTTTCACTTCTGACTGGGAAACGACTAATCAGTCAGAATGTGTGCCGTCGATGATGTGAGGGATTTAAAAAAAAAAGAAAGAAAAGCAAACGTGCACAGCTGGGACTGTAAACTATCAAAACCTCACAGTCATACTTAAATCTGTCCTGCAGTGGTGAAGTGGAAAGATTTAAGCTCCTGGACCAATCAAGGTCTTTTCTCCTTTCTTTTTCTTTATCAAGTAAAATGATTGAGCATCAGTCCATCACAGATAGACGCTGATCCCAGCGATTTCACCAATTTCTCTAAGAAACAAATCTGTTTGTTTCTTATTCCTCTCTTGTAAGTCACTTTGGATAAAAGTGTCTGCTAAATGCTTAAATGTAAATGTCATTTTTCAAGCCCAGCACCCACATCGTGTAGGAAATGATCACCGGTGCGCCCGTGGGTATGTTGGTTTTAAAATAAGGTGTGGACAGGTGCATTGTTGCCACACTGCGTCTCTGGATTGAATCCAGAGAATTTATGCACAGGCTGGTTCACACTCCACATACACACGGGGACACGTCTCAGCGCTCCTGTCCTCTTCATTTAAATGCATTCTGAATGTCCCTGCATTTCTTTATTCTGTGCAGTCTTATTGAGTTGTTGATGGGACAAAGGATGAGTGGACGGTGGAAGCAGAGGGTCCTACAGCCCAGGACCATGTACTCATTAGCTACTGTACGTCTGTCTTTTCCTTGTCTCCACGAGTAAAGTATCATACTGCCGATTCAGCTGAGAATCAAATAAACAAACAAAGCAAAGTGTCTCACACATTAGTGCAGATGCTCTCTGTCATCAAATGTAAATCACTGGAATCACAGCTGCACATCATTGCAACGCTTGTCCTCGAGTCTAAAACTGCCTTTTCCACATTTCTTCAAAGTTTCTTAAACCAGAGAAAAGTGAACTTCTCCATTTAAATAGCAAGAATAATAAAAGCCCTTTGTGCTGAGATTACATAAAAAGCTAAATTGCTTTAAATCATGAAAATCAATATGGCCCTTAATGCAAAGAGTGAGGTTTCATCAACAGTGATCACACCTTTTTGTCGTTTATTCACATACGTAAATATAAATATGAGAGTGGAAAAGAATAGAACGTAACAGCCACTTTTTGAAAATAAAAATACTGCTTATATCTACACCAGAGCGCCCTTTAATCATTTGAATATTTGTTCATGAAGGGAAAGAGACACCGTAGCTGACACTCAAGAGCCCCACACATTATTTCACATGTAGCGCATCCCACCTAAATTGGGTACATGACAAAACACCTTGTTATAAATAAGTAAATCACAGTAAAGGGAAGGCAACAATGAGATAAAACCCTTTGTGAACTTCCGAGTGTTGCGGGAAAGTACATGTTAAAGTGTTGTGTTTGTCGCCTTCAAAGGTGTAAATTAAGTACATTCTGTTTTATTTTTACAGAGCGTCCTCGCTGAGGTGACAAAGCACGGCGCTCCAGGTTGCTCTTTTATTTCAAATACTGTGCATTTTCATTATCAGTATCTAAGAATCTGTGTGAATGAGAATGAGTGTGCGCATGTTGTTAAAAAGAACAATGTCAAAGTACTGGGAAGGGAACTGTGTCACGGCGCAGAGAAGAACCATATGACAGTTATATTCGACATAATTTAGTCTAATAAAAGATCATTTCCACTGTGATGTGCACAGTATATCAGCTATAGTGGACATACGGTCATACAGAGCTACGGTCCTATTGTTAGTGACTTCTTGAATACTGTTGTCAATGTTCTAAATGGATATCCCTCCTGTCTACAAAGCCCATTGGATGTGTCGCATGGGTGTATATGTGTGAGGAATGTAATTTTATGCTGTCTATCAGTGCGTTAAGTGCTCAATTCGCATCCTAAGAAGTGACACAAACACACACACAGACACGCACACACATGCATTGTCATATGGCAGTGCTCCATAGATTAACAGAACTGTCCTGAACCAGGCTGACTACTGTTAGAAGGGGGTAATCAATTTTGAGTTCCTCGCTTCTTGCTCTCATCATGGCCACCGGAGGGCTTTTTGCATCATTCTGTCTAGCGTTCGGGATAATCCTCACAGCAATCACACGCTAGGAGATGCAGCGAGTGAGCGGCAAATCCAAGAAAGCAATAGGCTTACAGTGGAGAGAAACCATTCCCCTGTGGCTAAATGTCTTGCTCCTAAACGCCAAAAGATGAAAAAAAAGAAAAAGGCTGCTGCGATGACGACCTCGAGCTGTAATTCAGAGATAGGTGCACTTTGTTCAAAATACTGCAAACGCACAATAATCCAGGGAGTCGTGCGGCTTGTTGGGAGTTTGAAATAAAGTGTTCTTCATGAGAACAGCTAGTGTATGGATGGATCTACTGGCTGTGTGTGTGTGTTGTTTGTTTTTTTTGTGTGTGCTCACTGCTCTGTTAGGTTCCTGATGTACTCTTCAGTGGAGTTGTCCTGCAGTAGATCCATCAGGAGAGCAAAGCTCTGTTTTGAGGCTCTCACTGCGCTGCTGGCTATGGCCTCAATGTGGTCAGCTGTTTCTCTGTGTCTGAGAAAAGAGGAGGACAATGAGCAGAGGAGGAGGAGGAGGGGGAGGAGGGAGAGAGGGAGAAAGTGTGATGAACATACAATAAGAGACCCTTACAACTGCCTGAGGAGAGATGAAACAGATTTCAACATCAATGACTTCCCCTCACTGGTTTTCCAGTTTAGATTCCTGTAACTACCACATAATAGTGCCGCACACAAGGAGCATCGGAAGGTATCGATTCACAGAGGCCAAACCACAATGTAAGTGACAAGCTTAAAGGAAGGAAGGAAGGAAGGAAGCCAGGAGAGGTGAAGATACAGAGGTCTCTGCTCACAAGTGGACCACTCAAAGACTCATTCACTGAACTTACCTTTTCATTAGGACCTGGGAGTCATTGACCATTATATTCCATTTGTTTGGTCCTGATTCCAACTCAACGGGAATGAGCTGTGAAGAAGGTGAGAGAGGTGAAGTGAAGATGAAATATTGAGCTGATCTCAGAAATGAAAAACCTACAGAGAAAACAAGGCCTGGTCTTGAATAGATTTCAAACTGCTTTGGTAATTTTTTTTATTTTATCTCCAGCTCATAATCAAGGGATTTTATTTTCACGCTCTAGCTGACTGGAGACTTTTGTTTTCCCTAACTCGGTTCACTCAGATCATCTTTGCATCCATGTGAAAGCTGTTCAGAGACGAGGCAGAGGTCTGTGTCAGGATGTCAGCGCGGGGTTTTCTTGCTGCCGCACAATACAAACTCAACTAATGAATCTCTGCACTTGGAATGAATGTAATCAGAAATGTTCAGAGCGAGGGCATATGGAAAAACCTCCCTGGAAATAAATCCCCCCCTGAATATTTGTCCTGGTAAATATAATGTGTATATACAGTTCCCTGAGTGACATTTAGAAAATGCTAATAAAAATGGAAAGCAAAATCAATAATTGACATTTTTCTTTCATTTCAATGAAGGCTACGCTGCTTAACAATATGGAATGAAATTGCAGCTGCTTCAGGCTTACAAGACTGATAAGGGCTCCAGAGGTAACTCTGCGCTCAGACACTGACACTTGAACGGAAATAGAGAGTGTTAAAGTATACTGGAAAAACAAGGTCTCTCATCTTCCCTGATGCTAAATAACATGGCAGCACAATCCATAATTGATTCCAGCAAGTGTCGAGAAGAGACAAGTGAGGAGTCTCACTGTGGGTGAGAAATAATTTGTTAATTTTAGCATCCGTCAAACGCTGGTTTGAGTTTGCCACTCACAAGGAGGAAGACGGTGGTTGTGCGAGAGAGGAAAATAAATATTGTTTTGCTTTGGTTGCTCTTTGTGGCGCTCCACAAAGCAGCTCCACCAAAAATAGTAAACCTAATAAGGACGAGAAATGAATGGCGTTGCATTAAACATCAACATGCTTTCGGAATGGGGGGAACAATAACATCATAGCCGTCTGTTTGCTTCACGCACCACGTTGTCCAGGTCTGCGGTGGCCTGCTTTAGCCGTTTCTGAGACGCTCTCATCATGAGCGCAGTGTCTGTGAAGGTTTGACACACACTCCTGCTCCCTTCATCTTTCCTCCTCTCCTGCTCCTCTTCCTCTGTCATGCTGATGCTGCAGTTCAAAGCAGATGTAATACCATGCAGCTGGGCCACGAGTCTGCCTGTGGAACCTTCCATCACGGAAAATTGCTTTATGAAGGCCTCTCGTGCTTCTGGAAGTACAGAGAGTACAAATCAGACAAAAAAACGTATACAGACCATTGGGCTTCGTCTTTAAAGTCCCACCTTAACATCTCTCTGGGTTAATATGTGAATTCATACTATTGTCTCTAACACCTATCGGCTGTTATTCGTCCTTTGTCACAGTCTCACATTTTTAACTGTTTGAAATAGCTGCACAGAGAGTCTGGAGCCAAGTACAATTACTACACTATGTCTGGATTCTTGTTGCTTGGTTTTGTTACACACTTTGATTGTCCGGTTGTGTTTTATACAACAAAAAGTAAAGCGTGAATGTGTACGCCCCTCAGTTTTACCTGTGTGTGCTCGCTCGATGAGCCTGTTGCTACCACATTCTAATTAAAACCTTGTTGGTCACCCAGTGCCTTTAAAGCAAGGCTAGTAACTATGCATGTGTGCGCGTGTGTGCGTGTGTGTGTGTGTGTGTGTGTGTGTGTGTGTGTGTGTGTGTGTGTGTGTGTGTGTAAGAATGTGGGAGCATATACTTAGAAAACTGTTATTGTGATTGCAACTATAATCATAATAAACCAGGGATTAGAGATGTGCTGCCTGTCATATAAATAGGGATTAAGTTGGTCACATGGCGCCTTGTTCTATATTGTTATGATTTGTCTCCATTTGGCCTGTGCAGCTGAGCCTGTAAGCCCTTTTCCCCTCCAAAGATAATGACGATATATCAGCATTGTGTTCAAGTAATTGGGAGAGGTTGGTATTGTTGCCCGCTTCCTGATTTAATTGCTTTGTTGTGCCGTATCTGTAACAGCTTCACACTGAGGAGACACAGACAGAGCAATAGCCCATTTGCTGGGATGCCGTGGGCGGTTTCATGTCATATTCCTTCGCCATGCCTGCTGGTCTTGCATGTGCTGATATGGCATGGTATCATCTCAGAGCCAACATGTGACCCCGATGGTAAACAAGTGTTCACCAAAAAGAAGGTTGCTACGTAAGTGTCTCATCACATGACATGACAATATAGGAAACGTTAAATGGAGTGACAGGCCAAGTGGAATTATCTTGGCTCCTGGCTGACGTTACCTTGGAAGGCCAGAAAATCCTCCAGAGCATTGGGTAGAGTATCCTCCCTCTGGTGCTCATGCCCGTAAAGCTTGGCGATGTGATACTTGAGCATGTGGTGCTGCTTCCCAAATCTACCCCGGCAATCAAAGTGAGCCAGGAGCTTCTCCAAATCCTGCAGGCGAGTTCTCAGCCTCTCTGCCTGTAATAGCACAAAGATTTATCACTGCCGCTGTCAATAAGAATAAAAAATAAAACAAAAAACGAGAGACGAAAAAACAAGAAGCCCCCACAATGCTGCTACAACACATTCCATAAAAAGAATCTATCAATCCAGATCTGTATAGTATTTATTTAGACACAGGGATTGAGACTTGAGGACTTGGATTCTTTGTACCCCTTAACATCAAAATGTAGTATTTCAACAAAAGCAATGAATAAATGAATATCAAGAACAGGATGAGGACGGAATACGGTTTTCATGTCACACTGTTCTCTGCCCAGTATGTGGTTGATCGAGGCATTTCAGAAGATAACTAGATTACACTTCTGGGAGAATGGAAGTGCGAGTCTCAAAATAGAATGAAGACGCTGTGATTGGCACCAATTTCCTGACCCTGGGACTTAAATGATCCAGACCTATAAAAAGAGTAATCTCGCTGTGATCGTACCTCGTTACCTTCACAGAACTCCTGAGCACACATCACAAGTTGTGTCCTCTTAACTTCAGGTAAAACACATGATTTATTATCAATACAATATCATGCTTCTCTGCAGTGATTTATTTTTGCCTTTGAACTAATACCATGGATCTTTTTTCATGTTCTTTTTCCCCCTATTCTTATTATTTTTGCTGTTTTCCAGATTCTTTCTTTCAAGATATCTTTCCTGACCATTGATCAAACATCTCCCTGTTGTTCCACAGTCTTCTTTTTGTGCTTGTTAGGAAAATGTGAGCAGAAAGATAGAGCGCGTTAGAGGCAGAGAGGGAAAGCTGGGGGGAGACCAAGGACAGAGAGAGTAATTGCAGGTGTTCAGAGCAGACAAGGCTTGGGATGTTCCCTGAATTGCTAACACTGTGGAAATCACAGCATGCATTCACACAGGTACAAGCCTGTCCAGAGAGAACACGCAGCCACTTTGCCTTGAACAAGAATATGTACAGAGAAAAAGACAGAACATGTTGAAGATATTGGACTGGCCTCAGAAGGCAAATCCAGGGAAGCAGCACCTCAGAAAAGGGGACGTGGGTTGGAACAAATCTAAAGGGACAGAAAGAAGCTGCACAGGAGATCATTAAAGCAAAAGTCTCTTTCTGTTTCACTGCACATCAACTGTTAACTTGTAATCTATAAATACAGAGCGGCCTTATGGCTGGGATGAGGGTCTACAAAGGCAGGATGTTCCTTGGGGGGGAAATGTGTTGTTTATAAATGGCACATTGCACCTCATAAAAGCCAGAGTCAAGGCACAATCTACACTTGATGTAGGTTAACATAACATTGATGAAAAGATTCGCCACAGCATTTGTGGCGTAAACAGGTGAAGCAACCTGGGGAGAAACGTAAAGAAATACAGCAAAAGAAGAAAAGAACCAAGAATCAAAGCTGCGACTTTAGCACATGCTCAATTTTTACACAGATACTTCGTATAAGAACATTTATCAGACTGCTGTGGTTTCTTATGCCTTATATAAAGAGGGACTATACTATAGTGCTGAAATACATAGATGCTTTGTCAGGAACATTTCAGGGCAATTCTGATTTCCAAATCTAGGTACGTAGTCCTAGATCAGATAGACTTATCCAATATGTAGTCATGTGACATGAAATATGAACCTTTCTGTTACTGCTGATGATGTATGAAAAATGATATATGTGTGCTGAGAGGGCATTCCTGTTCAGATGCAAGACATCAAATCAGATTTGAATCAGATGTGAGCAATTTGAACATCGCTGTATTCACTCAGTACTTCTACATGCATTGTTTAATGGCGCTTTAATGGAGAAAATCGATATATTGGCCAGGTACGTCTGACTCCACCTCCACCACCGATGTATCTCTATGATCTGGTGTGCATTGTATCAGCTTCCTGTTGACCTTTACGTCCCAGAAAACAAACAAACCGCGAATGGCGAGATGGATCTTGCTATGGCTGTGTTTGTTTCGTGCCGACTGTGTGCATCTCGTCTCTTTGTCCGTAGCTTTCGCTCTAGCCGACGCCATTGTGTTGTTTGTTCTTTTTCTTACACCACTGCAGTTCGACTTCTGGGTCAAAACCCCAGGGAGGACATTTTGGTGCATTCACAGAATGCTAAGTCCGACTAATTATCCAGGCATGTTAGTCCGACTAAGACCAGCTGGATTTTAGTTTACATGACATAAAGAAAAATAAATTAGTCTGACTGAAGTGGCACTTTGAAACTAAGATATCACTAAATATAATATTTCACTGACAACAACTTCCAGTCACCATTGAAGGAAAAACATCCACTGATATCACCTTCTCCATTTTGGAGACTTTCTATTTTTTTAACCTCTGTTTCCCACAAATATTTGACACAAACTCACCTGTTTCTTGACAAGGCCATAGCACACTGGGCATTCCTCGCACTGATGTGTGTCTCGGTTGTGGAAGTAGTTCAACTCACATTGGTCACATTTGTAGCCCACAAAGCCCTGGCGACAGGGGCACGTACCGTTATTGTGACACTGCATGGAAACGGAGCCCATGGGGTCACAGTTACAGGCTGGGAGAGGACAAAAGACACCAAAGATAACATAAACATGGACATTTGACAAGTTAAAAAATGTCTCCAAGTGCTTTATATTGCAGCCGTGTTGCGTCAGGTAAAGTTCTGTACCTCTGCAACCTTGAGAGGAGAAGCCAAAGAAGCCCATGCGGCAAGAATCACACAGCGTTCCCTCGACTCCTGTACGACACAGGCACTGCCCTGAGATTTGGTGACACAGGACGGACGATGACCCAATTGGATTGCATCTGCACCTACGGTGGGGCAGGAGAATGATTTTGTAAAATACAGATAACAGCTTGTGAGCGCCGTTATATTCATAGTTATCATACAGATCCACCTTGAATTGCACCGCAAATCCGTTTACCTTTCACATCCTATGCCTGGTTGGAGGTTGAAGAAGCCAACTTCACAATGACCGCAATCCCGGCCGGTCACATGACCGAGGCACTGGCAATCCCCGCTCTGAGGGTGGCATTCGTTAACGCGCCCCGTGGTTCCGGCAGGGTTGCAACTGCAGGCTGAAACAAAATAAAACATAATTAAAACACATTCAATTGTATACATCTTAAATTTGTTTAGGGACTTTTAATTGTTTTAAGCCTGAGGCAAAATAGGACGAAATGACAGACAGTACCAGGGTGACTCATGGACAACCTGGGGTTATAGAGAAAGGGGCATTTAAATGACCATGAAATGAAAATGCTTTTACTTTTGGTTCTGTCTGCCTTTTATAACATTATTTAGGTTTTATTCATTCTTTTATTCTCCCAATCCATTGACTTGGCTTCTCTCTTTGTCAATATCTTTCTGACTCACAGCCATTTGCTCGCTCCATTTTAAGCTTTTTCCACTAATGACTCCAGAGTGCTACACCTGTTGAATCTAAACTCCTGAATTGATTCTTTGAGGCCATTAGCATGTGTTGCATGTACTCCTTTCTCTAACAGATAAACCCAGGGCCGTGGGCATCAATGCAATTTGTTCCGAATATTCTTCACTTGATTTGACCTATTCTGTGGTCAACACAGCAATTTGAGCCTTGACAGTGTGTCATTCAGCTAAGTATTCAATCTTTCTAAAAGATCCAAATTTGTAGACTATTGTAAAACACTGTATAAAAAAAACAACCGTTATTTTGGATAATTTGTGCTTATTACTTTCTTTCATAAAAAGCTAAATGCCAGTTCTCCCTCATTGTGAAACCCAGAATCTCTGAATATCTACAATAGTGATTTTACATTGTAATATACTCAACGCAAGTTTGCTACAGGCCACTGATTAGCTTCCAAACTAGTGACCAAATCATGCTCATCATTACAAAATATTTTGTTCTCTTCAGCAGATTAATGTGAACCTTGGAGTCAAAGTCAAAATTCTGCACAGTGAAGGTCAAACGCTCAAGAAAACCAAAAACAAAGGACATTTTTGGGTGGAAGCAGACTTTAAAGCTGTAAGTGTGTGTAGTTTTCGAGTGTTGTGTTTTCGTGTTGCCCCACGACATTTCTGTGCTGCACACAGTAATTAATGCAGTGATGGAGGCAAGGCCGAAACAGCTACATCCCGCTGGTAAAGTGAGAGGCTGCCAACGGTTGCAGTACAACTGAAATGCCAGTTTTTGCAACTAGATAGGTGAGATAGACTGGTGCAAGATTTCCTATGTGATGTGTTTTAATAAATACTCAAAATTCCTCAGGAGGGTTTCACACTGGAGCTTTAAAACGGTCTTACAGAAATTCTTCTTTTCTACATTTTCCCTGTAAAACATAAACATACCAGTCCATAAATTGATAAATGTTTGATTCAAATCCCTCAATTACTCACACTTGCACTTCTGGCCTGCAGTCTGGCTCAGGGCATCGCCATAGAAACCCCGCTGGCAGCGTTCGCAGTGGTCACCCTCTGTGTGTCCCAGGCATTTCAAACACTGGCCAGTGACATGGTCGCATACTCCCAGAGCGTTGAAGTCCACATTACCATTGCAGTTGCATCTCACACACGGTCGAATTGCCCCAGATTGTCCCAGCGGATCGCCATAGTAACCATCTTCGCACATCTGACAGCGCATCCCTACACAAGGGGAAAGGTGAATGAGACGGGCAGGAATTAGATGGATGACTGAGCTCGAAACACAGCTGGAGGTCAGTCTCCATCACCGCTGAGTCTCTGTCTGAATCTCAGGTGGCGCTGTGTGATGACAGTCCCTGCAAATGAGGATCCATTCAATCCACAGCATCAAGAGCTCATGTGGAAATGTTGATATCAATTAGTTTTTTGAACCCAAGCTCATTATTTACAGTGTAAAAAATGATTTCATCTCACCTGTCTGTCCTGGGGGGCAGTTGGTACACACCACCTGTCCTGTCACTGCAATTTGAGCACAGCTGCTATGGCCCGGGCAAGGACATGGCTGACAATCACCAGGCGTGCCAATCAAAGCGTTGCCATAGTAACCATCCAGGCAGCGTTCACAGGTCATCCCGGCGGTGAAGTCTGAGCAATCACACGCACCTGAAACAGAGAGAGGAGTGCAACAATTACCCTCTCCTCCTACTCCGATGCACACCTGTCCACATCATTGTCCATCATTGTTTTCACCATCTCCAGCGGAGTGTGCAGTGTCTCTGACAATAACCACAGCTCCTGCACACAAGAACCCCACTCCACAGCCCACCTCGGAGTGCAGAAGACAACTAAATTCACCCTGGCTATAATTGCTTTGGGGAAATATAAGAGCCAAATGCAGACCGAAAGACCTTCAAGAAGTAAAGCAATTCCCCCACCAAGCGCGAGAGATTACCAATTCTATGATGCCCTAAAAAGAATCTGTTGTTTCCAATGATTAAGGAAAAACAATCCAGAGTTTCAAACAACTTTAAAGTTACTCCGGTGGCATTGATTAAAGACCTGAAAACTAATCTCTGTTCCTCAAAATTAGGTATAGACAATAATAGAGTTTTCATTTGTAAACCAACCCTCAATCGCTTGCCTGCAGCTCTGACTCTGCTCATCAAACACAAACCTCTGCCTTTGGAATACTTTGCTACCATACACTACACAATGCCAACGAGCAATAAAGGAATAATACATGTTCAAATTTGAACTCGGAGGACAAAGAGCATATCGCACTTGTTCGCCTAGAGTTATATTTTGCATGCATTTTATTGATGGCTCTCTGCAATGATAGAAGTATAAACATTTTACAAAAGATGAACTTTTGACCTGACTATAATGCAGCAACTAACAATTATTACTCATCTGTTGATTATTTTCTCCATGAATCTATTAGTTGTTTGACATCTTTAAGGGTTCTGTTTTGGCTGCAAACCAGTTCATTTGTAGCGGAAGAGAAAAGAAACCACAATAATCAACATTTTACTGGACCTATGTGTAAGATCTATGGCACTTTTCCACTAAGCGGTTCTAGCACTACTCGGCTCGGCTTGGACTCTACATGGTGTGGGTATCAGGCACGTCGTTTTTCCATTACTCCATGTGAGCGGGGTTGTCATAACACGGCGGCATGAAACTGCCGTGACGTTTTATATGACACACACAAACGTCTTGACGGTGTACTGAATCATTAGAATCAGTTCATTAAAAAGATTAGTTATGATTCGCCTCGCGATCGCCGGCTTTTGGCAGTGCTGTCGCTAAATACACCAGACTTCTCTGTTAAATATTCAGATTTTTGAAATTTCCATATGCCAAATGTTGGAGATTAACACCTGTTGTCATGATTGTTAAGTCTTTTAAACAGACCTACACTTCGGCACTTTTCTGTTTGATTCCTGAGTTAGATGACACCAGGTACTATCGCAAATGGAAAAGCAAAAACAGAGTAGAGTCGAGCCGAGTATAACTGTATAATAGAAAAGCGCCATTAGTGGCACGTAGGGGTGAAACTGCAGCCAACTGAATACTTTTTGGAAACAAACATGGCAGCACATCTCTACACACAGCGCCCCTCCCTGTCCCAAGCGCATGAGGAGACTACGGCGGGCTTTGCATACCCGAAAACATCCTGATCTTCTTTGTTTGCATAGTGATTCTTGAAAATGTGACATGCTTGCTCAAACTAGTTTGTGTGTTTTGGCTGCTATAGAAACACGGCGCCGCAAACTGGGTAGCCTCAAGTACATAAAAGGCCGGTGAATTAGATTTTCGCAAAACCACATCCATTTATATACACAGACGATGTCAAAGAAACAATATATTCTGGTTACACAGGCGAATATCTTGATTTAAATTGGTGGTGTAAATGTTTGATAGACAGAGCATGTATTAAAAAAACCAAACCTCCGATGAATTCTGCTTCACTTTACTGAGCAGTACTTAGTATGCCGTATTTCAAATTCAGTAAGCTACAGGCAGTGCTGAGCGACAGGGTTAGGGTTAGAATACAAAAAAAAAAAAATACCCACAGCAGTGACGTGTGTGAAGAGGTAGCATGACAAGCAGCCAAATTCAGAGTAAAACAACCCTGCCTCCTGCTGCAGCTCAGTGACCTGCTTGTGGCACTAATGTCACAGTCTGAGACGACAGGACCCTCATACCCCCCCCAACGCCTGCTTAAGCATCCCTCTGAAAGGAAACCGACACCACCTGACGTGATATAATGTGGCACTCTAATTTCTTATACCTGAGAGACTGGAGCTAATGCCGCCAAGTAATAAGTGTAAAAATGTTCATGGAAAACCACAGAGAAAAGTAACCGCTTGGATGCATTTAAAATTGAATTCACTGTAAGATCACAGCGAGCAGATATTCATTACATTTTAATCACCATTTATGCATTTTAATCGGTAACAAAACAATCGCTGCCTCTGTGCTCCATTATGTAACAAGTGAAATTCCTTCTGCGCTGCATACATTTGTTTGGATTCACTGACTGTCTGTATTTCAGAGAGCATACATTAACGTGTTTTTTTTTTGTTATTAAATGACTTTGATTGCAACAAATGTGCAAAAACCAAAAGAGATCTCGATGGTTAGCATATTATCTGAAGGCATGTGAGCTCTCCAACACTATTTCCTTTATAGCCTGTGCTGTTATTCATTGAGAAGCTCTTCACTAAGCATTTCTGAACCAGCAAATGTCACTGCATAAAAAAAACCCCATGCATTTCTACAAATTTATGCATGCATTTAGTAATGTACATGACATGGGGGAAAAACTCTATTTTGTGGCTACAAAATAGGTATAATGTGTGCATGCAATACTAATTAATAATATTAATATCATTCCCATGAATTACCTTGAGAGCTGTGTATGCAAAAAAAGGGCAGCAAGAGGAGTTTTATTTATTTTCCAGACCCTTTATTTTATTTTAGTTTTATTTTAGGCTGGGGATGAGTTACAAAGATATTCTCAAAAAGCCTGGCATTGAATCATCATTATTACTGATGTTAAGTCCAGTTAAAAAGATATTCCACGTTCAATAACGTTGTTGAAACACATGCGAGACACGGTTGTAGCCTGTTGTCTACATCACTATGATTCAAAATTCGCTTACCCAGCTGTCCAAGTTGTTGATGAAAATGATACCAAACCCACAAATTAGTATTTTATGCACACAAATTAATATTATTTGTGCACCTTATACTTATTTCATAAGATTTAGAGTCCCCCCCCATGTCATGTCTGTGGCTCCGTGGTTATGAGATGTCTGCAATCAGTATCTCCAATAACTAAAAGCCTGTTAACTATAAACCTGTATAAGACAGAATCACAACTGCAAAGATAAATTGATCACACAGCAATTAAGGTGGATAATTATCCTATTGCCCGATGAAGTATAGGCTTCTGGGTAAAAATCATTAGCTCTTCAGCGAGGTGAAGTGAATAACACAAGACTATTAAAGAGAGTATTAGTATTTAGTAATAATGGTTGTTCCAAGCATAAAGAAGTGAGTCTTTCTTGAATTTCACAAGGCTTTACAATGACACTGATGGTGTTCAGTGTCAATCCCCAATGAGCCATAGTAAATTTAATGGCAGCGGAAATGTGCTGACTTTACCGAGTGTGAAGATGACTGAGCGTGATATGAAGCGGTAGAGCCACACTGTGGGCCTCCTTGACACTATTACCATCCCACCGGCCCTTCGGAAAAGCTAACGACACACATCACAAACTGCCACTTCACACGAGATCCCTCGTCGTCGCGTGAATAACACCTGTGTGGGATCATTCTTTTTTTTTTGTCATAAATGAATTCATGAGGGATTTCTGGGCGGGTTTCTGTTTAGAGTTGCACACTTTGAATGCTTTCCAAAAAAAAAAACTCACACAATACTGTTCTCACCCTCTTGTACTCTCTCTTTCAGGATCGGCTCGGCTCTTCAGCTCACAGCTCTTAGCCTGATCCCTGTTTGTGTACTCTGTGACGCCAGAGCAATATTTCAGAATGGTAAACAAGCGTTCTGGGTTTTTTTTTTTCTCTCTCTCCATTCATGCACTGTGTGAAATACGCACGTTTCACACTAATGCACTACATTAAGCCGGCCACTTCTGGAAGATAAGAATATACAGGACACATCTCTATGTTAACCTAAGAGACATGGAGAGGCACTACAGAATGAACGAAAGAGTGGCGCACACATTCCCCTTTTCTTTCTTACTCCGTGTGGTAATACTCCATTATTCAGTGTTCCTTGAGTACCTTTGCCAAAGATAGTGGTCGTGGATGTTTGCCTGTAAAAACTTGGACACTGGAGGGGGGACAGCAAACGCGAGAATGGAAATCCAAGGAGATATTGATTTTAAATAAGTGTGTTTTTGTTTAGGTGATAATCAGAGCCTTGTTGTTGCATCGTTGCTCTCAAACTCTCTTGATTTATATACTGAACAAATTGATTTTCTAAAAAAACAATTGCATTTCGTTCGGCACCGCCCTGGAAGGTTTTTCTGAGGGGGTCTTTGGTGAGTCTGCAAGCCCAGAGACGCATGTAGAGTTGAGTCATGCCAGTTCAAAACATATGGCTGCATCACTTATTTCATTGTTTGTGGTTTTTTTTTTTCCTGCACCAACAATATCTACGATGTAATAAAAAAGAAAACAACAAAATCTAGACTGAGCCTTGAGCATTACATAAGCAAAACAACAATAACGATGACGTCAAAAACACAAGCCTCCATATTTTGGGAGAGAGCTATAGTCTCCTTAGCCCACTGGAACATTAAAAAAGCTCTGGGCCAAGGAAATCTATTTACTAATGCATGTGAACACACTGTTTTAACGAAGGAGAGAAGGAAACAAGACAGAATGACAGAGAGAGAAAGAGAGAGAATTTTGTCTGCTGCTCCTAGGCCTCCAGGGTAAAAGTGGGGCTACGTCTGCTGCAGGACTGTTTGAAGATGATGTTACTCTCTAATTTAACACAGATTATGCTGCTTGCTCAGCGCCGACAGCTGCAGATGTGGCTTGTCAGTGGGGTCTGAACGAGTGGAGCGCTTGAGCTGAGAGAAGGAGGATGTTGAAAGAAAAGAGGAGGGGTCGTATATATCCCGTCCACCCTCATGCATAATGTGCACAATGCCGATGTTGGGGGGGGGGTAATATGTTTTTGTCAAACTGTGACTGTGGAAAATAAATGCCCCAATTCTTTTTTTGTGCATAGAGGCTGTCGCCCCCTGGCATCAGGGATGGGAACACGAACAACAGTGGCTGCGGCTCATGTAGCTCTCGCCAAAGTCCTGGGTCACCTCGTCTATAGGGGCTGTGTAAACTATTTACAGTGAATTGCACTCTGATTCAATGTCATTGCACTCAAGAAACGGAAAGCTAAAATATCAGAAACAAACATTTTACAACATTGTTGCACACGGTTGGTGTAGTGGTGAGCACTCTTGCCTTTGCAGCAAGAAGACAAGGGTTTGAGACCCTGTCGGAACAAGGGCCTTTCCGCATGGAGTTTGCATGTTCTCCCCTTGTGTGTGTGGGTTTTCTCCGGGTTTTCCGGTTTCCCCCCAATCAGCAGTTGCCACAGTTACTATTATTTGGCAGCAGCTTCGTGGTTGGTGGGAGGAGTTGGCTACAACCTTTCTGTCTGGCACACATGCAGGAAGTCACACTGGGGGTGTGGTTAAATCCGTTGACGATGGTTCGATCAAAATTCGATTTACACCCAGTATCCGTAAAAGCTTGTCTCTGTGAAATTCGCTCATGCTATAACCATGCTCACATGTTAAACTAAGATTACAACATTTTAATATTACACCTGCTAAACATTAACATGTTTACATTGTCACAGTGGGTGTGTTAGCATTCAGATCAAGGCACGGACGGCCTCACAACTGTAGGCATAAATTTGTATCAGTAAATGTGAGAGTGGACATAAAAATCTAAATTCAGCATTTTCATGAATTATTAAAGAGAGGACCTCTATCTCAACGGCTTTCCTCATTGTCTTTGTAACAAGCACTGCAACATAATACAATACGGCATCATTTCCCCCACAAAAACTATAAACTATAATTTAGTGTAGTTAGTGTATAGTTTAGTGTTTCAAAAGCCCGACAATCAAAGGCAACCCTGGTTTCAGTGAACCAAACAGGCAGAATCATTAGATTAAATCCCCCCCACACTTTCAATCAGTGACACATTATTAAAGAGAATCATTTGGGTTTAAAACACTACAAAGCACTAATCCTAGATTTTCCTTTCGATATCTGCCGCTAAAGCCGGTTATGCACTCGTGACGTGATGCACTTGAAAGCATTTATGATTTGAAGACACAGATTCATGAGGATCAAACTTTGCGCTAAACCTCAGGTTGTCACCACTATACTTCGGACGTCTCAGTAATCGTGCGGCTATGGTCGGATTCTGCTGACCAACATGCACCTGGATGCATCTGCTCTATAAGGTCTTTGTGTCCCGTGTTCTGTTTCATAACAGCATATGCTTGTTTCTCTCTCTTTGACATTTGTGTGGGGCCAAATTTCTTTGGATAATGCACAATGGCTTTGCATAGCTAAATGTCACACCCACTGCAGTCCGGCGGAGGACGCTGAGAAACTGAAGCTGCTTTTGTTCTTTGGTCGGTGGAGGGGAACAGAGTTCCAGGGGCTCCTGCAGCAAAATACAGTGAAGTCAGCCTAATAAAGGCCATCACCCAGAGTACCTGTCTCATTGTATCAATTAGGGCACAGATGAAGAAATGACCAGACGTGCTGCTCATTACAATATTCATTATACTGCAAGGAGAAAAATGGAGGATACTGAGTCAGTGTTTACCAACAAAGGGTTGCTTTACAATGAAAAAGGGGAAACCAGGTCTTGCATTTCCCACATGCCTGCTTAAATGTCATCTTCAGCCCTCTAAGGTCATTAGTTATAAAAATCTATGAGAAAAGTTGAGGCAGACAAACTGATGAGGAGTGGAATTGGCTGTAGTGCTGGTTTATTCAATCCTCTAATCTCCCTGGTGGGTTGCATTTGTTGCAGGCTAAGGCCTGTAGTGGTGGTGTACGAGGAGCGACAGTTTTCAGGAAGAGGAAGTGAGATGGGTGTAAAAAAGACCAATGCATGTACATTCTCCTGCTGATCGTATTCACAACCCTTTACTTATCTCCTTACAGCCAGAGCATGCATTTAACAAACAAATAAATAAAGATATTAGACAGTGTGCACACACTGTCTGAGACTGCCAATTTAAAAAAAAAAGGTTTCAGCTTCCCTTAGCACGCTCAGGCAACCAAGCCGGCACTGCCAAGATAAATGAAAATAAACTTTACAGTGTGTAGCCAATAAAATACAAAGCATTTAGAAAACATCACAATTAAGTTTTCCATCTGTGGAAAATCATTTGACTGGTGCCATGTTTTTAAAACTACTAAAAACTACTGAAGAATACTAGCTGTGTACAACTCATACGTACTGTTCTTTATCATCTTTCTGCCTCTAAATGGGAAACATCATTTTACAAAATCATGTGCTTTTGAAGAAGAGCTGAAACTAGCAATTGAGATCATGAACTCCACGGGAAAATGTTAATAGACCTGGTGAGTTAATAAACCCATTCTCCCATCAACTTCCATTCAAATGAAGGGTTTCTTTTGAAACCAGCAACATTGCCCTTGGTGGCTATTTTATGATTTGTTTTAATTCTGGTTAGACTCACACTGCACCCAAAGACAAGACCAGTTTTTCAGTCAAAAATACAATTTCAGATAATATACAAGAGTATATCAACAATAACTTCAACCCTTACGTCCACACAAAACATTACACAGCTGTTTTTGAGATGCGTACATTTAACTTGTATCAGGTGGAATAGACAAACACTGGTATTGGACACCATGAAGGAATAACTGGGGTCTATTAGGAAGCACAGAGCTCTGATACAGCACCCTGATGCTTCATGTCCAGCAGAGAAAACAGAGTTGAGAGCGTCATGTGTTTCATTTGTTTCTGTGATTAATGAGCCCTCGCGCACATTATGAGCTGCAGAGAAAATTGACTGTCTCCATTTTATCTATACATTACAATCACCTCAGACTGTCCTCAGCGGCTTCTCCTGAGCTTATAAATTATACCTCGTGCCCAATTTTATGGATGGTGTGCGCGCAGTAAACACTCATACACACATTATGTTAGACGCACATATCCAGGCAAGTCACAGTGGCGCTACGCAGACATTATTCTTTTCGCGTACGTAAAGGACACGCGTTTGATTCCGCCAAAGCTCGGCAGAAATCGCAATTTGCATGTTCCACCGCAAATATTAACATCTCCAATCTGTTGTGTTGCTGTACAGCAAATAGAACCGACACGACCCAGAGAATGTTAATAAATCATGATTATGAAACACCACTGGCTGCAGCTTCCCACAGCAGCCAGTGAATAAACCACACCCCAGTTCAGTCTGTGGGTGCACACCCTGCATGATGATACAAGTCGCTTCGTAATTATACAGCAATTAAGATTCTGATAGAAGAAACAGCAGGTTGGTTCACCCTCCTGATTACAATTCAAGGTGTCTCTCTTCGACTTACTTTGATGGTTCCCCTTGACCTGAACTTACAGATTAATGAAGAGTTTGTTTGCTTCTGTTTTCACGAAAAGACAAGACAGCGGGGTCTTCAGAAGATGACATGCCATCGCCCATTTAAAAAAAGAGAGGATAATTTTAACTTGCTCCCTCCTGCTGATAATCAGCTCATGCTATTCAGCCCATGAGATTTGTGCCAAAGGACACAGCACAAGAGGGATTTTTGATCCATGACTCAGAGGACACATGGTGTTTTTTTGTAATTAATACCCATTCATCTTTTGCATGACGCCGTAAATATCTATAAAGCGTCCTGAAAAGCGTGGCTGTGATTCTAAAAATGAATCATCAGCCCGAGGGGACTTGTCAAATATGAACTCTGTTAAGATTCTAAACGCTGCTCAATGTACACAACAGCTACTTTGATGTGCGACAGTTCAACTAGTTCATTAATAAACACCAACAAGAAACTATAGATTCTATATTCTGACACTTTGAAACGGATTTTAGCTCGGCTCTTTCACTCGCATCCTCATGTCCTAACATATATAAATTAAGAACTGCTTAAAAAGGGCATGGATCTAATCGTGTGGCTGTTAAAATGCTACCTGAAATTGGGCTGGGAATAATAATAATACAGCACTATAACGTTGACATGTAGCGTGATATTTGGAAATTGATAAAATAAAGCCAAATACTGACATTATAATTAAGATGTATGACAAATTAGACAAATTACAGGTATCAGAGAAATGTGAATGGATGTGTTTTTTTCTGGCTTTTTCTGGCTTTTTGCCTTCATTTGATAGGACAGTGAAGCATGAAAGGAGGAACGAGAGACGAGCGGCAAAACACCACGGGTTACTGCAAATAGCCCTCTGCCCTACAGGGCACCAGCTCCAGCGGCGGAGATATCCGACGGCCCGAAAATGGATGTTAAGTATTTGAAAAAGGTGGTGACAGCAGGAAAATGGTGGATAGCAGTAAAGACAATTTAACTTCTCCAAAAACCCACAATTTACCTTTTAAGGGACATTTTGTTGTGTATTATGTGATGTATTATATGGTTGTCCTGCAGAATTCTATGTAAATGAAGTATTTATTGTAAGTCAGTGTGCCTTTCCCACCCCTAATATAAACATGTAGGGAAAGTAAGGATGCAATCTAGGAAGTGGAAACTTTAGATGGGTCAAGGATTCTAAAAACAACATCAAGGTGAATTGGAAGGCGCAGACGCAATCATAGCTGAGGAAGGGGCGGAAGAAGAAAACGGCAAAAAGCTGACTGCTGACTGGAGTGTCTCGTGAACAAGAGGAGTCTGACAGAAATGTGAGAGTAAGAGGGAGAGACACCAGATTGAGAAGAGACATAAGAGACATGGGAAATCTGCAAGCAAATTAGACATCATTAGCCAAGAGGTGGTTAACTCTAAGTCTAATTAGGAGGGAGGCAGGCAGGCGGTGATACCAGACTTGCTTCCGGATCTCAGACGCTCTCACACATGCACACGGAGACACACACACACACACACACACACATGCAGACACTCACTCAGCACCCCAAATACAACACACACTCTAAGCCAAAGCTTCAGGCGTCTCCTAACTAGGTCAGATCTCTGAGACTTTAAGTCAGAGGGAAGGAGAGGGAGGAAGAGAGGAAGAGAGAGATTGAGGAAAGATAAAAGATGGAGAGCAAGACCTTGGAGGGGATAGTTGTCTGCACTTGGTGAGATGGAGGGAGTTGTTAAATGCTGTTGCAGGGAGATAGTGCGGATAAAAAAAAAAAACACCCTAACAAGAATGTGTATAGTACACAGATACACACATAAAAATAACCACACTGAGGTTGACTTGTTTACACACCCAACAGCTGTTGTTTTACTTCTGTCATTTACTTGATGCGGTGTCTGAGATATGAAGGTGAAAGAGTACCGCGACTGCTGTTGTTATCTCCCGCGAAAATGTCAGGTGCATTAATTATGCTCAATCAAGGTTAGCTGTTATTGCAAAGATTAGCCGTGTGAGATGAGCATATTGCTGTATTAAGTACAGCCATCCAGCTCTCAATTTGAGTGATAGCAAGCCAGAGACCCCTGAGGGATGTTCCTCTTGATGCAATGATGACTGGATGTCAGTTGTGGAAAGACAGAAAGAATGCTTCAGTCGAACAGCCTGCATCTCTTTCTGTTCCCTCTGCTCTCTCGGAGGCACAGAGACAGAAAAGATGGTCTAAACACCCTCTGATGATCCCTCATCTCATGTTGAATGCTGAATGCTTCATGAGAATGGCTCTATAGCAACTTGGACCAGATTTATACTGTTATAATACCGCAGCGCGAAACCCTTTCTGTTAACACAAAGAAAAGCATGTTTTGAGTGATAGTGAATTTTAAATCACTTTGTGAAAACTCTCCTAAAGGGATAGTGCGTCTTGACTCTCACCTGGTAGCCAGACGATTGCTCCCTACACTACTCATAACATGGCTGCCAGCAGTGACAAAAGGAAAAAAAAACACATTTTTAGAGACTTAATAAAATATATATATATGCCTTAAGTATATATATATATATTTAAAAAAAACATTTAGGATATGTTTACCAAATTCTCTTGCCATGAGATAGCCTTTCATGAATGAAAACTAAGTTTGAAAACTGCTCATGATCCTGCACAAAGAAGTCCTTACAGAAAACCATTGTTTCCAGCTTGCGGGGGACACAGGAGCTGCCGGTCAACTGCTGCCACATTTGGGGAGTTTGTATTACCTCAGTAAATCCAAACACTGAAGACACAGGAGAACATAACTGAAGTTAGTGATGGAGGCAGCAGGGGATGAACAACTCGAGCGTGCCGTATGTAACGTTGCCAATTTCCTCTATGAACTTTGGTGTGGGAGTAAGTCGTTTATACATTTTTCCGAAAGAAAAGGCTGTTTCTCAGTGAGAAGAAAAAAGGGGCAAACTAATTCTTAAGTTATGGTAGACTTACAGTAAGCAGGCCTATTTGTATTAGTTGTTTTGTTTTCCCTTCTGTCCCTCTTGGCAGCCGTGCTACCAGTAAGAGCAAGTATTTGGCTCCCAGGCACGGTTTATGGAAATGACGGAACGGGCCAGGTCCGTGTTAATAATGTATCAGTATCTCAAAAAAATACAATACAATACAAATCCTGAAATATCCTTTTAACATACTCAAGCTCCAAGTGTGTCAAGAGTCACATTTTCTTTTTATTATTTTACAACTTGAGTCACATGGGAATAGTTGATTCATTTTTAAAAAGATTCCTCCAGAACTGTAGTACTGTACTTCAAGAGATGCATAGCGAAATGGACAAATGGAGCAAGAGATGCTGTCCTATCCTGACTTCTGTTACACAGTATGGGTCAAAATCCATAAATGCTGCATCCTATACTTTTCATATTGTCATCTTGGTAGCCATTATTTATACTGCATTCCATCCATCCATCTTTTACTGCTTTATCCTCCACATGAGGGTCACACCACTCTCCAATTTGCTTAATCTCAAAATCTGCATGTTTTTGGACCGTGAGAGGAAACGGAGGAAACCCATTCACCCTCGGGGAGAAAGGTACTGCATCCCATCGCTATGACTCACATGCAACTGGAAAAACTCACCAGCAGAGTTTCTCTGTGAAATGTTAAGTTAGTCTTTTCACATGTACAACAGGTATTTTTGACGTTACTGATCAATAATCTTAGAATGACCTTCAGCATTTCAACAACTGGCTCTGCTGCAAACCAAAAAAAGACATAGGTTATCTGTCACGTATGTAATGTATGTGTCTGTCCATGCTCACCTTGTCTCCAAAACGTTAAGTGTTCAATGGATTCAACAATCTACTGTTTTTCTGGTGCTGCCTTCACAGCTTTATTTCAGTTTTCAGTTTTACTTTTACTTTGGCCAACATGGGAAATCCATGTTGTTTGTTTGGTTACTAGATACACATTGTTAGCAGATAACTCCATCAACTCGGCTAACGATATCTCACTTGTGACATAAATGTCGATGTCCGTTTAGTATTTAAGGTCCTCTGTGACATGAACACAGCTTTGCACCTCTGTGAGAGTAGAACGCAAACACCTATCAAACTTTACTCTCCATTATGTCTTTGTAGGCTGAGGTTTCAGCCATAGCAGACATTACATGGCTGCTTTCACTGGCTGTGGAATGATTCCCATGACTACTTATTATTCTGTGCTTGATATATCGCTTCATTTTTTCAGTTTTTTTTTTTTTTTACTTTAGCAGCAGTCAGAGAGACAGAAACATTGCCGATTAGTTGTCAAGGTGGTGACACCACATGTGTCATGTCTACTATCATTTACCAGTTTCACTATTTAGACACAGGTAAACATACTTAAAATGTCGCGCTCATTACCTGTCTCTGGGTGGCAGGTCCCATGCTGGTGACAGTTGCACGGCACACATGTGGACAGAGGCCCCTTGCCTGGGACTTCCCACGTAAATCCTGGAGCACACCGCTCACAAAATTGACCTGTAAATCCATGAGGACAGGAACAAGACTCCACCCATGGAGCTGGAGGGTTTGCGAGACCAGAGGAGATTAAAGCTGAGGTCAGGGATACTTCAGCGAGCTGGGATGTGTCTAGAGAGGAAGGAAGGGAGAGTGCCTTGTCAAAATTGCAACACAAGACAGCAGTAAACTGGTAATTGTTACCACACCGTGGACTCAAGAGTACATGTGTGTCCATAACCGTGTCCCAACTGAGGGTCTAGATCCTGTGAAGTGTGGATTCTTTGTTTGGATGTTGTCAAAATGCGTCGCGGCATCGCGCCGTGGGCCGCTCCAATTGCCACACTAAACGTCGACTCCTACTCATGCAGTAACGATATTTGCCCGTTATTGAAGGATACATTTTCCTTCACAGCTGAGGCTATCCCAGAAATGCTTTTTTTTTTGTAAAACTTTGTTAAAACAACAAATCAAAACTAATAAACTGGTACAAAACAAACCAAAAAATAACTAAATTCTACTACGATAAGTTCTACAACTGTTAAATGTGTTTATTTGACATTAGATGTGCGTTTTTGGCTGATTAGAGCTTAAATCAGCAGTCAGACTTTGCGGGGCGGGATAACTGTGATTCAGGACTTTGAACTTTAGAGGGCAGTGTTTAACCTCTCGGTGTACAGCATGATGGAATTTAAGAAGTGTGGGCTGGACTGTCTCATTTCAACAGCGCATGACTTCCGTCTTCTCCCTCAGCTGCACACTTCACGGGATCCAGCCCCTGAATAGAGACACGGCTTAAGCGTGTGCATGTGTGTGTGTGTTTGTGTACGAGTGCCTGTGCTTGTGTGTGGGTGTCTGTATCTCATTAAAGAGTGTGTTATTAGCATTTGTTGCGGTGCTGTCCCTCTCTCCCCGACTCATTATGGGTTCTGGCCTGTGTTTACATTTTATATACACACACGCGCCAGAGTAAACAGACAAATTGGTTTATCCACCCACGTGCTTATAAATGCCACACTTAATGCTCACTTGCACATGCTCATGTGTGTACAGGTGCCCACGCACGCACGCACACACACACACACACACACACACACACATGCACACGTGTCACCCAGGGAATCTTTGGCATAGCAAATAAATAAACCACTGCAGGAGAGCAAGACTAGAAGAAAGGAGACCGAGGCGATACGTTGGAGGTATGTCAGACTTGCAGCTCCTGCGGGGTTTTCGAGATCCCACTCTTCTCTCATGAATAGTGATGGAGGCAGGACATCCTGAACTGAATCCCTTTCACCCTGCGCTCACTAAATCACAACCACTGAACACAAGATTATATTTATCCCTGGCCCATGAGACAGACAAGACAGACAGACAGACAGACAGGTTGTATATCTGTACAGTATGTGTGTGAATGAGCAGCTGCATAAGCATGGAAACCAGAGTAGGAGAAACAGCGAGGAGTGAGAAAGTAGAGGGGATGGACTTGACTACTAACAAGTCCGGATCCAGCCATTCGTTCACCATTTGGTTCATTTGCAGCTCTGATGGATAATGAGTGGGATAGCCTGTCCTCTTCCCTCTTCCAGACTTTCCTTGTCCTCTACCTTTCATTCTCCTTTACCCCCTGAATTCTATTAGCCCATTTAGTGAGGGAAAATGTGCACTTTCAGTTAATTAAAAAAAAAACTCCTCTCTTTAAGTCACACTATGCAAGTTCCCCCCATCAATCCTTCCTCTAAGAATCCTTGTCAGCCCAGTTTGAGTTTCAATTTTGTGGAATCACTCACAGCAGCCCCACTACCTATAACAATTAAGGTCTCTTTATGTACCTTCAACTCATTAAGCCAATTATTTCTCTTAAATGTCCAATTTTGCCACGCTTTCTGTTCTAGACCTAGTGTTTGTGGAATAGAAAATGAAGGGCCTTGAGTGTAAGTGCTGTGAAAGCTGCGTTTATAGACTAAGGACAATACTGTCATTTAAAAAACACACACACACACACACATACTTCTGTAGAGAGCATCTCTGCAGTGCAGAGACAGAGTTGAGGTGCACAGGGGGATGAGAGAGGGAGTGGGAGAAAAATAAGAGGACACATTTTAAGGGATTTATATGTCAAAAATGTTCCATGCAGCCTGCAGTGATAACAAAAAAATCATTAGGCATCCCATGATGTGCAATAGATGCAGCGCTAATGGTGCACTTGACTTTCGGGTGCTCCACAGAGCTCACTCAGTCTTTTTGCATGTGCAACACAACATTGTGTGTTGCATTGCTCACAACTAATTAAAATGGGTGCAAGTAAGGTTGAGAGGCTGGCCATGTTTGGCCAGCTGTTCTTGCTTCTTTGTGCTTTAAGCGGCAATAACACCCTCAGATCACGTCTGTGCTTTTCACTGCTGAAAATCACAATAGAATTTATTTTTATCCACTGATGATAAAAATAAGAGGAGGATTTCAAGGAGTTGTCACCAACATCTGGGAATAAATGTCCTGTTTTTTTTTTTTGCTGAGCCACATTTGGAACAGTTGAATCATTCCCTCTACACAAACACTCATGTTGTGTTAGGAAATATGTTTGGTGCAAAGTTACCAATTTGTGCTACTGGGAGATGAAAATGCATTATTTTTATTGATGGAAACATAAGGGTTTAGAATTGTCTTTGGCACCTTTATATTTATTATTTATAATAGTCATGCTATACGCAATAAAGTCACGTAGTATTTACATCCAAGTGCAAGATATTATTTAAGTATACACAACCTGACTGCTGTACAACACATAAATTATGGGCTAGTCGGGTTAAAAAGACAAAAAGAAAAACAAACGAAAAGAAAAAGGTATACTTTGTGCACACTTACAGTTGTGACCGCCAGCGTTACTGATTCTGACAGCGGTCAGGTTGTAAAGGAGATGCTGGAACTCAAAGGCAGACAGTGAAGGTTTGAAGCTTCTCTCATTTTCGTGGAGCCTGTGAAACAAGAAGAGAGTAACATCAACATATATTCAGGGTCTTGATCACTGAGCGCTGCCATCTGCTGAAGGATGTTGAACAAAGTCAGGCTGTGCAGCTGACATCTGTCTGTTTTACTCCAGGTGTCATGCGGTGCTGTGTCAGCTCCACGCGGCTCATGCTATGTTTTCTCCTCCACTATTGTTTGAAGGTCTCAAGGGCGAGGAGCAACAGCATGAAGATTTTTTTTCCCCATATAAATACATACCGTAGGAAACACACTTAAAGATAACACTTCCAAATAGGAAAATGATGCTGGGAAACTGTTATTATGTATTTCCTATGAATTTCCCACTGAAACATCAGGTTTGCAGCTGATATTAAATAGATTTTGGACCAGGTCCTCTGTGGACATAATCCAGAGGGTTCAAATTGTTAAAAGGTCAGTTGGAAATAGTGATCTACTTTTCATCACCACACCTCAGGTCCATGGACATAGCTGCACTGGTCCACCTGCATTGGTCATTGCCCCTGCCCAGTCCCTGGTTGCGGGGCTGAGCACTCAGCTTTGTTTACACCCCAAAAAGTATCAAGTTTAAAGTATAGGAGTGGGAGGTGCACCCTTGGTAAATTGCCATAGGAATAATACACAATGACATCCTGGGGGCGTGTGTTTATAGGTCACATCTTCAGGCTTTACAAAATGTGTATTTTCTGCTTATACATTGGTGAGTCAAAATTAGGATTCATTATATAGCTAGGTATTTTTTCAAACAAAAAGCGATAATTGAGCAGAAGTCACAAAATAGACCAAAAACGAGTCCAGCGACCTTTGAACTATGACGCATTGCAAAATATTTTATATATTTAAATATTTAAAAAATGTGAGTACTTTTTGCTCAGGTTTATATTGTTGGTGAAAAAGAAAAAAAAAGAAAAAATTGATCAGCTTGCCTATAGATTGTGCTGAGAAAAAGGGATATTAGACGCTATATTGCACATTGCCTCTGTATATACATTTTAACCTTGTAATGGGAAAAAAAACAGCCTAAACACTCTGTGTTCTAAGGGTTAAGATACTTAAAGAATGATTAGCTGTTCAACAAGGCAGCTATCCAATCTGCAAAACTTAAAACAAAAAGTGACCTAAGGGTCCAGCACCTTAAATACACTCTCTCTCTCTCTCTCTCTATATATATATATATATATATATATATATATATATATATATATATGTATATATGTATATATATATATATATATATATATGTATATATGTATATATATATATATATATGAAATATATATATATATATATGAAATATAAAAATGACATGTTATCCACTCGGGGACAATGCAAAAAGAAAAACCCAAAGAACTATAATTCAAGATTGTGTAGTGTTGAAAGATAATGCATTAAAAATCGTAAAACCATGAAACCACGTTTTTTCCTCAGACAATAATCACACTGTGAAATCTTTAATCGTTGCATCCCACATTCATGGTCCCTTGGGAATGAGTCTCCCGCTAAGCCACATGAACCTCACAGTTATAGATAACAACCCTATACGGATGCTTAGAACATGATACACTTGCACAATGACTACAGCCAACAAGAAACCAACACGTAAGTTCTGCAGCAGGTGCAGTTAGTCTGGATTTGTCACTGAAAAAGAGAAACTGGAAGTGTTGCAATATGCTACCCGACGAGTGCTATGGACGGGACGGTCCTCGATTTCCTGCGAGCTGACAGTTAGGGCATTGTTTCCTGGATCTTAGTGCTCTTTATTTTATGTCAATTGTTCTCAGCGCATCACTTACTTGTTTTTCATACGGCTGTATTTCTCCACATGTTTTAGATTCACTGTGCACATGAGAATGTGTGTGCCTGTGTGTGCCTGTGTGTGTGTGTGTGTTCCTGGCTTTGGCCACACAGACTCTCCCATTGATGCAACGGGTCCTTGTTCCCTGGCCTAACATGTAGGCACGGTAATAAAGAGAAGCAATTACAAACTGGGCCTGAAAGCCATGGTAATGGAGCTGGTCAGACAGCGATAAGCAGAGTGTGCATGAATGTGAACAAACTCCATGTCATGCTTTCCCCATGGAGCATCAATGTCCCTTTTAATCAGCACTAAGCAGAGCACAGGGAGCCGCGGTGTAATTAAGCCTGCTCCGTGGAGGATGAGTGGAGATTATCATGAGAGAAAAGCCTGAAAGAATACGGGACCGACGTGTGTGTGTGTGTTTATTTGTATTTGCTACCTCTTTAGGACCTTTTCTGGCATAAACGACCTTGTCAGGACCAGAAGTCCTCAAGAAGACCAAAATCGGTTCCCTCATGATGCAAAACCTCATTTCTGAGCAACTAAGATTAGAATTGTGGTTAGGTTAATGTTCGGGTAATCGTTAAGGTTAAATATAATGCTTTGTACAAGCTGTGCAGATGAATGGAAGTCAGTCTACTGTCCTAAGAAGAATAGCTGTTCAAACCTGTGTGTGTGTGTACCCTCAGCAAAAAAACAGAGATAACGATATAAAATGAGTCAATAAGCAAGACATAAACAGTGTGTGATGAGGAGAGAGGACATGATGAGGCACTGGGATGGTGAGCAAATAAGTGGTGATTTAAAATATGGGGCCATGCAATTAAAATAATGTAATTGTGTCATTGCCTTAGAAAGAAACATATTGTAATGAAATCCTCTATTAATATTGATACACATTGTCAATTGTTGAACAAGTCATTTTACATTGGGCCAACATAAAAGCCCCAAGCCTGCCTTGTTTTTTTGGAACAAATTAAACCATTGTCACACAATGGCGATTAAGCCTATCAGCTCCACACAACTCTCTCCGTGTTTCTCAGTGCAGTGGCGTTCAGATCTCGTGTCACCCGCACACAGGAAGTGATTTGTTTCATGTCAAGACAGCAGGAGGCAACGTCAACATTGCGCAAGTAAAACAGGTTGGCGTACGTCTGAAAACACAAATACGTGGTCATGAAAAGTTTGATGGACATGTGTCCATCACACATGGACACATGTCTTTCACCCCCACCTGTGCTGCTGCTGCTGTATACACCCAAACACTTCCCTTGTCAGGTCTGATAGTTTTGCTTGACAGATTTGTGACATAATTTCTCATCACAAAAACCAGACGGAATAATAACATCGTCATGAACAACAACAATCACTACAGGTTACGTACTGCAGCTTTAAGTCACAAGCTGTGCATCTTTGGAGTGAGGCTGTTGTTGAGCCCCATTTACTGCCAGTTACCCGAAAGACATGAGACATTTTAATTAGTTTTGTTACAACAGTTGTTTTTCGGTGATATGTGTATCCATACAGTTCTGCATATAATCCATAAATCTGTGATGCTGTTTTTCAAATTAAATATTTATTTTAACAGCTGTGGTCATGGTGAGGCAGGGACAGTTGATGCTAGCAGCACAAAGACGGAAGTGCTAGGGTATCTAAAACATAAATGAACCACAGATAATCATACGAAACCTATAATGTGCTTTGTTCAGTCACCTATACCAAACATTTTGTTTGGTATAGGTGTTGTTGTTGTTGTTTTTTTCTGTTCAATATATTTAGTCGGCCCTGATCTATGATCAAAGTCAGTTTATTTTCAAAACATGACAGAAATGAGCACAGTGCCAGATGGACCACATGCCTGCACTAGTGCTGGTGCTCTATCAAATGGGCTCGTTCCTCTTAAAGGCATTCATATGAGCAGTTTCCCTACACACTTCTTTTAGACTTATGAAAGGATGAAAGCTGATCATCACACTTATATCAGACAAATGTACAAAGTGGCTGAGCATCTGATGGGGCGTCTTTGCAGCAGCAGCAAAATTACACCTCCATGCCGTAGTTGTATACAGCAACAAGCAGGGCAATAAAAGCTCCCCGCCTACTGGTTTCAGGGGAAAAGATAATAAACAGCGGAGACATCAGAGAATGGATACCACCTTCTATAAGCCATTCATCTCCTCCTTTCATCAACGCATTCTGCCTAAATCCCCACACTATCATACGATTCTTCATCTGATTTTGAAATGATCGTAGCACCAGGTGGGAGCACACAGCTGCTTCACAGGTTACCACATGAATCAGCCATGAGTGCCATTCAAGAGCGACATTATATGTGTGTGTGTGTGTGTGCTCATGTTTATTCATGCTGTGAAATATCTTTAATAAAACATTTATTCTCTTTTTCTAAACACGATTATTTTTGATGCACATCATGGCACATGGATGCTGGAAGTCACACTGCCAGATGGCCACGTGAATTAATGTGTCTGTGTTGTTGTGGGCTCAAACTTAAAAAACAAACAAACCCAAAAACAATTTCCTCACATGCTAGAATGTGTGTGTGTGTGATAAAGACAAGCAAAAAAAGACAGAGGGAGTGTGAGGAAAAGACATGAGCATCTACTGAGGTGCATCTGTGCATGTACCTGAGAAGTATAATGAGATCTGTGGAGAACTCCTCCAGAGAGAAAGAGTTAATGATAGTTTCTGTCCCACCGCATCTCAGTGAGGGAAGCACAGAGCACCTTTTTAGCCTGAGCTATCGGTGCTGAGGGATAACTCATTACTGGAGTCAAGACACCAGAGCATGGCATAAGGGGACAGGAAGAGACAAGCGGTGTCCCACTTTCTGTCCCACTTCAGGGGCTGGATCCTCCACTGAAGTGAGTAAAGAAGACATCTTCTTATGGACTCAAAAAACAAGGCTTATTCAAGAAGAGAATACAACTTATGGTCCATGCTACAAAATATAGCATCATTAATGAAGGTGACATCATGAAATAAAGAATAAAAAAATACTGTGGTAAATCAGAGTCAGAATTAGCTTACACATGAAAAAAGACAGCGAGAAACAAGGGCAACAAAACAGAGCGAAGAAGTAAAATGATGGTACAAAAATGCTTTGAGAATAGTTACGTGTCATAGATATGAATTGTAATGTTTCATTTATCAGCTCATGGACAATTGGCAAGGGTCAAAAGATCGATTTGGTGATACTGTATATCGCCATTCCTCCGGATAAAGCTACGGTAAGAGATGCCCCCTCCATGTTCAATGTATAGACTTTATGTACTTTGTTCTGTATGTTGTGAATAAATAGAGAAATCCAGCACTTAATTTTTCATGGATCTTGTGTTTTCTTCAGTTGGACAGATATCGTGATGTATCGCTCTATGATCGTCTTGCAATATATTGATGATGACAGAATCGTCGTATCGTAAAATTATTGTCGTGAAGTACCTTGTGATTCCCAGCCCTAATGGGCAACACTCACTGGTCACTTTATTAGGCACACATGACACCCTAATGTAGCACATCTGCTTCAGGGGTTCAATGAGGTTTGCATTTAGAAATGTTTATCTTCCGTCAACCTTAGTTTAGCGAATGCTTTTTTGATGGTTGTGAGAGAAAATCGCAGCAGAATCGTGTGTTTCTATAATTTTCTACCAACCAGCCTGTCTACTATGGCACATTCAAAATCACTTAAATCCTTTCCTGCCCATTCTGATACTTGCTTTGGTCATTGTTGTTTTCTTTACCATGTCTAAATGCCTAAATTCAATACTGTACTGTCATGTGATTGACTTACGTTAACAAGCACTTAAACAGGTGTAACTATTGTAGTAGCCGGTAAATGTGAATAATAGTTGGGGTGAATGGTGATCATAATTACACAGCCACTAGTCTAATGAACAATCATGGTGAACTACAATCCAACAATGGAGTCAGGGGCATGGTTTCAATTATGTGAAACCTGTGTGGTTGCTTTTTTTTTTCCAGCTACAGGTCAAGTAATTTAGCTCATAGGACAGTAGATAAGGTACAGTAATTAAAATACAGATGTGTGATATAGACTGGTCAACAGCTGGCATACTTGTTCCTTACCATAAAGTGGAACTCTGCTTTGAACCAAAATCACAAAACTGAACTGTCCCTTTGTCTAATTCAGTTTTCCAGCATCTCAACTGCTGCACAAACTCCCTAGAATGATTCTAGGCAATTGGCTGTGAGGTGGAGCCTTCAGGGTAATCACAGGTTTCCTCTTTACTGCTTCCATCAAGTCAGACATTTCCTCACTAGGACTCTGGCTCGATCTTAGTGAACGCCTCAATTGTCTCCCGGCGTAATTACAGTTACTACAATGGTAATTACGACAATACTACAGTTACTAACACATACTTACAATACATAAACATGTCTTTAATTGTCTCCAGTAGTTAACATTTCACTGCATGTTTTCATAGATACCACTCAGCAGCAGCCAACATCCAGCTGCACACTGTCTTCAAACCAGGGGCTTGTTATCCCAGAAGTTCACGTGCAAGCTCTATAGAATTGTCTTTGGCTAATGGACTGGAACATACTCAGTGGAGCACATAGTGGGGACAATGCAAAGCTTCCTGCTGCATAACATGTCAATTTCCACGTGGACCCTTGAATTACATTTGACATTTTGCTATTACCTTTGGTTCACTCTAAACAAGCCCTGGAAAACAAAGAAAATCAAATCCTCTCTTGGGGAAGAAGAAAGCTTCCAGTACCGCGCTTTGGGGAGGAAGTTAAATTGGTCTGCAGGTGCTGAAAAGGAGAATTAAAGATGGAAACACAGGGACAGCACTGACGACAAATTGCAACAAAACAGTGTGAAGGAGGTGCTGAGTGGGATGAGGAGGATTAGTGGCAACAAGATTCCAGGCCAAGCAGGAGAGGAAAACAAAAATAGATTGAATGACTTAAGCCTTTTTTTTTTTGTAACGGGTTCAATGTGGAGACCAGGGGCCTCATTTATAAAACTGTGCGTGGATACGCCTGGAAAGTTGGTGTACGTGAGAAACACAGACAGTGCTTCCACACGTACACTAAATATTCTGATTCATAAAATCACGTGCATACATGTTTCCCTTTCACAATCGACTCGTTATTCAGCGCAGCTTCTGAAAATTTCAAGTCACGTCCATAAATGTCAAAGAGTGACAGGAAAATTACGACAAACGCAGAGGGAAAATGAAAGAAGAGGAAGTTCAAACCATGGGAAATTGAGGCACCTTTTTGCTAAAGTGGAATGTGCACATATCAAAAATGTTTTATTTGGTGGACACAGGCATCAGAGTGACCAAACGTGACAGATGCTGTGAATGCAGAAGGCAAATGCTGCTCCACAGCAGCACACGCTAAATATGTTGTAAAATCTATGCTATGAATCAGCGCTATATACATCAAATCTAATTGAATTGAAAAAAGGAGGAAGTAGCGACCGTTTATGTGGATATCAACAGTCTCCTGCAAGGTTAGTGAATGCTTAGAGGGGTTAGAGACTGTAAGGGGGGGGGATTGTTAGTCGACTTGGATTTGTTCGTACAATAATTGCTATGGAAACCCATTTTCTCTGCACAGTTCCAATAGGATCCAGTAGGACAGTGTGTGGAAGTCAGAACCGGCTCACAATTCATTAATATACTGGATTTGTAGCACGCATTATCTAAACACTGTTGCAGCATTCTGCACAATGAAAAAAACTCTTATAACGTGGGTATGAAATGAAACTCATGAAACTCGAAAGTCATTAGACGCCATTATAATTATTTATGGAAAATCCACTCTCATCTCCTCAGCTGAAGCACAAGAATCTGTATCAGCGCCAGACGGAATCTATGTACCAGCTTTACAACATAAGTATTTAATAATTATAGCATCTATTTCAAATTTTATCTTGCAACGGCAGATATATTAGGGTGTAGCAGTCAAGCAGGTATTCATTTATTCATTTAAAAATACATCTTGACCATTTGTACAAATTAAATCTAATAATAATTATATTTATTTTACATAATTTAAAACAATTTGCAATTGTTCTGTCATCAACGTTAGTTTCTCCTCTCTCCTGTTTATGTGCGTGCACATAGAGTTTCCGTGTTTTTTATGAATCCCAGGCTCTGTACAGAAAGTGCCGTACATTTTTGAAATGAGGCCTCAGGCCAGCTGCACCCACTCCCTCAGTTTGAGATCTCTCTCCCCCCGAATGAGACTGATTACACGACTGCTTCCCCACAGTGTGCCACAACAGCGGACAACCTCCACAGACTCAATCTGCCTCCTTCAGTCACTCATATCTCCAGAATGACCACTTTACTCTGAAGGTCAAGAGGAGAGAAAGCCTGCAGGAGACTCGCCAGAGAGCCGAGTGGTGCCGGAGGAAGTACTGGAAGTTTAATGTGAGATGAAAGATCTTGTGGAGGATTTCCAACAGAGAAAGTGGTGGTGGCACAATCCCTTAAATAGCTGACAATCTATATCAACAAGGAAGTGGACACAAAATGATCGCAAGACGTCTGAGTAAGTCATTGGGCCTTCAGATAAGCAACTCATATGGAATTATGGAGAGGGGCAGGACACATTCCGCATTTCCACAATGAAGAGTTTGGCTAAACGCAACATAAAACTGAAGAAAGCCCCACGGAGAACAGTTACACTTCTTTTCAATTGTTTCAGTCCAACTTAATAGCAACTGAACAATTTTTAGATTGCTGCTTAAACACTGGTAAAGATGCAAAGTCAGTGCATAGACTGCGAAAATAAAGTGGTAGAAGTAGGAATTAGCTTGTTCAGCTGGGTGTGATGTTTCCATAATTACAGATCGAAGCCAATTAAAAACCAGTGTCTACTGCGGAGTCATTTGACCCAGGAGTGAAAGCCTATCGTATCAATTTCCACTGCAGACACAAGCCAGAGGTCAGTGGGTGTTCTGACAAGTGGAAGGGGCTTTAGTTAGTTAGTGCATGAGATCGTTGACAGGTTAACCAATAATTATATACAATTACCAACAATGAATTTATAATGAATGTAAAATGAGTTATCAGGGTATGAGAACTGTGCATTCACTTCTCGAATAGATGTTTTCATTTCTGGGTCAAAGACCGGGGAGAAAATTCTGGTGCACGCACAGAATGGCAAGTCCGACTCCGGTCTGACTGCAGGAGTAATCGGACCATGAATCACATTATCCAGGTATGTCAGTCTGACTCGATTTTAGTCATACTAACTTGTTTACATGACATTCAGAAAACCGGATTACTGCCTTAGTCCGACTAAAATCGGACTTTTAACATGCATGTAAACACACAGTGAGACAAACACACTCGAACATCATCATTCAACGAATCACTGAAAGGTTTTCTCTGCAGAAATGTCATACATGCATAACTTAATTTAACAGAAGACATGGAGAAAACAAATCTGTGTCTCTGTATCGCAGTCTGATGTGTTCTCACAATATCCAGCCTCTCTGACTGTTGCAGTATTCAGAGAGGTGCCGTTGTCCTTGACTCTAACTAAAAACTACACCTGCCCGCATAGCTGGAAGAATATAAACAGTTGTTAAGCCTCATCACAAAGTATTGGCGAACATCTTAAAGATGTCCAGTACATTTATATAGAATTTCTGATGAATGAGCTGATGTTTATCTGTATCTATTTTTCAGTACGTGTGCTACTGGAGTTGTGTGAATGATATACAATATAGTACATGGAGGCGTGGGAAGCTATAGAATCTATTATACCCACTTTGACATTTAAAACTCCAGCTCTTAACAGTAAAGTGTTCAGTCAAAGATGTTTCAACTCATTTGTTCTTTTTCGTTTTAAAAGAAAAAGAACACCATTTTTATTCAGACAGGAAAGAAAATCACTGAGCAGATTTCTCTAGCAGTGATTAAATACTATTAAATACTTGAGGAATAATGACAAAATGTGTTCATGGAGCACTTTTATAAACCAATGATAAAGAGGGCTTTGCATGATGAATCAAATAAAGATTTTCGAAAAAAGGCAAATAAACCAAAAGCAATAACAGCGTCACAACAAATGACTTTAAGTGATGCCGCTAATAAAATGCTGCTTCAAAAAGAGGTGGACACTGTTTATACAGCTTTTGTGAATTCTCTAATTTATGCGGCACACATACATACTGCGTGTTTATGTTCTGCTTCCAACAAAATCTGCACAGCACAAAAAAATAAATAAAAACTAAAACGGCAGCATAATGAAGCGTAATATCCTGCCCACTTCAGTCATTATATCATACTTTTATGAGCTCCGTGTGTTTAAAAAGTAACTAATAGCCTCATCCCTCTCCTCATAACTTCTTCTAGAGTCTTTATTATAATTGTGGACCAATTTATTTTCCAGCTGTTTGCCATGATCAGTTCAGTTCCACATTCACATTGTCAGCGGGATATAAATCGGATGGTGACTACACTTTAAGTATCACTTTGCTGCACCTTCTGTGACTTCAAACTGCAGCACACACACATTTCATGTCAGTCTGCTTGAGACCATGTGATAAATGTATAAAATGGAAATGTAATGCTGCTGCTGTGTACCTGCCAGACCTACACGACAGCCAGCACATGGGGGAGCTGGCTCATCACTGCATTCACGTCCTGACATTCTGCCGAGACCGTGACAGTGCAGTCAGTGTGGGTGAGCTGCAGTCAGTACATGGCTGTCCAGGATTGTTTTGGACTGCAGCCTCTATATTTATACTGTAGGGAGGAACAAGTCTGGCAACAGGGAAACAAACATCACAACATCCGTTCTTGTGCCCACATTCAGGGAAAGTGCTTTGGTATTTTTTTTCTCAGAGACTGGGGTTTAACAGTGACAAAAAAAAGGGAAGAAAGAAAAACATGTGCGCAATCTCACAAACTGACAAACTGTATCCCTGTACCTGACAATGAAGGCATGCTGTGGAGTGAGACCGGGGTCATGTTGAAGCACTCGTTGCGGTGAAAGGTCAGCAGAGAGAGTGATTCCAGAGCCTTGGAGGATGATGGTGACGTCGTCAGGGAGCAGCTCAGGGGTCTCAGAGGTGAAGGTGATGGAGAGGAGCTGACCGTAGCTGTGGGCATGGTGACCCAGGAATTTCTCTGAAGAGGAAGGAGAGGGGTGGGGTCAGAGGTTGGATGTTTGAGTGGTGAATGGAGTCAGTATTATTATTGAACAAAACTGACAGTCTGATATACACTCACTGGCCACCAGGTTAGGTACACCTGCTAAATATCCTCATATACAATCAACTAATCACAATCACTCTGCAACCTAATGTTTTTGCGTCAGAATGGAAAAGAGACTTGATTTGTCGGCGCCAGGCAGGCTGGTCTGAGTATTTCAGGAACTGGTGATCTAGTGGGATTTACACGCATAACCATCTCTAGGGTTTACAGAGAATGGTCCGAAAAGAGAAAACATACAGTGAACAGGGTAAAAAAAAATACCTTGTTGGGAGCCAGAGGTCAGTGGAGAATGACTGATTTGAGAAGACACAAAGGCAACAATAACGTTTTAGGTGATGAAGGTGATTTCCATTCATCAGAAATTGAATATAAAATAATTAGACTGAAATTTAGTGAAATTTGGAGTGTAGAATCACCAGAATGTATGAATGGTTGTTTTTTATTACCACATCAGGAGCAATACAGAGGCATCATGTTTTTAAGAAACAAACCTTTTGAGTTTTAATGATACAAAAGTCTATCATAGATTCTCTTACATGATTACCATATGAAAATATTTTAAAAAGATGCTAAATTGTACACTGTGCAACTGCATAATGACAAACACGTATGCAAAGGCCATCTCTCAAACACATGAAACCAAAAAGCAGAATTCTGGAATATTCTTTCTTTCTGTATGCGTGTGTGTGTGTGCATGTGTTTTGAATCCACACAGTGCACTGCAGGAGTCTAAGTGTAATTACCCACACTCATCTCTGGCTCATTAGAGCACATTAACAGGACTTCAAAGATCTTCCCCTCCACGCGTGCTGCTTCGAACCCCAACGAAAAAGTAAAAACACACAAGTTGTACTTCAAAAAAAAACAAAAAAAAACAAAAAAAGAAGACTCATTAAATCGGTTTCCCCTCCTCGTATCAAAATATGAGACAACGCTGTTCGTGAAAGCATCAGTTCTGCTCTAAAACTGAACAAATTACAACAATAACAGCCACACTGCCAGTTCTGGGTGAGTGAGTGTGCAGAACTGACAGGGTTTATGCTTGGCTGCCACCTTGTTTTGGAGTGTAATCGTGTGTGAAGTTCATCCTGGCCTCTTTGGCGGGTTAAGAGGGTGATTTTGCTTTCGAGAGGCATCTTGCGTCATTCGGCAGCAATTCGGCTGTCTGATAATCTAATATCTGCTCAACCAACAGCCTCCTGTGATCACGGCTGCTTTTATTTGACCTGCGGAGCTTTTTTTGAAAGGACCCACTTCATGAAACTCTGAGTTGAGGTTCGTGATTGCTGCTGGTAATGCATTACCCATTGATGTGCGAAAGAAAAATATGGTAACTTTGGGTGTTTTGTTATTGTTGTTGATGCTATTATTCCACATCTGTTTTGTCCTCATGAATAGAAACTAGGGCTGTCACTTTTCATTCACAACTCGATATGCTTTCTACCGTGGGATGTAAAGTTCACGTTTGAACTGTAATTATGTGCTCAAAACACAGGCTGCCACCTCATGAGCACCTTTTTCTTTTCCAGTAGTGCCATTTAAAATCCAGCAGCAGGGTGCACATAAGTTTTCCAACCATATCATATGACAATATCAGCTGCGGGTGCAGCAGCGACAACATCTTGGAGAGGCAAGTATACACTACATGAGGTAGACTACTCTCTCCGCCGATAGCACCACATTCTTTGAGGGAGAGATACAATGTGCACTGTATACCGGCTAATAACCCCTCTCCCTTGTGGAGTCCCCCAAGGTTCAATTCTTGGTCCAATCCTTTTCTTCTTCCTCTGGAGTCAATTTTTAAGAAACAAATCAAACCCCGGATGGTCTAAAACTTTTTAAATTTGTCATGTTGTTCCAACCCATTGGGACCTGTGCTGCCCCAGTTTTGGACCTGGGCCCTCTGTAGCCCTTAAGTCCCTAAAGTTACTAACCTTGGTTTTAAACTGGACTCTTTGAAAGTAGATACACAGATAAATTCTGAGGTCATATATTTTATGCAAGATAAAATCCGATTTATCTTATCATATTTCCTGGCCTGCAGCTCTTAATTGTCCCCAGTAACCACATGAAAACTAGGGACAACCCAGATTTCTAAGCAGTTGCTCCCAAATTATGGAATGACCACCCTCCCAATGTTAGGATAGCTCTCAATCTAATTTTTAATCCTTGGCTTTTACATCAGAATGATGTGTCTCTATTGTTTTTATGGTTGTTTTATTGTTTCTATTAAATTTAAAATGTATCTTGTTTGCTTTTCTTTCTAGTCATTTTACCTTATTTGAATATACTAGAATACAGTAATTTATTAACCTCAACCCCAATTATTTGATTTTTCTGTGCAACACTTTCTTTCAACTTGAAAAAGTGCTACATAAATAAAGCTGGATTGGATTGAATTGGAACCTGACCCTAATACTTTTTGTATTGGCTCATAAAGATCTGTGTGTGCCAGGGACATCTGTGGGCTCTGAGCGCATGTTTTCATCTGTGGGTAATAATGTTAATAAAAAGAGAGCCACACTTGATTCTGATAAGGTTGACAACCTTGTTTTTCTGGCAAATAATATCCAATATTAAGTTGGGCTTTTTTTGCCTTGACTTGCGGTTTTAACATATAATCAATGCAACATTATAACATTTTAGTCTGTAAAGCTGTTAGAGTTTTCTCCAGCTGTCAGTGATTGGACATTAAAGGTGACATCGAATGCTTGTATCGCACATACATGTTAGTTATGGAGGTCTACTTACATATATTAACTTGTTTTCATGATTAAAAATCTCCTAGTCGCTGCAAACGAGCCGATCAAAATATCTCCTCACTGACGCTCTCGTCAGCCGTGCTGTTTCAGACCAAAATCACACCCCCAGAATGTGAACTGTGTTGTGATTGGCCAGCCAACGAGAGCTTTCCCACTGTCCTGTGATTGGCCAGGTACCTGGAAGTGACGTAATTGGTAGGCCAGCTCTCAGATACACAGCTCCCCCTCTGGCACGGTGGATGCTCTGCATCTCAGCAGCTACAACGAGAGTAGTTCTTCTTCTTCTGCGGTTGAAACCGGATGTGCCCGGACTAGTGCCCGCACCAGGAGGCTACGGTGGTGAGAGGAGCGGTGAGGTATACTGATGACAACATCAACCTACGGAAGTGCCGATCCGCTTCGCAGAGCCCAGGAAAACAAGCAGTGGCTGAACTGTTTGTTCTGAAACTTTAGGGTTTCATAAATGAGGTAATGATGGAGATACACACACACAAACGCAGCGTTAATTGGAGCTTCTGGTCTATGTCGCCTTTAAGGAAGTGCTTATTCCATCGTACTCGTACTGAGTGATGCATATTATGGATACTCTAAAGCTAGCACCACTGTTAATAGTAACAATGATTTCAATTGTTAATACATGAATGAAAACTGTGATGTTTGTGGTGGTTTTTTATACTATCAGATTGAAACAAATAACTTCCTGTGTGCAGCACGGGAATGTCACAGTGCCACATGTGGAGCTCATAGGCTTCACAAATATTGTATGAACTCATTTGACAATGGAATACAACTTTAGTTTTATTTAAAAGTTATCCACCACACTTTTAAAGGGAAAAGTGATTTATTTTTAAAGTGAAAAGCAGTGTATACAGCCGACCCCTTAATGTGGCTTTTATATGTTATATTGATCTATTAGTATTTTTCAGCGATGTCTCCAGCTACAGTGATACTTAAGTTAAATAGATTTTTTATGTGATGTGACCATGTCCATTTCCTTTGTAATAAGCTCCAAGCTCAGCTAAATTCAGAAGTCAACTTGCTGTCGCTTTTAGTTTTTAGCTTTAAAACAATATCAGGTTGAAGAGAGAGTTATTTGTCATTCAGATGTGAGGCCAGTATTTGCAGGAAATGAAAAGCAACCAGTGCTCAAAGGGGAAATGCTTCAATTACACAGCCAATCAATACCACTTTCTGTTTGTAGTCCAATAACACATCGTTCATGTCAATGTGACTCCAGAATCAATAGAAATAGATAATTACAGCCAATCAGAAGCAGGGGAAGCAGTTAAACAGCCACCAATCATCACCAGTGAAGACCAAACACTTTCTCAAGTGAAATGAGCTGTCACAGATCTCAGTATAGTTTCAGAATCAATAAATATTGATGACAAGGAATGAAAAAACAAATCAGTCAGTCCAGAAGGCAGAGAGGCAGAGATTAAATCCACTTTAACTGGAATGCTTTCAGCGAACGCTCTCAAACACACAACACATTTAGGAGTGTAAAAACAACCAATATGGAGAGGGTGACAGTTCCAATTGAAAAAAAAAACCCAAAAAAACACGGATCAATAAATACTGTTTATTCTGACAAGGCACCACTCATACTAAGGCTAATTTAGATCCAAACACATAAATAATCCATAACATGAGGTGATCAATTTCCCTTAATCCCTTTTTACAATTAAACTGTGATGAAAAAAAGGAAATAATTGTGGACTGGCTATTTTAGCATCAGGTTTCAATCTTTCAACCAGTAGTGTATCGTGTACGGATAGCATGTCAACCAGATACAGGAGTCCAGTTGTTGTCACCTGTTTTGAGGAAACAAGCTTAACATCTTGTTAATGTTTCAAAATGTGCATCATAACCTAAATAAATAGGAGATATTCCAAACTAAACCCTAAAGTGTGGGAGTGAAGACTTATACATCATTTAAAAATATTTATTTATGTACTGAATATACATATGGAGTTTGATGTACAGCAAAGATACACGCCTTTTAGTTTTTCTTTCCACTTAGATTTTATTAGTTATAATCCAACTCATCTGACAATTGCTGTTTGAACTCTGTGTGCTAAATATTCTTAAACATAGACATCCTCTCTAAACTCATGTCCCTCTGCTGCTGTTCATTTGCCATTTTATAACATTTGGACTCTCCAGCCAGTCACACACACACAAACACTTCCTTAGGCGGCATTCAACAGAGCAGTATCTGCCAGGAGATGATCACTGTAGCATTAAGTTGTATTTATGAGACCAGTATCCGCCGAGAAACAATATTTTGTTTGAACAGAAAAGAGGCAATTACCTATATTTGGTGGAATGGTAAGAAATCATGCTCGCAGGAAATAAAAGTCAAGAGATACCACTTCGGAAATGATTAATCATAAATACACTCCCTGCATAATAGTGGGTAATGAGGCCGCTAATGCTGTTGTATGACTAAGCTAATATTCTCACTTATGGGTTGTTGCTGTTTATGTTTCAGGTATAGCAGGCTGACCGCTACTGTGCTGGGGGTCAATGCGGCTTCCTGGGTGTCTCTCTCTCTCTGATAATAATCATCATCATCATCATCATCATCCTCCGCTTATCCGGGGCCGGGTCGCGGGGGCAGCAGTTTCAGTAAGGGACCCCAAACTTCCTTTTCCCGAGCCGCATTGACCAGCTCCGACTGAGGGATCCCGAGGCGTTCCCAGGCCAGAGTGGAGATGTAATCTCTCCAACTTGTCCTAGGTCTACCCCGAGGTCTCCTCCCAGCTGGACGTGCCTGATATACCTCCCTCGGGAGGCGCCCAGGGGGCATCCTCACCAGATGCCCGAACCACCTCAACTGGCTCCTTTCAACATGAAGGAGCAGCGGTTCTACTCCGAGCTCCCCCCGGATGACCGAGCTTCTCACCCTATCTCTAAGGGAAAAGCCAGCCACCCTCCTGAGGAATCCCATTTCGGCCGCTTGTACCCGCGATCTCGTTCTTTTGGTCATGACCCAACCTTCATGACCATAGGTGAGGATAGGAATGAAGACTGACCGGTAGATCGAGAGCTCTGCCTTCCGGCTCAGCTCCCTTTTCGTCACAACCGTGCGGTAAAGCGAATGCAGTACCGCACCAGCTGCTCCGATTCTCCGGCCCATCTCCGGCTCCCTCGTCCCCTCACTCGTGAACAAGACCCCGAGATACTTGAACTCCTTCACCTGGGGCAAGGAGTCATTCCCTACCCGGAGAAGGTCTGATAATAGAGGACCCTAATAGACCATCAGAGAACGGACTGCAGAGAAAAACAATGATAGGATTATATATGTGTAAGGCTGACCTGCTGTCCATGTATTGCCCTAAATTTATATTCATTCATTTATCGCACATGACAAATAGGAGAGGAGCCAGCTCTGAACACCACAATGTACTGTATCTCTTTACAGTACTAATGCAACATGTTGTATCACTGGTACTGTAAGTGATAAGTAAGTCAATAAACAGAAAGAGACTAATCACATCATTATTTCACTAAAAATTACAATGAGATTTTTTTTTGCAAAGCGTCAGGGGCTGGAGTGGGATCACTGCAGAAACCACAGCGTGGCCAAATGTGAACACTTCCACTTGCACAAGTGTCTGTATCACTTTGCAGTTACATCACCAATCACTGGCTGCGGTGTCTCCATGCTCCACGGGGTCTGGGAGTCTTGAAAAGCAAGCAATAGCAGTGCTACACTTTGAAATCTAACTACCCCCATCATCCCTCTTGTCAAGACGTTAGCCAAAAGCACTAGAAGTCGTCTGTAATGGAACTGGGGATTTTGGCAGCACTTTTCTATCTCCCATTTTATTTCCCCCCGTGATCCACTCACAAACATCTGGTTGTGCTGTGAAAACATGGGCTTGGTGCACACAGGTTGTACAAACAACAGACAAGTATGCTGGGCCGATCATTCTATGCAGTTTGACTGTAATGATTGGTCATGTTTATAAAAGTAGTGAGAGGACTATAGACTGAAAAATGACAACAAGAACCTTTCAAGCTGCTGAGGATTTATAACACAATATGACCTTTTTTAATCTATTTACAGAGCTTTAATAGTTGTACTTATCTTAGTTGTACTTAGTTGTATTTATCTTATACCTATCTAAGCTTTTCTTTGTATAGTAGCACAATAATATCTTTGTGATAATGAGATACAACAAGCTGCTTTAAGATGTCTCATTGCATTCTGGCAGGTGACAAATTACCATCAAATTATCTCATGATGAAATTAACGTAAGCAACCACTGCAGCGCTCAAAATAAATGATGCATATATTACAGTCAACATTTTGAAATAGAATGGGAATAAAGGGAATAAACCAAAGCTTCAGCCCGTGCCTCTGTTTCAATTTTGTTTCTATGAGTCTGTCAGAATGATCTGGAGTCCACCGACTGTGCTGCTGCTGCTGACGCTCTGCCAGGAAAACATAAAGCCACCATCACATCAACATCAACACGTGATAGATGTCCGTATAACTTTTTGGGGAACGGTGGAAGAGCTCGCGATCAATCAGCGGGTTTAGACTTTGCTCCAAACAAATTAAATCAAACTCAGTTTCAATTAAATCACTGCCGCCTTGCACAAGTCCCACTGAGGCTCTAACATCGACCACCATGCAGACAGTCTGGAGGCAAAGGGTCGGTGGACAAACCAAACTTTAAAACTGGTACCGTCAGGACACAGAGTCCAATATTAAACTGCATTGCCTGCAGTGGCCATATAAAGAACATGACACATTACCCGATAACATAAAAGATATATTTTTTTCCTGTACTCAAGGGAACTGCTAGAGCAATAGTGAAACCTTGGGTTGAATGTAAGCAGAGAAAACCTTTTTCTTGGTCGTGTAGGAGCTTGCTAGGGATGTAACAGTATTGTCAATTTTGCTGTATCGCCAGCAAATGCTTTGATGGTTTGAAAATGATCGATCTTACAGGCAAAAACTGTAGTTTTCTTGCAAGCGAGGGATGTGAGAACCACAGACAACATAGTCCCATGCACGTCTCACTGCAAAAAATATACCATGAAAATAATCTATTTCAGTGTCTTCAGCTGTCGCGTATGTCACAGAACACAGCAAAAATCCTGTTTTCATTACAAAGCAAAAGCAACGAGAGCTGTGCCGCTTCATCCTGAAGAGTACTGCATTTTAGTTAAGTACAGCATATTTAAAAACTATAATTAATGATTTTCAAAGGCAGAAACTGCACAGCAGCACTGTGGCAGGTGAGCAGGTGACACCCACCTGGTGTGAACGACAGACGCGCGCGCGAGACACAGCAGCAGCAGCAGCGCCGCCGCCGCCGCTGCTGTCACGCGCTGCCCACACATCCACTGTGATACCGGCCTACGAAATAAAGAGGACTGCATTTGACACAATTGCTTTGTTGGTCCGGGTACAACAGTGTCTCCATTGTGCCAGTGTTGTGCAGTGAAATGATTGAGAATGCCATTTGTGAGTCTGAACAGCTTTTACAGCCTCAGCAGCTTTAATCAAAGTGCTAATGTGATTATTCAACAGCATCCCACCTTTTTTTTTCCCCCCTGAATGTGTCCGACAATTTGACTTTTCCAAAACAGACAATGCGAGCATCAGAGCTACACAGCGATGGGGGTCAGGCGAGTGGTGGTGAGGAAGTAGTCACAGTTTGAATTTTCTTTCTCAAACTCTCGTGTGCTAGCCCATGAATGAGAATTATGGGAAGATACGGCCTGAATGATTTATTGTGCCCAAGACAACCACGAATGCAAAAGACAGCGAGCTCTTAGATAACGACTGGGGAGGCGGTGGGATGCAGCCAGTCGGGGGAATATAATGGCAGAGTTTTCACCAGATCACTGATTGTGGTCGTTCTATCTCAAAATGCGGCTGAACGTCACAGAGTCATGCCTAATTCTTCAAACACACTGAATACCGCTTGTTTAATTGATTAAGGATAATTCTAACACGTCTGGAGATTTTACGTCTGCTTTTTTTTCCTTCTATGTAGCCTATGACATATTTGTTGTTGTTTCTTTCTTCCCCCCCATTCCTGTCTCCACTCACTTTTGTGGTATCGCTTTGCTGCAGCTCTTTTCAGTTTTGCTTAGTCTTCCAGATGACAAAGCCTCCAGACGAGATTACATGCAGACCCTGGTGCAGGTAGCTCTCAGGCTGTGTGAAGCTGCAATTGCTGCTTGACTCAGAGTGACAGTTAGCCTGGAGCTGCTCTCACAGATCTTTGCTCTTCTTTTCTCCTTTCCACCTGAACACAAGAGCAGCCATATGCTGTTCTACTGCTTTCTACTAAAGGGCTATTTCATTAAAATTCTGTCTATCTTTCCTTCCTTTTCTCTATTCTTCTCTTTTATTTCAGCTTCCCTGCTGCTCAAGGCCAGGCAGGTTGGCCTGTGCTGCAGATATGAAAAGGATCGACTTTGCAAGCTCCTCAGCAGATGGCTGTAAGGACTTTTGTTAGATGATTTCCCCTTCAGCATGAAGCCCCGTTCAGCCAAGAGAGCCACAGTTACTGTCCAGCAGATTCAAGTGGTGACCACAGTTATTGGAGGCAGGTCAAAGCAACTGTTTAGGGAGGTACTTCATGTTTGTGTGTGTGTGATAGTTCCTGGCAGCTGTGCTCAAGTGTTCAGTCTGTTGAATCACCACAGGGACTTGAACGCTGTGTCAACTACCAAACAGATGTCCGAGATCCGGGAGAGGACAAGCGACAACACAAATGTTTCAGAGGACGAGTGTTCCCGAGAGCCTACACACACATGTAACCTTTCACACGCGCTGCTGATAACCACCTCTAGATTTTTAATTAGTCGCACCCATCCAACGTCTTATGAGAACCAACCTGCATCACATAATACGTCTTAATATATGACTCTAACCCAATCTGCTACCACAACTGCAGGCCAACTTCTGCTGCATTCACACGTGCCATCAACTGAAACGTTCCAGATCAAATCACGCTATGCAAATATTCCAACATAGACACTATATCCAATCAAATCACATTTATGAGTTTTGTTGAACGCTACACAACCCAAATGCGGCTTTTGGACAATGTTGTTCTACCGGTTTCTCCCCCCATTTCTGATGTTTGTCCAACGATAGTGGACATGGCCAAATCACATCACCGTCACTGAAACGAGATGCACAACTCTTGCTACTTAGTTAGTCATGGCAGACTCTGCTCTGCCAGCTCGCAGTATAGCTACCAAGCATCACACTCACCCACGGTCAATCATTAAAGCAACACACGTTTGAGTGCGGCGAACCATAACTGTGACATTTCTAATTCTAAAATGATATGATACCCAGTTAGGCCTGTCTTCCTCCTCTCCCTGGTGTCTTTTTATGAGTGTATATTATTAAAGTAATGTTCCTCACAGTACACAAGCTTGCAAGCAAGACCCTTTTAAGTTACATGACCTTGAATTATGTAACTGTTGCGGCAGTGTGGTGCGGTCACGGCAGGTTAATTTCCTCACATTACCTGTTCCACCCCCAGGTTACATTAAACATCACCTTCATAAAGTATATCAGACCAAAGTTGCAAATTGATGATAAAGGTGCTGATGAGCTATGACAAGACATAATTTAAAACTGTAGTTTGTGTGCAAAAAAAAAAGAAGAAAAAAAAAGAGGATTGATCGATGTACGAGCGTTAGTGAGGGTTGCGTTTTATTATGGTAATGGCAGACTATTGACAGCTGGTGCATCAGAGGACCTGCCATCTTCAGTGCAGTGGAGTGGACTAATAATCACAGACTAGTGTTGCATATGGTTCAGGCTTTAAGCTTCTTTACCCATCCCATGCGCAGCCTTTGTAACTACTGTAACCTTTTGCGATAAAAATCTAAAGTGACACAAATAATGTACTGTAAGTAAACACTTGATAGTCCATAGAAAATGTGAGAGTGGTCATTTTATGGTAATATGTAATGGACTTTTTTGTTAAAACCAATTTTATAAAATAATTCATCTTGTCCAGATATTGATATCATGTAGACAATATTAAATCAATATCCAGTCTTAATCCTGACTGATGTAAATGTAATTCTGGCACGGTTTTCACTAGGACGTCAGGGGAATTCTGTCGCTCCCTCTTATTTCCATACCATCTGGCGCTCTATATGTCTGGCTCCTTGTCAAACAATTAAAACAGACTTTGTGATGTCCAAGCATCGACTTATATTTCTTAAACCAGGTGAGCAACTCGGGCCCCAAACACTATTCCCTCTCACTTTATCAGTTCAATAAAGACAAATAAAGAAGATGATTGAGTCCTGTCTCCTACATGGCAGGTGAAGCCCAAGACAAAACATGCTGGCAAATACTGTACGTTCATGGGAATCACAGAATGTGCAGGTTGTACGATGCCTGACATTGAGTTGTCACTCAATTTATTTCTCTCACTTTGTTGGAGAACAGTGCAGGGGATTAAATTAAAATTAAAAAGGAGCAGAGGCAGTTGCAGAGTGACAGAGAATTCTCGAGCTACACTTCCAACGCCTCTGCCTCTGTAATCTTTAAAGTAACTATGCACACATGCACAGCTATGAAAAAAAAAAAAGGCGAGAGGAAATGAGATCATTAATAGGGATGGCAAGGCAATAGATTTGTGCTTTTATTATATGGAGAAACAACATAAACAAGAACTGGGCAAAGTAGATAAGCCGCCTGCCACAAAGCCAGTCTTGGCCAGTTGGGCCACTAATCTGTGTGGCCTTCAGAGACATCGCTGTTAACTGTGTGAAGAAGGAAGCAGCTGTTAAAAAAAATACCATTAACTATGCACACTTAGAATTATGAAAAGTACATACATGCGGTCGAGGATGCAGGCACTCGTTAAGGAGCCATACTTATGTCATGGGAAAACGTACACAAAAAAAAAAAACCCTGTCACACTTGAACGGAACCCAATGACTTATTAGCGGATTTAAAATGAGTTCCTATAAATTATGTCTGACCACCAGGCTTTGTCACATCTTTTAGCTGTGAGCGTTTCATCATTCTAAAAAAAGGGATGGCAATCAGAGGGAGCTGTGAGTCTGTGATTGCGTGTTTTGGGCATTAAACCTTGAGGATGCAGAGTTAATGGGATTGCTCCTCTTTTGCCTCCAGCTTTGGACCACTTGGCCGCTGGAGGGGCTGGAGCTGATGTTGAGAACTGACTTAGCAGGAACAAGAAATAAACCAAGCCAATTTTTTACTTTGTTGCTTCTCCAGTATGGCCAAGACATCCAATTCCACGCGGCCGTCTAGGGCTGGGGCAGCTGATGGAAATGGGCCCTAAGTCCTGAAACCGGGCCAGCTTATTCCCTTATCTTCCCCCTATGATAAGGAATAGTGTCAGAAATCTGCCACGAGCCCCACTGCCAAAGACCCCGATTAATCTCACCAAGGAACAACAGGAACAAGCTATGGAGTATTACAGATGCTCGACCAACACTAATAACAGTCTCATATTTGCCAGAAGAACAGGAGGATTTATGATAACCGACCCCTGGAAAACACCTCCTGCCAATTCAGCCAACCTGTGGTAACACTCTCTGTCCACAAGAATGGACTCGAATCTCAATTATTTTCCTTTCTGACTCACCGGGAGCTTTGTAGAATCCAATGTCTTCCTCACTAAGAGGCAGCAGGTAGACTTCGCCTTCCTTCCACAGCAGGGGGTATTCCTGTCCGCCAAAGAACTCTCCCACCCAGCCGTCCTGATCTGGAGGTGAAAGGAGCGTTTCATCACTGAAGGGACAGTGTTCTAAACGTTCTTGAAAGGAGATGTGTGTCTGTAATTTAAGTGGTTATATAAATCATGACAAAATATATCATAGCTGTGGAAAATTAAGAAGGTATAAACATTACTGGCCTGGTTAATTTAAACTGAGGATGCTGAGCTTGAGGAACATACCTTCATTGAAGTCAGAGGTGATGTTGACGGCGGCATAGTGACCGGACGAGGTGCAGGCCAGCGAATGGCCAAAGCAGAAACAAGGTTGGCAGCCCTCTGGGTTCCCATGTTGGAGGTTGAAAAAGCCCGGTTTGCATCTGTAGGTGCAGAGAAATACACACCTTCATGCATTAAAAATGATGCTTTCCACAACTCTCAGAAGAGCTGTTCATCACACCCTCGCTGTAGTCTTATCCTCACTAATATCTGAGGAAGAAAAGGACCAAAGTGGATTTTGGATGCAAAGACTCTGACCTGTGACCTACAGACACAAGGTGCCATACGGGTGGATGAGGAACACGGCTACTTACACTGGTCACATTACACAGGAGAGGGGTCTGCTCAACAAGCCATGAAATCAGCAACCAAAAAAAAAAAAAGTCCACAAACAGGCAGCACAGAATTATTCAATAGTTGCAGACCTGAAGCTGCATGCATTGTTAATGTCCCTGTGAGTTTATCCTGCATCCCACAAGAATCACACATACGGTGAAGCAGAGACTTGGTTACCGACGTATACATATCAAATTCGAAGGAGTGAAATTGACAGACTCTATAAACACACTGTACAATATTGTATATACTATAGTTTCCCCTGGTTTTTCTGTTTTGAACACATGGAGAGTATATTTGAGCCATAGATTACATATATATATATATAAAAAAGAAGTACTTTTCCAGTTTGCCGGAGGATGCCAATATGGAAGTAAGCATATGTTGAATAGCAACCAGGAGGCAACTCCACGGGTGGCAAAAAACGGGGTCCATCTGGGAAAATGAGCCCACTTTTCCCAGAATTTACAACGTCAATACATTTTCCTGAGGAGTTAATGGTCTCGATCACTCGGTTCCGGTCTTTGTCAATAGAGGACGACGTCAATTTTGTGAAATTATGTTCCCATCGGGAGGAGAACAGACAATAACATGGCATATATGAGTGGACACCGATACCAACTGAATGACAGTTGGTATCTTTCAGCTGAAGCCTGGTTGCAGGTCTTTCAACTTCCATTAGAAAACCTCCAACATGGCTCGGGCTAAACTGTTACTCTCGAGACTTCAAAATGGGAGTTCAGGTTCTTTTGTGTGACTTCATGATTGGATGACTATTTATTTATTTTTTACAACCCGTCCTCACTAAAATAGGAAATTTCTATTCTTAAACACTAAATCAAAACCTCAGATATAATCCAAAACACGATAATAAAGACATAAACCCATGCATGTGATCTGAGCACCAAGTTTAAAAACACACCTGTCACATCCTTGTCCCTCCACGTTTGCCTTGCAGTGACAACGTCCGTCCAGAGTCGAACAATCGCCCACAGTCCCACTGGGATTACACTCACATGGCCTACAGACAAAATGTGATGGGGGGAGGGAAATTCAGATATTTAAATAGAGCATGGATGAGTATGTGTGTGCATGTGCGACCGAAGAGGAACCAAGATCGGTGAAGACAGGGACAGTTTCCATGAAGCTATTTTCCATTTTGCTTCAGTTTACAGATGATCAGCTTCACAAAAGTCACTCCAGGACACGTCAACAATCTTATATACTTGTCCTGATACCTACCCCTTCCATGCCAACATATTTCCATCATGACTACACACAAGTGTTTGGTAACAAATAATCAGCGTGATTTGATGCTTGCCGTCACACAATCCATCATGCGAAATTTAAAGGCTGTACAAACAACCTTGATAAAAAGTGAGTAGTGTATAGGTCAGCAGTGTCTCGCATGATGTCAAAATGTGTTTGATCACCTGCACTGATTGATTACTTTTGTTTGGAAATGTAACACGGAATCTATATTTAATGAGGTGCTATTACAAATAATTCAATTATCCCAAGGCAAGCTGTCTCTGCTCGTTTCTGCTCCAGTGGTCTGAGTAATTCACACCTCAACTCAACAGCCCGATTCTGCTGCATGAATGAAAGAAAGATGTACGCGTGTGCGTGTGTGTGTTGGCATGCATGCATAAATGCATGTACTTTTATTTAGATAGTTATTGCCCAAACTTGTGAAATAAGAACACCAAAATAAGTTTCTGGGGCTAAAAGCAGGACGTTATTCAGTCGTGATTTTCACCAAAGCTGCCTTCACCTTGAGCCTCATCTTAAACCATTATTCATGATGTTGGACCCCCAACATGACACTGATTTTATGTCACCTCCTAAGTTGATATGGTGAACATACCTACATCCCTTCACATTCATCAGATAACATGTCATCTAACATAATCATCTCCACTAACTCCTGTGGAACATATCTGTCGTTGAATCTTAAACTAAAACTTAAATGAAATGAAATGAAATTAAAATGATCACTTGGTATAGGAACAATTACTTGTTATTATGAGCTGTGAATGACAAGACCATTGCTTTGGGGTTTTCATTAGATTTTTCTCATGTATTTTCTTTTGTTCGCATAGATCTTGTTTGTGTAAACTGACAGAATTTGGATGCTTATACAAATTGTAATGGCTAATAAGGGTGGACCAAATGCACTGGCATGACATGGGGAAAAAAAACAAAACAAAACAAAACAGCAAGAATTACTATCCATTACAGCTTCCGAGGAGTCACTACCTGCACCAAAGTGTTTTAGGTGTCATCTGTCTGTCATGTTTTGTCAAAATAACAAAACATAATTCTTCATAATTTGGGTTAGGATTACTTATTGTATTGTAAACTGTTGTGGCAGGTCAGCTTTTCATTTGTTACTTCTTTTGACATTTAGAGATAGGGTCTACTGTAGTTTGTTGTTTTAGAGCTATTAACTGACAGAAAGGTTTCTATTGCAGCTGGAACATTAATGACAACAGTGAGCGTGAACCTGAGGGACGTTCAAATCAAAACATTAGCATAGGAGGAGCTAAACAGTTCCACTGAAGAGAGGGAGGCTGCAGAACTTGATAACAGCCTACAGGTTTAGTACTTTGAGTGACTGCTTTCACATCACAGCTAGTCATTACATTCATAATGAGAGCTGATTTGAAGACACACAAATTAATATCAAACCCTTTCATGTAGCTTGTTTTTTAAAGTTAAAACTGAACGTCTGTCTCTCTGTTTAATAGTCAGTCCACCACCTGTTGTCACGGCATCCAAAGATAGGTGATGGTGGAAATAATATTAACACCAAACAGTCATTGATATGCAATTCAGCACCATCACAACTTAGCATTCCCTCAGCAGGTAGAGGGGGGTCAGGGAGAGCTGGGATGGTATATGAATACAAATAGCTCATCATACTTCTCACGCACTCGCACCACACACACACACTAATGTGCATTTAAATGTAGGCTCATATGCACACACACACATACACGGCGAGAGAGCTCTCAGGTCAGAGAAAGTCGGAATTTGGTTTTCATGATCAAAATGTATGCAGCAGGTCAGCGCATTCAACAAAGTACTCTCATATCTTAGGAATGAAAGCAACTTTGCAAGTTTGAAATCATTCTAACAGATGCAGAATTTTGTCTTTATTTAAGCTGCAAAGACACTTCATTTAGAGACAATCATTTGTGACATCAGTGTCTTTGCACACATCTCTGTCCTTTTTTTGTCACTTATATTTATGTACCATTTTCCTTTTTTGTCCCAGATTTGAGGACTTAGTGCATTGGCTGTCTATGAACTGGCTCACCATTGCAAGCGACTCTCTGTTAACCCGTAAATGTTTTTCACGAGTGCATTCATTTCCCACTTTTCAACCCACGTCGATTTAAGTAAACAATGCAGTGGCAATAATGAACTGAAGAACTAGCATTAGCATGTGTTATGCAAGTCAAACTATTCATGAGAAAGAATCAATTTCTCATGAATATTAATGACAAAAAGAGGAGTGTGGTTTTGGTCACAATATATTTATATATATTGTATATATATATATATATATATATATATATATATATATGTATATATATATATATATATATATATATATATATATATATGTATATATATATATATATATATATATATATATATATATATATATATATATATATATATATATATATATATATATATATATATGTATATATATATATATATATATATATATATATATATATATATATGTATATATATATATATATATATATATATATGTATATATATATATATATGTATATATATATATATATATATATATATATATATGTATATATATATATATATGTATATATATATATATATATATATATATATATATATATATGTATATATATATATATATATATATATATATATATATATATATATATATATATATATATATATATATATATACATATATATATATATATATATATATATATATATACATATATACATATATATATATATATATATATATACATATATACATATATATATATATATATATATATATATACACATATATATATATACATATATATATATATATATATATATATATACATATATATATATATATATATATATATATATATATATATATATATATATATATATATATATACATATATATATATATATATATATATATATATATATACATATATATATATATATATATATATATATATATATATATATATATATATATATATATATATATATATATACACACATATATATACACACACACACATATATACACTGTATTAACATGGGGGGAAAGTGGCATTTTGAGGTTTCTACTGGTGTTGGCAGAAGGTAAAGCTGTTTCCCCTAAGTTTCTGAAGGCAGTGAGGCTGGATACAGTCACCATGGCAACAGATGGAGGAGGCCTCATGGTCCGTTCTTCAAATGCCAGATCTTCCTCTCCTGTTGGTGAGGATGGCAGGGTGACCAGTCCAATCACTGACCATGTGCAGCAGAGCAAGATTTACAGCATAAGTATAGTAGCTGTCATTGCATGTAATATATAAGTATTCATTTCATTTGGAGCCAGGTTTCAGATGACTCTTTTTATTTTTATTTTTTTTCATACACAAGAAGAAATAACATGAAGAAATAAATGAATGAGTAAGGATGTGGAGGGAATTATATGAACACCACACACAGAAAAAGATAAAATGGGTGAAAACACCAACTCTTATCCTTTAGAATGGTAGAAAAATATATGATAGATGAAGTATAGGGAGTGTAAAATGTATTAAAGCAGGAGTCATTTCTGTGTTTGAAATACGATTCATACTGTAGTTGGCATAAGTGGTGATCAGTACTTCCGACCGAGCCACAATATTTGATTCAAAACTGACGTCTGTATGTTTTACAAAATGGAGGAAATGTGAATTAATGCGGAATGTCTAAAACTATGAGGGAAAATCTGAACCCTCATAACCCACTCAACAAACAGATTGGAAAAAAGAAACTTTTATGAAACTAATTATGAAAAGAGAGATGTACTGGATTGAAGAGCTTTTGGGAAAAAAAGGTGCAAACTTAGAAAGCATACTGCAGAACATTCAATTCAAATTATAACGTCGAGAAACATTTATTGTGTACGATAAATCTACATTTAATCAAAAAAGACTGTTTGTCATCCTTTAAAAAGATTTTAATGAAACTCTAGTTATTAGCATGAACTTTAATTTGGTTACTGTCATCTTCTTTGGAAGAGTTGGACTTTTGAGATTTAATCATATTTTGTTTGTTTGAACACATTGTGATTAATTGGAAAGATAGTGACTAAATCTCTATTTCAGACAGCAAGGTTAGTGTCATCAGCAAAGATTGAAGGTAGTGTAATTATTGTTAGATACTGCAGGATCTATAATATGGGTTCGTCATGCATGCTACACCACACTGGACCATATTTATTTTCACTAAAGAACATTTTGTTTTGCATGGGGCATAACATTATAAAGCCAATTTTATAATACTATATAAATATATAAAGTATTATAAGCATTGTACAGAGCAAATTAACCTACTGTAGTTTATGGAATCCATATTGTGTTATTGTACAGAGCGTTGAATCTAACCCATGCAAATGCAACATTTACTCTTCATTTAGCTCGATTTTGTTATCTAACAACTCCTGAGGCAAATAGCTTTGCTCTTTATTCACTTAATGCTCCACGATGTTCGCCCGCTTGCGGCGAACTTCATCATTGTGTCTTGATGCCTGCAGGGTGTAATGAGAGCTGCAAGACTGAACCAAAACAATAAAGCTGTGGTGATAAAAACACAAACTGATGAAAGACACAGAGAAGCTCTGTCTGGTTGAGGGCGACTGCTGAGTCAGATGATAATTCTCAGCGGGTTGTAACCATTAAGATATGATGAGATTCACATTCAACTTCATAGTTTATTTGGATTACTATGGTCAACTTATGGATTTCACTTGAAGTAATGCAAGAAAGCATCTTATTTTACTTTAATTATAGTGAAATGGTTTATAGATATTTAGTTTGTGCGCCCCCTATAGATGGTGAGCCTTGATGAAAATGGCGTGACACAGAGGAAGGCCTCAGTCATTGACCTCAGTCTCGCTTCCAAGTATCAGACACGTCAGTAGATTAGTGGGATCTGAAACAAAAAAATATATTTCCCGTTTTTTTTTAGTTTTTTGTTTTTTGTTTTTTACTTTAGCATCAGTGAACTAGAACATCTCTGAGGACTTCTTTTGTTCTTGGGATCAAGGCCGTGAGCTTTACTAATTTGCCTCGTAAAATGCAGACAAAAAGGCCGCGTTGACTGAAAGTAAAGTGGGAATGAACATCAACCAAAGAACCTCGTCAGATGAGATGAATAAAATAAAAAAACAAAATAAAGTGAGGAGATGAAAAGAGAAAAATATGTAGCTGAATTTAGAGACGGCGCAGCAGAAAACAAACACCATATTCTGAGTTCCACTTACATGTTTGCTTAAATCTTTATGATCACATTGACATGTAAATATTATGTCAAAAAATTAGAGTTAGGTATGGGCAGTTAGAATAGTAATCTTTTTAATGAACTTCTAATGATTCAGTCCAACTTTGCTCGTCACTAGTTTGTGTCGTGTATAAAATGATAAAATGATGTCACGGCATTATCGTGTAGCCGTGGTATGATGGCTCCGCCCATGTTGAGGTGGTACTATAGTAATGGAAAACGACTCAAACTGCGTAGAGTCGAGCCGTGCTGTGCCGTGCTGTGCCGAGCCGTGCAACAAGTGTACAGTGGAAAAGATTCATTAGAGTCTGATACTGTATTTGGCAGGTTGATAATTCATGAGAATTCTTCCTGTGTACAGCTGCTTAGTACTTTGATATATTTAGGGTTGGAGAAGTTGATGATTACTGCAAACCAGGGGAGATTTATTTAAAGAAAGTCCCTCTGCTTCGTTGGTCTTGTTAGATCCCTTATCTTTTTGTCCTCTCTTTTAAAAACTTGGTCCTCTGCCACATCTCTGCTTGACTTCCATCTCCATTCACCTTTTGTGTGACATGATGTGTTCATGGGCATGTCTGGCTATGAGTGTTGCTCACCTGCAGCCACCAGGACCCAGCGAATGAAAGCCGGCCTGACACTTGTCACACTTCTCCCCTGCTACGCCGACGCGGCACACGCACCTTCCTTCGTCATCACACTGCAGGCTCACTGAGCCTGAAAGGGACAGGAGATGGACGGTGTAGGAAGGGGGAAAAAAGAAAAAGAAAAAAAAGAATGAAAAGAATGAAAAGAAGGAGGAAGGAGAACATTTTCAAGAAAGAAAGAAAATTCAAATGACATGAAATAAAGTCAATACTAATTAATAGTCTGTTCCAGTACGTGCTCATGCTGGAAAAACTCAAGATAACCTTGCAAACACAGTAGCTGACATACTGAATTGTTAGTTAATGGAGGAAAAAGCTCCATTGGGGCATTGTGAACATGAAAGAAAAGGAAGCCTGATGGAGTGTGCTTTAACCTTTGATCAATATAATGCACTCCAACAGCTCTGTGCAATCACCTGACACTATTTAGGAAACTGAGGAAAAGATAGCTAATGCACTACTCATCTCTCCCTCTGGTTTTTCTCTCTTTACCCACAAGATAGTGTGTCATTATGTCCCAAACATTGCATGTCCAGTCACCTAAAATTAGACTCAGTGTTTAATGAGCACTGAGTCTCTTCACTGATAACATTCAGGGAGTCAACAAGATCAATTTACAGCAGCAGGGCTTAGTAAAGTCATTGATTTCTTTAACAGTCATTTGGGAAGCCAAGGTGATTAATCTGATGAGATGTGCGAGACATGAGAGGAACAAGAGTTTATAAATTATGGATTAGGAGAGATTCTGCTCTGAGGCGAGGTTTGACAGGAGTACAGTGTACGGGTTGGACTAAATATTAAAGTAATGCTGTTAATGATTTATAAACTTTAGCTATAAAAGTTGCATCAATTAATCCTTTCAGTCGTTTTTGCCTGTAGCTAAATCTTGCTTATGGTGTTATTGTGCCAATACAGCATTCCATTTTAAACATAATTAAATTTGCTCATACCAGGAAAAAAAGAAGTGTAGTGATTAATAGCATAGGAAGGGATTATGGCTCTTGCATTATTATCAAAATCTATCTGCATCTTACCATTGATATCACAGTTGCAGGGAAGGCAGGGCTCTTGTGACGATTCCCTGTGGTGATTCTCTCTGCAGCGCTCGCAATGGGGCCCGTCGGTGTTGTCTCGGCAGCTGACACAGCGCCCCCCACTGCCCGTGCTGCGGTACTGCTCCGTGTCAAACACACACTCCTCTGATCTCCCACTGCAATTACACTCTGCATGCGAGGAAAAGAAGAGAGAGAGCAAGAGGTCAAGTGAGCGTAGACTTGAAGAACGAGGAAAGAGCAGCCACAGGGGAAGAAGCCGGCAGAGGAGGCAACGAGGTTAAAAAAAAAAAAAAAAAAAAGAAGAAGGAAGACAGAAATAGACAAAGAGGAGAGGCAGAGGGAGGGTGGATGTGTGAGAGAGATTATGTGTTCTGGGATTGAATCATAATTTAGAGGCTCGTTGCTAATCTCATTTCACACAGGCCTAATGAGGAGCCAATCGGCTGTCAGGGGGCACTTAGATAACAGTAATTCATGTTTATACAAGAGCAAATTACTCAGCTGATAACACACCATCACAGCTCTCATACCCCTCACATCAAATCCCTCCATAGTTTACCGGTTACCCTGAGGAGGGATTTAGGTAAAATTGCCCATTTTATTATGAATCAAGATGTCTGTTGTGCTGGTAATAAGTATATGTTTATTGCTTCTTGTTAATAAGGAGTCAGAGCAGGTTCATTTTATTTGAAAGAGAGAAAAACGTTCAAGTTGCTTTGAACCCAAATGTAGAAACTTGGAATTAGTGTGTGGGAGGGGGGGGGAGAGAGGTAAACGCAACATACTGTAACACACAGTTCTTTGTTTTATGTGGCTTAAACTAATTATGCTGAAATGAAATGAAGTAAATAAGGTTTGCACAGCTTGTGTATTTTGTAATTGGACTCCCAAAATATGTTAGCAAAGAATGCCTATTTACACATGCGGCATGAGCATTTACACCGACTCTTGTCTTACTTATGACTGTCCTTTTATCGATTTTGCTTGATGTTTGCTTGATGTCTTTTTTCATATTGGACATCATTAAAAAAAAGTGATTGAAAAAAATGTAAGTTTACATGAGTAAATAAAACACTTCAATTAAAGAAATAATGGAACGATTTGAGCAATACATTTGTTTTGGCTGCTGGGTAACTTATAAAGTATTGTTTTTCCAATTAACTTGTTAACCTTCTACTCTTTGGTTTTCACTATATCAGCTGTACTGACAACAGAGAGGTTTTGAGCCCTAAAACTAAAGTAATGAGCAGAAAGATGCAGCTTACATGATCTAAGGAGAGGATTTTTCACAGTGAGTGACTCTTTACACATTACACATGGTCATTTGAACCACTGTGAAGACAGAAATATTAACTGATGCAGATTTCTTTATTCATCCTGAAAGTGTAGGTCTGATGAATAAACTGAGGTGACACTGGAATGCAGCATGTGCACTGCTTAAAGTAGTATTTTGATCACAACATGCATGATTTGACAACATGTTGAGTCCCTTGTTATTACATCTGCGGTCCTTTTGCCCATGAGACAACATAATGATCTAATGTTAAAATGTGAGACAGCATGATTTAGGCCTGATTGGCACGGGCAGACAACTAGTGCACAAACACATCTCAGCAACTCTACTTTTCAGCCCCCATCCACTCATATCTCTATCATCCCAGCTAGTTGTGCTGCCACTGGAGGTCAGACTAAGCTGTTAGCCAGGTAGTACTGCACTGTCAACAGTTGCCTGATTCGCTACAAGATTTTCTTCAGTGGCACAAACTCATGTCGACTCTGAAAATACTTCATAAGAAGTGATGCAATCCACGATGTATGCGATCCTTCTATGGAAAATGTATAATAGAGGCTAACAATAATACCTTTTTTTTATCTCTACTGTGCAAATAGGAAAAACTAAGGAACCCATTTGAACGGTGAGCACCAAAATGTCCCAATAATAAAATTATTCTTCCAAGTTCAGACTAAAGTGCCATTGTCCGATAAGGGAGACGGATTGGTGGGCAAACACTTTCCCTCTTCATTGTCATCATCTCCAGCCGGATATCTGACCTAATAATAATAACAATAATAATAATAATAATAAAAATAACAATAACTTAGATTTATAAAGCTCCTAGGGTCCAGGTGGGGGAGGCAGCAGTCTAAGCAGAGAAGCCCAAACACTCTTCTCCCCGCTCCATTTCCACCAGCTCTATTGGGGGGATCCGAGGTGTTCCCAAGCCAGCCGAGAGATTTAATCTCTCCAGCGGGTCCTGGGTCCACCCCAGGGTCTCCTCACAGATCCACTTTCCCTGTGACACTATTCATTTAAATGTACTGAACATTTGAAATCCCACATTGGCTGTGTCAACCTCCTTACTTCAGACATTAAAAGACAGTGCTGCAGCTTGTTTTCAGCTGAGGCAAAAGTTTAAAGGTGGAATAAACGAACAGTGCATGCACAGTGTAAAGGGAAGCCAGACCGAGCCAATCACATTTTTCAATAGGCTGCACACAAAGACCACTCCACAGCTACACAGTTTGTATGACCTTGTATAGTCACTGTTTGCCCATCTTGACCACATTTAAGGGTCTGCCCACACACACAACCACCACTTCCACATGCTGCTTCCATCAATCCTATCCTGGGGACCACACCACATGTGCAGCACTGCCACTGTCGAAGCTCCACACACGTAAGGAGGCAGACTTTGCTTCAGACTCAAAGGTTGACTGTAGTTTAGAGTAGGAAGAAGCCACTGAACCCATTTAAACCCTTAGTTTGTGACCCCCCCAGCTCCCACTGTAAAACCCAGCACTTCCAACTTTACTATAACTGTTTAACCCACAGTTTCTTTCCCGGTTGGTATAATAGCACAGGTGGAGAATTGCTTATGGCAACACACTTTTAAAATAGACCGGACTGCAATAACGAAGTCAGAATGGTACAGAGTAGAGGATAAAACTGTGATATTTAACATTTAATATAAAATAAGCCTGTAGATTCAAACAATTCTGATGTCAGCTCATTTTCAGTTTCTCAGCAACATTAAATTGCTGGAAGTGATTTCTTTATTGTCAAGACAGACAGCGATAGCTGCAAACAGGTTGGAATATGACTAAAAATACAGAGGAGAGCCCACTAAAGTTTCAGGAGTGAATTCTCCTGCTTAAAAAACTTTGGTCAATTAGCAGTTTAATAACATAAGTGCTTCTTTTCCCCAGGCCACACTCCCTCAGTCAGGTTTGACAGTGTTGCTCAACAGAGCCCATTTTCAGATGTAGGATGCAGCATATAATTAGCATGACATTGTTTCTGTTCACTAAAGAATAAACAGAGGTAGAATAATAACACCAACAAAGATAAAAATCACGAAAAAGGGTAAACACTGCAACTTTTAGCACTGAGCAAACCAAATTAGTGATATCATTAATGTAACTCCTAGGTTAAGGTTAAACATGACAACCAGTCAGTCACAGACAAATAGTCTTGTGTTTTATTTGGTGACAATAGGTCAAACTAAAGATTCAGGTATGTTCTCAGCTTTAAGCATTGGAAATTAATTGTCACTACAGATTCTGACCAACTTTACTGAAAGTGATTATATTTACGACAGCAAAACGTCCTGCTGGCATGAACCTCTCTTGGAAGGGCAAGGACTCTTGTTGAGGGCGTTTTAAATTACATTTCATTTGATTGTCCAGCTTTGACTGAAAGAAATACTTTACCAATTTGCATTCAGCTTTGTATTACTAGAATAAGGGTAGTATTTTTGAAAAATTGTGCTTCCCAACCTCAGTTTCTCCTGAGTCGAGAAATATCTTCATTCTTTTGTCATGTGCCCACCGGTGACACTTGGTCCGAGCCTTGAAACTGCAACGCTAATTCTGCACTTTTTAGACCCACTCGTAGGGAGGCGGGACCTCATTTCCAGAATTAAAACAGTGTCTGCTAACAGGACCAAGTGTCACTGGTGGGCACGTAACAAAGAAAATAATGGAGATATATCTCTACTCAGGGAAAACTGAGGTTGGGAAGCACAATTTTTCAAAAATGCTACCCCTATTCTAATAATACAAAGCTATTCCTTTAATGGATGTTTATACCTTTAATATGGATCTTGGGTGATACAATCACAAGAGGCAATATATACAGTATGTCCCTCCACATGCATCTATGGTGACCACTTGTAATTTCATCTGCCCCAATCTACATTTAAATAAATACATACATCATTGTGTGTTTGCAGAGGCCAAATGTGTCGTGTTTAGCCAGTGTGACAATGACAGGCGAGGCCACTGTCAATGTGTTTGTGTGTGGGAGAGACAGAGGGAGACAGGGAGAGAGATACAATGAACAAACAATGTGCTGTGCACAGCTCTACAGTGAAATAAGATTTTACCCACTTGGGCTGGGGGTAAGAAAATCAATATGTGGCGCTCTATGGTGATATTGTAGCAGGGCCGACACAAATAAATCAATGTGGGAAACACTGAGAAGTGTAAAAATAGTTTTGGTCCATTATGAAGCTACCAGTGGATGTCAGCAGGCCGAGTAGGAGGTCCCTAAACATGGCTGAGGACACATTTATGCAATCACAAAGCCAAAAGGATGTGCATCCCCCGAACGCCCTGAAATCTAGCCTCAGTGATCAGACTTTAAATTCATCCCCCATTCATTCTCGAGTGCTTTCACAAATTTTGTACTCAGAGCTGTCCACTTGTGATCAGATTGCTCAAGATGTGTGAACAGAACAGGTCTGTGAAAACTATACTTTTCTTATCACTAGTACTCCCGTAGAAAGGACTGTGGTGTCATCCATTTGATAATGATGACGATCAGTGACGGTATTGTGAAACGCTGCATAAAGACACCCACTGTTTGATCCCCTATTTCCCTTTTTCTCACTCACTCTTTCACTTTCTCTCCAAAAAGCACTGACAATGGTCTCATTTGTCATAGGCGGACTGACGATTGGGAGCACTGGGAGAAATCTTGCTGCATCAGTGAGCTGGTGGACCATCAAAAAAAATCCATTAAGTTTTTACCATCCTTGGCAGCAAGAACTTGACACAGGATCTGTAGATTCTCTTTTAGCTGTGTGCGTTTCCACAAGGGCCTCGCAAATCTCAGCTGGCAGGAGGACCTCGGCATGGCATTAGCTCTCTTTCTCTGCCCGGTGGAGGTGAAGGAATCCAACAACTTAATGTCTTTTGCCCTTTGTATGAATATTCTTTTTCAGGGCTGTTGCAGAACACTTTGCAAACAGGGACCACAACCCCTGCAGGCACAATCATTTCTCATTTTTACATCTAATTTGCTGGACAAATGAGATGTCAGGCCAGCTAAGCGAGTAGAACATCAGCAGCGATAAGAACCATGCTATGAGGGACCACGCTGAACGCACATCTTTACAACCTTTGCTGCAGTGTTACAGACAAATCAGACCTCCACCTTCCTCACACATTAATCAGCCATCACAACACAATAGGAGTGTTCAAGACTGTAACGCTCTACTCAATTATTTATGATCGCTTCTCTCCGCCAAAGAAAAGTGTCTATAGTAATATTCAGTATTGTCTACAGTATGGTATTTTATATATTTTTGATTTTCTTAAGCAAAAAAACCAAAACAAAACAGATGGTTGCTAGAAAATGCAGCCACTGTTCCTGGACAGGTCATAACTAGTTTGCTTATTTCCTTACTTAAGACTGTTGAAGATGCTAATACTCCCACACTGGATGCCTTCTGTAAAGGTAATAAAGCATCCAGGAGAAAATTTACCACAATACAGACTTAAATCTACCTCCACATCTATCATATTTTCACAGTAGGAGTGATGATAGGAGGTTTGGATCATGGACATTAGATTTATCTACAGTGTTATAAACCATACTACTGATATTTGGGGGGAAAAAAGAAATTATTACCGTCTTCCACTTACAACTGTAGCCTTCAATCTTAAATCAGTGGCAAGAAAGGATGTGAAGTGTCTGCTTACAGGAAAAGCCTTGGGCTAAGCCGATGACAATGCCAAACACACGAAAAAAAAATCATAAAAACCTGAGGGGAACCTGCTTAGGATAAAAATGATTTCAGTCTTGAAAGAATGACATCTAATAAAACACACATAGACAGCCACAACATGGCAGCAGAGGACACTCTTGCGCAACCTTTTCGCAAGCAAATTACTTACAACAGTAACTAATAGATTGTCAGGAAAGGTACTACAAAAAAGCGAAACTTTTATGAAAAGTCATAAAAGCGTCCCCCCCCCACAAGCTTCCATTTAGCACCAGCTTCTGTTATTCAACACCAATAGATGAAATAACTATAGCAATCACACATGGTTATCACTTCTTTGCTACATATTGTTTTCCATAAGAAAGTGTGAAAATCGACCCAGTCTGTGAAATCAATTTTCAATAAATGACATTTCTTTTTCTTTTACTTCCAGGAAACCAGGCAACCACTGCATTCTACATTAATGGTAGAAAAAGTGTGACCGTCAAACAGCAGTTAGTAAAAGAGTATGCTGGAACTACTCTGTATAGCTAAGGTGTGTCTTGTATTATGGCGTGTTTCCACTGGCTCAACTCACCTTGCCTCGGCACGGCACGGCTAAGTTGCCTTTCCACTAGTGTAGATACGTCCGACACAAGAATCAAGCCGAACAATTTTGAACTGTAGATCAGTTAAAAAGACTTAACAATCCTAAAACATGTGGGTTAATCTCCAACAATTACCAGGGAAATCTCAATATTTAACAGAGGAGTCTGGTGTATTTAGCGACAGCACTGGTGATCGCGAGCAGCATCACAGACTGTGCCGCTGTATTTCAGTCCACTGACTGCGTCAGACGGAGTCTGTGCTCCGGTCATGGAGGAAGTACTGAACTAAAATGTTTAATTCATTGATTCTAATGATTCAGTTACACTGAAAACAACTGCTTTACAAGCCGCAAGTCACCCGTGTTTTTCTCACTGCAATTTCAGACACTCTGCTTGATGAAGCTTGATTGTCGTTCACCTAATACTGCACTATTTTATCCTGTCTTGACGTGTAAAATGTTTCACAGATTTGATTTACATCAGCTGCATATGTTGTAAGAACCCACACATACATTACATCGCACTCAGATGTAGATGCGATACAGCAGATAGACATTCTGGGCTGAACAAAAGTGATATGATACAAGCTGATGAAAACAAACTTGATTCATTTACTTAAAACGGTGCCAGATGAGCACCGCGAAGGGCTCACAATAACAAACACACATAGGCTCTCACAGATGGTGCCTTATCAGGGGCAATTTGGACCCAAGGAGCAGGGGATTGAACAACCGGCATTCCAATTAGTGGATCACCCGCTCTACCCCCTGAGCCAACCGCCCCCCCTTCCATGAGTAACTAATTAAACATGTGTCACTTTGTTTTGAGTTTGCAAAACTCAGGTTTTGTCTGAATCATTTCCTTATTGTTGGATTTCATGGTGTTCTAACCCTCAAAAGGTCAGGAGTCTGCGAGGCTTTATTCTCCCCGCTAAATAAATACTTCATTTGCTTGAAAAAGACGCTTGACATTTTTTGCCAAATTTGCTGGAAATTTCCGGCTTCCTTCAGCAATGACAACAGTCATCATAAATAAACAATATAATTGCACTGCACATGGTTTATCTTAACATCCGCTCTAAAAAGGTCTCCTTTGTGCTTCAATATTTGAGGGCCATGGGTTTGTAAATGAGGTGTGATCTCTTATTTGTGTTTGAGTGCACACAGCTATAACATCTGTAGTTCCTGCAAAAGCAAATCATATTATATCTTATATCACCATCTTTTACAGCTGCAACTAATAATTATTTGAATTATAGATAAATCCGTCGACTATTGTATTGATTAATTGATGACTTGTTTGGTCTATAAGATGGTGAAAAATGATCATGGACTCCATGCTCACATGTTTTGTTATGTTCATGCACTAAAAACATTCAGTTTACCACCACAGAGTGGAAAATGAATCAAAAAAGTCATTTAAGAAGCTGAAATGGGGTTGATGGAAATGGAGGGTAGCGCTATGGCAGTCAAGTGGCAGTGCGGCTTGATTTTTGTTGATTGCTTCGATTTTTACAGCTCTACAACAAACAAAAAGGAGATGGGAGAGCGCAAATGCAGTAGATAAAAAAAAAAAAGATGATATTTTGCGAATAACAGAATAGGTTTCTTGCTTTTTTTTTTCCATACCCAAAGTATACACACTAGTCACACACACGTACTGTTCCACACTTCTTTTTTGTTTTTACAAAGCTTTATGAACAAACCATGCTACAAGAGAAGGAATGAATACATTTAATAACTCTACACTTTACCAAAAAACTAATCCCACACCTTATGATCTTTGTGATTACAAGGGGGATGAGTGTATGTAAAAAAACAACAACAGGAGAAGGAATTACCTTGCTGCCAGTGTGACTAAAGAAAAGCATATTACTCATGACAGCTGGAAGGTTCCACAGTGAACGCAGACACAGTTGGAAAAACTAATTTAGCCAAAGAGTGAAACCCGTCTTGTGTGAATGACTTAAACAGTACGTCTGAATAAAACAAGAAATCAAGAAACCAAGGAAAGGTGTGTATTGTTAATTTCAGTGTTGATTTATTGTGCACCTTAAATGCATGGAGAAAATAAAACTGCAGTATTGAGCACCTCTCTTTAATTTTCGACAGCCCCTGGGCTACAAAGCAGTGTAATTAAATACATAAAAATGCTGCAAACCAATAGACCTGTACGTTGTCTATGGCTTAAGGTCTTTTCCAGTTAAAAAAAAAACCCAAAAAACCTTATCATAACAAAATATTCTGATAACAGACGTCTGTGCATGGTATCCATGCAGTCACGGATACCCTATAGTACGCCTCAATATTCATAGTACTTAATGTTTACTACTTAAGCATAAACATTTCCCTTTTGTTCCTAGAAAAGCCGTAGATTCTGCTCTTTCTATTCCAATACGTCTATTTAATAAGTTACGCAAGATGTACCTCATTCACCTTTTGTTACTTCCGTGGAGTCAAACATTTCATGGAGTGAAAGTAGTCTCGCACCGACTGTGGAGAGCGTTTTCGCAGCTGCTTCTCCATCTTTGATTTCTGGTGCAACTAATGTCTCGGGCCCCTAAAGTCCACAAACCTTTCAACACTTTGACAGCTCAGGCAGTATTCATTAGCATGAAGACATCTCCTCCATAACTAGCGAGTAGAGAGGCCGAATCCTCTTGACCTTGTTTCACATTTCTGCAGCAACAAAATTATAGTGTATTATGCTCTGTGCAGTTTTTTTTTTTTTTAATTGAACAGCAGTGACAAAACAGCATAACACTTTAAAAGTGATGAAAAAAAAAAAAGATATGAAAGAGTCAATATGCTAAATTTAACTGGGGAAATGTGCATCACACATTGCGTATAATTGTCGTCTGTGTCTGCCTAGGAACAACATTTAGCTACTGGCTAAATTCTGGCACGCTTACACATTGACGTTTATCAGTATGCACTCTCCCTATTTTAAATAAATAATGATTAATAATGAGGCAGGTTAGGTGTTACTGTTGTAAAAGCACTGCAGTAGCAAGACGGTTGGTAAGTAAATAAGTACTCAGAGCAGGCTGTGTCACAATAACAACTTGTGTGTGAAAAACACTATAAATAGAGGGTGAATTTTCTTAAAAATATTTACTGTTTTGGATATGGAATAAAGCAGTTTTGTCGTGCTGAAATTAAAGTCACCATTTGTCCTGTGAAAACAAAACGTTTTTTGAGGTGTTGGATGCGGATGGTGTCATCCTTCTATTGCCATGAAACTGTGTCATCAGTTTTAACATTATAATATAAAAAGGGGTTGCGCTTTTAGGGGGTTCAACTATTTTAAAATCATTATGAGTCCCTGTGTGGTTGTTTGTGTTGTGTCCTAGAGATGGACCTGTCCTCTACCCTGTCCTTCTCTAAATGTCAGGTGTCCATTGAGAGGATGAGTAGTGTAGATGAGATGATGGATGGATGAATGACTTTCTGTTTGGATAAGGTAGTTTTCTGTATGTATTTCAACATATCTATGGTCAAAATCGCTGAATTTACACATTTCCTGTTCAATTACGAGGGAGAACAGTGAGGTGAGGTAGCAAAAAGCTGTGCTGCACACCCTGAATGAAGCAGGCCGTTGGCGCATGGCCATTGTTGCCTCTCTTTATATTACCAATACACATGTTTGATTACACATGAACTACACATGCTGACGTTGCACAGTCTGTCCAATATATTTAATGAATGTGTGTGACCTATTTAGTCTTTCTGATCGGCCATAAATGCGCAGTGAAAATGCACAGGGTGAGGCAGTACCGTGCCGCATTGATAGGGGGCAGTGCTGAGCCCCATAGGTGCAAAGGGTACCAGCTGCGTGCTCTTCTACCCAGAGGGTGGTTTTTACAACAGAATCAAGATGAATTTTAAGGATGGGGCATGGACTTACAATATATATACATATAAAGGTAAGACCATACACAATTTTCAATTTTAATAATTAAAAAAAAGAGAGATCAGCCAAAAAATTTTATAATTTGACCTTATATTAATAAATAATATTTTGTTTTTCTTGCTATTGTATTGTTGAACTGTATGGAATTGATTAAAACATAATGAAAAGCTTTTAAAACAACTAAATGTTTACGTGTGTACATCCGACGAGTGCCTCCCCAGTCATTAACCTCAACGCAAGTCGCTGATGAAGGTCATTATCTTATTCATTCATTCATTCATCTTGTACCACTTTACCCTCCATGTGAAGGTTGCTGGTGCTAATTCCACCTGACATTGGGTAAAAAGCGGAGTACACCCTGGACAGGTTACAAGTCCATAGCAGGGCCAACACATAGAGATGAACAACCGTTCACTCAAACACAGTTTTTGGACATGTGGGAGGAAACCCACGCACACACAGGGAGAACATGCAAACTCCACAGAAAGGTCCGGACCAGGACGCGAACCAGCATCCTCTTTGCTGCAAGGCAACAGTGCAAGCCAAGTACTTCACTGTGTGGCCCACCATTATCTTATTTTACTTTAAAATGCAAAACTACTTCATTCCGTTGCCTATGTCAGAATATAAAAGTTAAGATTATTTGGCTGAAAAGTGTTTTGCGCCAGGTACATTACACCGTGCCTTTGTTTTTATGCATCCACATTCTGTGAGTCTTTTATATGGTGTGTGTGTGTGTGTGTGTGTTTATTTATTAATATGCTGTATTAATTGAGTTGGGTGCAGAACTCTGTTTAAAACGCCATCTGCTCGGAACCAAGAGTAAGAGTAATTAAAACATGCCTGCTACTTAGAGTTCAGAAAGGGAAAAAAAAAAAACAATTTGTGAGCCACTCTCCTTTAAGGTGTTTATCCCACAGCCAATTACGATTCACTCTCAACAGCATTAAGTAAAAGTGCAAAGTGTGACGAGCCAAACCTGATAATGCTCAAGCTCATTTTTGTAAATACAGGGATGGAGGGTTATTACCAGTCAACTTGTGAGCGTATTCATACAGGCATTAAGAAATCATTATGAAGCCACACACCTGTTTTCACTGCTGCCTGTTTTTGTTTATATGGCAATTTCTAAAAAAATGTGGAGGCAGACAAATAGTTAAACGCCGTGCGAAGCCGAGATCAACATTATAAAATAGCAAAGAATAACGAGAAACTATAAAATACTGCTTCTATAAACAATTGACTGCTGCACTGACTGTCAGGCTGTAATCATTCTTTCTTTTCTTTTTTTTCCAAAGTGATGTAGTGTACTATCTACTCATGCAGCAAATAAAGCCTCACATGAGGAAATCAAAATTTATATTGTAGGTGTTTCACTGATTCTTTTTGAAACCCTGGACAGCATGAGCTTGACATTTGAATTTAACACAGCCCCACGGATTTTGCAGAAGGCTGCACCCGATGGGTTTTCTGACAGCGGCCCAGAAATGTGCTACTCACTCAGACACTCGTTGGCAGAGTCCCCAGTGGCCCTGGCCCAGGGTCGGTCCTGGTAAAACGGGTGACATCTCTGGCAGTCATCTCCTACAGTGTGATGTTGGCAGGAACAGAGCAGGGCACCATGTTCCCCTTCAACGCACTCGCTGGCGTGACCGTTGCACTTACATCTAAGTGAAATGTGGATGGCAGTTATGTAAAGACTGTAAGTACAACAGTTCCTGTTCACAGAGGCACACACATGCACACACTCTTTGCTGATTTATCAGTAGACCCACTTATGGACACAGTGAATGAAGTAGGAGGCAGAGGAGAGGGTAAAGTAAGAAGGTATTTCCACTAAATCTACTTGTCACTCCCCATTATCTTTAATGGGCAAGAAAAATGGCCTGAGATGAGGAGGCGTTTTCACTCGTCTTTTACAACTGCACTATTCATCTGTGCAGGCAGTGCTGTGAGGGAAAAAACCCAACATGCATGTACAGTAGCCTATGTCTGAGAAATAATGTGTATATAATTAACGCATTAACATTTATTCTAAAAATATACTTTAACGGGGTGCATATCTTATAGTAGGGTAGTGGTGATCCCAATAAAACTTAAGACAACACAGTGGCTAACTGGTCGTATTGTACATTTCCTTTATCAATCTTTTGTTTCATTCGGGGTTTGCCCTAGAATTTATAGCAGAAATGGGTAAAGTGGAGACAAATATGAAATCATCCGTTTCCATTTATAGAAAAAATAGATTGAACTCTCTCTTGACCATCTAGATAATGAGGCTGTCTGGATTTATATTGATTTTATGGCTGTAGTGTTGTCAAAAAATGTTCAATGAGTGAGTGCTTCTGCCCCTTTCTGCTCCGTTGTCCAAAATAACTTTCACTTTCGATATCTGGCAGTTATTCAAACATTCAGGAATAAGCTGACGTCACAAACGTGTGACACACTGGTGAATCTTGTCGTCAGTAGGGGTACCGTAATGATAAGTATATGGAGGCGCAAAGTTCTATTTCTCTGCTTTCCCCTATCCATCCATCCGTCTGTCCGTCTTCTACCGTTTTATCCTCCACATGAGGGTTGCGCGGGGTGGCAGCTATACCTCACTGTGCGTGTACCTTTTCATAACAGTGTTGCTGGCTCTGTCAAGTGGTTGTGACGGGGGACACAGACGCTGAGTGGCAGATTCTGTCAAATTCAGCCAGCTGTCGTGGATCCAGGTGAGTGGATGCCCGAGGCTCAGGCCCAGTTATTTTTGTGGTCGCCGAGATGACAACAACCTAGTGCCTCTGAATCCATAAATCTTATCTCTCTGCTGTAGTAGACTTGAGCCGCTCTGGGATAATTCTAACTGAATATGTTATGAGACAGAGGGGGTGACCTTAACGGTTACAGGCAGCATATGTGCAGAGTCTTCATATTACACTCTTGTGACAAGATGCGTTAACAGCGTTTTCCCATACATGTGGATCACCACCGAATGTATTTTTATTTTATAGTAGTCCTTTTTGGGCTGTGATTGCGTTGATATTCTGAATAAATCTAGGGCTGTTTTGTTTGGACAGCATGTGGCACGAAGGTGTGAAAGGCACATGTAGTTGCAAGGAAAGCAGTGGCACAAAGCTAACATGTCATGTGGGTCTCTCCCCCAGGTGTTGTGACATTGATGGGTAATTTGTCATGATGCTGCAGTGATCCTGAGTGTTTATGACAGGTGTCAGATCAGGTTTATATTCTTTCTGAAGGCTTCATCTCGACTACTTAATCGTTCACTTCTTTCCGCAGCACCAAGGTGCAGCCTGGTCCTTGGCGCCACGTCCTCTCTCATTACTTTGAGTAATAAACCAAGAGGTTAGAGGACTACCGTGGTTTACTCCATCTTATGTAAACCTGGCAGGCACTGAGGTGCTGTTTTTATCAGTTTCACAAACACCTGTCCTTCAGTCGGTAGATTATGTTACCTGCAAAAGACACTATCGGACACATTTTGAAGTTTTTTTTTTTCCTTCTCTTTGATCCGAGTAAAAAGAACATTTTTTAGTTTCTGTAAATGTTCAAACTTTATACATTTACACAGGTGTGATATGTACAGAATATCAATAGGTTTTAAGCTCTCTCATAAAGCAATGCAACATCTCACATTTATACTTGCTGGCTCTCCACTGGCTACACATCTATTAAAACACGTTATATATTGGCTTACACTAATCTGATTGACTTTAATTCTCTGAGCCATATACAGGAGGTGAAAAAAACAAAACTGCAGGCCACAGTCAGGTCAGCTTATGTTTTGCTACTTGACTTAAATATATTGATTTTAAGTTCTAAATAGGTCACGTTGCTCCCTGTACTATAAGCTTTACCTTCAGATTATAGGTTAATTTGGCTACATTTGTATGCCTAACATGCCAGTTGCTGGACACTGGTGCAGTACCTACGTTTGTACAACCAAACACAACATATCATTTCCCAGCAGGCAGGAGTTGTGTTTCTTTCAAAATCTATTCAGCAAAGTCTTCATTGAATAAGTCTCAGGGTTAAGATGTAAAAATGACAATTTCAACATTTCACAGAAAGGGAGGAAGGTTGTTGATGGTGTGCTGCGACATTGCCACAAAGGGCAAATTGTTCGTCATCTCTTACCTCCCACCTACAGAGAAATCAGAGATGGCGTAGAAGTAGGAGCGCAACACGTTAACATCCTTGAAGACTTCGTCTCCAAACGTGTTAATCCTGTTCAAAGTGATGAGCAGGTCAGTGGCTGTCACCCATTCCTGGAAGAGGAAAAAAAAAAAGGACCAGAAGAAAAGAGGACCGACCCAGTGAGAGAGTTGTTAGAAAACATTGTTTGATGTCCACTTTAAAAAAAAAAAAATTGAATGAAAGAAGACCAAAAGGGGTGTAATGTGTTGGCTGCTGTCACTCTTGGAAACACAAAAAAGCAGCAACAAGTAATAATAAGAAGAGAAGCTGGGCTTTAGAGAAGAGAGAGCAGAGAAGCAATGATTTGTAAGACTGCAAATATTGACAGAGCAAAGAGAAGGAAGGTGTCTGTGGATCAAGGAAAGGAAACTGGAGTGATGGTGTAACGGCAGGGGATAGAGCAGATGTAATGGTGGGATGACTAAAGTGTAGTAAATTGAGTTAATGTCAGCCAGAGGGGTAAAGAATGACGAGGATTAATGGAGACAAAAGCCAAAATATGAAACACTGCAGCATCATCTCTGTATAATGGATGGCACTTGGCGAAGCTCACTTCCCTGATATGATTTAAGCTCCTCTGTTTGTGCCCACTGCAAAGGTAAAGACAGGATGAAGAGAGGGAGACGAAAGCAAAGAGGGATAATACAAGCGGGAAGTGCGGTAGTGGGTGGAAGATAAAAGTGAGGCCAGGTACAGGAGGAAAACGACATGAGGAATCTCTTACCTGCGAACCAACTTTAAAACAAATAGCTGGGGAGAAACTTTCTGTCAGTTTCTTGGCTGGCTTGGGACTCTGTGGCAGTCCTGGAAAAGCCTGTACTGCTGTACATTTTGAAGAATCTCCCCAGAGGTATTTTTTGAAGTGTGGCAATGGGAGAGATTGGAGGAGAGGGGCCTCAGACTAAAAACGTGGGTGATGAGTTCATTCATTCATGTTTTTCCCCCAGGCGCTGCAGTTTGCCTTTTATCAACCTAGTGACTGGCTTTCCGCATCGTACATGTCACAGTATCTTGTAATGAAAATCTTGTACCCCTGTCTTGGTCATTGTAATGGTGTGGCTGTAGATGATGGACTTTTTGGACATTCTGACCGATGATGATGCCGAACTTGACTAAATAATGAATGCAGGAAATAGGTCAAATGTTTGAATGAAAAAATACATTGGGCAGCATTTATGAAGTTTCTAAGCACAAAAATGTTAGCTTTAGCTTTAGATAATATAAAGACAATATAAAGACCAGGGATCATTTTGAAAAAGAAATAAAACATTATGGGATATTTCAACATTAGCAGCCAGGTTACAATGCTTGTTTACTGCTTCATTTCTAAGCAATAACCAACCAAGGATACAGAAAAACAAATCCACCTTGCACGAGTCCTGTCCCACTGTTGAATTGAGTTTTCCATGGTAATTGGACACTAATCACAGAGCGTAAATTGTGAAATTCAAAATTCAAAAGAGACAATGTGATGATTCACTGCATGCCCTTTGTCTACACCGTATATTTTGCAGTATGAAAGTTGCACTGAATGTGTAAAATTAACACAAATTCTGATTAGGACAAGACACAATCGAGATTTGTGTTAAATTGAACTCACTGAGTCTTCACATTACACTAAAAGTTAAACATAAGGAGTTAAATGAAATCTCTCAGAGTTACTTAAACACTGCTTGACTATGTGTAAATATCACACTAGAACAATGCGATGCAACAGTGTCTGTATTTCCTGAATAAAAATAAATGTAAACTTTGCTATGGTTTGATGGTGATGCTATGAACAGCCTGAAGAAAATCTGAGGTATTGACACAGCAAAAAGGTCAATTATGAATTTTCTAGGAGGTGGGAGACAGTCTTATCTATTTAAAGCAGACAAAGAGCCTTTACAACCTGCAGGATGCTCATGCATTGCAAGAACAGCGCCATCCTAAAGCCACACAGCTGCCGCCGCTGGCACCGCCACTGGAAAGAAAGACTACTACTGCTGCTGCTTCTGCCTTTGTTGTAGACGTTTCATCCATAATCATTTCTCCAGTAGGGCCTCCAGGACTAAGGTGGATTTAAAAATAAAAATAAAAAACAATAAAAAAAAAAGTTTGTGCGCTCCAGTGAGGTCACAGAACACAAAGTACATTTTTCAAAATGTTCATTATTATACAGAGGAACAGTTGAAGGTATGAAATTTATCTAAAAGCAGTCCCATTTACAGGAGGCACATGCGGTGCCAATAGACAAAAAAGAATAGAAACAACTAGTATAGTCTTTTAATTTATCAACTGCCAAGTGAGAGCTGCTTAAATTTAATTATACATTATTGAAACCAATGTGAAACAAAACAATCTTGCAAGTAAGGAAGAAAGGCCTTACTTACTGAGAAGATGACACGAGTGAGCACCCTGAGGATCTCTTCACAGGTACCTAACATGATCTCTCTAAACTTACAATAGCCTGAGCAGCTCTGCAGTAAAAGTTTAGAACTGGGAAATATTTAAAAGATCTTTGTTACAGGCTTTTTTTTTTTTTCCAAAGGAGAGGGTCTTCAGGGATTCAGACCACCTGTGTGATCCGAGTTTGCAGTTTCAAGAGACACACTGCTGCATGGGCCATCGACAGTTCATGTTCCTTTATTGGAACATCTGGTGTGATTATGTTACTCGCGTGTATTTTAATTGGTTCAAACTTTATGCAGATGATGCCAGCATGAATACTAAACTATGGTGCAGTTTTCCTACATTGATAAAACAGTTTTTAGTGGGAACAATAAAATGACAGGTTTTTTGTAAAAAAAAAAGAGGAGCTCTTTCATTTCAAATCTGCCAACTAGCGACTATCTTTCAGCAAAAATCTACCACTCCGGCAGCTGAAACTCATCCCACCGTTAGATTTTTTTTCTTTCGCTTTACCTTTATTATACATATATATAAATATATTTATTTCTTTCCCTTGCTTTCTTTGCCAGCGTTATATCAATAGCCTGCTCTCACCCTCTTTCCAGACAGTTCTGTGCCTTGAAGGCTATAGAGCTGCTGTTTTGTGGTAACCGTAACTACAGTGTTGCAGAATTGAGTGCAGTTGGCTGGAACACTATTGTTCCAGCTCTTGCGTATCGACTTTGCCCCTGCTTGACATGGCTCTACTGGCTAATGGGGTTTGGACAACGGTGAAGAATCATGATGCTCTACAGTTGCCAGGGAAAACAGATGCTCATTCTTCATTTTGTGTTTCAGTACCTGGACATGAAATGATTTTCCACCATGGTTTATGAGAAAGGCTGTGAAAATTGGGCTAAGACGCTTTGTGTAAAAGTTGTGCCAGTGAGGTTAGGGATATTAAAACAATGCTTTGCCTTTCCAGTAGAAAAATTGTGAGAAGACGAGGCACAGTGGATAAGGAATGACTCTCATCATGGGCTACATGCTCACTGAATGTCACATCTATCCTCATTTTTTTTTTTTTTTAAGCACATCATTTGTTCCTTATTATTCATGCTGTACCAACTTCATAATCTAATGTTGCCTTATTCAGCTCTCCAGAAATACAGTGCAATAAGATGAATTGCTCCCTTAATGACCTAACAAGAAATGGAGGAGTTTTTGTTGGATGGTCCGTTTTTATAAATTCAGTCATATGCTGATAGAGTTTGTCGTCTAACGACATCATGCCTTAATGTTTCCTTCATTAACCCCTGTGACATCCAAGTTGCTGTTGCATCAGTGGAGTTCCTGCGACTTAAGCGCCGAGTCTACTGTCCTGAGTCCATTGGCCTCATGACTTGGAGTGCATTCCCCATCCACAATAAGGTGAGGTGCTCCCTCAGAGACAGTATTACACAGCACCCTGACACAGAACAATGTTACGGGAACACAGAGAGGCAGAGGTCAGTGAGCTAAACTGATGTTACATCCAACCTTTACTCAGGTGGAGAGAACCCAATGTCATATACTTTATATCATGGCTAAGCTTTGCCCCTATAGCATCTAGACTCGCTGACTAGATGTGCGAGGCCAACTTATTCACATAGCATTACATGAGGACAAGACACTGATACAATAATTACTTAGTGTAAATGCTCCTGTATGTCCATTAAATTATATTGGAATGCTAAATGTGTTATGTTATAGTATCTTGCTGGTTTCGACAAGGAAAAAATAATTCCTTCAAAGTAGAATTGTCTTACTATTCTCTGGTGACAATTGTTTTGCTTTTTTAATGTCATTAAATCTCATATAAAACTATGTTCCCAACAAAAATATGGCATGAGGGCATAACCTTTGGGCCTTTTGTTTAATATTTAAATAAATGTGCACATGACAGGGGATCATTACGGTGTAAATTCATGAGATTCACACCTCTGCTAATGAGTAGACATCCAACACCTTGGCACGGCATTGCTATTGCTTCCAACATCTCAGCGCTCAAGTTTTAACACATTAATAGATGAAATGTTTGAAATTCATTGTACGCGTTTCAAAATTCTTACACGCCATAAAGGCAAATACTCTCTTCCATTTATCATAAGAGGATGAGACCATTATCATATGGAAGAGTTATTAGTTATGCTTGGCAGAACAGTGCTAATTGTGTAAAGAAAAGCAGACATAGTTCCAAATATCACTTACTGAAGTGAAAGGAAGCATTTTCTTTTGGTTAATTAGTAGTCATCGCATTACTTATCATTCGTGCAAACCACAGCAAAAGCTTAATTAACTTTGATTCTTACTCCCTTGGAATTCGGGCTCACAATGCTACAATGATGCTGACTTAGGATAGGCAGCAGCATTGGGAGTGGCAATGAGCCAGTTCTTTGCCCACAGACAAAAATAACCTAATGGTAAAAATGGGCAGGTTTGCACACTCGTGTGGGTATTGTGTGCACACACGGCAACATTTCTGAAATATCAAACGTGTTTTAGAGGTTATCTCCGGTCCGGGGCTTATAAACCCTCACCCTCACCTGTAAAATCTATCTTATCTCCTTCCCGTTGTCTGGCTCCTTCCCTTCGACATTCTCTTTTTCAGAGTGTTTTCCTGAACTGGGAAGCCGCTGGCTGCAGGCAGTGACGGGAAAGAGAGCTATGTGCCTCATTCCAAAGTTAATAACTTTTTAATATAATTGCTTAAGTTCACTGTGCCCTCAATATATATTTTCTCCCCTTTTACTCATTGTCATTCAATGCAGGAAATCCAATTTGCCACACAGATTTCTAGAGAGAGTGTGTGAGAGACGGCGTGAGAGGACAGACCGGTGGCAGGGGAGACAGACAAACTGTTTTAATGGATGAGTGAACAAATTAAATTTAAATTCATACGGCAGCTTTCATCTTCTTCCTGATCATTGAAAAATGAGAGCTTTACAAACTTTACAACAGATCCCCCACCCCCCTTTGAAGGAAGCCATTACTTTGGAGAAAACGTCTAAATGCCACGTTACTGTTAACGAGTGACTGTTATTTATTCCAAACCAAATTACTTAGCAATGAAAACGCATTAGATCACTAGTGCAACACAGGTATATTCATGCTATGACTTGATACATACGAGACAGAAACACCTGCAGATTTAAGTGTCACCGGTTGTTGTTTTTATTCAATTTTACTTTGACTCCTCAGAATGACAAGAAGATATATTTTAAAAGCAGCAGATGAAGCTCCTAAAGGCTCTATATTGAAACGATGCACTCCTCCAACTGAGTCTCAAGTGGCAAATCTGCAAAAGGATTAAAATGCTAATAAAACGGGCCAAATACAATTCCTGTTTTAAGCCTCATGCAATATGCATGGCTCTGTATGAGCCATATGCAGAGGAAATGGCACAAAAAGAAACAGGGATCAGAGTATGCTCTGTTGACAATCTGTATGTAAAGAGTGGGGCTTTAACCCCTGACATAAATGCCCAATCTTTTCCTCCCGGCAGCAAAGGCCAAAGGCAAAGTGGAATGTGAATTCTCCGAATAAAAAGTTCTTCAGTGATCTGTCCACACTTTTATCCTTCACTGGAGGATTCTGGAAACATGTGTTTTCTTTCTTGCACTATGTGCTGTTTATGCAGCTAGATCAAGAGTTGTTTAGGAATATACTGTACATTGGTGTTGATGAAATAAAAGTCCATGACCTCTTATATACCCCTCCAGGCGTGATTGTACAGCGTTTGCTGGATCACTGCATAATACTGTGAGAAATAATTCTGTGAAAAAAAAACGTGTATAAAAACAGCTCGAGGCATTTACTCTGATTACATCAACTTTATGGAAAAGGCATTTTGCCTGAACAGCGGCATTTAACAAAATCAGAGACTAAGGCTTATTTATAGATACAGTATGTTATCATAGAAGCCGATCCCTGATTACAGACGCAACACTGACATTTTTCCTGCTTCTCCTGCACTTGAGTAAGAGCTCTTGAAGCTGTGCCATCTCAAGGATAAAAGAGGTCAATCCGAGGCAACTAACTGCAGGGTATTAGTGTTCTCCAGTCCTTTTTCCTTAGTTCGACGTCAGAAAAGGTCAGCTCGTAACAATGACAATGTGAGATCGTGTGGCATGTGGCTATTGTGACGCATGTGGTGCATCGGAAGTAGGGGAGAGTCATCGAGGTGTTACAAAATGTGACACTTATTCTCCATGTATTAGCCTTTTCCATCAGTCAAACAAAAGCTCTCCGTCTGCCAATATCACATGCATATTGCAATATAATCATATCCATAAAGTCAAGCTTTGACTTAATTAAGGAGGTGTGTGATGATGGACTCCTTCAGGGAATGTGATTGCTGCCAAAATGCTGTTTAGCAAAAATGCCGCACTCATCTACACACATAATATAATATAAAATCACACTCAAAGCTGCATTGTGATCGAGGAGGAATGACAAGTATTATGTCTTTTTTATTATATCTCAAATATGACCAACAAAAATCCCTATGTACTGTGTACTAAATGACCTTCCAACACAGCCGTGTTAGAATTCATATGCATGCTGCTACAGCAGTACAGACAATAAAACGCAAGTGCTCATGGGGGATGTGGAAAAAAGTGACAGTATACATATATAAACTTTATCTAAACTTCAAAAACTGGGATTTTCAAAATGTTAAAAGCACTGGGAAGACCTTGACAGGTTGTCATGGGATCAACATCCCGAGTCTATTGTTTACATGCTTAAGATCTGACAGTAGAGACAATATAAGCTGGTGGTCATCAACATTTTAGTTGTTGTTTTGGATGCGATAAGCAGAGGAAAAGGTACTTGCAAAGAGGAAAGTCCTTCGCACCATCATCATCACTGTACAATGTCCTTCCGCCAGAACTGATCGGGTGCACTCCACCATCAGTCCATAATGATCACAACAACACAAAAAGTGTTTTCTGTGAGAAAGAGCAAAAGAGGCTAAAAGAGAACAAACGTGTCTAGGAGGTTTTCAAATGTAAACTATGACCACCAGTACACTTAATGCACACACACATTTGTTTGATGTGTTTTCAGTGTCTTCTTATTCATTCTTTGTTTTAAAAAGTAATACTACCTAGGACTCTCTGAAAAAGCAGCAACTACTGACATGATTAAAAAACAGTGAACCTCTCGCCATTTACAGAAAATGGAGAAAGTCTTTTTTGTATTTTGTGCAAGGAGATGCATTTATATACTTTAAATTGCTTGCCATGTACTCCTCTACCTCTTCTGTCTTTCACACCATTCATCTTATATTCAATAGGTAGTGCTGGTGCGGATTACGTTTTGACTATTCTCACCCCCCCTCCCCATTGTATTGATTTTCTTTGTCTTCTTGTTGTTTTTGTAGCGTTTGTAGATCAAGGGGAATGCCATCCATTTGTACTGTTATGGCATCTTGAGGATGGGTGGTGTGATTTTATTTCTATTCATGACGACCTTCTGTGCCATCACACTTAAAATAGAGGCGGGAATGAAAGGTTTAAAGAAAGAAATGGTGGAATTGATCCGTATTTTTATTCTAATGGGAGAACAGATCACAGTCAATTATGGGTCTTCTCATCCTGTTGTTTAAGAGGAAGGCCAGGAGGGAGCAGTGGAGTGAAGGAAAGATGGTGTTTGGCAGGTCTACTGAGAGATTTGCCACCCAATCTATGTATTCTTGGCTTATATTGATCCCCCGCAGCTTTATAATCAGTGGGTCGATGTCATCCAAAGCATAGTGAAATGCAGCCAGCAATACTATTAGTAGTCAGCTTTTAATGTAACCAAGGCCAGTTACCCGCCTTTATACGGCCTTACTGTGAAAAATTAAAACATCTAAATATCCAGTTCTTAGGTGGTTAGAAGATATTAGAACATTTGCAAATTGAAAGGAATAAAATCGGTCAGACAATCAAGCTTTGTATAATATTATATAAATATATGCAGATTTTTGGTTAAAAGTGGTTTTGTTTTGAGTTGTAAATCGCGTTAAGTGGCAAAATTAAACTAAAATTATTGTTATTGTTTTTTTTCATTTCATTACCTTTCATGGCTTGGAACAGAACCTGGAACAACAGAGATTAAATCAAGTGGCCACCACTTTTCATGGACTGGGTGGTGGGCATTTGACTTAATCTCTGTTGACCACCACAATGCTCTTTGTTCCTATCACACTATTGGGGAAGCTATACATGTCTTGCTCTCATGTGAGTGTTGAACCTTCATTCCTTTTTTTTATCTTGACAAAAACACTCTCTGTTCATGCATGTATTTCTCACAAATCTCAGCTGACGAGGCTCAATCCCGTATGTCCTACAAAACTACACTCTAATTTACTATTGTCCCAGTCTGTCAGATTCCATTTTGTATTACAGAGATATAGAGAGGATGGAGTAACACAGAGGGCGAGTATGAAGGGATTAATCAGAGAAGAAGAGCTCAGTAATCTCTAAACTAGGAAAGTGGGCTGCAGCTATAACTTTTCATGTAAGTACTTTAAAAACTGCTCTCAAGCACAAAAAAATATGGAGCTACCAGCACAGGAGGCCAAGTAAGACACACTTAGCAAGAAGAGAAGGGATGAATCAGGGAATAATTGGGTGGAGAGCAAAGATTCTTTTGCTTCTGGATATGTCTTTTTCAATGTTTGGCTCTCATCTGATTGTCCCCCACCCCTTCTCTTTGTTGTCCTTGCAAGACAGAACAGAATCTTTGGACTTGAAGCTCGGGTGGCAAATCCAGTTCAGCGCGCGGATTCCTTTTATTATGCGGCTGTATGTCGTCTTACTGACAGCCGCCTGCCACACAATGTGAGCAGCCCATATAGCAACACTGAAGCTAATCCGGTAGTGCAATTTATTTTTATTTTCACTTGCTGGAGATGCACGGGGACCTCACACGGCAGAGACAAGGGAAAAAAATGTCTTTATCCTGCTGCTCAGTGCAGCTCGGCATATGCTTCAGAGCCAGTGTGGCTTCACTACTTCTGACTTCCCTCCATTCCTTTCCCGGTTTTAAATGAGATTGCCCTTAAGGGGGACTGCCTTGCTCTACTCTGTTGGAGGTTGCAGATATGTCACCTTTTCCAAGTGCCATGCTTGATGAGAGGGGGGAGTTTATGAGGAGACGGCATACAGCACACAAAGCATGTGTGTGTTTGGGAAGGAGGAGGGTGGGGTTAAGGCATTTGTGCAGACAGATACCATATGTAGCCCTCAGGGCTTGTCAGCTGCATCTCACCGTCTCAAAGGCTGCAAATAAAACAACAATGCTGCTACAAGAAATCCTCATAATTAACAGATTATAACTAATAACATAATTAGCAAATTATATGGTATATTTCAATAGACGATTGCAATTAGAAGATTTAAACTACTTTTATTATATTCTAGGGGTGTATGCAAATCTTGATAAACTAAAATTTGACTCTATATTACTGTATACTGTTGATGAATACAACATTGTTATTTTGGATGGAAAGGTAACATTGGTGAACAAAAAGCCATTTCTCTGCCTATGTGAGGTTTCAGCAGTTTTTCAGTGAACGTAGTATCAGGAATGTTTCATATGAGTTTTAAAACATAACAAAAGAGTTGGGGAGGAATATTTGGGCTTAAATTGCCTTGAAAATTATTTCTGGCAGTCACATTCAATAAACGGCTAATGCACAGGGAGGTTGAGTATTGCATATTCTCTAAAAAAAAAAAAAAAAGCCTTCATCCTTTAAGTTGCAGAAGATCTTATGTCATAGAGGAGGGAGTTGGTTATGGCTTTGTGGGGTTGCCTTGCATATCCTCCACATATCCTCTAAAAGACACCCTTACTCTTCTCATTTAATGATGTGGAGGAGGACAGCTTCCTTCACAAAAGGTGTTGCTCTTGCATTTCGAGGCTGACTTCCCCACTATATTTGAAGGGGAAAAGTTAGACAAAAGATTGTGTTATCATTATCATTGTTTAAAAGGAGCATTTTGTTCAAGGCAAGAGCGGGGCAGTGATCATTGCAGATTGAACTTTGGAGTTGTTAAGATGTACACCCACAACATTAGTAGATTGTGTTGTCGCAGGCAAAGATGTTGGCCCACATCCTGTAGACCAGATCACGGGGGTGGATGTGACTTCAACCAAGAAAATAAATTGTGACTGCTTGTCACTGCTGCTGGGGTCGAATTATTGCTCTTTATGTTAGTGAGCAAACACAGGCTGAATTATTGCTGAAATCATTATTTACAGGCATTAGTGTTAAGTTAGGGTTAATCAAAAGATTATAAGACCATATTCTGTCAAGATTCTGCACTTTGAATGTAGACGGTAAATCTTCCTGTACGAATAATCATCGTATAATACCCCACAACTGTCGACATCTTTGGAAATACACGCATATTTTATCTTCTGAGAATTTAACGTATGCTTTATTATTTATCTATTCAAGGTCATGATATAGCTTCCATCAGATGATGACTTAGTGTGGTCTCTGCTCTAATAACCTAACTAACTTAATTTGTTCTGACAAGATTCCATGTAGTGTATATTTAGTCCATTGCAAGATGCTGTCAGCAACCTGGGGACACAGATGCATGGTTTCCCTTATGGCAGACACAGTATAGACCAATTCTCAGTAATTACTGAGGGCTTTGAGAATCTTTCAATTCAGTCGCAATACAGAGCACATGCCTGGACAAATGCAAGCATGAAAAGAGGGAGTGGTTGCATTAAATGCTTTTTAATGCCCATCCCCTCCCAGATTCACCTTCAACAGGCTGCCATTAATTTGGCACAACCCTTTAGATCCAGCTGCTTTAAAAAAGACTTGAAGCCTATTTGTATGGCAACCGTATGTTTGTTTATGTTTATGTTGTGGACAGTGGAATAGGTCCAGTGAGCCCCACTTGTAACGTCAGCAAGGATCAATATATGTAAAGTAACCTCAGGTTATGCAGCAGTGTTACAAAGCACAACACTGTACAATATGTCTCCAGGCAGGTAAACACTAATTTTGTCTCTGTCTTTGTTTTCTGAAGTTGTTGACACTGTCAATCCGAGACGAGAATTTTGTTTGTAGAAGATGCTGGGAAAAACTTAGAAAAGTTGAACACAATGAGGATTAATCGTCCATAATGGATTGTCATGAAGGGTTTGAAGTACAGCACATAAAAAAGGCAACAACATCCCTTAAAAAAGAAAATTGAATGCGTTTCATGTTTAATCTATAATATGCATTTGTCTCTTCTAAAGACGTTTTGTTCAGTGTTTTTTTTTTCCCCATTTGCTCAAGTCAAAATCTGAGTGTTTTAGTTGGTCCCCCACACACACACACACAAAAACATACACAACAAAATGTGGTCTCACCTGCAACACTATGCTTCGGTCAAATTTGTACGCACTGGGCCGTCCCTCCAGGGTGGAGAAAGCTACGTTTCCTCCGCTGAGTGGGGAGATGTCACTGAACTCGTCTGTACACAGAGCGGTCCTCTCATCATCTCCTGGTCGAATGTAGCCCTTTGTGTCCTTCCCATAGGTCTCTTTGCAGGACGCACTGTAATATTGGTACGGCAACCAGGGCCCAGCCTCCTCTGTGCGCTTGTAGATGGCGAAGCTCTCCGGCCGACTGGTGTGGAATTTCAATCGCACATAGGTTAAATCAAAGGCCTTGCCTGTGGGACAAAATACAAATGATTAGCTTTGAATGGAGTCAGAAGAACTGTTCGAAATACAGCCATTGTAGTCTGCATGTAGATCATGACTGCATATGTGAGAGACAAATACTGTGAGGGTGATAGTTTAAGACCCTCGAGAAAAGATAAAAAACCCCTGACATAATTGCATTAGAGAGAGAAGGAAAACAATGGGAGACAGGCTTAATTTCCCGTGCCTCTATGCAGGGTAAATGAATGCCATTCCTCCAGGAGTTGCACAACACCCGGGATTATTTTCTTATTATCCATACTATAATGGACCTAAGGAGTGAAACATAGGTCAACGTGAAAGAGGCAAAAACATCTTTTGTCTTATATTAACTATAACAAAGAAGAGACAAATGAGTGCAATATGACAAAAGGGAAAAGTGTCAAACTGCCAGCGCAAACTGGTTTGGTGCAATATTTGATGGGTGATGTGAGAGCAAACAGTCTGATCAACAGGAAATCACATGAATATGTGAAACACTGAGTACCATAGGGGGCTCAGTATAGCACTGACTACATTATATGCTGTAGTTAAAATTTTAGTAGTACAATGGCCATTAGGGAGCACAGAGAGACTTTTCATAGATTTGTATTCTACTAAGACTATAATTTGACTGCAATATGTGAAAAGGCAAAATTGGTTTTAAAATGGGTCTTTTGGAGGATCTTGAGATATAAGATGGATTTTCTTTTAGGTTGGTGCTTAAGGATTTAACAGATCAGACTAACTTGTATTGTAATTGGTGTTGCACTTTAACAGAAGAAATGTCTGTAATTTTCAAGGCAGATAATGAGTAAAAGGTCTCCCAGGTCGACCATGGCTCCAATGAATTATATTCCTCGACAGCTGGCAACAGAAATGCTTTGTAGGAAACATCATTTTGGCTGGATTATGTTTAGAGGCAACACAGTGTATGTTCTGAATTAATGAACGAATAACTTGCTCCATTTATTTACTGTCAAAAGCAGAGAGAACATTTTAATGGAATAGTGTGACTGATTGATGTCATTTCCTCTCATTGTTTACTCACTGCAGAATCAATAATCTTGTGTTGTGCACTTGCAGAGTTATACTTCCTGAGTATGAACACACATTTGGATTGTACCAAATGGTGTGCAACCTGAGAAGGGATTAACTGAGCAGACACAAAGTGAAGCCATATTGAGACCAGAGTCAGCAGTAACACGCGGAAGCGCTCTCCAACAGGTTGCGTCTACGTTGCACTCACGGGGGAATTTTCTCTACATCATGAGGAACCAAGTCTCAGTCACTCGACTGCTTTATCTGCCAAGTCAGAGGCAAGCAACTGTCACGTGTAGCTGCAGAAAACTCTAATTGTATCCTTCCAAACAATATATAAAAATGGTATAATACAATACAAAAATGCTTATTGACTCATGACTCATCCTCTTTCAGGAGTGATCTGGGCACCACAGCACAAAGGGGTTCAAGCCATTAGTTAAAAAAACAACTAAAGTAGCAAAAAATAAAAACTAGTCAAAATGTGGTTCAGCACCAATTTACATATGGTGTATTATCTCCACAGTTTGGATGTCACTTTGTAGCAAAAGCCTCTTTTTGTCCAACAAGTGACACATCTTTGAGCACTGAGAATCAAAGACAAGTCTGGAAAAACACAGTAAAACAGCCTTGTGCAGCTTCACAGGGCTGAGCCAGAACGCCGTGCCTCCACAAATCAAACCAAAGCTGTTCACACTGTGCACAGACATGGTAATAAAAAGAATGTTTGGATACAGACTTAAGAGTAAGGGGCTGGGAGATGGAGAAGTACAGCTTGTGACCATCTCTGATTCTTCCTGTCAACTTAACCCAGCTCCTCTTGTCTGCCCATTCTGGGTCAGACGTAGACTAAACTCACCACAAGTGCATACTCTAGACTCAATATTTATCGGTTTACATCCAGCTGGGATTTTTGTCATCAGTAAAAACACACACAAACAACAAGTGGGTTTGTCTAATCACATGTCAACATGTGATTAAACAAATTTATTTTTGTCCTCTTATAAAATGTCTGCTAGCTGTGAGAGCGTCAGACCAACTGTGGCAGACTTTAATCACTGTTTTACATCTGAGACAGGATGTTGATTTTCTTTGACTGAGTTCAATGAGAACCAGCTGTAGGCATCAATGTGTGTTTGTGTGTGTGGTGTGTATGTCTCACTGAAGTCTTTGTGGGAAAAACCCTGACCCCAATTCCTCACCAGCAAACCACCCAGCATTTTCTTTTCCCCCCTTCTCCACCCCTTCTTCCTCATTATGTTTTGTTTACTCCCCTTGAAGAAGCCCCGACTCCCCGTCTTCTTTGTGCTCATCCACGGACCAACTCTGACCTGGCTGCAATATGTGCCTCTGCATCCTGGTGCTGTGTTTATCAGCCCAGCATTTGTCTGTCTTCCCTTCTGAGACCTTGTTGTGTTTGGAGAGGCAAAGGCACCCCCACCAGCAATCCAGATGGATCACAGAGCTTTCACATGTGGACAAAGAAAAACACCACATATAGAAGATTTAAAGGGTATTCAGTTACATACAACTGTGTTTCATGAAAAAACAAGCTTCCTTTTTTTGTGATGAAAAAATAAAGAAATTCTGGTAGAATGCTGGTACAATAATCTAAAAGGAATAGAGAAACACATGTGTTGGTGGAGTGCAGAGAGGGGCAAAGGTCAACTTAGACTGAGTGAGATTGGCTTATGGATGTTTGGAATTTTTAAAGAAAACCAACCCTTCCAGACAACTTACACCTTTCTTCAGTAAAAGAACTAGCCAGAGTAGATAAAAAAGCCCAAAACCCTGTAGGACACCTGCTTGCTAAATCAATATTTTACATTTGACAGAGACACTTACTGCTTCCAGAAAATGTGATGTAACAATCAGTTTCCGTTCAAAGCCCTGACATTTCCAACTTCTGTCATCATTTTGTCCACATCTCTTGTTCTTTTGAAGCAGACTTTTGTGATGGGGAGTGCCCCATATTCACCTATACAAAAGATGGAGCTCTGACCTGTCAGGAAAATGTATAGTTTGGAGAAGGAGCTGACATCCCCTGCTGGAAGTCAACACAGGAGTACGGAGGAAAACTTTGACTGATGTTGAGATGGTTGCAATACCATGAGGGAATCATCTGATTTGTTTCCCAATTTATTTCCATAGCCACAATTTTCAATGTCCTTTGCAGAGTAAAGGGAAGACCTTATAATATTCCAAATAAAAGAAATTAAAATGTGTGACTAGAGCAAAGACTAGAGAAGAAACAAAAAAACTCTTCCCTTGATAGCATATAATAGGAAAATTAAATAACTATCTCCAGTGACATGAAGAAAGTTGGCCAGGTCCCACAGAGACCTTATTAGCAGGTGGTTCTCAGAGTGATATATATTCCTTTCTTTTAACAAAAAAAATCAAAACAAAAATGATTTGTTCTGGAAAAAGATTAAAATACAGTAAAATATGCCTAATAAAAAGTTTTGTGTCACTCTGTTATGGTCATTTTGATGATAAATATTGTGTTTTGATAAGATAACACAGCATGGTGATTATTCTGATCAATATAGAGATCATTATAATCACTGGTCATTAGTAATTGCTAAAATAGATCAATCTCGGTGTGATGGATTCACTTCAAAATTGTGCTAGAGTCTGAAAGACAAAACCTTAAAAGGCCACAACACTTCTACAGTTTTCTTTAATTATATATATTAATAGTAACACAATGACAAGAGGAATACAACTATTTGGAATGCAGCCTCACTTTGTTTATTTGCTGTATTTAGCATATAAAGTATGTGAATCTATCCACGGCTCAAATATATATAACAGCGACAAACACGGCCACAGAGGTGAGTGTCACTGTGTTCACGCACTCACTAACTGCGTTAGCATTTGGCAGCATTAGCATGTACCATGCTTTCAGAGCTGGTGGAGACAAACCACAACTAGGAGGAGGAGGAGATGGGACTTACATCTGCCAGGTGTCGACAGACGAGGGTTTTGACTCCAAATGGAAACTGCCGCTGATCTGTGTCTTCTGGGTCACGTAGGTACAAACACAAGCTACTAATTACTTCACCTCGTTGACTTATTTAGGCTGATAACAATGCCACTGTTGTGTTTTCAACGTTCTCGCTGTCGCTCGCCCCAAGTGGCCAAAAGTGAGTACTGCAGGTTAAACGTTGAAACGGCACTTTTGATAAATCCTTCTGCAACAAACGGACCCTTTGCACAACCGCCGTTTCGACGGGTCAATGTGTGAAAATCCCGGGTGTAAATAATCAAATTATTAATGAATGAGTTCCACTTAGCTTCTGGTGCATGCTCACTGTCACACAGTGTCCTGACTTGACCTGAAGTGAACTGAGACATGGTTAATGAGATTGGTAACACCTGTGTTGTTTCTGCTTAAACATGTCAGAATGGCTGCTGTGCAGATTGGATGCCAGTGTTTCATCTAATACTATGACCTGTGTGTACTGCTGAAGAGAGCTTGACAAAATGATTAAGTTATCAACCCACATTAATCCACATATCATGCTCAAACTGCGGTTGAAGTCCAGCGTGTTCCAGCATGAAATCAGATTCACTGACTTTGTGATACTAACCAAATGTGTATGTGCACATTTAAGCAGCATTTAATGGTTAACTTAACCAGAATACGGTGGTATTCTTGACAAGCTTTAATCATATTAAAACATGTGGGATATTTTCCTGATACGTGGTAAATCAGTTGAACATCCTGTCATGAGTTTTTTGCAGCAGTGGACTTAATACAGATTCCATTCATAATTAGACTAGACACGGTGACATATAAATAGGATTTTAGTGCTTTTCTTCTCAAAGTGCATGTACACAATTATCCCATTCACCTATTCACATGTATTATGCCCATTTATACACTCGCAGGGGCAAACTGGGGTAGGTAGATGTTGAAGACAACCCCTCTGCCACTACTACTGATACACAGATGCTGGCAGTAGCATTAGTAAACCATGTTTACATCACAAGGTCAATAGTGTCAGTATATCATATCATATTGGAGTTTTTAGAGCAGTAGATGTAATGTACATACACTTGATTAATGAATGATCTAACAAATGATAAAATTGGTAAGATGAATGAAACATTCTTTGAATACTCAAATATCATAGTCGAAATAATATATTTTACAGAATAAGGTCAATAGTCACAGTACTGTTCTTACTTAGAATACTGTATGTTGAGTTGTTGATTAATGGCTGTGTATACTTTTATAGTTTTTTCTTGAACAACCCACTCTTAACCATATGACTACACTGTGACATTTAAGAGGAAATGATTTAACCTTTATTTAATCAGATTAAAGACCCATTAAGATCTATCTATCTCTCTTTCTATCTATCTATCTATCTATCTATCTATCTATCTATCTATCTATCTATCTATCTATATTATATTATATATTTGAACATTGTCCATAAACAATAAGCCTATTTCTTAAAGTATTATCGTTTTTGGTGGATAATTATTATTTTTTTGGTAATTTTGCTGGTATAGGAGCAATCTGCTTTCAGTCGGGAAAGTCTCTGCTGATTCATCTTGATTTAGACCTATGTTTGTTATTCATGTAATATGCTATTTGTTGCTCGCACAGCCAGAGAGGAACGCTGTGGACATAAACAAAAACAAAACAAACTGCAACGATATTGCTGTTTTTCAGCCTCTGTACACAAACTGTGAATGAACTCAATTTATTAAATGTACTTTTCCTAAAAATATTAAATATAGTTCAATAATGAAGGAGCAGCCCGAGCAATAGTTTTTCAGGGGGCCCACAAATTGGTGTGAACGTTCTAGTCTATATTGAACCATCTGTTACCAAACACACACACACACCAAAACAAGTTCGGCAAATAAATGGAAGCGAGGAAGGTAATTTCACAGAGGGATTTGTTTTACTTCTTTGTAACATTAATCGCAACAATTTAATTCATTTAAAGTGAGAAATGTGGGACTTATTTCGGCAGGATTTTTTCCACAGCATGGTAATGGGATAATGATGCTAATAGCTCAGGCTGGTCTCATGAAATTAAGTAAAATGAGGAATGTCTGCAAATGCAAATATGTATGCGATGCATAAAAAGTGAGGCAAATGCATTTTTTCAAGGGAAAAGAGTGGGTGAAGGAAGGAGGAAATCCTTATGGTTGCTCTTCAGCCCTGAAATGAGGGAGTGTGATTAAAGTGATGCATAAATGTAATCAAGTAATATCACACAAGAGGGAGTTCTGTTGTCCTGAATAGCAGCATGGCTGTGATGCCCTACGACCACATCACAGCCGTGCTGATACTCACTACAACAGCACTGCCTCAAGAAAGTTCTACAAACATTGTTTTATGCTACAACAGTGAAGTATCCTGTTCATTCTCCTTGTCCTATTCTGACCACCATTCATAATTTACTTCAAATGCAATATCTGGAAAAATGTCTTTTCTTTGTAATGCCTGGATCACACATCCACACCAATACGTTTATGACTTTAGTTTGTGATTTATCTCTGTCATTGCCCTGCAATGGACTGACAAACTGTCCACAGTGTACCCCACTTTTCACCCTATGTCAGCTGGGATTAGCACCAGCAGGATAAAGCAGTACACTATGAATGAATGAGAACGAATGTAGATTGAGGATTAGGTTAATTGGACACTGCATAGGGAGATTGGCTCAGCACCCCCGCGGCCCTCATGTGGAGGATAAACTTGATGGATGGATGAAAGACACAGAGAGAGCGAGTGTAATTAACAATTATTATTATGACATTGTGAAGTGGATTGATACTACAGTTGAAATACCCATTGTTGTTCTCCTCAATATCAGCACTTGTGGAATGTTTCTCTTCCAATCAAATGATTTGCTTGCAACTGTTTGGAACTATCTGTTTTTAGTCACGCGTGAATGAAGGTAAATAAGCTGGTAGTTCTCTCATTTTAACAAGACACTCAAATCATTTAACTTATGTGACAGCAACAGCCTAAACACATCCTTGTCTTTACCATAAGCTAATTGACTCAAACGTTCTTCTCGAGTAATACTGTGTAAGAGCCAAGCTTTACAAGTGCTATTTCTTTTTTTCTTTTACAAAACATAGCTGTAACCCCCCCCACCACCAGGTGGTTGACTACATTTCCTTTTTGTTGAAGTTTCTTTAAAGGTTATGGGCTTCAACTCTATCCTTATGAAGTTGCAAACTTTCATTGGAAAGAATGGAGAATTAACATAATTTTAGGTGACACTAAATTGTCTGACCAAGTTCCCTGAGATGCAAGAATAACTAGTGGGGTGAATGGAATTTGTATCTTTTGAATTCCAGATGCATTTTATGCAAATGTACAAGTAACTTTAGTTCACTTTTATCAAGGACGTCTCTGCAGCTTTTTACCAGGAATATTTATTAGTGGCTATTGTTTCCGTCTGAGTCAGATGTGCCGTGTATGGTGTAACATATTACTCTAATAATATATTAGAGTTGCTGAAAAAGAACATTGAATTGAGCTTTGCAAATGACTGCTGATTAGTTTATTTGTTTTAATTTGAATGTTGAATTCACACTAAAAGATTATTGACTGATTTCTGGTTGTGGTCAAGTTTTTATTTCTGGCTTAAATCAGTCTGACTTGTGACTGTATTGTTAAGGAGAGACGTTTTAATAGGCTTGTCTCCAGCAGTGGCCTAAATGAAAGTAAGCATCACTTAGTTGCTTTTTGGACATAGGGATAACTTTGATATCCTGTTTAAAAAAAAAACAAAACATGCAAATTCTCAGACATCCCCTTGTGGCTATGTGCTCAAACATAAGCCTTGTCTGTGTCTTTTTTTTTTTTTCATGAAGACAGCTCAGTGCTGTGACTAAACAGTGCACACCACGTGTTGTTAGGAACATCTGTTTTGTATTTAGCGTTTCCCCATCAGTGGCCTTGCAGCACATGAAACACAGCAGTCGGACACACAGAAAATAAAAGTGAAAAACTGATGGCACTTGAGTTAAACTGCCCTGGAAACCATTTGCCTTCAGTATGAGCACTAAACTGATATCCATAATCTATTCCTGGACACAGTTCATATAAAGCAATTCCGAGCACTTTAAGATGATATAAGAAATAGAAAATGTAGCATAACAAGAACAGGGGCCATAACTGGACCCTGAGCACACATTTATGTGACCAAGAGCATTTACCTTAGCATCAAATGGCTCTGTAAATTGTCACTGTGTTGGTCAGAGATGTTCTACTATGCTGCTTACCAAGGTGGAGGGTGAGGTTGACAGAGTTGGGATGCTGGACGCCATAGAACATGGACTGGCTCTGCCACCATGTAAGCTCATCATTCCTGTGGAAGTCTGTCAAGAGGCTGGAGTTGTGGTTCAGCTGTGGGTCTAATGCATCACAGTAGTGGCATGAGCGCGTTGAGCCGGTCTGCATGCAGTATTCCTCGGATGGAGAGCCACACACGTTGGACACCTCCACAGTGCGATTGAAGGCAACGTTTTCAAACTTGGGCATGCAACGGTTTGGGACACCCTCGTCATCATAGCAGGAGTCCATTGCAGCCCAGACAAGAGGTTGGCAGTGGAGATGAAGAGAGATTAGAAGGACCAGGTGAGGAGCGCTCACAGCAGAGGATGTATCCATGTCTACACCGATATCATTCACACATCACACAGAAACTCTCCCACTCAAATACTTTGATGCAGAGATGTGAACACATAAAGACCCAGATTTCAGTCAAATAATCCAGTGACAGGAATCCAGTATGAGAGCTTTGTGTCTTTGCTCTCTCTCTCTCAGTTCTGCCTATGTTTAGTCTCCAACATGTGTTCTCCCTATGTGGAATGAAGTTTGTGCAGGAACTGCTTTCACCAGGGTCATGCGGCAGACAGAGGCGGGACAGGGAGGAGTGGGGGTTTGAGGATCAAAAAGGGGGAAAAAAAAAACCATCTTTTCTCCCTCTGCTGGTCAACATAAGCACCGCATAACTATTCCCTCTGGGTGTTTAGATGATTTGGCCACCACAATCCAATTTGACCAGGAAAATACATCCAATAACATTATTTAAACAATGCAGTAGTGAGGTTATTGCACCTCTGGGCTTTCAGGTGGTGAGTGCCAAAGCACTTGCATTCACCACTTATATAACACAGAATATCAATGATATGTTGGTGAATGTACTTGGCAGTTGGCCCCTCAACAGAAAGGTCTGGTAGATGCTGACCATGGTGATTCACAGTGGTGATATTTCAGCAGACACAGGTGATAAAATGTCACTTATGGGAATTTCTTGACATTAAGGGACTTTATTTATGAATATAGGCAAGTCAGGGACAATATTGATTGTCCTCTCTATGTATTTGTAATTGTTACTGATTGCTTGGGGTTCTATGTAACCCCATGGTTCTGTGGTACTGAGGTACGTGGAGGAAAATCAGGAATATTATACTATATACCAGGGAATGTGACTGGAGTGGAGCTGAGGAATTTTGAACAGTGTGTAGAAAATGATACAAATAACACAAACAGTTATTAAATAATAATTAGAGTGACCTTATCTCTTGCTTCATCTTAATCTAATTTTGTTATATCAGTTTCTAAAGTATATGTGAGGAAGAGGAGGACGATGAGCATGGAAATGATCTTCCGTAGCTGACTTTGTCCTGCCTATTTACACCACTGTATTCTAACGAAGTTAGAGAATCACTGATTGTTTGATTCCACTCGGGCAAAGGATGAGAGGTGGCAATGACAAATATTTGTAAGTTCTGGCTCTACGGGGGGTTTTGCATGTGACCATAGTTTCTAATATATACTTGGATGAAAAACAATGGAGGGAAAAGGTAATCGCTTAGTTTCAACATGCTACTTCAGCACTACATACCACTAAATATTACACACCAGTCCTTTACATTGAGGAGTTTGGGCATCCAGAATATTTTCAACTCTTTTAACACACACCAAATAACATTAATTGGCTAGCTCGTCCAACAGTTTGATTTGAGGGAAGTGGAATAAATCTGAGAATGCTCTCTGAACGTCACTGTGTGTCCCCTAGATCTCCACAATTGTGCAGCTTCGGTAAGAAATGCTTTTTAAAACATTGGTTGTACTGGCTACACACATCTCCACACTGATGATTGGCCGCTGGCCTATCCAATCGTCATCAGTTATCATTTGTCCTTTTTCAGCACTACTAATGTTGTTGGTTTTGTTTAGGGTAATGCAGCTAGGGCCACGCAGTTGGTGTAGTGGTTAGAACAAGGGCCTTTCTTCATGGAGTTTGCCTGTTCTCCTTGTGTGTGCATGGGTTTTCTCCAGGTTCTCTGGATTTGGGTATTAGGCAAATTAGACACTATAAATTGACCGTGTAAATTGAGCTTGAGAGCAAAGGGTTGTTCAGTCAGCTGGGATTGGCATCAGTGCCCCCCCCCTGCAACCCTCATGCGGAGGATAAAGCAGTAGAACGTGTGTGAGTGAGTGAATTTTGTCCAATGTCAGTCCCTTCTCCCTCAATCTGCATTTTGGAAGCTATCTGGCTAGACACAGCTACACAGCTGCATGAGGGCATTTAGAATGCAAAACAACATTGTGATGAATGTTAGTTCAGCTGAGGAAATAGACACATTTTTCAGTCCCTGGGAATGTTACACTGTCAACATACAGTGCGCATCCGTTTAGAAATAATGGCACTCTGTAGTGCCAGGTGGCTGCTCGAATGTGGTTGCTCAATAGGTCTGTGCACAGCAGAGGCTGCAGTGTCAAAGTGCAATGAATCTCTTGAGTGCAACAAGTAGTTATTGAGAGTCACAGCCAGCAATGTGTGTTACGCTAATCAAGACAATTAGTGACAGTGCAACCGGTGCTGGATCAGTGTTGTCTTAGCAGTGTTTGAAATAAATAAAAAAAGAAGCAGGAAAGAACACAAGAGGGGGGGAAAAAAAATGTCATTCACAAGACAGATGTGTGGAACACAGAGAGACAGGTAGTGTGGACAGACACATTTATTTATATGCTGTACCTTTATGATCCCAGCAGGGATTTACTGCAAAGTCTTTTCCATATCTCCTTGTGATTGCCTTGATTTATTGGGGATCCATCAGCACTCCAGCAGAGCTATTGCAAAATGGACCACATCAATTTGCAGTGAAATCCTCTGCTGGCTTTAGCTGAGAGCAGACCTGATTTCAAATCTCTTTGGATGGATGTGGATCAGCCATTATGTTAAGCATTGTAATGCCTCTGCAAACAGACGTTTATTCATCAAGCACATTCATTATAGTGGCACCTGCTCGAGAGGACTGTTGGGACAGCATGTTTGAAGGATGTGAAAATAAGCGGTTGTGTGCTTTGACTGGGGAAACATTTGGAAAGAGGAGATATGGTAGAATGTTGCAATTTCCTCCTAATTTTGTCTCTTCTATCACTTGGTCTCTGTAAAGTCACCTAGCGAGAATAATGTTTTTGACTTCAATTGTGGCACGTCTAACAAGTGCTCTTACAGAAAAAAAAAGGTCCGTTACAACAGACTTGACTTCAAAATTGTGGCCACTATACGAGTTGGCCGAATGAGCTCAGCATGGAACCTGCTCCAACGGGGGGGTTGGGGGCTACCAAAGGTATTGACAGGGACCCCCTACTGGTTTTACCCATTCAGTCAAGTCCAACACACACTTTTCTGTGATACAGGGATAGAAGACACTTTTTAAAATCACTGTGCTCCTGTCTTCATTCTTTGGAAGTCACGTGTCAAACATAAGCTGTAGGACACACCTGCAGGGACGTCATGTCCATGTATGTAGCATTAGACAACGTTCTCTCAGTTCTTTGATTTCAGGAAAAAAGGAACATAGTCATGTTTCTGTCGCAGTGTTTCGGGCATTTAAGGTAACAGAAGAAATTGGTAACCATCTGACTGGTTTGGGTGAGATTTAGCTGCATCTTTTAAATCTCCGCCTAAGCCTGTGATCGGTCACAGTTTCAGCCTGTCATGATGTGAATGTGGATGTGACGGAACATTTATTTCAATGTTTTTTTTTTTCTTCATAAGATTACAGAAGGCCTGTTCTAACTTCAAACTGATCTCATCCATCTGTTTTCTCTGCTTTTTTTCCTCCACTCCTTTGTTTTACTTTCCACTCATGTCTCACTCCCCCAGTTCCATGTAATACTTCAAACTCCTGCTCTTCCATCCCACTGTCTCTAGTCATATTCCCTGCGCGCCTTCCCTCAATTTCTCGTCTCACTATCACACATCCTTTCGCCCCAACCTGCCACCCACTCTTTCATGAGGTGGATTGGTGCAGGTGGCTGTCATAACGTGAAGCACGTTGCACTGAGACTACCAGGTACGGCCTGTTTTTTTTTTTTATGATGACACACATCGTAGCGACGACTTACACTTTCAAACTGTGATTTGATGTCACAGCTGTCAGCACGTCACTTAGCAATGCAGGAAGCGCCTGCTATATCCCTATAGGGAACGTAGCATCTGACAAACTAATGAGCGCTGCAAAACCTCCATGTCTTCATATACATTTCCTGCCATCACGCTGCTTTATGAAAGTCCCTAGCCTGACAAAAGCCATATTAACCTAATGTATAGCAAACGTTTTAATGCAGTGAGAGGTTTTTGGTCGAAATGAGGTAAGAATGTAAGAATGAAACAAAACTATGCGGAAAGATTATTGATTGATTGTTAATTGGGTTGCTGCTTTTTTCATTATTCAAACAAGATTTCTGATTCTTTTAGCTTCTTATATGTAAATATTGTCTTTGTTTCTTTGCTCCATGTAAGATAGAAATCATTAAAACTCAATCATTTTGATTTGTGGACAAAACAAGACTGTCGAACCTGGAAATGATGATGTTCTCGACTAACACTGATCAACATTTTTTAACGCTTTCTGACGTATTATGGACCAAACGATTGCTCGATTAATCGTGAAAATAAACGACAGATTAATCGATTATGAAAATAATCGTTTGTTGCAGCTCCAGATACAATCCATATACCATAACTCTGAGATTAATGCTTCACTACGCACAGGCCACATGCTATAAAGACAGGTGTGAGCCATCATCGTCATGTGACCTTTTGGAATCACTTTTCATCCCCAACCAGATATCTGATTGGTATCGTTATTGGTACAAATACAAGGCTGTGATATCGGTATCAAATGCAAAAAAAGTGGTTTCAAACGTCCCTATTTTGTAATGCAGTTTAAGAAAAAACAAAAAAAACATGCACTGTTGTGTACAACAGTGTAACATCCACAATGAAATACAGATGTTCACATTTTACTTCATCTCTGGTATATAATATATATTATGTCAAAATAACCAAAAATCTTCTTCTTCCATTTTTAATCTGATTCTTGGAACCATATTCATCAAAATACCAAGCTATAACAAATAGAAGAATGGACATAATCTATAAGACTTATGCAGTTTGAATTAAAATAAAAATAGATGTAAGGAGCTGAAAAAAAAAAAGAAGAAGTCACAAATGTCACTATTCACTATTCAATTCACTCTCAGCCAAATAATCCACGGTTGTCTACTTCACTTAGATTTGATTCCATACATAGGATGTTTACATTTAATGACTTTTGATGTGAGCGTTCAGCCGAATGAAACACAGGAATGCTTTCAAACTGTCACAATGACAAGTCCCTTTGTTTTTCAAATGTGAATGTGAATGTGAAGAAGGCTGCCAAATACAAAGTGTGGGCAATGGTAAAAATGCTCAATAACATGCCTGTCACCGCTAAACAAGGAAACAAACTGTCATTTTATTTTTATTTTTTTATTGAATTTGCTTTTTAGATGTGACTGGTAAACATTGTGGTGATCCTTGCGTGTCCACAGCACTTGGATCCGCCCAAAAATGAAAATAATACAAACAACAACAAAAATATCATAGCATACAAAAGAAAAAAAAACGAAAAAAAAAAAACACTATGTCATGGTTCAGGAAACTTGATCAGATTGGATCCAAATGAAGACCTGTGACCAAGACAGAGAAGTGCATCAGTCTTCGACAAAAGGTCAAACTATAGCAGTCAATAAAGTGCAGGCAGTGGGATCAGGCACCGTGACACTTCACAAGTTTCACCCACCCATGATAAACCACATATAAGGTACAATCAAAAAAAATGCAGCATACAATATGACTAGATGGTGGACGTTGCATATAAAATGCATTACAAGCAATAATCCCATTGACACTCTAACGCACACACTAAACATATGGGTCAGCTTGTCTGCTGTCTTTCTGTGAATCTCGGTAACTAATGTTTTCAGTTTAGCTCAGGATTATTGGAACATAGGCTGACTTTACTTAATCACCATTATTAATGACTGAATCATAGCTTTTAGGAATTGTGACTCTTCCTCGTTGAAAGCAGGACGACAGTAGTCAGAAGAAATCTTTGATTGACTGAAATTGCACGTACCCTTCAGGTTAACTCAGTGTTATTGTTGTTGTTGAAATGTCTAGTGACTCTTGAGTTTTTATTTTTTTGTGTATTGTCATCTCTTTTAACTTAAGGCAGACACTTCATTGACGTAATACTCTTAATGAAAATAACCATGATCATAGACTAACCAATTAAAATGAGTTTAGATGAGATCTTGCCTACTCATCAGCCACCAAAGGCCACAAAAAAGCACAGAGACTGTCATGATTGCTGTCTTTAACTGTTGCCTGCTGTGCTAATCACCTTTAATAGAGCTTGTCTGCTTGAATCAGCAACTGACTAAACATCATTAACTCAAAATGAGTCTAAATCAGCACTAGCAACAATTTGTCATGATAAATGGTGATGTGTTCACTTACTGGTAAACCTTTAGCTTTTGATGAGCTTATCCCGAAAACTATTAATTTTTACTTTGACAATCTTGTGAGCAATGTGACTTTCCCCTCATCTTGTTTTGTGTATGCAATTGTTAAAAGCACCTAGTCATTGCTACAGTAAATATAATTACAGTTTTCTTTTCTTTCGATTTTAATAATGTAAGTAAGTTACTTTTGCTCTTGAGTGATTGGTCAATAATATAATTAAATTGCTATTTTAATGAGCATCATGTCACGAATAACTGAGTGAGAATTTAAATCCACTTGCAACTTCCAACAGGAGAGTCAGTGTGTAGACGGGTGACTGGGTCGGTGAGGGCCCGGGGTCAGGAAACACACCCGGCACATTTGGTGGGTTGTCGTTTACATCACTGAGGTTACAGCAGGATACGTGGTGCTGAGTTTAGAGAGAACCCACAACCAAAACCAGTCTCTTTCATTTTATGCACACAAGTCATTTGACTTTTTTTGTTCTCTCAGACTCAAACAGAGCTTGTCAACAGCTGAGTGTTTTTAATGAGCTGCATGAAGCTTAAACCTCTGACTGTAAACCCTGTAATTAGTTGAGCTGTGGACTGAATTTTAAGCTTGATAATTCAGTCTTCCTCACAACACTGCTCAGAGGGACTTCTGTTTGAAGTGAGAAGTTTTGATTTGAGTTTGGATTTTTTTTTTTTAAATAAACAACACTTTTCCCTCCAACACAGCTACAGATTCCACTGGTTTTTCAGGAACATTTTGTACTCATCCAAATGTTGGAAGTGCAATGTCAGTGGGAAACAATGCGCACGCCACCCCACGGCTGCCTGATATAACTCATCCCAATTTTTTGTGCTATAAAGTGCTCTGTATTTTCCTTGTACGGTTTTTGTCAGTTTCCAAGGCCGATGTAAAACGCCAGTCCGGCGGGGGGGGGGAGCACTGAACAGCATAAACAGATCGATTTAGAGAGTTCTTCAAAACAGTTTCAGAGTTCCAAGAGACATGAAAACAGGGTGATGTGACAGTCCAGCACAGGGGTGCCATTAAGTGGAGAAATATTTTCAAAGATTTAGGGAGCCAAGAGCTGGACAGAGGCCCTGTAACAAACCAGGGATTGAAGTTATTTATTGTGTCTGAGCTGCTGTTAAGCTGTTGTCAGAGGCCATGAATTTGCGGCTTCGCCCCTGCTCTTGCATCCTCCAGTGATCCCGTTCCTTTATTGTAATATCAAAATGACACATTTTTAGACTGACAGCAAGGTAGACCATATTTTCTTATCACTCTGTCCGCCCATCTTCTTGAAAGCAACCGCTCTTTACTCATAACACCCCCTAGGTTTAGTAATTAGTGGACTGTTGATTAAAAAAAGGGCTTTAGAGAGAAAGAAGAAATCCAGCAATTACCAAGCGTATTAATCCCCTTCAGTGGCTTCATTAGAATGCTCCACGTACCCTGGCTTCAAGTTTTACATTTAAATTTGACTCTGAGATTTTACACTGCAATTTGCACTTTTAATTTGTGCCTCCCATAATTGGACATAGCTGCTTTGTGCTTGAGTTGGTCTGTAAGTGGACTGTTCTGAAACTGTTCTGTTCTCTAGTTTTAAAAATTCTTAAAATTGCGGTGCCTGAGAAGGTAGGACCCAGAGGCCGTGTTTCCAGCGAGTGGAACAGTTTGGTTCAGTACAGTATGTAGTTTGGTTGTGTTTCCATTAGCAAGTATACCAGAATAACCGGCCCCAACCATTCCATTTTTTGGCGGGCTTCCCTTGGGATACCAGAGTAATGGTATGGTACATATGGTCATCTTGTTGAGACAAACAGCCCCAAACTGAGCAGAACAAAACAGAGCTGCTTGTCGGTTGTGTTGCGTATGATGTCGTTGCACTCCGTAGCCGAGGGCTTTACCATTCCAAATTACCGTACTGTACCAAGCCGCACTGCACCATGACGGAAACATCACTAAACTCTCTTCCAAGTCACCATCACATATCAAACATCTCACTTCTGCCTGGCTACTACTTGCATGAGTATTTAATGTGGAGGGTGGAAGCGAGTAGTTCTGCGAGAAAATACAAAGAGATTATGCCGGAAGTCGGCAGCTTGGGTGTAGATGGATGAAATGTTCCTCACAGTGTGAAAATCTCCAACATCGCTGACGAAGGGAAATGAACTGAGTTCACTTGCACTAATGGGTGCAACCCAAACAACATCACCCCATCGCTCTGATCCAGCTAAAAGTGTGAAAGTCAAACGGTTCCTGTACATCATACTGAGAATGCAACACTTGCCCAGAGTGCATTTTCCATCAAAAAACAAAACAACAGCATTTAGATAATGTGTAGGCTTGTGGCACTTCTATGGGGCTGTAGATATTGATTTTGCAGATCAGTTCTCATACGTTTCTGTAGTGCCTGCAGGCATGAGCTGGCATATCCAGAAGAAAAGACAAAAACACATGAAACTTCAGCCTGTAACCCCCTATAACTATGGGGTTTGTCTGTTGTGACAGATAAACACAATCCGTCCGTGATTAATAGCTACACCTTGGGCTGTTTTGAGGTGCTCTATAAATCATGTCATCATCTTCATGTAACCATCTCTCTCATGTAATAATTTACATTATTTGAGATTCTTGTTTTGACTTCGACATATCCCACATGCATTATTTACACACACAAGCAGGTTTCTACGCACATGCAGGCAGGGAGATTTAATGGCTATTCTGCCTTAGATGAATAGAAAAGAGGAATGTGGGTGTTTATGGGCAATCTTTGCAAATTTGACCCCAGTTGTATATCACGGCAGCCCACCCACACACAGTTCACACACACACACACACACCACTGAGCACAGTCCTTTCATGCAGTTTCTGCCCTTTTCCGTCGTTCTCTCACAACATGCACATTCAGTGCAACATTTAACTTTAACACACAAGCATGCACACATGCACAAACAAACAAGACACGCGGTCACACACCAGGCTGTACCTTGAGGCGAGCAGTGTCTGGTTAATGGAGTTAGTGATATATCCAATGGGTGCTCTGTTCATTTAAAAGTCAGTGGAGGGAGGACAGGAAGTGGAAGGCTACAGGCTACAGAGAAAACTGCAGCAGTAGGGGACAGGACATATGGATGGGAGTGTGAACAGTAGGAGGAAATGACAACATGAATCCCACATCAGGGCTATCACTGTACGGGGTGAATGGGTGTGTTTGTGTGTGTAAACAAGGCCATGCTGCCACCCTGAATAACAGTGAGGATCTCACACCTAACCACAACAGTGCTGTTTGTCAGTATGCTGTGTGTCGCACCTGGTGCTATTATGACCATGAGCCATGCGATGACCAGACACGGAGAGTGGCAAGAGAAAATAACTGGCCTTATCCAAAGTGCCCAAGTTCCGAGTCCCGAGTCTGAAAATTGCAGGGGATTAGAGCCTGTAAACTTAAATTAAAGCACCATAGTGACCGAAATGCTCCACTTACATCTGAGTAGTGCAACTTAATGATAATTTCAAAGTAAGTATTATGGTATTATCACTGGGGACATTAGTTTTAAATTCTGGATTGTTGTTATTTCTTTTCCTGTTTGATATGCACCCTCAGATTCCTTCAGGCCTAGTTTATAATGATATAACAGTGGTGGCTATTTATCAGGTAGTGCTTTTCCTTTGTGACCCCTGAGAGACCTGTCTCAGTTTGGTGACTGCAAATGTGGATATTTTGGTTGACCTGACAGAGGTTGCTTCTAAGGCCATGGTCCTCAAACCTCTGGTGGAAATACTGTTCTACTGTGTGTATATATATATATTAAATAATAATAATTAGAATCACCTCATATCTCTCGCTGCATCTGAATCTTTATTTTCTCAGGTGGTGCTTGGTACAAAATGCTCGTCTTTCATTTTTGTGTACCTTTGTTCAGAATGTCTGCATGCACCAAACATACTGTTACGTACCTGTTTCCGTATTTTATGAATAGCACCAAGGTGGTAATTACTACAGATGTTCATGCATGCTGGTGCTTTCATGTTTTCTGTTGGCGTGATAATTGGTCTACTTTGCCAGTTAAGGTTGTGTTCACACCGAACAGCCTGCTTTCGTGTTTTTGTGTACTTGGATGCATTGTTTAATTTCTCAGCTGGTTTAGTTCTCAAAATGCACAATAAAGTGCTGCAAACATCATTTCCATAAAGATGGCATTCAGTGATACATGCGAGTGTTTTACCTGCTTTTGGTTATGTAGCAAACAATTAGGAAATGCAGGTGCCTGTGGCTATAGAGCTAGGACAAGTTTGTGGTTCCTGGAAAAAACACTATTTCCATAAACAACAACACCTTGTGTCACAGTGTCACAGTCCGTAATCCATGTTGAAATGTTTATTCAAGACATATGACACCTGCTAATTGCATATCATTCAAACCTTTTCTTTTTTTTTTTTTGATGTAACCTTTTCAAATAAACAATTGCACACTTTTTCTGAGAAGATAAAGCACTCAATCTGCATTCTATGTTGGTGTCGATGATGCTGAGGGGAAATAAATACCAGTAAGTGATGCTGATTTTTCAAATGCATGAAGTGTAAAATCAGTACTGTGTGTATGTATTAAAGTCAAACTGCACAGGTTATTTTAATCCTGGAGGACATCTGGCTCACTGCCACTGCAGAGTTCTAGGTGAAGTCATAACTGTTGTTTGTGTGTGCGCGTGTGCGTGTGTGTGTGTGTGCCTCGTTTATATGCGTCCGGAAAGGTAAAGGAGGTGGCGTATCGATTTATGTAAAGAACTGCTTTATTGAATGTCTACTTAACTCTTCTTCAGTGCCTAATGAATGTGACTATATGCTGTGGATGCATGTGCTGAAGGGAAAGTTCGCATCATCTCTATTGGTATTAACCCCTTCCCAAATGTGCAATTAATGATTCTCTGGGGGGCGGGGGGTTAGGAATGTATGGTAAACGTATGCGACTCTGAGCTGCCTGTCCTGGGTGACCTTAACTTAAACTGGTTCTCTAGCATTTCAAACAAACTCAAGGAGCTTAGTCTGAAAATTAATAAGTCCGTCATGGAAAGGTTTCCTCTCTGTTTTATGAAATCGCCAGGTGCAACAACACAGGCTAGACTATGTTGTTTTTGCCTTTAGAGACCTGAAGTAAAAGTGAAATTAATAAGGACGTACAAGTTCAAGAATAAATGCAAAATTCCAGGTATTTTTTTACTCTGAGATCATTCATTTTATTCACTGACGTTTCACGGCCCCACTCAAGGTGGATCTTTTTGAAACCTGCGTGTCGGTATTGTGTCAATTTGCGTAGTCTGTGGGTGTCGTGGGTGTTTTGGACAAGTGCGTTGTATAAAAGCACACTTTTGATGATCTAAGCACTTCTGTAGCTTGAATCATTAAGGATGCAGCAGTGGACCACTGGAAAAAGTCACCCTGATCTCAAATGGACGGTAGAAGCGTCAGCATATATCAGTGTGCACCCTCATACTTGGCTTCACTTTCATTCTACACCACTGTACACTCATACCATCACTCCATCAGTTCCCAAACTAATTGGCTTGTTTACTCCTCGCCCTTTATTTTAATTCAAGACATAACCTCTTATGTCTGCATCAACCTGTTATTGCAGTAAACAAATACACCGTGTTGTTGAGATTATTTTCTGTCAATCGGTGTAGTCACAAAAAAAAAAACCTAAGCTACATTTGCTTTTTGTAACTCCATAATCTGCAGGATATATGCAATTGAGCTGAGACAGACAATGCACTTAAGGCCCAATCAGGTGGTGTTGTCGAGAGCAGGCACACATAATCCTGGAGCCACTTTTAGGGTGAAAACAAAATCCTGTGAAAGTGCCAGCGACTAAGTGAAAACACTACTTACACTGAGGCAAAACAAAAGCTGCTTTCCATTTTGTGTAAAAATAGAAAAAATAATAATTAACATGCATCCATTTGTTCCTTGCTTCCAGTAAAGGGGAAGGAGAGCATACAAGGAGAGCTGCGGCTACAGGCCATGCACAGAGAGGAAGAAAGACCACATGTCTTTCATGTGTATTCTTCAGATATTTTATCCTGTCAAACTTGCCACCGGTTAAATAACAGTGTTTATGTTGATGCAAAAACTGATGGTGACACTGCTGTTGTCCATGGAACTATGTTTTAGGGCCTATTCACCCCATGGTTCCTCTCACCGTGTCAGTCAACTCATCCGTTGCACTCTTGAGCAACAGCCTGCAACTCAATCCCTCCTGTGGACATGAGTTGATTAGACTTGAGGGCAAAGAACAGAACCAAGTCCATTTTATTTTAAGTATAATGAATCCTCAAGGAGCTTCATTACATAAGCACGCCTCACTCTCCATCAGCTGCGTTAGAAGAAACCTGTGGAAGAGATATCTCTCTTCCAGGTCCAACAGATACTGCATGTTTCCATGTTTATAACAAGTGTAAACCCAAGTGTCAGTATACAAGCGTTATTGTTTGGGTGCCAGCAGCCCCTTTTCATAGTATTTTATAGTATATTCATAGTACTGGTATTTGCTTTTTGCTCACTATCCTGAATATGTATCATAAATATTTATATTGTATCTTGACTGAAGTTCCATTTGCATGAACTTGGCTCCCTCCCTTGCCGTGCAGTCTGTGGATTATTTGTTCTGAAAGTGACACGTCTGCTGACACAGTCCTTGACTTCAATCTTACTTTAACTTTAGAGTAATGGGTTGCACTCAGCTGCACATATAATGTTTATATAAATCCTGCTTCACTGACTAATATTTCATACAGGGATAACAGTGTGTGGGTGAGGATGAAGGGCCAGCCAAGATTACACTATCTGGTTATTTCCACAGTCCAATTTGTCCATTTGTAAAAAAAAAAAAATCTTAAAAAATAATTGTTAACAATACGTGCAGACACTTGACTGAGTGACCTGATACTGCATAACATCTGCTTTATATCATTTTGGTTTAAATTAGTGTTCAGTAACAAACAAACGAAAATATGTAGCATATATAAATATAAAGTTATTATATAAGCAGTATTAAACTGTCAGTGCCTAGTCCAGGCTGAGATTTAAATATTTTACTACCTCCTACTTGTCCTGACTGCATGCACAATGAGTCAACTGATAACCAGGTGCACTGCTCTCAGGAGGAGGCAGAGGAGCAAAAGCACTCAAATCAAGTTCGTTTCTACTCTTATCAAATATTGATGTCATGCTTGACGTAATTTCTTCATGACGGTTTCTATTCGACAAAATGTTACATGCAGTAGAAGAGTAGTATAAAACATGCGTACATTCTGCGCCTATGGCTAGAATCTCAACACACTGTGGTGTTTATCTTCTACGTATAGTAGCACTAGAAGTACACAGAAGTGCTGGTTTGGTGCAAAGCTGAGTGAGAGAAATAGAGAAATATAGAGAAAAGCCATTGACAATATGCAGCGCCATGGGTGACTTGTGGCTTGTGACAAACTTCTGTAAAAGGCAGCACAACAGATAATTGACATTTATCTTCTCCTTTCGGTCTGCAACATAAACACTTTCTGTATTTGACTGAGCAGACACACGGTTCACTGGACTGTCATTGTTTTGTTTTTTTTGCTCTGAGCTTGCAGTCTACACACACACATGGTATTTGTGACATTGAGATTGTGTCCCTAATATTAATAATAATTAAGTTTAGTTTTTAATTGTTTAACGCGTAAGAAAAATCCATCCATTTTCTACTGCTTTATCTTTATGGGGGTCAAGGGGGTCCTGTGCCAATCTCAGCTGACACAGGGGGCGATAGGCGGGGTATATCCCGGACAGAACGCCAGTCTATCACAGGGCCACAGAGACAAACACCCATCCACTTACACTCTCACACCCACAGTCAGTGGCCAAACTGCATGTTTTTGGACTGTGGGAGGAAACCAGGGAGAATATGCAACCTCCATGAAGAAAGGCCCTTGTTCCGACCGGGTCTCTTGCTGCAAAGGCAAGAGTGCTAACCGCTACACCGACTGTGTGGCCATACGTAAGTAATCAAGTAATCTAAACGTTTAGTGATGTTTGGCTGAGCTCAATGGTGTAACTATAGGTGGTGCAGCAGGTGCAGCCACAGTGGGGCCCCCATGGGGAAAGACAGGCCTGCCATTTATAATTTATGCTGTGCAACGGAGTTCGTGTTCCCCACTGGGGCCACCTGTTAACGACAACTGAGCGCCATGAGTCCGCTCAGTTCCATGTTGGAGCCTGTGTGGTGGATGAACAGTGGAATCTCCATGCGTAAAGATGAGCTCTTTCGGAGACAAATGCTGGAGCGCATTTGTGAGTGAACGTGACACTGACAGTGGCGACTTGCAACCTATCCTCTCATGCACGCAGGGAAATATTGGGACCACTAAACAGTGGAAAATCTCTTGCAACCTCAGCCACGCCATCCAGAACAAGCTCATATAGTCACAGCGTGTTCAGCAGCCGAAATAAACCAAGAACCTTCTTTTTTTTCAGCAATTCAGCAAACAAAATAAGGCTGTTTACTGCAGTAAAAGAGTCATGCGATGTGGTTTATGCAGATTGTCTATCGGATATGTATGGTGCTGTTTTTTGAATAATCAGCCTTCATATTACTATATACTTACAATTGATTGTCTATTTATCAAGTATGAGTGCCATTATGAAGTTATTGCACAAAAAAGTCAGTGGTAATTTCAGCACTATGGTGACATGGAAGAGCTCCTCTACTTTTCCAATACAATAGCCAAACTAAAATCCACATTGTTGTGTAATATATACTGTATACAGTGAGTGTGTGTTTGTTATTGCACTGGGACCCCATCGTTACTATGTTACGCCACTGGCTGAGCCGAATGCATTTTAAGTTTTTTTACTTAGCTGAGTGTGATGGCCGCCATTTTCTATAGGAGATACATGAAAAATGTGGCAGCCTTCCTGCCTCGTGGTTTTCACATTATTAATGCTTTCAAGCCTGAAGTGCTTGCACCAGCTGTCTAACACTTCTTCCAGCCTTTAATCTGAAGCTGGTTCTATCGGTTCCTATAAAGAGAGGTGTGACTTATCTACCTGTCAGCAAGAAAACAAATAAGCACAATATCAAACGCTTCTCGTAGAATTTAACAAAAGAAGGATCCTTTCAATGCAGAACTGGCTCGCAGAAACTCGAAAGACTGACTCAAAAAGAAAACACCAAAGGTTGTCGCTGGGGAAAAATAATCAATGAAACCAAATCCAAAATAACATACTGAGGAGAATCCTGGGAAACAGACACAAGGAAAAATAGGTAACAAGATGAACTAGCACTGCAGACTGAGGGTAAGGAGCTTATACAGTATAGGTATAGTATATACGTGGTGGAGCAAGACACACGACTCTGAATACAGGAAAGAATAAATACAAAATAAAACAGGAAGTAACACAAGACGAGATCCACAAGGAGAGAAATTACACCAAACCGATATCAAAACAGCTGGAATATAAATAGAAAAATACAAGTCAGTGTCCCAACAGAAAGTCCCACAAAATGTGTTCAGGGAACAGAAAAACAAACACGTCTTCAAAGGTTTTTTTGAACTGCAGACTGAAGTTATTGTTTCTGTTATGTGTGTTGTGTTGCTTTATGATTTCTGAATGGATTTCTGGAGGCTATTTGAGAGCTTAAAGGTCCACTGTGCAACATTAAGGAGGGTATTATTGCTTAATAATGAAAATAGTTTGGTCTTCGTAGCCTTTGAACAAACCTTATTGATGTATTTTATAGGTATTTATAGGTACAGCAGCCCAAATGGACTAACAAACCAGATTGGCAGTTTTGGCTTTTGAAGTGAAAAATTTAAACTGATCTGATACCGGCCAGTATCGATACCGATATCAATACTTTTTATTCATCAAAAAGTGGGGGGCCCTCCGCGGGTTGTTCTACAGTTCAGGCTACAGGGCGAGTTTGTTTATGTATTCAACAAATGCCTCATTGTGTTAGAGAAGATGAATTCTTGAAAATAGTATCGTTATGAATACAGTTTGCAAACATGAAATCTGCACACACCTGTTTTTGTTCAGAAACAGCAACATAGTACAACACATAACTGTAACTCTAAGGAAACAAATATTTAATAAAAACTTTATTTCTCCCAAGTTTGTTTGTTTTTTTTGTCAGAAAGTGCAAGAGAAATTAAATTGTGAGAGAAAATTCTAATCTTCATCCAACTTTAAATTGAGTTATGCACATATTGTTCGAACCAGACGTGGTGTACAATATAAATAGCCATAAGTTAGGATACGACACAAACTAGGCACCTTTCAAGGTTCACTCACTAGATACTAAAGCACCAGGCATCTGGACCGGTTACATTATCTATATGTGTCAGACTTGGCACGCTGCTCGCCAGAATCTGCGATGATGTCTCACTGTTCAGATGTCAGACATTGTCACAGTTCTCCTCGAATCTGAGCTGGCTTCAATAAAATCTTTCAGCTTGACTCATCTCTGACTCCATCATTGGTCGTGTCACCTGATAATCAAAATCTCTGTAACACCGTTACTTATCACCATTACTATACTGTACGTGAGCTACCTGGATACTCATTGCTGCTTTGAAATGACTCGCCCATGCTTCTTCTGTCTCCGTGGACGCAGTCTACCTCTGAGTTTGTTTGTTTTTAAGCTTGATATTATCTTTTCTCGTGCAGTTTCATGTGTTGATTGAGAATAGTTGCCACAGCTTTTACAAATATTGCCTCTGGGATGTCATTTTCTGGCACAAAATATGTCCACGCTTGGGAATGGGAGGGCTGATCAGAGGTGTTGTTACGATCTGCGGTCTCGCCGTTTCACGTGATTCATTCTTACATTGTGGACCTTTTTTTAAGTTCTGCCTCAGCATGGGAAATGTGAGAATGTGTGCAGTGTTTCCCTCATCATTTCCGTTTCAGCGCCAACAGCCAAGGTATTCTGTAGTTAAATGAGAACTCTGCCACATTATGTGAGATTTGAATGCACACCATATGGACACTCACAGTTGGGCAGAAACAGCTCTCTACATTAATTGCATATTGGGGCATTAAAATGTAGTGCACTATTATAGTGTGGAGTAGTTCAACTGTTGTAAAGTTCAAGCGAGACAATTAAGTGCCATATGTTCCTGAATGATGTATTGCAGGTTAAAGATAATATATTCATTCTTCCCTCCTTTTTTTCCCTCTCCCTCTCCTCTCCCTGTTCCCACTGAGAGTGCAGTGGATATACAGAACACTTACCAGAGTTACAGAAGTCCTGTGTGTTCTAAATAGCATTGTTCTCTTCCCCACATCAAGGCCTAATAGCATATTTGAGTCCTGCCCTGGCTGCTCTCCCTCTAATGGTTAAAATCATATCATCCCTCTCTCACCACCAAAGACTTTCACTGTCTCAGTCCAACAATTTCTGACATCCTATTAGTTCACACTCTCCCCGTATCTTCCTTAATGTTTTCATTTCCTCCCCCTTCTTTCCCCTTTCTCTCTCTCTCTCTCTCTCCGTCTCGCCCTCTCTCTCTCTCTCATCTCCTGCTGTAGCCCCCCCGCTGTGCCACTGCTCTTCAGGTTGTCAGATAAAGGTGAAGATCTTTTTTAGAGCGCTTCGCTTTGCTTTTTTTTTTTCATCTTTAGTGTTTTGGGTTTTTTTTCATCCTCTTCTCCTAACTATAGAATTTTTCTTTTTTGAGCTCTACTGGTGGCATTTCTGATGGGGCAGGTCTGGGGAGGGGGCTCTTTGCAGTGAGTGACCTTTGTGGATTTCTAAAGCTCATTATTCCTCATTGGGCTCAGTGGTGCTGCTGTGGGAGTGTCACCAGTCTAGTGACAGCTGCTGCTGGGCCAGTGCACATCCTGGTGAATTTCTTTTCGCTCTCTCTTGCATTCTTGTTCTCCTTCCCTCTGCTCCTCCTTTCTGACCTTTTTTTCCCCAGTCGTTTCACTAACTCTCTCTCTCTGTATTTCAGTTTCATTAAATCCTCTCTATGTCTTTGCACAGTTTGCTCTTGCCTCTGCAAAACGGGTGCAGACAGAAACGTTGGAATAAGTCAGCCCACTTAACCCTTTCACATTTGCTATTTGAGATTATGTCGTGTACCTTGATGACTTCAATAAATGTCGCCCTAAAGATTTTTCCAAACTGTTTTTAATTGGTGTTTCCTGTTAGTATTTACCCTGAATCCCTGGTGTGAATGACAGCTGGTTAGCCGGGAAACATATTTCAGTCTCTGTTCACATCCTTAGTTTTCAATTACACAACAGCAGCTTCAGACAATAGCGATCATGTCATGCAAGTGTGGGTGTCTGTAGACGGCAGCAATACTGCACATGTACCCTTATAAGGATGTCTCAAGGTTAGAGCTTTTCTGTCATGGCTGGCAAGAAGAGAGGTCATTCATCTCTGCTTCAGGGTCACACAAGAAAGAGTGAGAGAGGAGAGAAGATTTCTTCCTTTTAAACATTATTTAACACCATCCGTCTGTATCAAATGATATTTGAGCCTGTGTCGCACTTTATTACTGAGACGTCTTTTAACAACAATCATGGTTGTGTTGTAATGCATCAATATGTTAGTGTGATATCATTCCTTTACCCGGTAACATGAGTTACTGCATTGCTCCATCATGATTGTGTGTGTGCAGAGAGAGAGAGAGGGAGGGAGGGAGGGAGATATCTTTAGGTGTGTGGTGATAATGACATTCTGTTGCAAATCTGTTTATTTTTATTGTGAAAATCGTTTCTGTTTCGTTAAATCATTCATATGTGAATATGCAAATAACAGCAAACGAGTCAGGGAGAGACATATTTTTGTTTTTGCCTCCATGTTTGCAGCTCTGCAGGTTGACTGCTAATTTCTGTTTCAATAAAACACGTTTAGCTCCCAATGAAACTTGATATACCATTGAAAGTAACGCAACTTATTCATTTTCACACCAAGCAATGTGATTACATTCTAAAGGATGAATATGTAATAAGTCATTTAATACACTTCCTGATGAACTTGCCCAACATGGTCCACAATGCACAATCAATACATCGAAGAAGAGCAAACATTATTTATTTATTTATTTAACCTTTATTTAACCAGATAAAAGACCCATTGAGACCTCTTTCACAAGGGTGACCTAGTAAAGTAAGGCAGCAGCACACGTCATAGTTAATATAAAAAAGGGGGATAACCGTTATAAAACAAAGTAACTAGACAAATAAAGTGCAGGAGTTATGGTTGCAGTAACAATTTAAGAACACAGGCACTGTTCAATGGATTCCCATTGTCAGTCGTTTAAGATAGAGCGGAAAGCTCCCAGTGAAATAATCATCTGATATACTGATATCACAAGCTTCCAAGCTCTGAGGGCGAAACTGTAAAAGAACATTTCTGTAAAAGAAACCTTAATTTAGAGACTTATTGACAGTCATCTTCTAATGAGTGGTTTGCATCTCTTATGTTAAGCAAGTGATTTCCAGCCGCTAACAAAGTAATACAATTAATTGTGTGGAATGTAGGATTATACATATTATTTCAGTTAATCAAACTACAATAGGGGAAACCTATTGTAGTTTAGAATTCGAACTAAAATAGAATTAAATCAAAGCAGCCGCCATACAATCAATATTATAAATTAAAAGAAACAATCAACGTCCATTCATGACCCCGGTTTTTCAGCTTAGTTTGAAGCGATTTAATTAGCAAAGACGATTGAGTTTTCCTGTCACTGGTTGCCGCAGACCAGTTTGATGTATCTAAGTGTCTTAAAGATGAAATATATAGTAGCTCTTCTGATTTTCACAAATGAACCTTGGATCACCAACAGACTTGGTCAAATGGCAGCTTATGACCTCATTAGTGACATGGGCTGGGTTTGTTTTAGTACACTCACTATACATGCCATTATCTGATGTATGCGCGTGAGTTGACTGTCACTTAAACTTAAACCACAAGCCTCATGGCCCCTGATGGTTTGGTGTATATTGTCATTTGCAAATGAAATGTGTGCATTCTGAAAAAAACTATCAGCACAAAGCAGTCGGACCTTGACATATTCAGATATAGGAACTATTACTATATATTTTTACTAATAATACTATGTATTTTTACAATTATGGTTCTGAGGGATTTAAAGGATGGCGAGCAGTGCGTTTGTTTCATCTGGCAATGCGCGACCTTGATAAACATCCCCCGTATACTCGGAGCTGAATGAGGTCAACAGCATCATATTTTCAGTGTCAGCTTAGTGTATGCACATGAAGCGATCGAGGGGTCAGAAGTTCAGAGGTCAACAAGACATCTGTGGTGGAACAGCCATGAATAAATAATGCGTGATACATTCAGAGGGTAAATGCGCTCACTCTGGACAGACACAGCTGATTAAATTTTCACGTGGCATGCATGGACACCTCCCGGATCGTCAGACCAGATTTTTTTATTTATTTTTTTAAATAAAGAAGCTGCTTCCCGTGGAATCAATATCAGCACTGGCCACACACCGCTGCACAACACCTGGGGGAAGGCGTCCCCACTGCAGGTGCTCCACGGTGTGCGCGGCAGATTCTGGCATGTAAACACAGCAGCTGTAATTGCTCGTCATTGAGATTCATCGGCCAGTTTCCGCTCCACAACGGCCAGATCCATCATGAAAAGCACTCCTCCTAGTGATTGTGCGGGAAACAGACTTTGATTTCTTCCTGTGTGTATCGGGTTCGCACATGATATATTCCCAAACGTCCTGCGTGGCACAAGAATCCAATTAACACATTGTTAAATATAATGCTGTCAGCACCTTCTGCGATGAGGGCGCCCTTAGGATAAGTGTGACATAATGTAGGTGAAACACTGTGGTAAATACACCTTAATTAGTAAAGACGTACCATAAAGTTGTCCCATGTGTTGTATTTACTACCGGGTTGCAAAAAATATGTAACATAATGCATATGTAACACCTTGTTTTATCGTATGTTACTGTGATCGGTGCATGTTTAGATGTCAGGAAGTATCTGGAAGTTCATGTTGTTGTGTGAAAACACATCCCACCCCTGGAATGCTTTCAAAAGCACATGCTTATTGGTAAATTATTTATAGCATTATGACAATAAACAGCTTGCAGGAGCTAACGTGACTTGTCTTGTGGTGACGTTAATGCTAGACAAATTTCCATGCGCTTTCTCTACTCTACAAATCTAATTTGTTCGTCACATTTGACCTTTAGGACAGACTATCCGCACTTTAATCTGCGCACAATGATGTCAAGGCAATGCGCGTGTCATCTGCATTTGTTGCCGTGGTAACACCCTAGGCGTGTGTGTACGTTGTGCTTCAGCCTTTGGTATTTCTCACTGAAATATTCATTGCACCAAATACCAGAAACGCCCGAGATGCAGCCATGTTTCATGCCACAGTTGCAGCTAATTGTACAGTAGATGTGACCTCACTGTTTTAGTTCTTCTCCAAGTGTGATGTCACCAGATATGATAATAGAAGGAGAAGAAAAAAATATAAAGATTAAAAAACAACATTCGTTTGGCTTCTGCACGTTTAAACACATTTAAATTTGTTTTAGTTTATACTATAAAAAAAACACCTGTGCAAAGATTAGTTCTAATTTCTAAGACATAAAATGAATCAATGCAAAGTATACAATATAAAACACTACATAATACATTGGATTATAAATGGCCAAAGCAGCATATTCTGAAACTCATTCATTTTTATTAAATTGTAATTTAATAATGCCCTTTTTTCTGTAACCTCCCTAGCAGAGGAAAACAAGTCACCACTGTGATACAGACTGAAATAACTTCACTACAGGATGGATTACCGTGACATTTGTACAGACCAGATCTTTGTCTGATCCTCCACACAATGCGTTTGTGACAGAATGACTCTTAGATGTCCAACTTTCCGTCTGATTTTTTTGTAACCTGTATACTGTGGTGTAACGTGCGCGCCGAAGTGTGCGTTGCATTGCGTGTCGCAGACCCTGGTATACTTGCGTGTCAGGGTCCTGTAGTATTTGACTTCATCATCGGGTGGCCGTACAAGTTTGGACGCGGGGAATAGGACGCATTCCTACCAAAAAAGGTAGGAAATGACCTCGGATGGACGGGGATTAATACTCCACCTACCTAGTGGGGTAGAAATTCAGTTTGTGCACGGTTCCAAAGCCTGCATACGGTGCGCGTTGGGTCCTCGCACGTGGAAGTGTACCAGTGCCTTAACTATACAAAGTTCACTCAGACCCATATTTTCATATTTTTAGTGCTAATTCATGATAAACATTAGCGTGATGGACATGATTGCATGTTGTTGTCCGTATTAGACATCTTAGCTGATGCCAGCATTTAGCTCAAAGCACCATGGTTGGGAATATCTTGTCTTGTATTCCCTTTTTTGCTTTGTCCCTCAGCTATTCAGCAAACATTTCTAGCCACTCTGCAAACCTGGCAAAGCATTTTAATACTGCATACAGTCTGTTAATACAAAGCAAGAGGTTATGCCAAGACGCTGAATGCAGTGAGTGAGAGTGAGCAGAATATGGACTTTTTGTATGCAAACAATAAAGCACACTGAGTCTACAGTTAACCACATGGTCTCTGGGCTTCCTGTGTTCTGTTTGGGCAGACTGCAGTCGTTATGTTCTCTGGACCTGCACTACATACAGCAGATGCCAGGGAAATTAAAACATGATTAGAGGGTCTGAGACTCGGAGGAAAGAATAGAAAGGGTTCTAATGAAAGACTGCAGACCAGGGTAAACACAGAAGCATGGGGAGATGAAGAGAGAAAATGATTGCGATCGTGAAAGAGACACGCAGTGACGGAAGAGAATGCACATAAAAGAGAAAGGACACATATGTCTGTGGTTTTTCAATGTCCTGTGCATTTCTCTAATGGAGGAGTCATTTTTGAGATACAGTATAACAGACGTCCACTGATTACCTGGGGTAGCTGTTTGGGTTCTACTCTCTGTGCTGTACGGCTCTATGTCTCTAGTGCTGATAAATTGCAATGGTTGGGGCCTTTCTCTGCAAACTGGATCATATTTCATGCCACCCGGCACAGGAAGGAAGGAGGTAGGGCAAGGATGCGAGGAGCAGGTCCTTGAGGAATATGAGAAGGATAAGGGAAAAAAAGGTGGAAGGGAATAAAGGGAAAGGAATGAGGTTCACCAGTGGTGATGATCACGACTGTCCCTAGAATGACAATTTTAGGGCTAAAGCCAAGTGTACACTTGCAGTAGGCACTTTGCCTCAGGGACTAGTGCCTTCACTGACATCCATCCTGATTCAGGACGACGAGTAGGCTGCTATATTTTCCACAGACACTTGATCCATGTTTAATTGGTGGGAAAAGGATAGCGGCACAAACCTGCCAGTGGATGTGTGTTGTTAGAGTGTGTGTGTGTGTGTGTGTGTGTGTGCGCGTGCGCAGGGGGAATGTGTCCTTTATCTTTTTAACCAAAAAAATAAAACCTTTTTTTTTTTTCTGTTTTTATAAACGCTCATTACATGAAGAAATTGGAACAGCAGGTGTTTTAGGGGGAGAGATGTGAGAGATGGAGTCAGCTAGGAATGAACATCTTTGAGTGGGTGTTTGTTAGATGTGAGCAGACATTACTGTAGGCTTCCCCTTTCCCTTTCATTTGCAAGATAGCATCATTTGGTGTGGGACAATAAAGGCACATCTGCTATCAACTACTATTTATGATCACCAATAAAACGACATAATTGATCCTCCTCTTACGAGAGCCGCCAATGAGCCAGTCACCTCATCATACCCTGTGCAGACGATGAAAAAAGAGGTGAAACTAATTGCTTGAAAGCATCGTCCCTATGGATCTGTGATGGTGGCATGTCAACAAATTCAGGGAAACTTCAATCCCTTAATACTGAGTCTGCTTCATGTGTCGCAGATAAGCTGGCTTGACACGGACACACACACACACACACACAAAAAATGGCCTCCTATTTTCTTCTGTTTAAATTACGTGTTGCACATTTATCTTCTCTCACATCTGTCAGTCGACTCTCTCTCTCATGCATAGCCGAGGCATGCTGAGCAGTCACTTAAGCAAAAATGACTGCCTATAAAACACGCGGGGAGGCCAACATGGCTGCAGGCTCAACAATTTCACTCTTATGTCTTTGGAATATGTGAATATAAAACAGATATAATTGACTGTAGAGGCTGCAAATGAAGAGAACATTCATTTACTTCTCTGACCTCTAATGCCAGATAAAAGCCGAGTTTGACGGGGCATTTGTTCAAGATTATTGCCGGATGAGAGCGGAGTGAGAAGCATCTGGAAGGAGGGAGAAAATAAGTATGTAATTCAGATAGTTCAAGGAGGAAGTCAGAGATAGGGCGAGTTCAGAGGGAGAGTGCAGGAAAAGATAGAGGGAAAGGGGTTAGAAAGAGTGGGGAAGATGCAAATGTCCGGTGTCGATAAGCAGGAAGCCAATCTCGTGTGACACATATGGAGCGGCGCGGAGAAGGATCTCCTTTAGCACGGGCCTTATCTGTGGGACGACCCCTCCTCAGCCTGATTGAATGACTAATCTCGTGTTCTGACAGCATAACAATGCTGAAAGCACATAAAGACAAAGACCCGGGGGGAGGAGATGGAAGGAGCTGGTCAACCTGGGAATGCTGCAGGACATTTGGCCCCAGGATACAGGCAGAGAGACTTCCACATGGAGAGCAGAAATAAAGTCAACGGGTAAAATGGCAGAGCGATGGCACTCTAATGGCTGCAGACAGTGGTTATGCAGAACAGCCTCCCAGTTGCAGGATGGATAAGTGAACATGAACATTGAGTCATTTGTCACGCAAATTTCCCCACGGAGAGTCACCTGCAGCATGTCTGAACTCTCCCCTACCCACTGCTGCCCGGCAATGATTTTCTTATTTATGCCTCCACAAGTAATTAGAGTTCATTATAAGCACTCCTGATGCAATTACTTAACTAATGAAATCGAATTAAAAACCTGCAGTTAACTGCCCCAGTTGTTTTTGTTTCCTGCGGTGGCATTCATACGTGCTATAGTCAGGACCTATAGATCGTTGGAGGAGGGACAAGAACAAGGAGGAGGATAGGGAGGAATTAATCCAGCAGCTGGATGGAAAAGAAGATAAAGTTCCTTTGTTTTTGTAACAAAACTAAAGGAAACTGAACATTAACTTCTAGATTATGATGGAATCATTACACAGCTGCAGTTTTATAGTTAGCATAAAAAACACCAGAGGCCAAGATAACCAGATTTTTAGGTTTTGCACGAATTAGACTGCACACAGTGGATCATACTAACATCCATCCATTTTCTGCAGGTGGCTGGACATAGGGAGAAAGGCAGGGTACACCCTGGACAGTTTTTTTTCCACATACAACTGAATATTATTTTTTCAAATGTGATAACCCGTTAACACCTAAGCCTAAAATGTCTGAATTTCTCTTGCTTATTTTAACCATAAAAGGGCCAGAAAATGTCCTCTGGGTAAGTGTACTGCATATTAAAATAGTTTCTTAACAATTTCAAAAGGCTTTATTTAGAGAAAAACACCAGATTTTGTGTGTTAAATTTGAAACACACATTTAAAATAACAGTTGTTTGTCTCAATTTTTTTGTCTCAACGTCCAAACAATGAAAACTATGTACAGGCGTTTTTTTCCAACTCCTCTCCTCTATTGTTAAAGGGTTAGATTTACTACTTTTAATGATCTTGTATTAATCAGAGCTAGTTAGGGAAAACTAGATTGACTTGTTCTTGACTTTTGGTGTATCACGTCATATTTTCTGCGGACTGAAAGTTGCACTGCGTGGTTGGCCAGCACTTCCTCGTGTTTTACTCTTTAATTGTAGGTTTAAACTGCCGCCCTGTTACCCTTGATTGATTGCTCCCTCCCTCAGCTCCCACAGGTGGAGGCTAATTGTTGGGGTTGCCAGCACATGTGTCAAGTTATCAAGACCTACACGATAAATGAGTCCAGTGTCACAATGTTTCCGATCTTGAGGAGGTCCTGAAGGACGAAAATGTCATCACTCTCAGTAAATATGTGAGTGTGCAATAGGACTTTTGATGAGTACATTATATTGCTTCGCGTAATTCTCCGCCGTGGTAGCCTCCTTTCCTTTCTGTGTTGCTGGTCACTGTGTTGAGCCAAATGTCGCCTTGAGGTTGTGGCTATAATGGGAAACATCAGGCAATGGGAGGCATTAACGTTTTCCCATGACCTCCTTTACAGTGTCTCATCCTGTTTCATTATGTTAAAAAAAAAGCACTATAGTTGCAAAGTTGGAAAGGCACGATCAGCAATAGCGGGTGTGGGATTGAACTTAAACTTTGCCAGCACTTTCTCCTCCATTTGTGTGTCTGGGGACTTTGGTTGCGGGTGATCTAGGTTCACCGGTGCAGCTGTCTCTGTTGCCTGTTAATTCATTTCCGCAAACTCTTCCCGGGTCAGCCCCTCTGCAAAGATCCATCTACAGAAGTGTGTGCTCCGGCCAGGTTTTTTGCTATAATTCATCAAAAGCTAGTGCTGTCACTGGGCAAAATCTTGAGAGACAAGAACTCAGACTTTTCAATACATTTCTTGACAAATAAATGTGCTCTCAAATAAGAGCCACAGACATGCCTTAAAATACTCCCCCCTTGTCAAAAGAGCATTTTGGCCGTCAAAGGTGGCAAAGAGGAGAGGGTTTTGAGCACCAGCAGCAACCCTCCTCTGCACATTGTGACTGCCCTGAGGCAAAAATCAATGGCCTTGCTTCTGGGATCTGTTGACTTACTAATTAGGAGTGATAACTGACAACTGCGTTGATGTGACTGCTCACCTACAGGTGTCTCAGCTTAAATGACTTCACTGCATACATCATCGCTGGACTTGTTACCTCTATTTGTTTATTAAGTTTGATTCCTTTCATTCATTTTAGTCATTTTGAGCTTGGTTGTAAAAAAAAGTTGCATTGTTTCGTAATGATTTGCCAACGCTAAGACTGAGACAAGATGTGAATTAATGTACTGTAGGTATTCAAAGTGGAATGCAAGTAGGTTTAGACAAGGTCATTGCAGCAACCAGACATCAGTGTATACATGGTTGGGGTGCGATAGGGGACTTAATTACTTGAAAACATAGCCAGTGGCATGTCACTGAAGTAGAAGTTCTTTCAACTACCATATTCAAGTGTAAAAAATTACACGCGCGACACTCGCACTTAGAGGAGTGTGACTGTGGACTTGCATCATGTTGCTCCCAGATCTCGGCGTAAAAGAGCAATGTTTTATTTGAGTCTTAAGCTTCTCCCTGTGTGGAGATAAGGAGCCGTGTGGTGATGCATGTTTATAACCTTTGATTTGAGCATATTCACATTCAAGAGCGTTGCCGCAGAGCCAGCCATGCAAGACACATTGACTTTCTGTGTGCAGACCATACAGCTCTTTGATATGACCAGACATGAATCATAAAAGGACTATTGATTTCAGGAAAGGAGCGACATTAAAAGATCATAAGGGGGGGGGGGCTTAATATGCCATTTATGAGAAGATAAATGAAGCACATATGTTTTCAGTCATATTCCTCTACCATTGTCGAAAACGCGTCGCTCAGAAAGGTTTGATAGATCTGCTTGATGATGCGTAGTTTTTACTTACTCATGCTCATCATGCATAGTAAGGCTGACCAAAACAGGACTCAAAGAGTCGGTTTCTGTAGAAACTGACAGTCTGTTCAACTAGATTCTTTTGTTGTGCATGAATTTTGGTTTTACCATTACATAACCCCCCATTATATAAATATATATATATATATATATATATATATATATATATATATATATATATATATATATATATATATATATATATATATACAGTATATTCATATTTTCTCCTATACCTCAGAGTTTATTTATTATTATTATTTTAATATTATTTTGTTATATTGTTTTCAGACCATGCTTTATTGATGTCCTTTGTTTGTTTTTCTTGTATCTACACAGGAACTCTGTTCTATTCTATTCTATTCTATTCTATTCCATTTGAAAAATTGTAGTAGACCGCATTGACACAATTTTGATTAAATCTTCAAACCCTAATAGACGGTGCCAGGGGGAAAGCATCCCAGACTTTATCAAAGTCAATGATGCCTTTAAAAAAACAAATCCAGTTTGTTCACAAGCTCATCCTCAGAGGGCGGCGTGGGTCAATCCCACCTGGCACACCCACAAATAAACCATTCCTCCAAACTAAATATTTATATTATGTATGTATGTATGTGTATATATATATATATATATATATATATATGTATATATATATATTCTTTGGCGTTTTTCAGCAGTTAGCGTGCATAACGTTGCCTCCTGCTGTTTCCTTTGCATACCTTAGCTCTGTTCTCGGTTTCTTCCTCTTTGGTGGTTTTCAGCAGTCGGCGTCTGTAATATCACGCCAGTGCTTTGATCTGGATTTACATTACATAAAATGTACTGAAATTTCTCTGAGCGCCAGAGCTCTGTAGTCATTTTTTTTTTTTTTCCAAGTGAGAGGACATTTAAAAAAGCATTTAGCTCATAAATACTGCCATCTGAAAAATCTGTGTTTACAATAAATGCATTGTATGTGCTGATGAATGGTCTCTTTGGCACATCACATTCTCCTACAGACGACAGCGTGATCTCCTGCATAAACGAAGGTGACAATGGATGGCTTCTGTTCACAGTCACAGCTTTAGATGATGCATTTGAAAAAAAGCATGCACGAATAAAACTACTGCTCATGCAAAACCTCGGTAGAAAACCAGCTTCTCAAGGCTTCTTTTGAGGTGCAAATGTCCAGATTCTGTGTTTGATGATAATCAATGTTATTAGAATATAATCTAATATTAAAATAATCCAGAAATAAGTATCCTATTTTTTGCCCAGGTGCTCTAGATTGAAAGTGACAGGTTAAGATTAGTTTTTTTCAACAGTTTTTTGAAGTTGTGTGGTGATTTAGTCAGCCTTTGAGCAGGATTACTCATATCTGACTTCTTATTTGATTGTAATTTAATGGATCAGTAGACCCATGGATCTTTGTCAGCATGACCAAAGTGCAGGGGTTGTTTTCTTTTTCTTCTAATGAAGAGTGATAGCTGGCTCTGGCATCGCAGATGACCTTCCTCGATGTTTTAAGACGTGATGAACCAACACGTCCATTCAGGTTTACTTTAGCTTAGAAGTTAGCACCAAGGAGCCAACGTCCTGTGGTATAGGGCTGTAAACTCCGAGTCGATTTATTGCTCGACCAAAATTCTGATTTTTTTTTTTTTTTTGTTAATTTCATACAGTCTATGGTTAATTTCATCAGGACGAAAGTACCAAGTGCTAATGGGGGTATTTTCAAAACACCCTGTTTCACAGGTAACAGCATGTCTTCAGAGAACACCCCCCCTTGTTTTAACTATTTTGGATTAGCCCAACCTACTAGAGACCGATAGATTAAAGAACGTCCAGTGGTTTTATTTAATTTTGAGATTTCCATTTTAGGCTACAGTCAGTCTTCCTCTAACATCAATGTCAAAGACATGGCAGCATTTTACAAAAATAGATGGCGGGAAAAAACTCGAATGCAAAGTTTGCATATCACAGCTCGACCACAAACAAGTCATATCAGCCGTTTTGAGTATATGAACATATCATAATTGGCATATTTCAATGTTTTAGTCTAATAATTGGTGATTAGTTTTATAACTGCAGGCGCACCCGTCTATTTGTGTCTCAGCCGCGAAGCTGAGCTCTTATGTTCAGTCTCGCTCTGCACGAGGACATGCACAGAGCATCCAAATATTCCTCAACAGTCCTTGTCTTGATATCACTAGTTGACTTATATATTTTCAGAAATCATGGGCTATGATATTGCGCAGATGCACATTATGCAAAACGCTGTCCGACACAGATGCACGTGCACGCGAAGCGCTTTCAGAGCACCCCGCCGATTAGTCGATTTTCAGTCGAAATTTCAGGGCTTCCGTCGGTCAAGAATTTCTTTAGTTGATTCCAGCCCTACTGTGGTTTAATATCTTCTGTTTCAGAGGAGAGTTCATTCACAGTGATCATGCATGCTAATGTTGGAACCGGAGGCGTCTGTTCTATTTAAAGACGGCAGTATTTAAACACACGATTAGATGGACAAGAGTGTAGATGTTAACAGTGCGCTAATCACACCTTCTTTCCTCTGATTTTCACAAATGAGGGATGAGAGGACAGCGAGTAGCTTAAAATAACTCTTGTTACATTAATGTGGGGGAGGGGGAGTTTGCTGCTTAGTTCAGATGTCATTAGTCATTCCCCAACTTTGCTAACACCCCTATACCTTTAAATGATAAACTTCACCACCAAGTGCTGGAATGAGATTGAAGGTGTGGTTGTGAGTCTAATAATGAGCTGAACACCGCCAAGGCTATCATTATCAATTTCCATGTGAACATTAAAGTCGCCAACTAAAATGACTTCATCTGTGATAATTAAACGGCCCGAGACGTGACGTGAAAATGCACAGTACAGATTGGGAACTCGGTGCATTATAACAAACAAACTTGGCGGTAATGTTTTCCAAGTGAAGTGTGAAGAAGTAAACACAGCTTTGAGTTTATATTTAGGCTTGATTAATATGTTCGAGTCAAAATGGCCCATCAAGGAACGCCTGAGAGGAGTAAAGATTCAATTGGTTGTTAGTTATACATGTTATCTAATGACACTAGCCAGGTTTCAGCAGAACAAAATAAATCAGTATGATACGCAGATGATCACTAGCGCGGCATTCTAATATTTAATGGTCTGCAATCACTTCCTATTTTGTTGCACTGCTGCAGTGGTAGTGATTATTTATGTATGTATCACCAGTCCTCTGTTTAGTTTTCATGTAATTAATTTAAATGTTTAGGGACAGATTCACTCTATTGGTTTTTGGTTGGGTGACTGCTCTAATGGAAGCGCAGAGAAGCATGTGGAGTAGACAGCCACACTCTTGGCTCTCCTCACCTCACGTCAGTGCTACTGGGCAAGAGGTGGTGTCTCTCTCATCATTAATGCGTTCTAGCTGTCAATCACCGACTTTATATTCGATTTATTCTTACCTATTGTGGCCTTTTAAATACTTCTGACTGGTTTTGTGTATATGTACAATTAAAAAAAGGCATTTTCAGCTTTTAATTAAGATAATTGTTCAGGTTATCGCTAGTTAAAACCAAAGTACTTGTAATTAAATACTTGGAAATTAAACATTTGAACCATAGAGTGTAATTGGAGAAGTTTTTTTCTTTTTTGTCACTTTTATGTTCCATTTTTTTTTATTTTCATGTAGAAAATAGATGTCCATGAAGGTAATATATGGTTCCTTGCCCGTTTGTAGTAAGAAAAATATATAAGAATGTACAAGAAAACCACAAATAAAGTGAAAGGCTATAAGACAATTCACCAAAATGTACACACTGCAGCTTTAACTCGTAAACGATACAAATCATGCACATTAACAAGCATTATCAAGGTGCACCAACTCTAGTTCATTTGTTTTATAAAGTTTTTTTTTTATGTGGGTTATGGGCACACATTATCTTTTACATTTGTTCTCCCATGCTTTAGGCTGCACCTGGTGTGTCGACCTGCTTTTAAGTGAACAATATTATGAGCTTTTTCAACTAATAAGTGTGGATTTCAAGAAACGGGAGCTTTTCCTTCCAACATGGAAGGTATGCCATCACCTCTAATCACACCGGGCCTTCCCCAGAAAGTCAGCCAATTATCTGCAAAGACCACATCATTTTCTGGACACTACCTCGACAGCCGTTGGTTGAAAGATGACATGCGGCTACACCGGTCAATGCTGGTTAGAATCATTTTTGAACCACGAACAAATGATTTTATTTGCCAAAAGAAAAAATGAGCTCAGACACCTGATGTGCTAATGAGAGCTCCATCACTGAGAGCCAGTGACATGAGAGCTCATTTCCACCGTGTTATCTAATTTACGAAGCTCTGTGCAATTAACAGGTTATGGAACACTGTCAGAAAAAAACAGGAGGCCTCAAAGCTCTTTTCACAAATTATCGGCTGCAATATTTTTGTCAGCATTACACAAGGGTGTAAATGTTATCAATATTATTACATCGTATCTCATCATTCATTTGAGCACAGTTCACCAGTTCAGTGTTAATTCAGCCATTCATGCATACATGCACTCATTACAGGGTATGTCAAGAGAGACAGAATCAACAGCAACACTGATATAAGTGTGACGGGCTGCAAACTGGTTGGACTATGACTGAAAACACAAAGAAGAGGAAAAGTTTGAGAAGTAAATTCTTCTGCCCAATAAAAACCCCATTCATTCAGCAGTCTGACACCCTGATGAATGCCCTGTTGCCACCTTTTCAGTAACTATAAGTGTCAGTTTGATCTTTTATTGTTCAGTGGAGGGCCCAGCACAGGCTATAAAAAGCACATGGTGGACACACGCAACATTTGATATATTTACCGTGAACAGTATTTAGTAGCACATTTAGCATGAGGTTCACACTTTTTTACAAGGCAGACTATCCGTAGACAACTGAAATAGTCATTCTCAAGGCCTTTCATAACGTGATCCTGTGTTGATAGAATTTCCGTAACCTTTGTGACCACTTCTACTCAAAGTTTCCTCCATTGTGCCAAAACCTGCGAAAAAAAAACCTTTCTTTCTGTCTCTGTCCATGGTCCTGAAACTATATTCTTCTTCTGTTGATATGGAAGGATAATATTTTTTGCCATTAAATAGTTTTTAAACGAAACAGCTGAGGTTTGGTTTTTCATTACTTTTAACATTAATGTATACATTATGCATACTAATTTTCCTTTGTATGTGTAAAAGTAATTGAAGATACTCTCTTTTTTGTCGTCCAACAACTTTTACATTACAATAAGTGAGCAGACTTTACTAAATCTTTTTAAAACTTTAAATACAATTTAATTGTACTGATTTGTAAGCTGCCTTAATTATATTTATTGCCAAATATAATTTCCAAAAGTCAAATGTGTTGACGCATACATTTCTCTGCAAAGGCAGAGTGGATGGGGAAAAAAGAGAGTGGGAGGTTTTACTAAGTTAGTGCAGTACTCACTACTGCAGATTCAATATGTTCTCAGGCTGAAGACTATTTTGATTAACAAAAGTTGTTTTTTCGTGTGCTCAAGTCAGCTTTGTTCAAGGCATATGAATTGTCTTGTAAAATTGTATAAGCTTTTATTAGATCTTTAAAAAAAACAAAAAAAAACTTCAAAATATAGACAGTGCACAATATTAAAACAAAAGCCCAAACCAAAATAAAACATACAGTACAGAAGCTCTACCAAACAAAACAAAAACAGCCAGACAAATAAGATCAAGCTGAAGCTGAATAAACTTAATTCAAACATAAAGTGAATGACCACAACTTCACCTCCTGTAGCTTCAGTGATTGAGTTTTGTTTTAGGTTGGGAATGAGTTACAAAGATTCTCTCAGAAGCCTGGCATTGCACGGAATCATTGTTAGCGAGAGGCATTTAAACAGAATATTAGGCGACAGGTTACTTTACAGGTAGCAACGTAACCCCGCCTCCGCCTCAGTGAATGCAGTCGGAGATGGCAGACTTCACCCCATTCACACAACAAGCCTCTGTCGGCCTCTGTTGCTATTGCAAGCAAGTGCTGCAGCACACACACACAGACAGAGCCACCAGAAACAATACTTCAATCCCACTATGTGGGGTGAAGTAATAAAACTCAATCCACCCTGAAGCTTCAGCCCTCTCCAGGTAAATTCTATTTCTATTATTTATGTGCACGTTTTACCTATTTTGTGGGAACAAATTAGTATTTGGTGGGAACTAATTCACTTTTTTCCCCCATGTCATGTCTGGTGGTGCTGTAGGATTAAAACAAACAAAAACAAAAAACAACATAAAAGCATATAGGCACACATCAGGTTAACAAAGTCAATTGTATGCAAATCAACAAACAAATACAAATCTTACCTGCGATCTGTTTAATGCACTTTATGCAGATATCACACTTATGGACATTCTCTCGTTAACTCAGTCCCTCATGTTTCTCCACGTTATTCTATTCACCGCGTCATGTTTCGTAACAGGGCCGCTGCAGTTTGGTGAAAGCACCGCTCTGCCATAATGTGCGTGAGACGATTTAACAGTAAAGCTGTGTTTGAGCCACAAGTCTCCAGCCTCGCACGGCTGTTACGGTGGATGGGGCCCGACTGTGTGATGAATATATTGACACTGGATGTAAAAAAAAAAGGGGGTGGGAGAACTTGATAATGAGGCATTGCATTAGACAGCTACGGGCGTGACACGCTTAAAAGTGAAGTGAGAGAAAAAGGGGGAAGGGGAGTATAAAATAGGACATGACAAGACTGTTGGATCTCCACTTATTCTCTCCAGCTGAGCCGTAGTTTGATCGCAGCACTGGGACTAATTTCTTGGCACTTTTTGGCTGTGTGCCTTTGTAGGCGGGCAGAGGTTTTAGACGGGGAAGTTGAACATTATTTCCCTTCAGTCCCTGGCCCTGAGAATTGGGACAGAGAGGATTGCTCGCTGAGTCAATTATGGGGCTGTGTGTGAAGGACGGCCGAACGCTCGTGTTTTACATGTAAGTCTGCGACACATCAGAGGGAGAATTACCCACGGCATGTATGTATGTATGTATGCTGGCAAAATCCTCGTATCAGCTCGCACTTAGACGCCAGACGACACCACGACTCTCCTCGCGCGTTAAGCTATTCAGTTGATGACGCGCTGTGCAGTGTAGCAACACTGCTCCCCGTGCTGCACCAGCAATATCCAAAATGATTAGTCTTTTACGATGTTTCTGAAGGCTACCAGCCTCTCGCTGAGGTTTTTGAGATGAGAGATGCTTCTCTGTGGCCCAGAGGGAAGCCTGAGACGATCACTAATGGATTATAATGAGCTTAATTTGCTCCAGGATGAGTGATAACGCTGTGAGAGCACTGAGGCATGTCTTAAGCATCCATTTTGCCCATATTTAATTCTGTGGAGGTAAAGAAAGAGGGGAGAGGCATTTGAATGAACTCACTTGAACAAAGTCATTAAAAACAGAACGCAATCTGTTTCGATCAACTGCATTAAATACATGTCATCTAAGTGGGGTGACGCTACGTTGCAGTGGCTAGCACTTTTTTTTTAAACATAGGTGTGTGAGTGGATGGTTGGTTGTCTCTATGGCGATCTGTCCAGGGTGTACCCCGCCTATCGCCCTGTGTCAGCTGGGTTGGCACAGCAACCCCCCCCATCCTCATGTGGAGGATAAAGTGGTAGAAGATGAATGAATGAATGGATAATCATATTCCTTTTTACATTTGTTATCGTTACTGACATTAAAATATGGCGTGTTACTATAATTAAGCTCATTGAAGCTGTCTTCATCCATCCAGGCTCTCTCAGCCACACAGGAGCTGCGAAGTTTCTTAATGATGATTGGCTAATTGACTGGTAAGCCAATCAGAGGCAGAGTTGCAGCGATTTTTCAAAGTGAAAGTATAGACATGACGTTTCCATCGTTGAGATAAAAGGCAAGAATGTACGTACGTCAAAAGTTCTAAAACATCTGTTGTGTTTCATTGTTCTACTATTATAAACAAAGTAATGCTAATATCTACAATAATGTATTATTGGTGTCGTGTCTCACATTGTGTCCATTTATTTTATTAAACATATTTAATATTCACTTTTATTATCAATGATTGAACATACAGTTCATACAAGTTTCATGGGGGGTGAGTAAGTAACTAGTCACTTTTACAGTGCAGTAACTGAGTAACTAACTCTAACTGAGTTAGTTTTCCTCATACATGCAAACAAACGGAGGACTTATCTGCTCACCACTTTTTCACTGCCGAGTAACTAACTCTAACTGAGTTAGTTACTGTTAGTTTGCAATCTGCAGTCTTACCATTTGATGTCAATAAATCTTACACAATTGGTCTTTACGATCATAAGTGTGTTACATCTCCAGCATCTTAAGCGCTTTATTATGAGGTAAAAAAAAAAAAAAACAGTCCTCGGTGAGAGTCTTAATGTGATACTGAGATACTGATAAGTAGGTCACAGAAATTTTGATATGAGACAAGTCACAATAATAACATATGTATGATGCCAAGCAAATCTATTAATATCAAAAGCAGAGAAATACATCTAAAATGACTCCAAACAAGCTTTTAGATATACTGTATGTCCTTTAATGTCGAATGTAATACAGTTAATCATGCGATAAGTACAACTAAATGTGTTGTTATTACTATTATAAGTATAAGAGTATTGCTAGTATCATATTCTGTCTATACTCTATCACCACAGCACATGTGGCCTGCGTCTTTGTTTTATATCATTGAAAAAAGACATAAATAAAAATAAATGTCTGTTGCTGGAAATCTGAAAAAGAACCCCTTAGATGAGTGTGTGTGTGTGAGCAACCACCTGTGCTTCACCTGGCACTTTTGTGGGTTTTTTTTTTCACCTGATATAATGGGCCCCTGTGAAGTATAAGCTGTTATCTCTGCGATTTCACAGAGTGTACCACCCCCCTCCCTCAATATGCTGGGGATTTGAAGCGTGATTAGATATGGTAAACGTCCAGATCTGTGAATGCTGTACAACTGACTCAGTGCAACATGTACAGTAATTTGAGGCTGTCACCTGTCGCTTGTCTCGTCTCGCTCACCATCCCGGTGCTCTAATTATTGCATCCTTCATGTGACATGCGGAGGAAGCCACGCCTTCGACGGTGTCAAGTTTCGAGTGGGCAAACACAATGTGCTTTTCTGATCTAATTAATGCACCAATTAAGAAAAAGGAAAACTGGCTTCCCAAGGGCAGCTCTGCCCAGGCTCTGCTAATTAAATCCGGGAAACATGAGTGATATGCTTCGTGATCAGATGTGACAGCTAGTTCCTCGGTGCAGACCGCTACAATAGGTAGAGACACACACACACACACACACACACATTCACACACTCACCAGCAAGTTGAACAGTGGAAGTTACTTGGGTGTCCAGCAGATCGGAGCAAATCTCTGAGCAGGTCTGTGCAAAGGTGGTATCGCTGTGAATGACCTGAAATGCACACACTCGCTCTCTCTCTCTCACACACACACACACACACACATGTGCACACAAATAAATACATAAAATAGAGGACAAAAAATGCAAAAATCATTAATACACACCACATTTTCTCTTTTGTCAATAGACAGCCAATAGAAAGGAAATAGTCAGTTTCCTTTCATTTTCATTCAGCAGAGTAGACAGTAGTGTTGACCCCGAGGTTAATGGATTTTCTTTTTTATTAAAGACACACTTCTTCTTCTTTTTGAGTTTTCTATTATGTTTTTTTACGTATTTTTACTGTGCAAACACGTTTGAAATTCTGACGCTTGTTTCTGCAAACTATTGCAAAATGTATATACAGTATGTGTATATATAGTGCATGTGGTCTAAATGTTAATTATGTGGCTTTATGTTCTGATTCCAGAACATAATTAGCTCGGCTCACGCTGGATTTGCCTTCAGCTCAATATTCCAATCGTCAACACATGTTTGAACTTGTTTTTAAAAGCCCCTGATCGGAGTTAAATTGATGTGCAACTGGGCAGACGCCAAAGTCATGCTTCAAAGACATGCTTCGGAGTCTGTCCGGCACATTTTTTCCGCACATTTAGATGAATCTGCAGCGACTGCGGCCAATCGTATCTTAACCTCCCTCCTTATTTTTTAATGAATCGTCTGACTCATCAGCATCCGCCAACGTTTGCATCCACTTTACAAACTGAGAAGACTCGAAGCAAGTATTGATGAAGTCTCTTCATTCCTCCATAACTTCTAATTAAATAGCACCGCAATTGCCAAAAGGGCAATTAATGAATTATCAGTACTTGATAGCGGCATCAAAAGAGCAGCTATTACAATGAAAAGACAATCTAATTAAAATTCTGTACTTTCCTTGTCTTAAATTAGCATTTCAAAAGAAGCTTGTCGCAGACATTTTTAGTAGTTTATGTAGTCCTGTATGGGTGGTGGACTGAAGTGTGACCTGTGCTGAACTCCTTTTGGGTGAGCACATGTCTGGTTTACGGACTCCTTCGCCGTCATTCACAGCCTATCAGCAGAGGCGATTCTAGACTCTGGGGGACCCCCAGGCAAAGAAGCTATTTGGGGCTCTTCACCATCCCTCCTAACCCTCATCACCGGAACACCCTGAGCCCTCATAGCACATAACGCTTGTTCTTTTTCATACTAAAAGAGTCCAAAAAAATTAAAATAAAATAACCCAGGACTCTGATGGTCATTTTTCTTATGGATAGCATGTTAATCATTACTCAAATCACCAAAAACACAGGCTGTATCAGAACATTTTTACCGGTTTTGCTTCTTCTTATATTCACAGTTTTCAACCAAAAAACTGCGGAGCCCCTTGTAGCTTTTCCTTAGCTTGTGTCTCTGTGGTTGTGATGCTCCTCCGAGTTCCCTCCATGCGCTGCCACTCAAGACGTGACGCTGTTGTCTGTGTCAGCGTCTTCTCCGTGAGACCGCGTCTCTCCAACTCCTCCATCACCTCCCTTGTGCTGTTGTAGGTTTCGCGTTCCCGTCTCCCGATGTATCCTCATCCTCCTACGCCGCGCATCCTCCTATTTTTACGCTCTGAGGTGGTTTTTCAAGCGTCTCAAAATAAAAGTGGATCGGAAAAGTGTAATGGACACCTTTATTCCGCTGTTTACACGTCACCAGACACTGTTGAAAACAATCAGAGCTACAGCAGTAGCAGCAATCGAGATCACTGTTCCAAAACCATGGAAACGCAAAAAGCTTTTGGACTTCTTCCTCAAAGTAGAGGGAGGAGACTTAACAAGAAAAATGGGACGTCGCGAGGCTCAAATTACGCCTCCTACGTAGCAATTGTGCTTTGTCGAAATGTTTAAAAACACCGCTTTTATTTTGCCAAAAACTGGAATGGAAACACAACTAGTGACGAGGTTAGTCTAGTTAGTCAGTGTGTTTTAAGAGGTGAGACCTTTTGTCACAGATCACCACTTTTCTGCTTATTAGTGGGGTTTTAAGGGCCTCATAGATGTCATTGCAAAATATACCATTAGGACCTGGTCTCGGGGGGCCACTTGTTATTTATTAAGGGGGTTTGGACGTAACGGCTGTGAGCTGCGTATTAGGAGGCTTTATGGTTGTCACTTTTCTTCAGGGCCCCAAGCCTTTTTTGACTGGTATGCCTGTCCTGTCCGTGTGCTTCTGCCTATGAAGAATAAAAAAATCTCATTAAAGTGAGACAGGAATCTACTGAGGATTTCAAATGTGTAAATGTTTTCTCCAAGTCAGTGTTTCATGTCATTAATGTGATGAATTGGAAATGCTCTAACTCAGTTGCAGGTCTCAAAATCACCAATTTACACAGACAGTCAAGTAAAATGAAAAAAGAAACATGAAATATTAATAGAACGGGGAGGAAGCCGCCGTGTGGTTATGTGAATGGGACGCGCCCTCTGGCCAATTAGCTTGGCTGTGGAATAAATTGAAAATATTGCTTATGTGATGACATTGGAAGACAATATACGCACACACTATTTGCCAAGTACGAGGATAAACATATGGGTTCGAGATTTAGGTAACTGCTCAGACCAGTCAGCTTTAAAAACATTCAGCAACACTCTGTGTTTATTGTTTTTTTTCTCACACTTACTCAAACTGATGGAACTCCATACACAGTAAAAAGGAAGATTATTGCAGATACTGCATCACAGACGCATTTTGCACACACCCAACATCAAACTGTTCGAGTTAATTGCTTATTGATAGGTTTTGTCCTTCCTTTCCTTTTTGATGTTCCCTCTCTCTGTCTCTGTGGCAAGTCTTTATCTTTTCTTCATTACTATTCTTGCTGGGCATTCTGTGGTTCTCGGGGAGATTACCAAGTCAATTTTGGACCACTCAATAACAACCAGATGTATTTTAAAGCACAGCTACACTGTAACAAAATTTCCCGTTAAATTACAGTAAACTACTGGCAGCTACAGTTGCCAGCTTTAAACTGTTATTCTACAGTGTACCTACTGTGATTTACAACAACAGTTTAGTACCGTAAAGATATTACAGTACTGTGCTGTATGTAAAATAAACATTACAGTATTATACTGTCAGCTCTTTGGTTGCAGTTATACTGTTATTTTACAGTTCCTACAGCATTCCCCATTAACAACTTATTACTGTAAAACTGTAGAATGTGTTCTTCACAGTGATATAAACTAATGATTTAAAATGTTTACATTTAAAAATAAAAATAATATTAATAATAATAAATTAAAATAGTTATCACAGAAATGGCTCAGACAAGAGATGGCCTTACAACATTAGGCATTTATTAAAGCTGAACATTTTCAGTATCTGCAAAATCCATAAAAACACCATTACTACTTGGTTGTCAGAATTTTTTCTTGAACTATGACAAGTGATGGCTAACATTACATTCATTAAACTTTGTATTTTATTTTATACAAATTATCAGCCAATTCAACTTCAATTAACCTTACTGCTAGTTTTGGTCATCCATCAAATTTTTTAGTAGAATGGCCACATGGGGATTCACCGTTGTTGCCAGCTTCCCTGTCTTCTTTGACACCATCTTCCCCTGGCTGGGCTTTCTTCCCCTCTCAGGATTAATCCCAATGAGGCGCCTAAAATGTAATAATAGAGAAAATATGTAAGATAAAGATCATTTGCATTTAATATGGACATATATATTTTTGGCATGTAAGAGCGAAAGGCCGAAAACTTAGAAAAAGCTCTTGTGCATTCAGGGAAACCACACTTGAAAGATGCATTAGGCAGACAACTATTACTGTATGTGTGATAATGTGCCTGACATGTGCAAATGTATTCCTGCAGGTTTTACCACGTATGTTGCAAGTTATCATGTTTTCACTACAAGCCTTCACAGCAAAACTATCTTTAGAAAAAGAAATCATTACATCAACAACTAGTCAACTAACTTTTAGCTACTGTATATTACATTAGTGCACATTTGAAGATACTTTTTAGCTTTTGCATAAACCTGGATAACAAGCGTCTCCCTATAAACTCCCATCAACCGTTTTACTTGAAAAAGTAAAACAACAAATGGTAAAACAGAACCTTGTAGATCTGACAACAAGCCAACTTGTGCTAATTTAAGTATTGTGCTTCAACAGAAAGCTAAACTTGTGTCCACATAGTTGCTAAATGAGAGTATGCTAGCGTATGCTAGCATGTGGCACATACTTTTGACTCAATCTTTTTGGCAAAAAACTGTCAATAAAATGTTAATCCAACACAAAATCACATTAGCATTATGTTGTCTTTTGCAAGACTATATTTACCTTCTTAAGAAAGCCACGGGGACAGGATGGATGAGGGTGTGCTGCGCAGTTCAGGAGAAAATGGTGAGGAAAGCAGCAGGTGATGTCCCAAGTGCTTCATCCAGTTTGGTGCTTTCAGCAGTCCGGATGAAAACTAATTCTTCACCTTTTTGTTATTGTGTCCTCAATCTCAAATAAAAACACTGATGTGTAGGGCTAGTTTTAATTTCACTGAGTTTTTTTTTATTTTGCTCAGATTAAGCTGACCAAAGAGCAAGTCTGATTTAAAAAAAAAAAAACGGAAAAAGAAAAAAATACTATATTATACTGTAAAATTACAGGTAGCTTGCTGTAAATTTTAAATAAATACTGCTTTTTACCGTAAGATTTTACAGTAGCTTGCCGTTAATATTTTGTTCCTCAAAGACATCAGAATTTACAGTATTCAACTGTATTAATGGAAAACGGTACACTACTGTGCAAAATATCCAGTATTTTTACAGTAATTTGTTACAGTGTATGGACACTCACATGGAAACGAATCAACATTCAATAGCGTTTTCCTTGCCCCTTACCCTCACTCCTGTTGATCCATTTTCCGCTCCGGCTCCGGAGCTTGTATAGAAACAACCCAAAGGCTACCAGGTTGTATTTGTCTTGCAGCCTTGAGCTGCTGTACCCAGAGGAAGTGCATGATGATGAGGTCGATCAACCTTGACCCATGATCTCCTTTTACTGATTCATTTAAACCTTTACTATGTTATCATGAAAGCTTTCATTCCACAGTGGTTTTCCCCTTTCACCTCTTTATGGAATAAGATCAAACTACAGCATCAGGGGATCAATATGATAAACCTGTTTATTTGTATTAAATGAGTGGACACACATTCACAGAGCTCACAGAACATGCTCTGTAATTGAAACACGTACCTGAAGGTTTCCATTTGTAGCCCGACTTCACAGATGGCTTTCTTCAGAAAAATACCCAAGTATGCATACGACATGAGTATTATGTTGATGAGTGCATTTTCCCTCAGTGACATTTTAAGTGCTACATATTCATCATACTTTTGTTGTTGTATGCTTGTGCCTGGGGACACCGCTCTTTGTGGATGAGAACTATTTTCTCTCGGCAGAAATTCGCCCGCAACCTTATAGTTTCTCAGATTTCGCCCTCTGAACCAGATGCCTGAGCGAGGCAAAGTAAACAAACCCTGCATCGTTTTTCATCCAGTGGCTCCGCTGAACCTAAGGAACCTATTTTGCATCATAAACTGGGTTTCACAACTTCCACTTTCACATGGGGATGGGAATCGGTATCGGTCCAATACTGGTCAAAATCACCGGATCGGATATCAGAGAGATACAAATATAAAATGCAATACAAACTAAAAAAACTTACATAACGCATGCCTCACTGGAATGTTTGTTACACAGTTGGAGAATTGTGTCTTTCAAATGACTGTGTTGTCAACAGTTTCATAATTCATGAATGGTCATATCGGACAATACATAATGAGTTTGTGATATCAGTATCCTGTAGGTATCGGACACAAAAAAGTGATACTACTTTCTCATGAAAGTCACATAGTTGCCGCTAACAGGCAACGTCATCACAACAATGAAAGCAAGTCAATGTAGTGTGTAACTTTTACATTTAAATTACATTCAAACAGTTGTCAAATAAGTCCACACAACGCCGATGCTTTCAGCTCCACATGTTTTTCAGTATAGAGGGAAATAATCTCTCTCCCTCCCTCTCTGGCCAGGGTCTATAAAAATCCATTCAGGCCCTTGGTGCCTAAACTCTTTGACAAACATGTACGTTTGTCAAGAAAGGCTGCTACTTCCAGCTTCGATGTATGACCACGCTCAACCCTCTCTCCTCTTTCATTGACCTGAAGACTAATACCCTCGTTTAATTGCAGTTTGATTACCGCAATTTCCACTGTGCAGCAGCCCCCTCATCCCTGTCCCTGCTGCTTGACTCCTAACTAGCTCTAATAAAAGAAACAGCATTCAAGTATGAAGTGAACGTTTCTTTATTTGCTTTTTAAAAGCTCTTGATTGCCTGGATCTGAAATACATCCTTGTATTTATTTGCCCCCTTTCCACCCTAACATCTCTGAGTTCATCTAACCAGTTATGTCTCTCTGACTGCCCTGCATTTGCTGTAGCCTCCCCCAAAAGCTTTGATACACTTTACAGTTAAGTGTTTTCCCTCCATTGGTGTGTATTTCAGAGTAAAGTAAAGGCCTTAATCTTTCAGTTTTTGTGCACTTTGTTTTGTTGAAAACAAAATTGCAGACCTGGCTTGACATTTATGGAGTATTTTAGTTCTTTAATCTGAATATCATCAAATCATCACACGCAGCACCTGATACACTTAAAAATTGAAAGTGATATTAGTTGCCAAAGAGACATAGTTTATGTCTGATTTAAATGTTCATTGGTAATCACAGGAGTTATTTAATAGTGTGTGGCTATTCTTCTAGAATAAAACATCAGATGATTTAGTTTTCATTTCAAATGATTATCGTTCAGTCTGTGATTGAATAAGAGGAAGAAAAAAAACCACACATGACTGTCAGGAATCAGAGGATTTTCGTTTTTTTCCATTAAAATGAAGCTGTATTACAACAAGAGTCGACACAGGGAAAGTCTGCAACAGCAGTACGATTTGACTGATCTATTAAAATATCTATCGCTCATTAGTATTTGTCACTGGAACTCTTCCGTCTCTGCCAGGATCCTGCAGAAGTGATGAGGATTGTAGTTTCCTCTGAAGTAAATTTGCTGCAGGGTAAGGTTAGAAAAGTGCAACGATAAGTATCACAGCCATTCTCCCCAGTACAAAAAAAAAGCCAAGCACTTTTTTTAACCCTAAAATCCTGTTGTTTTACTTGATGTAACGTTTTTAGTACAGGCCTCAGGACTTAGTTTGGACTTTTGAAAGAACAAAATCAATGCTTTCGAAAACGGCGCTAACAGCGGACTAAATCAGACGTTGCCTTTGTGTGTTTGGCAAACGACAATGTGGTTAGGTCAAGGCACAGAAAGCACCTGGTCAGAAAAACATCATGGATCTGCCTTATCACGTAGAAACATCCTCTCCATGTCCTCATAATGTCTCAAAAGCCAAAGTCAACTCTTCTCCTGCTGAGACTTTTGCCTCAAATACTCATATTTTAGTATAATACTAGTATTCTAGAATGTAACAGTACTTCATTACTCACGCAGCATGGATCTGTGCTGCAGGTGCACCCGTGGTAAATTGCCGTGGGAATAATACACAACTCCTTATATGGACATCCTGGGGGGGGTGTGTGTTTATAGGTCAGATATTCAGACTTAGGGTTATGTTACGTTTTATCATAGTAATGGAGCCGAAATGCTCTGTGTTCTAAGGGTTAATTTGCAGAAAAAAACAAAGATTTAAGATTTATGTTTCCCTTGATTTGAAGAAAAGAAACCAGGCTGTATGTGCACTTAACTATATCGCTCTTCATGATTGAGTCAGGTGCTGTCTGATTTCTACTCCAGAGACTGGCTAATCATCCCATAGGCAGGCAGATAAAAGTAATTAATACAGCACAGCTCAGGAGGCAGGACAGGTTGTCCACCGGTGGGGAATAGTTTGCTCCGAAAAACAACACAGATGCTGAATTCAAATACGGGTCAGTGTATACTTTCGGACTGGTTTATTTCAGTCACATGCACTGTGAAATGTGTGAATTCATAATGTCGGGTTTGGAGGTCACGGTTTGGATGTTGCATGAGTTGAGGGATGTTCAACTCTCACCGTGTTATTTGAGTATTTTCCAGCCACAGAATCAATGTGGCTGGAATGCAGCAGCAGCAGCAGCAGCAGCAGCAGCATAGTCTAATGCTTTAAACAAGCCTGGCCACAATTGTCTTGTGTAACTAACAATATAACGTTAGATGGTCACAGTAAAATTCCCCATAAATTTAAATAGCGAACAATTGACAGTGCCGTTAATGCTTCGCCGACAGTAAACCCCGAGTGGAGAAGCTTCAAACCCATAAAAAAGGTGGTGAGATTGTTTTTTTTCTCACTCATTTTCTCTGTCTGACTCCGTCTTACATGTACTTATACAACCAGTCACTGTTCTAATGCGTCCCCAGAGGATAGTTAAGGGTTTAGCGGTTGTGTTCTGCAGCCATGTTACACTCTCACAGACATGTTAAAAAGTCGGCAGTCTTCAGGTGGAGCGATGTCTGGACATTTGTATTCAGGCAGAATGGTCTCTCGCTATCTCCGCGGCGCTGTGTCAGCGCCGGAGAATGGTCTGGTCGCACCCATTATCATTCTGCTACAGGGAAGGGAAAAATAAAAAACAGTCGGGCTTGTTTGTATTTCTTGAAATCGTTCACGATCATTTTGCCTTTAGCTCGGGAGGCAGTGCGGCAAAAAGTGCTGTGGGGGGGGAGCACTTGTGTTAAAACTTTTGCAGGAAAAGGAAAATAAGCAATTATCACATGGAGAAGGAGCAAAAACATACTTAAATGAGGTTAAATTGCCTTTATTCAAACATGACAGTTAGAGTTTTGACCTTGAAGGTCTTTGTCAGGGTGTTAATTGAGAGACAAACATGGAAATTAACAACATCTTTGTCTTCTCAGTTAGGATTCGATCGCGTGTGACTGACGGCTTCACTGGAAACGGAATTTAAAAAATCAACATATTTTGTTCTCATGTCTCAAGAACAGTATCATCTGTGTAGAAATGTGGCTTGACCATATTTAAATATTCTTTTTTGTGTCCCTGAGCTCTGTCAGGCAATACTATCAGACCTGACTGAGGGAGCCCTTGCTTGTATACAGTGGCAAGAGGCGCGGAGTGCAAGAAGTGTTTAGTAACCGTTACGCTTTACTAGTGCGGTAGTTCTGTTGCCTTCGACTGTCTTGACATAAAACAAATCACTTCCTGTGCAGTGTGGAAATGTTGCCACCTGTGGCAAAGGAAACTTGGCTTGTAACCGTAAGGTTGCTGGTTCAAGTCCCACCAGGTCAGGCCGTCAGCAAGGTACCCAACCCCCCTTTGCTCCCCGTGTTCTGCTCAGTAATTCTGAATTCTAGGAAGGCTTCTTGTACACGATGGATTAAACACAGGGCAGGAATTTCCCTTACAAAGAGATCTAAACATCACCATACACAGGAAGAGTTTAAATCAAATGAATGTAGGACACATTTGTTTATATTTATTTTGAAATGTTATAAAAGGGTGTTGTGTGCTGGTTCTGGAATAACAAAGCGGTGGGAAAAGAAAATTGTGTGTGTGTTGATTAGAGTTGTGACCTTCGTCCTCTGGAGATTTCCGGCATCCTGATTATATTTGGAATGGCTGTTGCCTGTGTTGCCTATAGATGCAGGATCCTACACATGTGACTTCATTCAGCCTCTGCTCACAACACCATCACTCAACTGCATCTTTATTTCAGAAGCAGTTGTTGGCTGCTACCGTGTATTATACTTTAATGTGTTGTGTATAAATCCTTTAAAACGGCTGTCTGCTTAAAGTGAAGGGACGAGTGGATGCAGTGACCCTGGACTTTGTCTGAACCCACGCAGCATGGATTTTTAAAATAATAATGTGTCACTATATCAACCGTCGGTGACTGTGCAGACTCTCAGTGGCCCAAACACATTCGCTTTATTCCCTGGCAGGAATTTGTCCTTGTCAGATACGCCTTTGAATCCTTGGTTATGTAGAATAGATTGATCTCCATGCAGTGTGTTTACAGCGTGTATCCATGGTGTGAAAAATAGCCTGTCTGATTATTAATGTGCGCAGTGGAAAGTGAGTAAGGTTCAATAATATATACGGGAAATGTGTTTCTTACTAAACAACAGCAGTGGATTAGACCTGTGTGTCAATATAGTATAGTAATAATCACTTTTAAAATTAATAAATCTTATGTTAAACAAAGCTCCCATTATAATTAAATATACAGTGTGTACCAACAATAGTTTAACCCTTTAACACCACTGTAGTTATGCAATAGTTTCTGAAAGTTGACTAGATAGGAGCACCACATAGTAATACCTGTACATAGTTTCTATTTTTTTACCTGTTTTTGTGCATTGAGAGACAAAGAGTCGAACATTTTTATTGTTAATATGTTTTATACTGTTCACATTTCAAATTTAACATGCAAAATCTGTCGTTCATGTACAATGTGAGTTTTTCCCAATAAACCTTTTAGTTTTCTTCATTTTAAATGGTTACAACAGTATTATAACATGCAGTACATTGGAAATAACGCCCAGATATTGGAGGTAATTCTGACAGTTTGCACATTGGGTTGGGTGTTAAAGGGTTAACATGTTTTTTTCTTTACTTGTCCTCTCAAAACAGACAAAGGAGAACACAATTGTGTAAAAGGCAGGTCACACCTTATATACCAATATGTCCTCATCCACCCACAACATGCATTTTCTCTGTTAATCTTTATTTATCCTCTCTAAAATACTTATATTCTCTATAGTTGATTTCACAACAGTCAGTCAACAGCGGAGCGAAGGTGAATAATGTTTCTAATCATTAATTGAGCGAAGAAATAAGTGTTGTTGTAAGCTAATTCAATAACTTGCCGTCTTGTTCGGCAGTAACTAAGCGTATTGGCACGTGTTTCACGAGTACAAATGATTGCACTGTAAACATAATTATGCTATACATTGTGGGGGCGATAATCAGGCAAGTGTTCCCATATCGTTTCATCTGCTAGACTCCGATACAAGTCGAAGGTAAACATCCTGCAGGTTGATGATTATCCAAGCCATTTTCCACTATACACTCATCTGTAAAGGGCACGACTGGATGCCTGGAACAGCTCAGCTAATGATGTATATGTAAAGGAATATACAACAGAAGGAAAAAAAAATAAATTAAAAAATTAAAGGCAACAGTAGAGGGAATGGTTGAGAACAGAAGCTGACAGTGTCCTCATATGGGATGCTAATATATTCTGGGTGAAAGTGTGCTGCTCTCCTCATTAGTGGCCTCCTAGTTTGACAGAGGTGTTGAGGTGGCTGCCATTCACCCTGGCTAATTATCTAAAGTGTGCGCTGGAAAAGTACTCTCTTCCGAGCCCGACTTCCTGAGGAAATAACTCCAACACAAATGTGTGTTTTGTCGGTGAATGACGTGTTTGACTAATGGCCTTTGATACATGTAGATGTTTCTTCATCAAGCCCAAAATCCAGTATTTAAAGACTGAAAGTCACATCTCCATAGAAATAAGACCGGAATTATTCTAAACTCTTTGAATAAAAACAATTAAAGTTCTACAGTTCTGTGGTTGCAGCCACTACCCCAAACATAAAGTGCATCAGAGGGTGAATGAAGTATTTATAATGAAAGTTATTACAGCTATGGTCACCATGGACTTGAACAATTGGACAATATAAAGCTGCTATATCTTTAATTTCCTGCCTGCATTTTTAATTATTTAATGTATTTTCTTCTTGTTCCTCTTTGACAATGTTTTTGTTTTTTTCTGGATTGTATTCATGTAAATGATTTAAATGATAAAGACACAAATAATAACAATAATAATAATAAACTTTATTTGTATAGGACGAGGATTGCAGCTCAATGTGCTTCACAATAAAAAGCAAATACAACAAGAGAACACAACACAGAAATTCTAAAGTCAAAAAGTAAAAACCTGTTTTAACATTAAAATAAACTAAAAATGCCGATTAAAGCACAACACAGAGTGGAATAAAAAGGAGGTAGTTGAAGATCTAGACTATAAAGTACGTTTTAAGATTTTTTCTTTTTTAAATATCTAGTGAGCTTGCTTCCCTGGAGTGTGTTCCAAAGTTTAGGGGTGTAGGTTAATAATATGACAGCTAAGTTAACTAAAGTGAGAGAGCTTTAGTTAAAAAAAGAGCGAGTGAAATAAGACCAAGAGTTGAGTTGTGTTTATAGAGACAGATGTGCTTTGTGATAGAAATAAACTGAAAACCATAAATATCAGCCTCATGGTGACTTATCCTCTGTAGAAAAACTCCAAAGCAATGAATACTTTGGTTGATGAAGTGTTTTAGATCGATTATTGCACTATGCTTTCTTTTAGGATCCTATAAACTCCTCATTTCATTTGAAAGAGTGGAATTGTGCAATTTGATCATTAAAGTTGTTCAAGTAAATCAAATATTCATCCACGCAGTAATTTGTACGCAATGAAATGAAAGGAGAGGAAAACAACGCTGAATGAGTACTGAAATATTCTCCAGTAAAAGTACCACTATTTTAAGTTAAAGTAAAAAAGTTGCTTGTTTAAAATGTACTCTTACTTATTTTAGCAAGATTGGGGTTATTTCTGTTGTCGTGCACAAAGGACAAGGGATCACAAATCTCACATGTATTGTTTTAAGGGAAACCTTTACAAATGAAAGTGCTGGCAAAATAAAACATGTAAACATCGTGTATCGGTCAAAATGGGTCAAAGGTCACAAATGCTTTAACGTTGTCACTCACACAGGGACCATAATTAATGCCAATTCACCTGTTTTTGTTTTTTTTTAACTCAGTAACTGATGGGATTTAAAACGTAGCAAAGTACATGACGTCTAAAAACATACTTATGTAAAAATATAATTACACATTTTAAAAATGACTTTAAAAAGTACAAGTACACGCAAACCTACTCAGTTACAGTAACTTGAACACAAACTGCAACATCATCATTCCACTCGGAGGTCGACATCAACTGTGGGACCATCAAAGTTTAAATGATTCGTCATTTGCATGAATTCAAGGACGCCACAGTGTTCATCGCAGAGGCACAGAACTGTAGAATCCCACTGATATATAACAATATCTGCAAAAATTAAAGGGGTAATTAATTTGCTTTTATCCATGAGAGACAATGTATTTGGATTAATTCTGACAATTCATGTAAAGTCTCGAATGAATCTCTTTCATTCACTTTTGTTACATCGAAATGTGTCACTGTGTTTTGTCTCTTTCACTCAATGCGTATTGGTCTCGGTGTGGTGTGTGTGTGGAAATATTTTTGGGTTTTATTCGAATAAGATACATGATGTTTTTTCTACAGAAAGTACCTCTCATGCATAAGTATATTTCATTGGCGTCCTGTTGATGGAAGCTTCAATAAAAAGCTCTGTGTGTGTGTGTGTGTGGGACGGGGACATTTGATTTAGACTTCACTGCAATTACAACTCATTATCCGACACTGACTGTGATGTGTTCCTCTGCAGGGAGAAGTATAAATAACCCCTTAATACGTACATATGGAGTGCTCAATAGACAGCCGAGATGAATGTTTTAATCACATTCTCCATTACAACATGGACGGGCCAAGAGGGATAGAAACCAAGGCGGTGCTCGCGGTCTCGACGGACGACTTAGACAAATGTAACTAGTGTGCAGTCGAGAGGAAAAAAACCGAAAAGAAGAAAGGAGCCACAGGTAAAGCCGTTGTGTGACACTACAGGTAGTTCTGCTATGAAGACTGCACTTGATGAGGTGTGATGGACCCTAATTCGAACCTCATCAGGCAGCTGAAAGGACAGCCGCCTTCACTACACTGTTTGATTTGATCTATTTAAGCGAGTGGAGAACAAGGGCTGTGATAGAATTGGTCCTCGTGTATATCCACTTCCAAGATAATACCCACGTAACCGAAAAGGTAAAGGACAAAATATGATTAAAGTTTGTTTATCGCCCAAGGAGAAATGATTAGTGAGTGTGTGTTGACAGAGTAGGAAGCTGAGCGACTATAACAGAGTTTTACACTCTCTAAATGTCTCTAATTTTGCTGCATAATTATGCCGTCAAACAAAGGCAGCGTCAACAGTTTACCTACGTATATTATAAGATTAAGCGTTACTGGATAAATAGAACAAGATGTAGGCTTACAGTCAGTATTTAATTTCCCAAAGATTTACTGTAGTATTGTTTTAGTTCAGGGGTTATTCATTTTATTACAAATTTTATTTATAATATTATTGTTTAACATATCTTAATTTGAACATTGCTGTTGTATTTTATGTTGTGTCTATTTTGTACCATTTGTGTTGTTCTGAATATTTCAAAAATGTACTCTTGAGTACTTGAGTAGTATTTTCACTGCATACTTTTGTACTCTTACTTGAGTAATTATTATCTAACAGTACTTTTACTTGAGTCATTTTTTTGGCTACTCTACCCACCTCTGTTTACAGTACGATTGCCTTTTTCACGTGTGGTAACATTAATAATGACCCATCAAAACATTGCACACTACACTGTATGTACTTTATGATGGCGTCTTCATAGACGGCGGCTCCCAACAATTACCCAGAACTATACAGTGTTATTCAACTTGTGTGAAACAATTTATGACTCCGTTTTCCTTGCTGAGTAGAATGTGGTGGTTGGAAATACTATATCATCCCCGCCACTTTGAAGCCACGACAATGTGTAAACAACATCAAAAGCTCTCTCGCTTGTTGCTGTTTCATCGCTGGGGCACAAACGCGCCGATCCAACTCTCCAGAAAAGTGCGCTTTCGTTGCATTTGTGTGAAATGCAAATACAGAGTGTATTGGCTGCCAGGCAAACAAGACGTCGACATCATAAGTACGATTACACCTCGGCGAAAAATAGCGTGCAGTTTAATTAAGGCAGTGTAGTGTACTGCTGCAGAGCATCGCCCCTCTGTCTTTTTACTCCACTGAGCACAGTGAAGAAAATGAAATCAGCAGGCCGGGATGTGGGCTATCTGTAATCAGATTTCGCCGCCTTTGCCTATCGACTCCTGGGTCAAGATCATATGAGCATGCTGTTATGTCTACCCACCATCCTGCTTGCCTCTCAGTTGTGCCTTTGTTTGCCTTGAATGAGCCAGAGAATCAAAATCACTTTTGCCATCAATTAGAGAGTGAGTGAGGTACAACCTGACGTCCAGGGCAAAATGGGTAATTAAAGTTCTGCACTGTTTATTGATTATTCCATTGTGTACTGTAGTTTTTGCCGTTGAATATTGAATTATGTGTCTGTGGCCAGTGCTTTTCACTGATGAAACCGTGAATAGGGTTTAATGTGTACTCTCACAGAGGAGATCATGTGCCTCATTTCTTTGTACGTTTATTTATGAAAAACCTCAAAATAATTAATTTGTATTATGAGGGGCCACGCACTTACAACAATAGCACGTACGTGTGATAATATTGTGGTAGTGTGTGTTTGCAGGGAGGGATTTCACAGTGCACAGGAGATGACATAGAGTCAGCATGTAATGAGCCTTGATGAAACTTAATAGCAGTATTGTGAGATGGGGCGCGCTCCATTTCACTGTGATGGAAGAGCCTGTCTCTTAAAGATCCATTTGTGTCTTACCAGGGTCAGCATTTTGCCTTTAATGAGCGTGATCATGTGGAGGTGCGGCGACTATATGGACCTGTTACCTATACACGGAAGATATAACGTTAATAAAATATATGAGTCCAGCACAGAGTGGACACGGGCCTGTGGACAATGCATCTGTGTAACAGGACATTAAAAGGTTGATCCAGTGAAATAACTGGAGAACAGAACAGGATTTCAGATAAATGCTAAATATAGAATCTAGAAGCCATAACTGCTTATAAGAGTGTGTTGTATCCTTTTTATTTTCATTTTCACCAACTATATAGACACACCTGAGCAAAAAGTACTCAAAATGTTTAAAATCAGATTCAATTTGGAAATATGTCACAGTTCAAAATTTCGTGTTTACGGACAAAAAGAAAATAATAAACTATTCTAGTCTATTTTGTGACTTCTGCACAATGATTGCTACTGCTCTAATAACAATGCGCTATAAAAATGAATCCTAACATGAATATGTGACCTATAAACACACACGTGCAGGATGTCCATATAAGGCGTTGTGTATTATTCCCACGGCAACCTGCAGCACAGATCTGTGCCACGTGAGCGCGAAGGGTTAATGTAGGCAACATTACACAATATCAGATAATATTGTAAAAACCACCCATCTTCGCAATGTGTCACCTATTTTCTCATCACACAACAATGCTGCTGGGATTGTGTGTATAAATAGGAAGCATGATTTGACATGTGACATTTGATTTTTGGAAAGAAAATGCATTTATTATTATTATTGTTCCATCTGAATCGAAATAACGGTGGCCTTATTTCAATTCAAGATATGAGAGGCACCTGCGGTGAGCCTGTATTACCTGTTGTATAATATATTAGGTAATAAAGAAAACTGCTTATTATTGTTAAAAAGTGTGGACAAGGATTGGAAAAATGAAATGTTAAATTGGCACCAACATGTGGAGGATAAAGCCGTAGAAGAAAAACAATGAGCTTCACCATAGTTTTGGAAGTTACTGACTTGACTTTATGAGTGAACTGGTTTTGTCAATGGGTTTGAATCTGCTAGACAACTGAAGCCTTTCTGTATAGACTTTCAATGTTAACTGTGTGTCTGTGTGGGATTTCTCTGGTTTATCAGACTTTTTCTCAAGTTCCTAAGAGGCAATGCCAACGATTTCCCATAATCAATCATGTATCAACTCTCCAGATTCATTTGTAATCCTAACAAAAGCTGGAACTGAGGGAACTGGGGTTACCTTAAATCAAAAAAGTCATGCATCTTTTCTTTTTCCGGAGTTATATCCTAATGGATTGAGATATCGAGGTGAATTTGTTTCTTATTGATTTAGACACCAAATTATCATCGTGTTAATGCATTGGATCCAAGAAAACATCCATTTCAAGATTTTTGCAATGCTGTATATGATGTAAATGATTTGTATTTGTATTTATTTAGCGCTTTTGCGCCATGGATAGTCATCCATCCACCCGGCTGACACCAAACTCCCCTGTCCGACAGGCCTTTCAGACGTGAGCCGCTCGAACCAGACATGTATATGAGGGCCATTGCACTACATTTTTGCCATTCATCCATTCACGTGCAGTACATTTTCTAACCCCCATCTTTCATACACATCGGCATGTAGACTAGTGCAGTTGGGAATTGAACCCATAGAGCGCAGATGTGTGCAGACTATTATTTGTATTCGAAAACTGTCGAATGGCGTCAAGACCTGAGCAACATCAAAGTGGAGCTTGAAAAGGAACTTTGCTAATGTGAAGAGGAGAGACGAACAACAAAGGAGGAAAATAGACTCACTGGTGAAATATAAAAAAATACTGAAGAAACTAATGTAGGGGGAAGATGCTCAACATAACCATGAGGGAAGTGAAAGGGATCAAAGCAAGAAAGCGCAGAATAACAGTGACACGCCTCAGTCCATCTGCTGAGAGAGATACTTAGGTAATTCCAGGTCCCCATAGAAAGCTTGCTGTTTGTGCAGTTAGTCTCCAGTAAACACACGTTTGCCACATCCACCCTGTGTCAATGTTAACTTTCCTGGCCATTTTCCTGGCGACTGTACCTTGTTAACAGGCTGGAAAAGTGGTGAGCTGTATGTGAGCTAGTGTGTTTCTAAAAAAAAAATAAAATAAAAAATAACTTTCTAAATAAAGTAAAATAAGAAGCCTTAACTCTTCTTTCACTTAGTGATTCAAGTGTTCAAGCTATAGAGTTGGCTGTCGATACTGGCAGCATATCCTGATGAAACATTATCTGAAATGTCAACAGCTCAATAATGACGCAGACAGAACAGTAGAGGACACTGTGTGGACTGCATCAGAATGGACCCAGTGGCGTTTATAGATGAGCTTGTGTATTTTTATACTGCTTATATATGATCAGTTTGATTTATAAAGGGTCATCCTCAATTCAGAAACATTAGTCATTTACATTTATCACAACGATGTTGATGGATAATGACTCACACAGGAATGACAGCACATATCCTAACAGCAAATACTGCTCTTATTACTTAATGTGAATATGTAACCCTTATTTACAGTAAATGCAATAAAAATACTGGGAATCCTCAGCAGTTCGATAGAGTGCGATTAATGGTCCTCAGAGATGTGATCAAATGTGAAATGGCCCTTGATAAGAAAGCGATTTCCCGCCCCTTTTATTATGGGAAATTCATTGCCATGTAACAAAACTGTTGGACTGACAAGAGATGCGGTGCTTGGTAGATTAAGTGACAATGCTAAATGCTTCACGCACACACCCACTGCTGGGACATCAATATAAGAACATCCCAACATGCCGCTGCTTCATTAGGCTCTAAATATTCTGTGGAATCATTATCTTGTAACTGTTATTATTGTTATTTTTTTTTTTATTTCTGACAATACACGACACTTTCCAGTCAGATAAACATTACCTGGAAACTGGACACAAACATCAACGGCAACACTCACTCATTCATCTTCTACCGCTTTATCCTCCACATGAGGGTTGTGGGGCATTAGATTTGTGTCAATATTAACACTTTCCACAAAGCAAACAACACTTTTTAAGAAGCAAATAAAATATCGGTTTAATCATTCATTGTGTTTTATTGTTTGAAAATGCACTTTGTCTTTGCGCTGCCTGATTTTTTCTTTGCACCGTGGTGTTTTTGTTGCCATTCTGACCATGGGTGGGGCTTAAGAAGCCGCCTGCTGATTGGCTACTGAGTTTTGGAGCAACAGCTCAATGGACCGGAAGTACTCACTGGCTTGGTGTCGCTGTCTGTCTGGGAACTCGTTCCCCAAGTTTTCCCTGTCGACATCCGACAAAATCATTGTCATTATCTAACGTCGAACCCTAACCGTCACCAGTCCATCACAGAGCCACATAGAGACAAACAAACATCCACTCCCATTCTCACACCTACGGTCAGTTTAGAGTGTCCAATCTGCATGTTTCACGGGGAGAACATGCAGAAAGGTCCTTGTTCTGACCGGGTCACAAACCCGGCTCTTATTGCTGCAAAGGCAAGAGTTCTATCCACTACACCAACCGTGTGGCCCTACCTCAGGAATATAACTCTATAAATGAGTGTTCAATATTGTGGATTTAATTTACCTGGAATCAAGTTCTTTTGCTGTCATGGTTTAATATCCTGATGAGCATGCTGTGAGTAAACACAAGTGTCCCTTGGACTCTGTTTATACTTCCAGACAAAGAATAATTAGCTTGCACAAACCCTTCTTCAATTGCTGGAATCAACTTTAATGACTCCTCACCTCTGAAAATCATTACCACACTCCAGTGAAAGCTCAATGAATCTGCTTATTATCATCTAATGATCTCCAGAAAGCTTTACATACAGCCTGGCGTTGCTATGCATGGCAAAGCACACATGTAATTATTTGCCCTGTTCCATTAGAAGGTAATTAAAGCAGCATTTTAGAACCTCATAAAATGTTTCCACAGGGGGAGCAAGAATAATAATAAAAGAAACATTATTGTATAGCAAATGTATATATAGGTATTTGTGCAAAAGCAGAGATGTCAAGGTTAGTCTGTCCACCTGAGGCCCTTTTTTTTTCCTGCAGTATAAATCTCTCCAGATACCAAATGAAATCTTAATCCCACTACAAAGAGTGTGTGATAAAATGTTTTGCAAAGTGACTAGAGAGAGAGAAAAAAAAACCTGTTTATGTGAGACCATTCCTCAACCCAATTACCCTTGAAAAGACTTAAGAACCTTACAGTGGAGTGTTAGTCTCAGTAGTATGAGCAGCTGCAGCATGGCACATACCACTGATTCATTTCAGGGGCACTACTGTACAGTGCATGGGGGAATTTGGTCATATAAAATGTATGAGTCTGTCTGCGTGCAGCATTTCTGCAACTGATTAATTTCCGAAGGAGAAGTGAGATTAGTGCAGGGAGAAAAACAAAAACAGAGCAGCAATCCATTTTTTTAAGGCCTCATCCACACTGAAACAGAACTTTCCCTGTATTATCGTTTTCGATAAACACCGTTGTTTCAAGAAATGTCTGCGTCCACAGGAAACCCCTCTAGGAAACAACGTGGCGCTGCAACGCTGCTACACAAATACACCACAAATGGAGGAGACATTTGAGCATGTGCATAAAGCATGCACGCTGTTTGTAAATACAGCTTTACTTTAGTTACGTGATACACCTTGTGGAGCGACCTGTTTATACAATCACAGAAACAGAGACACACTGAACCAAGCCAGGGTAACTATAAGGGAAAAAAAATAAAGGTAGCATATTGGTTGTATACATGAAAACACAGTTCTTTTTTAAAGGTTTTTGATTTTAGATTTGTTTTGTAAAGCGCTGTTTTTCAACCTCAAGACTTGGCAGTTTGGCCTGGAGGTGAGGAGTGCATCTTACTGACAGACCCGACATGTCACTCTGTGTGACATCTGTTGTCTATCACACCATAGCCATGCCCCTGAAGAATGCCCTGCTTTATTGTCTATTTCACTCTAAATACGACCGTAATTTATAAAATGGACATCATGTTGAATTGAATACTTGTGATTGAGAATATAAACTCCTCAGGAAATTACATCTTTTATCAAGTGAAAGTTGTTTGTTTTTGCTTATAGACTTACTTATGTTGCAACCACTGGAGTCACACCCTGATAGCCATTTAAAAAGAATACAGGGTTCAGGGACTTCCGCTCTGGCTTCCCCTTTTAGACTCGGAGACCACATCCATTATTTATATGCAGTCTATGGTTCAATCGGCTGAATAACTTGGGGGAGTAAAGTAAAACCGCAGTGTTTCTGATCTCTAAGGTGCCCATGGGCAAGTCCTAAAACTCAGATCTACTCTGCTGGAGCTGCTCGGTGGCCAATAGGTCAGTCTGAGACTGCGCTGGACTACTCCTGAGTGTAAATGTGGGTTACTCTGTGTGTGAAGAGAATTTCTGTGAAAATGTGATGTTTGAAATGGTTACTGCAATCCCAATTCAAAACACTGCAGTTGTACATATACCTGTTGTTACATACACATGGAATTTTTTATTAACGTCAGACCTATTTTCAGGAACAGGCAGAGATTGAAAGTGGAATTGTGTTTGTGCTGAGAAGCAGCAGCGGCCGAGTCACAGCAGTGACAGAGAACTGTCACATGATGAGAGCAGGTGACAACAACAGACTGTTAGAGCGTTATATGTTATATGTTATATATGTAATATTTACCGACAACTTGCGTGAGAGAGAGGGGGAGGGAGTGTTACGTACAGTTTGCTTCCCTGTCCTGGAGAAAATGATGGATGATCTCTTACATCCATCTGTATTTTATCTTCTCCTCTGGTCAAGATGTTTCTGAGAGCAGTGAGACTTTCAGAGTTTGCCTAAAATGTTTTTTTTTGTGTGAATATATTGGCCGCACCATTGTTATCAGTGAATCTATCAATTCATCGTCATTTCTATGACATAATATAATAAAGAATGTTATATATAGCAACTTAACTTCTTAACCCTTTAATAACTGAGCCTCAAAATGTCCGTATGGGCTTTTTTTTAAACTTATTTTAACCATTAAAGGGCCAGTAAATGTCCTGTAACTAAGTGCTTTTACCCATTTTCCAGACGGCAGTTACTTATAATTTACTACTTGTTAAAATAGTTAATAGCTAAATTAACAATTTAGAAGAAAAACTGCTTGTTAAATTTTAAATTTGAACAGTATAAAACATTTAAAAAAAACTTTAAAAATGTATTTGTGTTTTTGAGGATGAAAAGATAAAGTGAACAGATCTGAAACCAGACCTCAAGAATGTCACCATCACAGCAAATAACTTTTATTTATTTATTTTTTTTAAAAAGGCAGCACTCATTCCTCCCAGACTGCTTACCTGTCACCTGAAGCGACGTCAGACACGCTGTGACAGATTGACATGAGAAGTGTCTGGAAGCTGTCTTCCACCCAGACAGCCATGTCATTTTATCCTGCTCTGAAACCCGGGGATTAAAGCCGGTGTTAACGGGTGTGGAGCCTTAAAGACCGTGCTTTGCATGATGAGACAGCCTTTAGACGACTGGTGTTTGTTTGCGACGGTAGTTGTTCGCGTGAAGAGTGACCGCGTTGGATGAAAACCTTACCGGTGCAATGACGTGTGCAGATAAACCAGCGTGTAACTATACCGAGAGATGCACCGAGATAATAACCATTTAACAGCTTGTGTAAATGACATAATGGCATAAATGACAAAACTATTATTTTATGTTCATACAATCGTTTCTGATGGCTCTTTTAATGAGCCAAATAATAGTTTCAACAACATGAAGTAAAGTATAAAACAAAAAAACAACAGGATGACTGCAAACAGAAAAGACTCAACCGTGTTTCAAATTCTTTCAACTCAAAAAAACCCCAAAACAGCCTGTAGCGTGAATATTTTTCCTTAGATCTCATTATAATCCAACTTTGAGGGTATTAGGGCCAAACTGAAGAATTCTTCTTTGGAGAATAAAGTCATAATCTTTTGTGAATAAAGTCTTTATATAATGACAATAAAGTTGTAATATTATAGGAATAAAGTCACAATATTATGAAAATAAAGTTGTAATATTATGAGAAAAAAGCCGTCATCTTTTGAGAATAAAGTTGCAAACTATTGAGAATATATATTATGAGAATGAAGTCATAATTTACAGAGAAAGAGAACATTCGTAGCTGAATTACCATCTTTGAACACACAACATGTTAAACCCTGAAGCAGTTGGGCTACAGCAGCTCCTGACACTTAATAAGGTGTCCTGTGTACCTAATAAAGTGGCCAGTGAGTATATCTATGTGTAAATGTACACTGCCCGTGACTGTAGTCAGGGAAAACGAGCCATAGTCATAATATAATGCCTGTTTGGTTTAGGTCAGGCTTGGTTAGTTATCGTCCTGACAAGGTCTAGTTTAGTAGCCTGACTGCACTTAACTGCCGCTCTCTCCTCAACTTCCCGTCTGAACTCCTTTCAACTCGTCCCATTAAGTGAAATTATGACTGCATGTTCCATCAACATCACACAGCGTAAACCTATTTCATCCCAAATGACTTGTTTTTGGGTTTTTTTAGGATACCATACTATAATTAGCGCTCTTTTAATCAGTCCTGCTTCCACACCAGCTTTAATCATGACAAACCAAATGTATTTATGAGGTATGCATGAGACCCTGCTTCCTCCATTTAATAATGAGAATTCATTTCAGGCACTCAAAAATACTTTACATACAGTAGATAAACAACTTAGGCACAAAGACAGAGCGGCGGGAAAAACAGGACTGATAGTAAAAATGAACAAATACACTGAAAAGGATAAAAACATGTTTATTATATAAAAGCATCTGTTAAAAGCGCCTTATAAATGGTTTCTCATACTTGCTTATACTTGTATTCTCAGTGTCACCTCTGCTATGACTCAAACCCAGACACCCTAGACCTGTTTGAGCCCAGAAAACCACATTTTGTGATACATGGCTTGTAATGCAGGACCTCCTCGGGAGAATCAGGGGCACCCTCTGGCACTCTGTCCAACGTTTTGTCATCCCCCCATATGCACTCAACTCTGCGTAGATGGGCTCCCAAAATGTGATTAAGCCTCTAAAAAATTCATTGAATTTAAAGAAATTATCGCAGGTTTTCGCACTCTCACTTCCCCCACTGGTCGCTTAGAGCTGGTTATATCAAAATCTAAAACCTGATGTTTGCGTCGCGCAGTAGCCATATAGCTTTTGGCTTGAGATTTCGTATGACAAGACCTTCCTTCACGACAGAAATACATCCCACTGTGATGAAATGTCACGTTGTACCAGAAGTGTACGAGTATAAGTACAGGTCTACAAATGTACTCAAGTGAAAGTAAAAAAGTAGCTTGTTTAATATGTAAAAGTTACTTTTTTAACAAGGTTGGGCCTCTTTCTTGTTGTGCAAAAAAAGGGGACACAAATCTCAAATGAATTGTTTTTAATTGAAGGCCTTTACAAATTAAAGTGCTGACAAAATAGAACATAATGGGTCAAAGGTCACAGATGTCACTCACTCAGAGACCCTTAGCACCAATTCACCTGTCCTCATCATTCACTGCCAAAGTTTCTGGTGCGTGACTTTATATAAGTCTGACTGAAACCAGACTTAAACCACACATGCAAACATGTTAGTCTGACTGAAACCAGACTTAAACCACACATGCAAACATGGTAGTCTGACTTAAACCAGACTTAAACCACACATGCAAACATGTTAGTCTGACTTAAACCAGACTTCAACCACACATAAACATGTTAGTCTGACTTAAACCAGACTTAAACCACACATGCAAACATGTTAGTCTGACTGAAACCAGACTTAAACCACACATGCAAACATGTTAGTCTGACTGAAACCAGACTTAAACCACACATGCAAACATGTTAGTCTGACTTAAACCAGACATAAAACACTTGTATGTGTTAATCATAATCAGCTGATCTAACAAATAGGTTCAGGTTTAATTGGATTTTTTCTGTCTTTCTGTGTCTTATATTGTCTTAGTTTAAACATGTATTTTGTCTTTGTCCTCAGTCGGCTTCAGTCAAATTCAGGCCAACATTGTTATGGATAATGTAATGTGATTTAAAACGTAGCAAAGTAGTACTTCTGAAGAAAACTTACTTAAGTAAAAGTAAAATGACACATTTTAAAAACGAGTAGAAGTAAAAGTACACAAAAAACCTACTCAGTTATAGTCAGTCATCATCTAACCGCTTTATCCTCCACCAGAGGGTCGCGGGGGGTGCTGTGCCAATCTCAGCTACATTGGGCGATAGGCGGGGTACACCCTGGACAGTTCGCCAGTCCATCGCAGGGCCACACACAACTAGAGACAAACAACCATTCACTCTCACACTCACTCCTATGGTCAGTTTAGAGTGTCCAATCCACCTAATCCCCACATTGCATGTTTTTGGACTGTGGGAGGAAGCCGGAGAACCCGGAGAGAACCCACACACACACAGGGAGAACATGCAAACTCCATGCAGAAAGGCCCTTGTTCCAACCGGGGTGCTAACCACTACACCACCGTGTGGCCCTACTCAGTTATAGTAACATGTGTAAATGCAATTCATTCAACCCATCAATGCATTATACACCTTCAAGTTATTTGTGTTTCTCTTATTTAATGGCTTGCTAAGACGTTCACAGTCCTCAGAGGATGGGTTTACTGACTTATCAGTGATTCCCTGACTTTAACTTTAAATCTGGGGGTTTTGAGTGACTGGGTCTCACACCAGAAGATTTCTCTGGGCAGCAAGACATAATGGAGTGGAGAAAATACTTCACTTAGAGGTCTCGGGGTTTGTTTTCTGGGAATGCAGCAAGCAGTCTGCACCAGCAGCACAATAACAAGTGTATGGGATCTACAGTACGTGAGCTCATAATACCCAGTCAAATGCACTGACAACAGTCAAATTGGAGAGGTTATAAGAGGTGCTGATGAGTATATCCTCTGCCTATGAGAAGACGGGGGAGTGGAAAGGATAAAAACAGTCCCATTTATGAGGAAGGCTTATTGTTTGACTCATTTTAACAGTGATTTTTTCCCCCTGAGTCACTATATGTTAAGACTATGGTGGTACATTTCTACAGCTCATGGGAAAATTACAATTCCGAAGACTCATCTTATTTGTTCTTAGGCTACTGGCACGTTTGTTTGAAAAGACACTTAATTAAAAGGCTTCCTTAATAAATCACATGCATGTTGTTCCCGTTTTTCTCCTTCTGGGACTTCATTTGCAGGATGCGTTTAATGTTTAGATGATAAACTCACTGAAAAGAAAAGCTTGAGTCATGGCCGTTTGATCGCTGCAACATTTTTCTTATTTTTCTTTGGAACCATGAACCGCAGGTTGGAGATGTTTCATGTCCGGATACACCGGGGAAGTTGAACTTTTTAAAACCTTTCTCAGCGGAAAAACGAATAAACCCTCTGAGCTGACAGGTTTTTGGAGATTGCAGCTTCGCAGTCTTTTGTGTAAATAGCTGGCTGAAAGGAAAGTGCTTAATGGTGTTGAATTAGAGGCTCTCGGGGATTTGACAACAAAAGTGGGGCCATTTTGACTACAAGAGGCAACTCCAAGGTTGTAGGGAAGGAAAATTAGACTGAGAATGTGAACGCATTTGTCCAAGAGCCTGATCATCAAATGAATTAAAAGTGCAATTAGGCACATACTTCCAAGCACAAATAATTACTCATGAGAGGCTGGAACTCTTTCTGATTTCCATGCATACTATTACTGTCACTCATTCCCTGAACAGGCTCTAATACCTCGTAACTCTGCAGCCTCAGTTCTTACCTGTTCTGAACCCTGGCAGCACATCACCCCCGCCCTCATCTACCTCCTCTGGCTCCCGGTCAATTCATGCATCACCTACAAAATCCTGCTCCCCACCTGCAAATCACTCAATGCCCTGCCCTCCTCACTAACTGTCAGACCTCCTTCACCCATACACACAGTTCCGGAGGCTGCAATCTCCACCGCTCTGTCCACAGAGCTTTCAATATGAGAGCATCCGCCCTGCAATGCCATCAAAAGAAACTCCTTAAGACTCATCTCGTCAAACTGTTTTGTTGTACTTTCCTGTTTTCCAGTGAGCTAAAAAGGATTCCAGTCAATCATTTCAAAGCTCCTAACACACGCTTTTGTCCGGCGTATTGTTTTCCTGACATATTTGTTTGAAAAAAAAGGAGAAAATTAGACACTGTAATGACGAATTACTCTCCCCGGAAAGAAAAACACCAAAAACACAAAATGAAACACCTTGAATCTTAAGCTTTAAGGTTAATTGAAAAATAACAACTAGATTAAGACTTGCACGTAATCATGGGTACGGAAGACTAATCAATCATGTGTAAAACCAGAAACACCCCATTTTTTACCTCAATTTATTTAGTTTTTCCTTTATGTTTGATTAAGCTTCTTTCTCTCTAATCTCCCGTCAACATGTTTGACCATTTTGGCTACAGTAATTACTGAAACTGTTTTCATTTGTTAGTCCCCACAGACAAATATTGCATTGAGAGGATATTGTAGGGGGAAAACTAATTTAATTTAGTGCTTAACTTGTGTTCATGGCTGATAAAGCTTAAGGCGCGGGACGAGCAATCACACAACGGCATCAATAAACTTTTTTTTTTCTGAAACTGACTTCTATGTACACACAGACATGGACATTGGGGATTTGTCCCAATGTGGAGAGAACTCAGTTGCAGTCTCATAACTTATTCAGGCCACACCAGGGAAGACAATTAAGGCAGATTAATAACACGTGTTGTAGAGATTTGTTTTTTTACCTCACGCGTGACACACCTTCACCGTTTGTAGTCTGTGTATCCCATTATACTACAAGGATCATGTCCTCTTCCTACCTTAGTTGTAAATGACTTTCTTTGTTTGTTGGCTGTAGCCTCTCTATCAGTTCAAATCAGTCTTCAATAAGCCATTATTGTTCAGATAACTGCAGCTCACTGGATATTTGTTTTGCCTTTTTTTTGACCATTCTCTGTAAACCCTTGAAATGCTCGGTGAACTTTTTCTGAAGTCACTTAAATCACCTTTTCGTCCCATTCTGATGCTCAATTTGACGTCATCTTTATTTATTTATTTTTTTAGGTATGTCTGCATACAGTAACTAAATACAGTGAGATGCTGTCATGTGATCAGCTGATTTATTTTTTTTTTAAATGAATAGGTATATATATATATTTTTTTGTTTTTCAATATAAACTCAGCACAAAAAGTAAGGACAAGTCCATTATTGATTTCTTGTAAGGGCCCTGGTATACTTGGCATACCCTACGCCTCCTGACCTCAACCCCATTGAAGACTTGTGGGACCAGCGTGGGCGTGGTGTCCGTGCCAGAGTGACCAATACAACCACATAGGCTGACCTGCGATAAATGCTGGTTGAAGAATGAGAGGCCATCTCACAGCAGTGTGTGACCAAGTTGGTGACCAGCATGAGGAAGCGGTGCCAGGCCGTTGTGGCTGTTTATGGTTCTCCCACATGCTACTGAGGTCCCTGTTTGTTAAATGGATGAATTGTTAAATTGCCAATACGTCTTGTTTCTTCAGGCTTCAGTCCAATTCAATAAACGACACCAAACAAGAGTCAATAGCAGAATAAGCTGTTTGGCATTGTCAGAGAAGATTTGGTAGGTTTTGACACAGGCGACATTATAAATGTGGCACCATTTAAAATAGAAATAAACAGGCTTTCCAACGGTGTTTAAAAATAAAAAGATTTATTTCCAAAAAGCATTATTACAACAAAGAAATAATTGACCAAACACAAATGTCCTTACTTTTTGTGCTGTATTTTTATTAATGTTTCTCAGGGGTAGTTTGTGGATGATATTCTTTGTTTTTTTTATTTCTTCAATGTCATGATTTTACCTTTCTCCTGTCTCCTTTTACCCGAGCTGTATATGTTTAGGGCTCATCTATTCTCGGTGCTGCATCAGTCATGCACCAAGGAAAGACTAAGTAAGTTTGGACACAGGGTCAGCACGTATCGCTTTCCTTTGTCCTTCATTCCCATGACCGGCAACTGTGTTTGTGTTTGCAACCGACCGCATCTTTGTCGCCTCTGTAGTATCTTTTATCCAAGCACTCGTCCACCCGTCTTTTCAAACCTACTTTAAAGTCTTGTTGTTGTTTTCCAAAGCCTGTGCAAGCAGTGGGGCAAGAATAATTCATATGGCAACTGGGATGTATTTGGGTGGAACACTTCCTCAGCTGTTCTCCCTCCACCATCCTGTAGTTGTTTTCCAAAGATTTTCCTGAGCTTGCAGCTGGAGAGTGAAATAGACTGTCAGCTCATTGCTATTATCCTATCTTGTGCTCACAGCTCTAATGGTGTTCAACTGCAATATCATTATTTATCTTTTGTTACTGTAGGTGGACTTTGTTTCCTTTGCAGATTTTTCTTTTCTTTTAAATGTTTCTTGGGCAACCCGAAACCAATTGGCCTTATTGTGCTCACTGCTATGGAAACAAACAAGTTCTTTAATTGCATTTTACTTCATCATAACAGCATGTGTCAATGCTTTATTTGGCACAGTGCAATCCTATTGTAGCCAAACTAATCATCGGCAAGCAGCAAATCAAAAGAGCCAATATGAATGGAGGTCCACCGTTATTGAGTCATAAATTAAATAGATAATTTCCCCAGGTTACATCAATGTTCTGAACTGGATCGTATGTATGTATGTGATGCATCATGGACGTGACAGAATTAGTAATTTAACTCATGGCATTTCAAAATGTGGATAAAGGAAGCCAATTAATGTCTACATGATACAAGAGCACTGCTATCCACAAGTAATTAAGCTCAGCTCATAATAAACTTAAATCTTAAATTTTTTCCTCATCTTTCATTTGTCATACACACACAGTTGTGTTTTTGAACAATAAACATTGTGGGATTATGTCTTGGATCAAGATGTCAGTCCTGCAAACAACCAGAGCACTGAAAAAAAAAAAATGTTGTTGCTCCAAACTACTTGGGAGTAGTGCACAAATGTTTTTGCCCTGTGATGTACAGTATATGTGGGAATAAGCCCATCCATACTGTATGTGTACTGCTTCACTCTGAGCAAATAATTACATCATGATTCTGCGCAGGAAGCTGTGGAGCTGTCAGATGATACACACAGTTCAGCTGAACTGACATCCGCTGCCAAGTGTTGATTCTGCTTGCAGCTCCCCATGAGAGACGCAGGTTAGTACAGGCATTCAGCTTTTAATAAAGATTTCATCTTGTTTCACATCGTTGACGTATCTGACTTAAGTCGAAAATTAAATTAATGTGAAGAATTGCAACATAACTTTTATCTGTCCCAAAAAGACATCTCCCTGAAATAATATTATTTTTTTTTGTGATTATTAGAATGTCTAGAGTAAAAAAGTAAAATAAAGCAAATACCAAATGATTGTAGAATCAAATTAGATTTACAACTTCTTATGTGTATATATACATATATAAAGGTTTTTTTTTTCACTTATTATTTCCTGTTTTACTTTGAAGTGACTCCCCTTCTACTACTACTTCCTGTCTATGCTGGGTTTTTGATTGGTTGCCCAACCCTAATTGGTTTCACCTGTTCACGGCATGTTGCCTCAGTTTCTGCTGTGGATTAGCAGCGTTCCTGCCTTCTTGCCTGTCAGCCTGCTAACACTGAGTAAGCCTGTTTATTATTTGGTATTCTTCATACACTTACACGCACTTGCGTCTGTCTGACGTCTGCATTTTTCTGTTCATGAAACTGCTTAATGTCACACTGTGTGGTAATCAGAGGAAAGATGACATGTCGGTGAGAGAGCAAACACTTGTTCAGGTATCCTGTCACTTCACGTAAAGTGTAAAGACGCTGTTTTTGCTGAGAGAATCATACAAACGGGGTATTTAAATAAAGGGGGACAGACAGACAGACAGACAGACAGACGGGCGTGTGCGTGTGTCAATGCAGATAAGTTCTTTCATGGAGTAAAAACTAGCAGCACAAAGTTTAACCGCCTGCTTAACTGTCAACACTGTTTTTGACTGAACAAATATTGAAATAAATGGAGGCTTTATGTTGTTGCTTTGTAGAAGAAACATTAAGATTAATGTTTGTACTTGATGTGAATATCCACCATGCATCAGAACAGCTTGTTTCCACTTTCATGAGCATTTGAAAATACAGAAATATAACTAATAATTATCATGAGTAAGTCACCATAAAACAAATTACACAATAAAAGCACAACTTTCATTTTGCAATAATGTAAAAATAAACAGTGGTTCCCCTACAAACTAAATTAGTTGTGTGCAAATCAGTAATTAACTCGACATGAAAACACAGCTTCTCCTTGTTCTCGTTCTCGGGCTTAGACATGTGCCTGCAACTTTACTGCATGCAAAACAAAACGGCTACGGAAAGGTTAAACCGAGACTGTGAAATATGTTTTTAGTTTGTAAAAGGTGGACATCAGTCATCCTCAGCCCCTCTCTGTGCTAAGATTTTGTGAGAAAAGCTGCGTAATTACTGTCAGCTTCAGAGCAAGGGATTGGGCTATTGGCTGCCTCTCTCCCTGATGTTTCCCTGGCAGTGCTGCACTGTTATTGATAAAGTTGATAAAGAAATGCTTGGGCATGCACCTGACAGATTATACCTGAAATCCCCCATAGGTGAGGAACACTAGTAGCCAGACCGCATGCGGTGGGCAGATTTTCTCCTGACGGTCTACAGCTCATGGAAAAGTTTGACTCGAGTGCAGGGCCTGCAGGAGAATGTGATTCTTTTTTGTTTGGTAGATTTGTTTGCTCAGGGTTGTCTTGGTTGTAATGGGATAAATGTTTATGTACTGTGTGTATATATACTATATTCTTAACAAACAATCACCACTGATGTATACATACTGCATGTATGTATGTATATATAAAGTGCTGTCTGGCATTTGAGAAAAATTCCAGTCAAAAAAAACAACTCGTTTCCAGGGACTTTCAGATGTAAACAGAATGAAGCCGTGTAATAAACCTGTGCTGGCTTTTGTGCGTTGTTTTAGCTCATCATATGGTGCATTTATCTGACTGCAGTGTTTTAAAATGGCAAACTGAAGAAAAATATAAAAATAATATATTATTCCTCTCTTCCGTTCACCAATATACAATTTTAAATGACAAAATCATGACACCGTTCATGTTCAATTGACCACAAACTATTTGTATAGTACGTGTGTTGTATTAGAAACAACATGTTGTGTTTTTATGAACAAAATGCAGCTGCATTCTAAACTCTATAGACTCCTTTTAACTTGACAAACCTGCAGCGCCACACAATCAATTGGCAATAATGAATCCATTTCACTTGCTGTTGAGAATCCAATTAATGGCGATGAGTAAATAAGATAAGTAAGTTATTTGTCACTCGAGCTGTCAGGTGGGTGATATGGCAATTAAAGGTGCGTTTCACATATAGAAATGAACATTTCTATGATGTTTATTTATGTGTTTGCACGTAAGTGAAATAATGAGAAATGCTTTATTGTACCCATTGTTTTGTTAAAGTGTGTGGATTATGGGAAGGTATACATGATCACGGTGCCTGTGTGGTGACTACGAAGGTAACATAATGACGCGACTGAAAACTGATTAAGGAGCATTTTGACACACGATCCCAATTTTAGTTACCAATGAATTTGGCAATGAGCTAATGAATTCCTTGTGGATATTATACAGTTAGGTCGGAATATGCATTTTTGTGTGCATTCACAGCCTTCTCTTCCTTCATACGAGGAAGCAATAAGTCACAATCTGCTTGTTAGCAGGCGCACTTAAAGGTGTGTTTACCTGTAGTATATAGTTGATGAAGAAAATCATTGTAATAAATATATTTTAATTGCCCAGGTCTACTGTATCAATCATTGGATTATTCATCATAATATCCTGCACTTTGTTGTCAATGATACTCCACAGTATGGTTTGTTATTCTGTTATTTTGTTTTGCATCTATAGTTATTGGGAAAGGAAAGGATCTTTTATTGTCATTATACAACTGAAATTGTGAGGTCAGATGGCGTGTTGATCAAACTGACCAAATGTGTCTCACATTGTAACGTCCATACAGGTTTTAATGGTGGGAGGAAACGCAAACTCCTCACAGACAGGTCCCAGACCGGGATGAACCCAGCACCTACTTGCTGTGAGGCAATAATGCGAACCACAACTGTAGTGTTGGCTATTCATCTCCAGATAATTTGACTGGTTTCTCGAAACAACAGAGGAGGTCATTACAGCAAACACCACAGAACACACCTGCTATTCTTTCCTAATTCAAGGTTGTTAAGGATCAGATTTGTTTTGATCAGCCCACCGCCCTGCAGTTCAAACCATTTGTATTTTTAACTAACCGAATACAGCAATGTAATATTTGTAATGTTGATTTATAGTACAAGCAGTGTCATGCATGATTCTTGATGTGATATGAGCAGTGTAGAGTGCAGAGCCAGGTGAAAGCTGTGTGTTTGTGACAAAGCAGCAAGATGGCATGATGCGCGTGTGTGTGTGTGTGTGCACTGTGCCAGAAGAAGCCAGGGCTTTCTGTCTGTGGGTGTTGACTGGCAGATGGGTAAAACCGTGATCCTTCAGTGGAGAATCCCCACAGTGTGATAGATGAAGGTGTGAGCGAGGAGCACTGGAGCACATTTGGATGCAGGGTATTAATCTGTTTTGACAGAGCTGGAGCAGCCTTTGATTCCGCCGGGTTATGTTGGTCCAGGTTATTAATTGTGCGCATATTTCCCATCCATGTGTAAGTTTATACATAACACTTTTTGAACTGTTGTTAAAAAAAAATAGTTGCAATGCAATGCCGTCTTTGTCTTTTTATTGGCAATTTAGACCAACATGGAAGTATATTTAATTATCTGTTCTTTTTAACATGCAAATGAGATGCAACATACTGTAAATCTTCCTCATGTTTCATCACTTTATCACTCATCATGTTGCTCTTATTCATCACAGTATTTGTTCAGTCCACCACTTGTCCATCCATCAGTTTACCGTCGAGAAGGACAGATGTTTTCTGACTGAGTGAGAGCTATCAGCCTATTCATTAACTTCCCAATTCTGGAACGAGATTGAACGCGGAATCGATATCAAAAGCAGCGACAAAGCCCTCACTGGTGAAGTGTCATTTATTTATGAGTCAATTAATTTCAAATCATTTGCTAAATGGTCTCACTGAGAACTGAAGGGTTTTGAAATTCACACGTGTCTCCTGCTGGCTTAAATAATGCATTGTATGACCGTGTTGTGCATTTCTAAATGTGTTAAGACCCATATATTGACTTGTGTCATGTGACACAAGAAATTCAATATTCTGATTTGAATACTGCTGACTGGAGCAAACTAATCTAATGTCATGCATATAAATGATAAATACTGTAAGACAGAATGAGACCATGTACACGCATATGTACAGAATGCATTTTATGTTTTAATGGCATTTCAGCAGTATGGTTTTATGTATGTATGGATTACGTTGGGCAACACTGCATCTGGTGAAACAAAGATAAGGGTACATATTCTCCATCATGACAACGCCGAGAGTGAAGTGCTCAGTTGTCATGTTTAAGTTTGCAAACGTTATATATTCGTGCTTGACTTTTATTGAAAAAAGAAAAGTTGTTTGAGGCGCAACAATAAAAGTTTAATATTGTCGTGTTAAACAGGTCTATGTTCCATTTATCTTCACTGTAGGATGAAGCAGTTGGTGGTTCATATCTGTTGCAGGCGTGACTGTTTAGAGTGTCAATCGATCAAACGATTTGACAAAGACACTTATCATAACAAATCCGGCAATGTTCTCTTTCCTTATCTTGTCAGCGCAGACAGAAGGTCTCTCAGCAGGATCAGTCTCCGGCAGTTCACCTGTCTCCAAGTGCGATGGATGTGCCCCGATCAGTCGAATCGGCAGATGGGGATTCCCCAGGTGCATGTGAAATGAAATGGTGCAGATGAACCTGCTTTATTAGTTTAACATTTAGTTGACGACGGATTTAATCACGTGAAAACCATAGATGCCGTCACACTCCTGTGAGGGATGTGTGGCGTGTTTTGCACAGGCTAGCAGGCACTGTTTTTGACAGTCGGAGAGAACACGAGTTGACACAGGTCATACAGAGACTCCGCTGTGATGTTGGGGGAAAGTGACAGCTGCTGATGCACCTTTCCCAGGAGAGAACACATACAGGAATTCACATGCATGCATGTTCTCACAGTTGTCAGCACAATATCATGCAATTATTAGCATCTGCCTTCTCGTGGAGATTTTGCCTGGTTTGGGGTTTCCACATGGGGCCACAGGAAATGGAAATACTCTACTGCCCTGGTGTCCACTGAGAGAGTGTTTGGTACTGCATTATGCAATCAACTGTTCATAAACAGTCTTCTATAGAATGTGTCTGCACATTTGCTAAGTTATGGACACTTTGGTTTGTCTGTAGGAACCCTGTGTGATTGTGATACCAACACCAAACAGACCTAGAATGTCTGTAACTCAGACATGATTATTGCCTAATGTCGGATTTACCACTCTATCAGCTGATTGGTACAAACTTTCATACTGAAGATGTAGATATAATTCAGTGAGCTATACAACTTCTAAAGGCTACTTGTGATGTTGATAATCACCTGCAGTAACACCAACTACTTGTTTATTAAAGACTCTAACCTTTGTTAGGTGACTTCACACAATGTTGATCAAGTTCAACACAACTCTCTCTGTTTCTCAGTGTAGGGCGAGAGGTGAAACATCTTCAAACTTGATTAGGAGGCACAAGCAACTTTTTGTTTATAAAGCAAGATGGCCACAAACGGGTGGAAGTATGGAAGTTTCAGAAATTTTCAAAACATAACTTGGCTTCTTGTATTCACACAAACACTCCCTCAGTCAGGTCTGATAGTATTGCTTGACCACACAAAAATAAGGCCCATCAAAAGTTATGCACACAGTTTTAAATGGATAACGGCTCCTCATGCACAGATGCATTTGTAGAATCACCTCATGTCCAAAGGATCATGAGGACATAATACATTCAAAGTATAACCTCTTAGTGTCAGGCTTTATTTCCCGACGGCTATTAGAAATGTGCTTGAGTGCAATGAATATCACAAAATCCTAACCAGCCTTTAGTTTTATCAAGCATTTCATTTTATCAAGCATTATATTGATTTGGGTTAATAACCCAACTATCGTCAGCAAAGTGAGCATTAGTCAACACTTGAATATCATTTGATTTGCTCTCAGCCCGCACACTGTGAATTTAATGGGGCTTCCATATTTGCTTTCAATCAATATTTGTTAGATTAGCCCTCCCAGCTTTGGTCTCCTTTCAATCAAGTATTCAGTCTCCAGCTCTTACAGTACGTTTTTCCTATAGTCATACATTTTTTATTCTCAAATATGAAGCTCAATCTGCAACGGCTTCAAAAAAATATTTGATTTTTAATTAAAACATCAGTTCAGCTGAGTTTTAATGTTGGAGTTTGATCTTTCCAATAAAACCTCCTTTTTGTAAGTGACTGAATAAGTGAAAACTTGTGAATATTTTTGAAATATTGTCGATAAATATTGTACTTTTGAGAGTTTCATTTATCATGAGAGGACAAGCTTTATTTCGAACCCTCTGCATGAACTCGACGAGTTCATGCCACACTGGCTTTGCATTCCTAACAAGTAGCCCTGTCTGCTTTCTTTTGCTTTCTCTATGTTCTTCTCTAGACTACCCTTGTTTTCCGTGTTAGTTCGTTTGATCCCAGCAGGACTTGTGCTTTCACAGGAGGGAACTTTACCCTCACACCAGTAACAGCTGATTCTGTGCTGCCCAGTGACACTGGACCTTGAGCCATCTGTGCCCTGTGCCCTGGTGTCTTTGGTGTGGCGGTGGCAAGTGGTCATGTTGGGACTACAGAGCAGGATTAAACACGTCTTTCCATCTACAATATATTTCACACAGAGCGAATGAAGAAAGTCGTCCTTTCTTTAAAGCATATGAGCTGCAAATATGCACAGAATGCAAAGACTGATTTAATGTGATTTTAATGAACTTGGTGGAATTATCCCAGTTCATGACCTTTGTGTCTCATGGAAGCACTTCCATCTTCAGCTGTGCTGTAGCACATTGCTTTATATCTTGTGTGCTCATCTCTCAATTTATGTTGTGTGTTTGTGTGTTTGCAGCACATGTTTTGTAATTAGTGGGGATATTTTGTGTTGTGACACTAGGGTGGTAGTAATTATGGGTGTAAATGCAGACAACTGTACCCACCACTGTCAAAATTAATGAGCTACTCCCGGTACAAGTCTTGCTGAGCGTTAATTGATTCCTGCACAACTGGTTTGTTTCCTGTATGCAGTATCAATCAACGGACTCTTAATGTTCCCCCCTTGATGCCAACATGCAGAAAAATTATGTTATAAGAAATAACATAAGTTATTCCCTTATGACGCAAACTCTGACGGATAAAATATGTCACACGCGTGACTATGGCTCCAGTCAAAAAGCATGCATTCTCTTCTATTTTTGTACTCAGTCTCACCTGAGGAGATTAAAATCCAGCACCTCAGCCTTTTAGCTTTTTAATATGACTTCCCCTGCTGTGAAGACAAAAGTGGGAATGAATAACTAAATATTTTATATTAAAGGTGTGAAGGTGTCCTCTATAACCATATCAGTGAAGATCTAATTCAACCTGCTGCCAAAGCTGTTATTCGGGGAAGACTGTATGATGAGACTGCGAGGGAAGTTGATACAGTGCTGTTTTCTGACAGAGCAGTGGCCAGGGACATGAATGAGATGGTGTGGAACATTTCATTTTAACTTTTGGAAGAGGTGACTGAAAACACAGATGTAACCCGATGCTGCACAGCTGCGTGAAGCGTCTTGTGGAAACGACAAGTGAAGGCACTTTTTCCACATACTTTCTGCTTCAGATCTTTATTTATTTTTTTATTTATATCAATGTACAACACATTTGTCCATCAGGTATGTCCTTCAAGCTGGAAAATACCATTTATTTGACTCAAACCTATAATATTAATCACCTATTGCTTTCAGTAACATGTGTTATTCAGTATCAGCTGGTATCTATCCTGTTTTTCATGTACGGGTGCTTATTATGATACAACAGAACACTGACTCTGAGATAAATGACTTCTTTGAGCTAGTGCTGCATGTTTACGACAGTCACAAAACAGCAACTGCTAAGGACATTAAAGTTGCCTGTTGCCCTTTTAACTGAGGTAATAGATTATTGGATAATAAATTGATTAATCGTCCACATTTCCTCTTTGCCTGTAACAATCGCTGCCTATGCCCCAGATTACTCTTATAAAAGTATGAAATCACCCAAGAACACGGCGCTCATTGCTTTTTCTCCACATTTAAAAGCATTAGCAGCGTCCGCATTGATTTCCTGTGACGACTCTTGGTGCGTGACACGATGGCTGTCCAGATTAGTTGTGCTATCACTATATTCTAGTTGTTTGTCCCCTCATCATCGTCATCTGTTTCCTCGAATAGATCAGTCGGAGCAGATTGGAGCTGGTCTTAATCTGAGAGATATCCACATTGCTACGGCAGCTGCTAGTTGACCAAGGGGTTGGCACCGCCGCCACCTTTTAATGACTGTGACAGCTGCCGTGGCACACACTCGCATCATAGCGTTTGAAGACGCAAGTGTGTCATACATAAAACTGTAAATATGATGAAAGAAAATAGTATCATTGTTGTGATCCGTGCTGCCCCCTTCTTCTTTTTTTTTTATTTTGCATTCCATGCTCTACAATCCTGTCTTTTGATTTCCTTTGCTTTCCTCCACATTCTCTTCTCTCCTCTGGCTGCAGCACACGTCCTCTCTTGAAATATGCTGCAGCAGATGCTCACTGGGCTAAAATATGGATGGATTACAGGAGCTAAAAGCTAAAAGATGCTGCTGCTGGTTCCACCAGCCACTGTGGCGACCCCAAGTCAGTCAGACCACAGTTATGCATGTGTGCGTCTCACAGCTCAGAGTTTATGTCAGTAAAAGAGCAGTCACTCGAAAGCTGCAAACAGCCAAGGCTGTATAGAAGGGGAGTGTAGAGAATATGTAGCTGAACAGATACTTCTTCCCAAAGACAAATTTAGAAGCAGACTATCAAATAGTCATTAGGATTCTTAGCTGATTCAACATCTTTTTGAAGATGGTTCCTCCTCTTTCAGCGCGGCTTAATGCCTCCCGCGGGGGAAGCTTCTGGATGTAGTGAAAATACAATTACAAAACTCTGTTCTGATCCTAATACTTTCATCCAGAGCCCTCTTCACCCAGCTCACAGACAACCAAGGCCAGCCAAACAATTTGTGAGAATCCTCTGTAACTCCTCTACCCTTTTCCACGCTTTCTCATCAGTTGTTTTTCTTTGTTTCCGAGGAAGAAACAGTGTTTATCAGTAAATTAGGTGTCAGAGTTTCTCAAACACCTGCTCAGCAATCCTTGTTTAGATTTTTCGGCGACCAAGGTAGAATTCACATACATTTGATGCAGCACTCATACTAATTAGACACAGTGTGGTGCAGCAAAACCAATGGAAAATGTAAAGGAAAAGATATATTGCACATGTTTATATCCTCTTCATGACTCACTGCCAGATTCACTAAAAGTTTTTGTCCTCTCTCAAGGTTATGAATTATTTTATTTAAGAAATGCATGATGGACAACCTGCATTAGATTGCCTCTGCATGCTGGAATTACAGTGTGCTATAGGAGCAATGTTTTGGAAAAATCTTGTCCCGGGTATGAATTATATGTTATGAATTATGGCGTTCAATACACTGCAACTAAAAAAACAATCATATTTCACGACAGAAAATAATAAAAGTATGAAATGGAAGAATGAGATAACCTTGACAATGCTTATGTGTTCCCTTTCTCTCTCTTTGTCTTATGTGTGTATATATATCTATATCTATATAGATATAGATATATATATATAACTATTAACTATTGCTGACTGTATATAAGAGCCACAGACGTTTTATGGTTTTATTGGGAACTGAACACTGTAAATATGTGATTTGATGATCAAATTGGCTTTAAATACAAATAAACGATGTGACTGATGTGGTCTGACGTCAACATAAAACAAAGTAAGGTTATTGCTTTGAAGTCAGAATAAGGAACCTATACTCTCTAATTTGCCTTCAATGCAAATGATCATTTCACTTATTTGCACTTTGTGATAAATGTTTGATATATTGAGCCCTGCTCTGGATGACACTTTCTACATTATATAATACATTATATTACCCCTTATGAACTAGTCATCAGTCATTCTCATGTGAAATAAAATATTTAGTGCAGATATTTACAATTCTTTTCTTGTTATTGATCTGTTCTACAGGAAAGCACAGGCTATCTAACCATGCTTGAGCAAAATCAAAAGATTTATATACACATCTACATCTTTTATGTATCTATGTATGTATGTATGTATGTATACATATGTATGTATGTATGTATGTATATGTATGTGTATATATGTGTATATATATATGTGTGTGTGTATATATATATATATATATATATATATATATATATATACATATGTGTGTGTGTATGTATATATATATATACATATATGTGTTTTTATATACATGTATGTGTTTATATATACATGTGTGTTTATGTGTAGGGGGCAGAGAGGAAAACAAGAGAGAGGCAGACGGCGTGAAAAGAAAGAAGCTCTCAGCAGAGACCAGAAACACCTGTTACGTTTAAATGAACAGCTGTCCCAGTGGCAACCACGGGGATAGTGGAAGCCTGCAGGCTTTGGCAGCTTGAATACAGCTCTGCAGAAAACATCTATAATGTATACAGTGAAGGTGTGACACAATGCATTGATTACAGTCCCGTATGTGTGGCATAAGCCCGGGTTTTTCAATTAAACTACGCAGCCTTGAGTACCATACATTAATCTCGATGTTTATCTCATCTGCCTCTTCTTCTTCCCGATCGACTTAAGTGTCAGCGGGGCTGTAGTCCAGCTTGTTAGCTAAAATATGATGGTATTAAAGGTCATTTATGCCCACTCGCTCTACAGCATGAGTCACTGTACACACGTATGGAGAGGGACAATAAAACTGTAACTGTGACTGCTGATTCACTCGGCGTATTATTTTATTAGAAAAGATTTATACATATTTAGCTTCAAACCATCCTGTGACAAAAACTCAGTGTTTAGTGTGATGAGATGAACAATGGCGCTCAAGATTCTTTTGAAGATCAAGATGCAACGCCCCCCCACTTACCGCTTACCATATTAAGAAGTCTATTGTCCTTAATACTCGGTGGAGAAATGTCTTTAATTTCTGTGCTTATTATCAATATTCTTTATCACATGTTTAATTTGCAGCTTTGAGAATGGATATAAATGACAACTCCCACCCCCTCCTCATATGTATGGATTAACTAAAAGAAACTGTTTTGTGTCAGGTTCTCTTATGGCTTATGTGCGTTGAGGTGTTAGGTGTTTTTTTTTAAATCAAAGACTCATCTTTTGTTAGATTAATTGCTATCAGCCTGTCAGACATGTCTATCTTTCGTAATCTGCACGATCTTCCCCAAGAACTGTCACCAAATGACTCACCAGCAGTGACTCATTGCAAATGGCTCCATAATCCTTATCTATCATATCCATTTATTGCAAAGTGCCCTGCAGTGTTTTCTGCTGTGTCTCCGCCAACATGCTCTGTGTTTCTGTGTGATTGTTTGTTTTCTGATTATGTCGGGTTCCTGTTCCGGATCTTATGTGCACATCTGGAAAAAAGGCTGAGAAGACCTGTACAATCCTATATCTATTATATTGAAAATACAAACACACACACGCACACAATCTGCGTCAAAGCCTTTTCTTCAGTTCCCTGCGGAGGTTCAGTTAGGAGTGACTCATTGTGAATAAAGACAAAGAGGACAAATGGACTTCACAGCGAGCTGTCATGCCGATGAGCTTGTCATCTTCCTCTCGTGTAATTGTGTTTCCGTGTCTCAACAGGTCATCGGAGTTGCAGCTGAAATGTGTGGTGCTTCATTTCTGGTTCCATGCTGCGTCCAAGGAGGGACTTGAAAAAGGTGAGGATTGGATTTTGATCACATCTGCAGACCCTCGTCATCCAACACAGATGTAACTGAGCTTTTAGCTGTAAATCCCAAGGTGCTTCTTTATTCCAGTTTCGGACACAATAATAACATAACAACATATAATATCAGAGGTTTTACTCTTTAAATTAGAATTAGAATTAGAATTCATTTAATTTCCACACACCCCCAATTACATATATTGAATTAAGACCTCTGCATTTAACCAATACTTTTTACACACACAAACCTTGATCTGGCAACCCTGCGGTCACAAGTCCAATTCCCTTCCATTGACCCATGGTCTAATGGACTAAATCTTTTACGATTAACTGGGTGGGTAGCTCTTTGACATCAGCTGTTTTTACTCATATTTCCAGTGGTTTCTGTGGCTACGGCTTGACTATCATTGTGAATATTTAGCCCATATATTTTCTTGAAAGTGATGCCCTAACCATGCTTCCACCGAGTGGAACGGCTCAATTCCATACGGCTCCACCCACGGCGGTCAGCTGATTGGGGGACAGAAAAGCATCACTGTCTGTACAAAGTGTGACGTCTTGTTGAGACAAACCGCCACAAGTGGAGCAAGAAAAAAGAGCTTCTGGAAGTCCTCTGTTGTTGTTTGTTGTGTTGTTGTCTGCTGTGTCGCGTTTGATGTCGACACTAAACCCCACCTACCAAGTGAAAGGTACCTGTTCTCAGTTGAAAAGCAAGCCTGACCAAGGGCTATACCGAACTATACCATGCAACACGGCTATATATTGTTTTAGTCCCACTAAAAGTAGACTTTTAAAATGACTCACCCAGATCATGCATACGGCAGTTGAATTAATATTGCATATGTTTAGTTCCTGGTTCAGACCTGGTCAAGGTGCTCTGTGTGCATGCTCCACATTTCCCAGCCCCAAGGGTGAAAAAAACAAGAAGTCAGCAGACGGAAGGAGACAAGAGCGAGGAAAGCAAGTTCCCATCTGGTGCATTTTTGGACTGACGAGTAGACGAATGAATGCTCTGCCGAGATGATCAAAGAATTGATTATCTTGAAGTTAATGAATCATAATTCTCATGGTTGTAGTAATCCTGATATTTGTACCAATAACATAATTATTATATTAAAAAATCCTAATTGTATTGGGTCAATACTTCTCCTTTTGACCTTTTCACAGACGGTGCTTGCACTTCTGATGAGGACGAATAATATTCAATATCACAAATATTACTTTGCACAAGATAAAGAAGAGGTTTATGTTTGTTTCTTTTTTTACTGGATTATGCCTGTTTTGATTTGTACATGTGAACTAGGTGACTTAGATTTCTGTTGAAGTGCTATTGCTGCTATGACAGTTTGTGTTGGAAGAGTCAGGCCAAGGCTAGGTCGGACCATGATCATATATCAATGTGAATTCACCCCCTACATAATTCATAATGCAGTGAGAGTCTTGATTTCTCCAGTGAAGAGTGAAGAGGATGGAATATGGAAACATTTTATGCAAGATGATGATTTATGCGTTAATTAAATAGAAAATGCCATGCTAAGGGGCTTTTACAGAGAAAAGCCTGATAATGGAATGTGAAATGAGAGGATTTATCTTCATGACAGTCCAGAGAGCCGAGTTGCCAGCATGATTGACAGCTGTCCGGGGTTTTTTGAGGGTTTTAATGGCAAAGTAGGGTGGCTGATTTAACGTTAACCAATAGGGATGGGTAAGGATAGGAAGAAGCATCCATCTATCTGTTTTCTAAATCTCATCTCAGTCAGGACCTTATCTAAAGGTATAACTGCTGACTCTGTATAAAAAAAATGGCACTTGCTGACAACTTTGTGACCCAAATGTTAAATCAGCGTTTGCTGTCACCAATTTTCTGATATAAGACTTGGGCAGTATGGGAAGGAGACTCAGAAAGAAACTTTACTTCTATGCTTATAATTGACAGTTGTTACTAAATGAGTTGCCTCATTCTCAGCTGAATCTGCTTCCAATCCTTTCCATTCTTCAGCTCAAGTGCAACTATGGTCCAGGGAATGGAACTTATTTCTTTGATGATTATGAGTGACCTTTAATTTTACTTAACAGGGCGATGTAAAGACTCACAGCTTGGTACTTCTGACCACAACACTTGCGACACAGGATCATCCCCCTCACCAAAGTGTTCAGTGTGACTGATGTTCCCAGTGTTTTTTAGGCTTTCTCAACCACCTGTAAAGACTCTGAGGAATAGTTTTAATGAAAAGGTCAGTAACTGATTACACAAACCACTTCCCCACCGGCTGACCAGCAGGTGGTCACAACCTCTCTCTTTCTCTCACCTCTTACCGTCTCCATTTTCGTCTTTGCTCGCTGAGGACCGTCGTCTCTCGCAACGTGCCAGACCCCATGCTCGCTCTGATGTTACCCCCCATGCTCTTTGCTGGAGAGCTGTATTCATTTGATGGCTTGTGATCTTATGATGAAATGAATCCTAAATGTCTTCACTTTGTGGATGCCTGGTATGAATATATCTGGCTCTCTCTCTCTCTCAGTATCCCTCTCTTGGGTTTTGGGTTCCGAGCCTGTGTTGATGATAATGGCTCACAACTGTGCACCATCAGAGTTTAATTATTACCTCTGAAGTTTATTCTAAAGCAGACTCCCTGCCTGGCAAAGTATCACAGTCTCAGCTACATATTGTTGCTGTCAGTGGTGGGCATATTCTTAGTCACTGCAGGCCGGTGGTTGCTGCATATGTGAGGAAATAGTTTTTCTCGCCATTATATTCAATTAACTGAGGTTAAATCAAATAGAAAACTGAAATAAAACAAAACATGACGCAAGGAATGCTACATTATTGATGCAAACATTGATCTGTTGACATAAATAGGAGATGCTGCGCTTTTCCCTGAAAAGGTCTTTCTTTCCCTCTCCAACAGCCACGGGAGAGCCTCTTCGCATTCCAGCATGCACGTTCCTGTGGATAGTTATATCCATACTGAACAAGGGTCTGCGTCAGTCTAGCACTCCACTCATGTGTTCTCGATCTCGTATTGCATTCCAGTAGTGATTTGATTTCTCTGGAGGACTTTGCTCTCATTTGGATGTCCTTGTATTCTTTGAGTGGTGAGTTGTACATTGTGGTTTATGGCTGACGTCTCTTATGACACGCAAACAACGCAAATGATGAACTTATGGTGCTTTCACACCAGAGTTGAGTTGTTTGATCGGCTTTAAATGGACCAGAGTTTGTTTGTTCGGATGGTACGCTTCGTTTGAGCAGGTGTGAAAGCTCATCCAAACTCCCTGGTGTGGTTTTGTGAGCCAAATTGAGGAAGTGAACCAAAGGTAGGAAATGAGGATAGTTCGCTGCCTTGCCTGCTGCTGATACTGGGAAGCTTCTGGTGAAAAACCAGTTAGGTTTGAACACCAAAGTAAAAACAAAACCCCCCAAGACTGCATATATTTGGTGTTGCTCCATTGTTTGTTTTTATGTTGAACAAGCTGGCTGAAAGGGATGGATTTTCTTTTTTAGGTCCTGGCCAAACGATGAGCAGGGTTTTCTTCTTCCTGTATCATGCTCGTTTTGCACGATACAGCCCCAAACGAGCGGCTGTTTTAACTACTTGAGGTTGAACTGCCCTGAGCAGAACTCTGTGGACACAGTTGTGTAAAACGTGTGACCCGGGCCTAAGCATCACTTACTTGTGTGTAATTACAATAACAAAGTTACTCTGCTGAATACACATGCCACACTTGGGACTTCCTCAGTGTACGCCAATGCCTCGCCCACTTATACTGACTGTCTCATGCTACTCCCACATCTAGACAAGTTCTGCTGGCTGATGGATAACAGCCATAAAAACACAACAGTTAAAATAATTTGGAAATTACAAGCCCAGCATCATCACATTTAAACATGCAATCTCTACACAACATCCATGAAAACAGTCAAACCTTTTGGTTCAATCAGCACCAGAGTCAGAGCACCTACAGGTGCAGCTTCATGTTAGTGTCGGTGAGTGCACACAGCGGGGGGGACTCCTCAGCTCCTGTCCTTCTTCTGAACTCCTAGCCTTAAACTGAACTCCTGTCCTCACACTGAACTGAACTGAACTGAAATGAATAAGGTAACCTCCTAAATTGTCACGGTAACAGAGAGTTTTTGGGATTTTCAACTGCAATGTAATTCTGAATTTCAAATTGTAATGCTTCACGCTATTTGATACTAAAAAAAAGGCTTAAATCCTGTTAAGTTTGTTTTGTTTAATCTTAATTAAGTGATGCATTGCTGCACATCAATTTCAAGAGTGTGCAACGTGTGTGGAGAGCTTCACACTCGTGTTTCACAGCAGATATTTTCATGGTACTCTTTCATAGAACAGAGTCATCATTAATGCTATCAGGCAATTCTGATAACATTGTTAATGTTATCAACTGTAACTCAGGGTTGTTCCTGTTCAGCTCAAATCTTATCTTTCAAATAACTCTGTACAAGTTGGTGGGAGTTGCTTTATTCCTATAACTTGAGTTTTTTTCAGAATTTATGAGCTTTCTGTTTGTTGTATCAGTTCATTAATTTATAAGAGGGGCAAGGTTGAGTTTGAGTGAAAGAAACCGTCTACGTTAACCTGGAAAAACTTCCCAATGTACTATCATCCACCTAAAATGCTGTCCAAAACTGCACTTAGTCAGTAGCAACTAGACCTGAATATAAGTATGACCTTGATAAATGAGAATATACATAGACTACAATGAGCCTGTGCTCTCTTCTGAAAAGGACCAACACTCACACACAACAGCAAAGATGAACTCTAACACTAACAGTGTTAGAGTTCATCTTAGAGACATCTGTTAGAGACACAGATGACACTGTGTCTCTCAGAGGGCCCCAACGACCCTCTTTCACACCTTCACTCAAATGGAACTATCAGCCGGAAACTGGTACGGGGGGTGGGGGTGGAGTCATCATGTTTCACACGATGACTCTGTAAATATCCAGCCTACACAAGCTTTATGTCTGTATTTTTCAGTCAGAACTGAAGAAGCCTCTTGTATGAGAGGTGAAACATCTCCAATCACTCAATCAAGTCCAGTTCACAACAGCAATCTCCTGACGCAGGCGACAAATGAGGTACAACTCCTAAGAAAAGCTCTTCCTGCGCTGAAATTGATTGAATTTGCTTTCTAAATAAACTAATGATTGTTTACCAAATTACCATACTAATATAATCCCACTTCCCTTAAGCATGCAGTTGTGATTCTTTATTCTTTATAGTGGCGTGACAAAGGTGTGACTCTCAGCCATAGTTCATCTCTGTGTCATGCTTGTGTTGTTCTTCACTGGGGGCGACAGTTACCTCTGGTGCCAAAAAAAAAACAACAACAAATGCTTTTGCCATTGCAATTCACAAAGGCACTTTCTTTAGAATTGGAGCAGCTCCCTCAGAGCTGCCCAGAGCCCCTCAACCATTAAGAGGGTCAACTGCAGAGAACAAATGTCACCATGGGGGTCAGAGAAATATACTTAACTTGGCCCCCGTCCCGATGATTAGATTAGATCATTCAGTGTGCATTAACGTAAAATGGAATTCTTATCACAGCTAAATGAAACGGATGGCAAAAACCACATCCAAATGTAAAGCCAATACATTTTTTATGAAGCAAAATACAGAACAAGAGCTACAGTAGACACCCTGCATTTGAATGTTAAAGCACAGTTGCATTGTTAATTATGGAGTTGTTGGCTTGAGACGTCTTTCGATGACAAGACAGACATTTTGCCTTCAGGAGTACATAAATGGTGACACAGTATGTGTCCAGTATGAACAAAAATCCAATCTTTGACCATAAATTAGTCAAGTCACAATCTGATAAGGTGCAGCTTTTGATTCAGTACATCACTAGACTCACACACACACACACACACACTCTGGAGGGATCAGTGGAGGTGACGAGAAGGTCATCAACATTTATCTTACATATTGATCCAAAAGTGCCACTGGGAAATGAGAGGTCAGGGGGTGGCAAACTATATCAAAGGCAAATACAAACGGTGACAAAATAATCCCCCCGCCCCCATACACGTTTGAATGCAGCAGCTCGGCAGTTTGAATTGCACTAAAATTGGTGAAATGACATGGACTCAGAAACCAATTAGGTTCAAGGCCGCAAGGCATCACTGAATATGCCGTTGCAGTTGATCTCAAGAGCATGTTTCAGGTCAGAGGAAAAGCAGCATAGAAAATACACATGCATGACCACACATGCATACAAATAGTTATAAGATACTTTACACATGATTTGTAATAACCTGGTGTGAGTCGCCCTGTTTTTCACCTTGAAGTTTTTGTCCAAAGACTGGCGACTGGTTTATTTTACAGCGACAATATCCATTTAACCACAGCAGTGCTTCACAGCTTGTGATAGTGAGCTTAAGATATGAGGTCCAGTTGCTTTTGTAGAATCATATTGGCAGAGTGAAATGCTCACTGACGTTACAGTGCAAGTTATAAGTTCTCGCAGGAGGCAGATAACATGCTCACCTGGCGGCACGTTCAAAGAATTCAGACATTTCCGCTTCGTTCCTATGGTTGCCCTTCTTGTTTTCACTAAAATGAAAAGGTGGTCTAATTGTAAATTGTGTTTCTCTGACCATCTAATAGGTGAGGTACTCTCAGAAAAAAAACCAAAAAACTTTTGCAGTGTTCACATGGCCACAATGACACTGCAGCACTGTCCCGCCATAAACCTGCAAAACAAACTCATTTTGAAGCCTTGATAGTTGAGATTTGATCTGTTTTCCTCTAAATGGAAACATCATTTACAAAGAATATCTAAAAGTAGTGATTGATTGACTGACAACATCAATCAAGAGAGTAGGCTCATTGTCCCCAAGACAATTAAACCAGTGGAGTCATCCCCTGTTGGCTGATTGCTAATTCCATCCTACTGAACTTCCAAGGCTTTAGTTTCAAAACAGAAGGCTAAATCTTGTATATATGGTCTATGGATCCAACCTTACTATGAAAATTGGCCCAATTTATTCTGAATAAGAGTGCTTTGAATTGTTCTGCTGTCATAAATACACAGAAAATGTCTGTTAATCTGTAGATGAAAATGGTCCCAAAGAAATGCACGCTTTGCAGAGACAAACAAAACGTGTTCAATTTGAATCAGACCATGAATAAACCACAGAGTAAAACCACATTTGACTCAGTAAAAGGAACAGAGAATTTGACCTTTTTAGTTTATTTTACATTAAATTGCTTTGGTAACAACATGCAACAAGTAAATATAAATGAAGTCGCTATTTTCTCTTTTTGAGAAAATAGCGTATGCATTATGTGAGGACTGAGGAATCTTTGATAGCGTTCCTCAAATCAGTTCATGGAGAGTCATTTCTGCAGCTAGCAGTCAGTCCCTTGCAATTGTGCCAACATAAGTTGTATTTTGACAGATTTCCTGATTTATTAAAGACCAGTGTGGCCATTTTTGTGTCAAATGCTCAAACAGTTCAGCAGGTTGCAGCCATTTAGCAACTAGCCATTTTAAGTTAGGCTTGTTGTTTCATTAATATTCATTCATACACATAAAAATTGCCCTTGACTTTCGCTGACTCCACTCTGCTCTTTTACAGTCCAGTCCATTAGATTTCAGCCCATCACAGACCAGCTGATACCCTTTTAAATGATGAATTAAGCTCGGAATGTGCAGCGTTACACTGTACTCCAGATGTTACGTGATTCAGTTTGTTAACGGCCACGGCGGCAGGAAAAGATTCTACACTGCAAACCTTTAATCCACAGAGATTAAGTCAATATATTGCAGAACTTGACAGACTGAATCTGACCTTTGCGATAGCGCTCGGTGCTTTTCACAAGTATGGAAACAGCTGGAGTGGATTATTTTAGACCCACAGTAATCTGACATCATCTTCAACTTTGATAAAACTGTTCCCCGTCCTACTGCAGAGAATGCTTATACTGTACATCACAATAGAATTGTGTGGGGAAATTGAAGATATTGAATTGAATTAGCATTAGATTCTTTACCTGAGATGGCCAATCACTACACAAGCAGAATCTGTTGCCTGTGGGTTCCATTTGCTATGTCTTCTATCTTCAGTATGAGCACATTTTATGGCAACGATCCAGCCCCGCTATCTCCCGGGAACTTTGGTGATATGGTTAAATTTCTCCCCTGCTTGCTTGTCCTCAACTTTTTTGTTATCCCAGGGCACAGGAGCTATCTGCCATCTTCATTCCAGTGAAGGGATGAGTTGCCTGACATACTGCCTGGTACATACTGCATGCTGCCTGGTCTTTTGATTTGACCAGAGTGGCTTCCTGCCAAAATGGTATTGTTTTGGTTCCGAGTGTTGCATGACAGGATTGTGAGGTATGAACTCGGAACTCTATAGTGACAAAATACACTCCATCCTTCATACCACAAAGCTCAAAAAGTGTAGTTTCAAGCATTCGTACTCCGGATTTAATGTTGACAGGTCAGGAAGATAATGCAACAAAAGAAAGGAAGTAGACTTTCAGTGGCTCACCACTAAAAGTCTGAACACTGACAGGCATGAGCATCTCAGGCCACAAGTGAGCGCTGGACAGGTGGCTTAGATAAGTCAACTTTCATAATTGTCTTGAGGAGCACTGCGGGTTCGATCACTGCCTTTCAAACTTCATCAACACAGTGTGAGACTCGGCTCCATCTGGGATCAGAGGCTCATCAGCAGTGACTTGGTGCAGCAGAAACTTGATCATAATGTTCAATAATATTGGAATTCCATCACATCAATCACAGGATGCTTAAAACTAAATTTGGTTTATGTTACATGAGACTGGGAAATATATAATATTTGGAAGTGATGAGCTGTTTTTTCCCTTTTTTTCCCCTGCAAATCACATTGACATACTGTGAGCATTTAGTGGCCACAAAACTGTCCCAACACAGGAATACTCAATTAAAAGAAGCCTGTAGGTGTTACAGAGTATTTTGTTGTGCATGGTAAAATGGAGGTTATGGTAACAACCACCTGAGGTGAAGCACATTAATCAAAACATAGTGCATTTTAGGATAAATAGTAACTTAAGACTTGTGTTTTACACTGGGGTGCATGAGTTATTGTGGAAAGGTTGAGGGATTCTTTTTTAAACCTTATTAAAATCAGATTACCCTCCCCCATCACTGTAAATCACCAGTATAAGCTTACTTTAAGGCGTTATAAAGAATAACCCAGTGTATTTTACTGGACTGTGGCTAAATATACTTTACAGCTGAACCGTATTCTATTATGGTTCAACAATAATATGCATTAGTGCACTGCATCTTCACATTGAGGCTCTTTATCTAACAGTATACCCTTATTCCATCAGTCTTTTCTATCATGAGGACTATGTGGTTAAAAGATGAATCGGACCATTAGCCATTTGTAAGAATTCATGAATATTAACTTGTTTGGCAACAAATCAAAAGAATAGATTTTTCCACGCTGTATAATTACTGCAGCCTGTGAAGAACATGCATTAGTGGATCATTAATATGTCATGACATTAGACTGCAGGGACTGGTGTTCTTTCCATCCCACTGTAAAAACGTGAGGCCTTTTATCGGATTCTATTCTATCCGTCCATCTATCCATCCTGAGCCTCATCTGTTCATTGTGCACACGTATTTAGAACAATGGGTGCCAACAGAAAGATGCAGGTGATCAGACTACGAAAAGGTCACAGCAATTTGAAAAAAAGTGCACTTAATGTTATCGGGAAACATCCCACTGGACATTGTAGTCATTGTCATGTGAAGGAGACGGTAAGGCTAATGATAACAAGGCTTTAGTGATTAAAGTCCTCATGACATGGCTCTCAGAGTGCTGTAACCTTCGCATATTTATGGATTCGTGGTTGAAAGAAACTGCAAGGGAGGGTCTGATCGCCGTATCGACACAGAGAGACGACACTACATGAGAGGGAAGAACAGCCCACTCTCTCTGTTGAGGAGGAATTCTTGGCCGTCACCTCTGTCCCTTGTGTTATCTGAAGAGGAAGCTGAGAGTGATGTTTCTGGGAAGAAAATGATGATGAGGCCATATATGTTTGAACTGGTACATGATGCCGGGGGAGCTTCTGAGGAGGGAAAGACCAGAGAATCACAGGCTCATCCCTGCAATGCTGCATCGCAATAGTACATATGGGTTTGGCGAGACATTGAAAGAATCATACTGTGCTCAATTAGATGGAAATTTGTCGTCAACGATCTCAAAACGCATTCAAGGGCAGAGCGACCCGTAAAATCCAGTAGGAATATTGGAAAAATGACTTTTCCCCGGCATGTGGGTGACATGTCAAACATCATGTAGGTGATTAAATCATTTCAGAGGAATAGTACCAAGAATAAAAGGTGTGACTGAGTGCAAAGACATGGTAGAGGGGAGAAAGTTTGTATTTATGTTGAAATAATCAACACTAAAAGTGAAAAGGATGGACATTCTGGATGCCAAACGCTGTGAATCGCCAAAAAAAACAATGCATGCATCCAGGTTGTTTGCTGGTGTGTGTGTGTATGCTGTTACTGTGATCTCTTTACTCATTCTGAAACGGGAGTTCTTTGCAAATGTGATTAGAACTCATCAATCTGTGAAGATAAGTCAGTTGCCCTACAGCAGTGGATCAAAGCCAAATGAGTCAATCTGTGGTTGAAAACAGGACGAGTACCTCTACCCACACCTCGACAACCATGTTGTGCATGGCTCCACTGCCAGCTGAGAATGAGTCATCTGGTGTTGATGCTGGTGTGCTCCACCCCCCCACCCACCTCCCCAGCTCATACTTTGTGAACAATCACTTGTCTGACAAAACCACATGTGAATCAGTGACCGTTGTAAATGTTACTGAGGTTTTTGATGATCAGATGAGGTGATCTGTGATGGAACCTCTGGAGTCGGTGATGAGTTGAGTTGAGAAAGATTTGTTTGAAGGTCGGATCTGAGGAGAACTGAGACAACACCTGACATCTGAACAGTAAAGCATCATTGCAGATTCTGGTGACAAGCGTGCCAGGTCTGACACATATAGTCAGTGAGCTTTGAGATCCTTGAAAGGTTTGTGTCTTATCGTAAGTTATGGCTGCTTATATTGAACACCAGCTCTGGTTATCAGAATATGTGAGTGATAAAACTTAAAGATGGCTGAAGATTGGAATTTTCTCTCACAGAAAGCAGCTATATTTGAAACACCATCACCTTCATCCACATCTGTAATCCTGCTTGGCATTCAAAGGCTGTACTGGCACTGGCATTTGTCATAGCACACACTTAGTAATATTAAAGCACCATTCAGCTTTTGTTTTACCTTGAAAGAGCAGCTTGAAAATCATTTTGATGTGGTACTGACTTGGAATAGTAAGAATTGAGTCCCACTCTGCACCTGAAAACTCTCACCTTGCACTTTGTGAGGAACACTGCGAAAAGTGCCCAACTTAGTGACGGTAAACAGACCAGAATCAGATTCCACCACTTCTTAAGTAAAGCTTTAGTAAGGTCAGTCAAAGAAAGACTTTCATTCCAAACATACAGGAATTTATGAAGTAAAAGCCTCACACAAATATTCGCGCAAATATTTCTTCTGAAAACAAAGAAGGCAGGGGAAAAATATCCTCCCACCTGATCTGTCACAGTCTCAGTGCTGACAGACATTAATGACATCATGACATGACTTTGCGGGAACTTTTCACTCAAGTCAAACTATTTCAACCCAGAAAGTGACTTTTTACATGATTGTATCACATTGTTCTTATGATTTGCATGGCTCAACACACTCACTTACTCATCTTCTACCACTTTATCCTCCACATGAGGGTTGTGGGGGGGCCACTGGTGCCAATCCCAGCTGACATAGGGCGAAAGGCGAGATGCAAACTGGACAAGTCGCCAGTCCATCACAGCGTCACACAGAGACAAACAACCATTCACTCTCAAATTCACATCTATGGTCAATTTAGCAAGGTCCAATTTGCCTAATCCCCAAATCTGCATGTTTTTGGACTATAGGAGGAAACCTAGACCCTCGAGAAAACCCATGTGCACACGTGGAGAACATGCGAACATGTGAACCCAGGACTTGGCCCAACACAGTTGATGAAAATGAGTCTCTATTAGCTCCTTTGCACACACATAAAATGTTAGTATTTTTAGTGTTGCTTTAATGATAGCTCTGTTCCATGTCTGAGGCCAATTTTCCCCTACATGACAAGAGAGATGCACCTCAGTAACATGCATCTAATGTGAAACTGGCCTTACAAAGACATGACAGTTCTTGCAAAGCCTCCGGATCACAAAACTGATGCAGCTCCCTGGAATTTATCCATCGTTCATTTTACGATTTCCCACCTGTGTTTTTATGAATCAGACATGTCAGAATGTCATTAAAAAAAAAGACATATTGTTTGTTCTTCTCCAAGCATGAGTGCACGGGTGATACAAGACACTTTGCTGCTAATGGTTTCAAATGTTCCCACTGATGTGCCAAAGCGGAGGCAGAGAATAAGACTCCTCGCAAGTGAATACGATGTAAACAGTCGGTGCATGTTTCTAAATTTTAAAAAAAAACAACTCCAGAGCGTATGTGATGCCTCAAAGAAGCACGGGATGTGCTTTGGTGAGTCGCACCGTGTGTAAACAAACACCTTGCTTGTTTACTAGAAAACTCCACGGGGTGTCTTTAACCTTGAGTGTTTCGGCTGCTTTGCTCAGATATTGTAAAAAGCGTAAATTAAATAAACTGTTTCCAGTGGGCGTGATCTCGGATTATGATCCCGTTCTTCATCTTCAACTGACACCGACACTCTTGACTTGTGATAGCGTTGTGTAAACAGCACAAAGTCAGATTTAATAGGCTCTCTCCCTTGAATATCTTTTTTTTTTTTTCCCTGCTTTGCCCTGAAAGTAAATCTGCACTAGTTTCACCAAGCAATGCATGTTTTATCTACCACCATGCCCGTGTGTCAGGAGGCACAAAAAAAAAACCCAACAACAACAACAAAAGTGTGATTACCACTCACCTGTGACACCTAATTCCCCCGAGCAAGGTTAGAGTGCCATATAATTTGAATCATGATGGTAAAGCCTGACCTGGCCGGGTGTTTATTTAAGGACTGGCTTTTGAGGAGCAGTGAGCTACCAAGGTACTCTGATTCTTTCATCAAACAAACCTGGTCTTAGTTTAGATACAGCGCCACGTGTTTAAAGGAAAAGGGAACGCAGAAATACTACCCAAGGGGTCTACAGAGCATGGATTGATTGCTTTTTACTTACCTAGTCTCGCTTTACTTCTTCAGCTTTACAGAGAGCCGAGGGCTTTCGTTGTGTCCAGTGGAGACGCTGTACAGCTGGAATTTACAGACAGACTTTAGTGTTAAATATTTTACACGGTCTATGGATGGTAGCTCATTTTTGCAGATATTGGTTTGTTAATTTCAAAAATTGAATGGTCATAATAGATGATCACGTTAATATCAGTGAAGCATTTTCAATAGAGATATAACCAGTATAACTTTTTTTCCACATCTAGAAAATAAGTGCTGTGTTTTGATCAAAGCTAAAATATCGTTTTGTCTGCAGAGGAGTGAACTAAGCGTTTACTTTGGCACTTAAAGTCCACCTATTTCACATATTAAATATTCATTTTAAGTGTGTTGGAGAGCCTATGCAGCATTCCGTTGGCATCAAAACTCTGAAGATATTTACTTTTGTCATTCTGGGCTGTCTCCATAGAGGTGACCTGGTTGCTGATAAAAATACAATAGGCTAATTTTAGGTTATACAAATGACAATTCCTACAATCAGGCGATTGTCTTCAATTTCTGCCAAGTGAATATAATTTCTCCTAAATGTCACACACTTGACCTTTAAGTACAGCACTACGTTTTGTTATATCCCGTTGAAATGTCTCTTCATAGAATGCATAAATGAAAACCTGTCATGTGGAAGCTGCAGACCCAGAGTTGCACAAAGAAAAATGTGACTTGCAACCACACTCATGTTCACTGTCAAAAATTGCTCTCTCTCTCTATATTTTTTTTTGTCACAGCATCGTCAAAGGCACTTGTACATGGCGGGAACAAGAAAAAAGGGGGGAAAAAATAAGGTAAGAGCAAGAATTATGACATTAATACCGTCATGATTCCCACTGTTGTCTTGTCACTGGTGTCCAAAATGGCACAGTCTTGTTCCATCTGCTCCTGCTTCTCTACAAATGTCATCCCACAAACATCAAGCCAAGTTTTTTAAAAATACCTTTTCTTCGTCATGCTTTGGACTTCTGTTAGCTCCACCTGCATGTCTGCCTGCCTACACCATTTTTTTTTTTTCTATATTTTACATTAAAACCACTGAGCCATTCTTTCTTTCTTGCCATCCGTCCCCCACGGAGGGACATTTGGTCATAGACTACGGCTCAATCACACACAGATCTGAATCTTCTCATGTCCTCATCCTCATCCATCCGTCCTGATTACACCTCTAATGACTCGTCTTCACAGCAGCCACCAGTTGTAATGGAATTATGCTCGAATGGACAGCCGTGTCTCGGCACTTTTCCCTGTTCCTCTCCTTCTGTCTGTTTTCCTCCTCCTCACTGAGGACACGTACAGTCTCACTTCTCCCCATTTTTTTTTCATTTACAGAAGACTGTTTGCACATTAAACACGCCGAAGCACTCAACACTATTTCATATGTGAAGTATTTATTTTATAATCTTTAGTCAGAGAACAAACACTGCCGAGGCTCCGCCATATATCCAGCGTGTGTGACGCTCTGTTCAGGGAGGGAAGCACATTCATCCTCTCCTCCTTTGCCCTCTGCTTCCACATGAAAATGCTTTTATAATCGCTCATATTTAGCATTATTCTTCGATTTCACCCTCCACGCCCTGTGCGTCTGTCTCTGCCTCTTTGAGTCGGTATTGTGACATTTTAGTGTGGTGTCTTGCTCTCCTCGGGGAAAATCATCCTTCCATCGTCCAACCCCAGCAGCCTTATCAGTGACAGGGGAGAGATGAATAAGGGATCAAAAGAGCCTTTTCTCTCCCTTTTTTCACACTGTCAGGTTATATTTACTCCGGGTCCCAGTGGTTTAGCACAATGTCGCACACACCAATTACACATGACAGGCTTTTTCATTTGTGGGACCTGGGGTGGTGCAGTTGTGTTGTTATTGAAACCTTTTTTACTAAACATGTTCAAGGACAGACCAGGAATGTATAAGATGAAGGTAAATGTCCTCCTGAAATCAAGAGTTGGTTTTCTTAACACTTATTTAATTGCACTGGTATCCAGAGTTGAGCCTAATTTTAGATTTCATGGATAATGTCTCTCCTCCTCCTGTGAGAGTATATTTTACACCACATTTAGGTGTTTATGTGACAAATTATAATTGATGGAAAAGTATCACGGAATTGCTGTTACCTCATGTGAGACCAATTACCATCTTGAACCAAAAACTGGACAGCTTTTTTTTTTTTTGCTAATGTGATTCATCCATGGATTCTCGGGCAGGTTCAAACAAACCTTGGTGCAGAAAAATCCCCAAATCCCACAAATCATTTAAAAGGAAACAATAGCGAACAGCAACAGGGAAGCCAGTGTAATGACCCATGTCTCATTCATTTAAAGGATAAACAGATGCCTCTTTCCATTCTTTTTGCAAAAATCCATACCTGCACTGCAGCATCACATCATGTCCCAGCACCCTCTCCCGTTCAAATAGGATCAGAGTTACCAGATAATCCCCAATGAAACAGGCGTTTTAGTATTGCGAACCTAAATCGGGCCAAGATTCCCAGTGTGTTTGAGTGTTTACCCAGCCCCCATTACAATGTACTAAAACCTTGGCTCTGATGCTGAGGACTGGCAATAACCCACCACTTAATGAGCAAGGCCTACTGCTGCTCATGCCAGGCGATAATCTTCTCTTGGCATAACCAAATCAAGCATAGAAATGTTCTTATCAGGAAGAAACAGCAGACGTCCCCCCCACCAAACACCCAGCAGACCCCTGGCTTAATTGATTTCCACCATCCCAAGGCAGCTCATTCCGTGCGTCAGACTTTTATTTACTGGACTACTTGTTTGGGTGCTAGATTGTTTTCTTGCCCATTTGGTTTGATGATGCGATTCGGGTCTTGATAGTCGCTGTGCAAAAATGGCCCGAGACACGGACACTTCTTCTTCCAGACATACCCAACTCGTTTGATCACATTTAAACTGGTGCTTGCAAAGTGACAGTCCCCGCTCAAATGGCTGTAGAGTTAAACCATAATGAAGTCTTTCTTCATACAAACGGTATATGTTTTGTTCCTGGAAAAAGAGCTGAATTCTACCCTGTGCAATTCCATTTGAATGATGCAAGTGCACTCAAATCACACATCACACTTTTTGTGCATGTGTTTTTCTTTACCGTATGTACTATAATTACAATCACAGGGACCTGCACACAGATCGTGTTCCCAGGCTGTGGTAGACTAATGTGCGTCACTGTGTTTAAAGCCTTTTTAGAAAATGCTTTTGCATTAAGAATCACACCAGAAAAGATTGCACGCTTCTTTACGAAACATTTAACGCAGACACAACAGCCACTCAGATTAGAAGTGATTCGATGCAGCAGAACAACACAAGCCATCAGATATGGCCTTCAAATACCTTTTTTTTTTTTTTCCTCACCTAATTACCAGTTCCACTTTTGCTGGTCCCTGGGGCAAACATTAGCCTCATCATTATTTAGCAATCTTCTTGTCTTTTTCATAAAATATTGTACATTTTCAGTCGGAGGAGGCAGCAGGGAAATAGATCTGTCCTTTTGAAATAATGAAAATGCGATCCACTTGATTAGTAATAGGTTTTTAATTGTGTACTGACAGAATCACTTTCTAATCTCGCCTCCTGCTTCTGCTGTTCTCGTGAAGAACCTCTCTGCAGAGTGACATGGGACAGACTATTGGCACAATTCATCACAGATATAAATTAGTTTGTAAAAGTGAGTTGGCCCTGCCATTGCACTGCACTGTTAGAACAACAAAGTCTCAGTATTGAGTATTATTATTAGCATTTTTGCATTGTTTTTCAGCCGTCATGTTTCTTTTTTCAATTTTTTTTTTAATAAAAAGTTTCATTTAATACAAATAGTCTACTATGTTTATTTAAGACACTTGCAACAAAACAGCGTTTGTCATCAGTGTCTGTAAAATAAAATCCTCATTCAACAATCCAAACTTCAGAAAAGCCTGGATTTGGGTTGCATTTCTTAGGTTCGCTATACTGCAGTGCTTGTCACTGCAAACTCCTGCTGATGGCCTGGGGACAGTCTGTTCCTCAATACAGAAGCCAAAGCATCACCTGGAGCCAATAAAGCTTTCTAGTGTTACAGGAATTCTCCTCAGTATCACAAAAGTTATAAAAACCTTAAGTGGCACCCCAAGGCATGAAAGCACAGTTTTGTTTTTGGGGGGTTTTCCAAGAAGAAAAGTTAGTTTCTTGAACTGAACTACTTTCAAAAGACACATTATTTGACATTGGGGGTTATACCACAGCATGAGTGTAATCGGATATCTCATTTGGCTGCACAAACTGCACCACTCGCTCTACTCTCTGGTTGAAACTGACCAGTGGCTTCTGGAATGCAATTAGTCACACGTTCTGGACTCTGCTGTGGTGGGGGTCCACTGACCAGTCACTCCACATTGTTCTCGTTATCCTCTTACAAAATGTGTTTTCAGCAGTCATTTAGATTATTCAACTTTAAATAGGAAAGTGTAGGAGTAGGACAATGTTATATTATCACTCCATAGTTGAAGGCTATGTTCAGACTGTAGACAAACCTGATTGTTTCTCTGTAATCAGAGCTTTTCAGACAGTGTCCACACTGTTAATTGCAAGTGATCAAATGGGATTTGTGTGTTCAGATATAAGCAACCGTCTGCATAGGGCAAAACTACATTTGTGACACTGGTCTTACATATTGCAATGTGCCATGCTTTAGTCAATGCTAGATTAACTGTGCAGCAAGTATTAGTGCCACACGTGAAGAAAACAATATTTTTTGCATTGAGGAGATTGAACTGGAAATTCAAGTTGGAATTTCACGCGGATCAGAACCGGTACTCAGTGTCCAGGTTTATGGCTTGAGTTCTGCGCAGTAGGTAACTAAAGGCAAAGACTTCATGTTATTGCTGTTTTAACACTTCCAGCCAAGAAAAGAGTTTCAGCAAGTCAAAAACTCACATTCCAACCACGTCTGAAACTGACTGTCCGGATTCAGTGGCAGCTTCTGTGGAGCAGTCGCTCTCACTGATGGACATGTCGAGACGAAATGTCGAGTTTAGAGTCGACTTGAATCTCGACATTATTTATTCTCCAAATGTCCAAAACTTTATTCTCCAAATTTCCAGTCAACATGTATCTTGTCATGTATCTCGCCTTAAGAGTGATGCAAAAGGTCATTTGAAGTTATTTTAGCAGTGTTCAGAGATGCATGTGTAGAAATAACCTCCAAATGTGTTTTGACAACATCTGTTTATTTTTGATTTCTTTTCTTTTGCTATTCCGACTTTGAAGACATAGACAAAGATTCGATTTTGTGTGGCCAAAGTTTTCCACGTGGGCCCATCTGCTTAACTGCTGAGGAAGATTGTTTCCTGGAAGTTGTTTCATGCGTGTGTGTGTGCTGTAATTTCACTTCCCGGTTTGTCAGATTGACAGTCCATTATGGCAATTTGGCTGTGCAACAGCCTTGTCAGCGGTAGACCATCAGCCCTCACTGTTTTTTTGTTACCTTTCTTTCCTAGTGTGGAAAGGAGTGCATACAATGTGTGAGCAGCACAAGACACATCTTAGCACTCTGCTCCTCACCTTTAGAAAAATGTGCATACACAGGGATTATTATTCTTCCCTGGGATTTCTGTCTACACTATTGACGTGGGCTCCGGTTTTGCTAAACAAAGCATTATATTCAAGAATGTTGCTTTGATATAATAATGATTGGTATATGCAAATGACCTATAAATGAAAGGTTGATTGCCCTGCAATGGACTGACAACCTGTCCAGGATGTACCTCGCCTTTCACTCTGTCAGCAGGGATTGCCTTGACCCCCATGTGGAGGATAAAGTGAAAGGTTGATTGATTGCATACCGTGTCAAATCACACTGCACTAAAAAATAGTACATCAAAGTATAGTAATGAGGATATTTTGTGTATGAAACCTTTTGAAAACCTTTCAAAGTGCTACTTCAGTGTCATTCAGGTTTTCACTATTTAAACTATTTAAACTGTAAAAGTCACTGAATGCACACCAAATGGCAGACAGGCAGAGTTAATGGGGAACACCGTTGAGATATTTAGTAGATACAGTTTCACTGATGAGTTATTTGTGAGCTAAAGGGAGAGTAAATATTGGATGTCCATTCATCAGGTGAACACAAACACGTCTCCAAATGAATGTTAATGTGAGTTTGTGCACACAGCTTCGTCCGTCTGTAATCTGCAGGCAGCTCCAGGGAACACACCCTATCTCCACATTTGAAAATAACAAAGAAATAAATGGTAAGATACCTGACATTGACTCCAAATGATCTTGTAAAAAGATCATGAGCAAGACCAAAGAGCATTTGAATCCTTGTGTGTCGCGTGTGTGTATTTAACAACTCTCATCTGATCTTGGTCTTATGTGACTGGAGTCCTTCCATTTTGTTTTTATTTTGCTGTCATGAGGGAAAAAAAGGCAGTGTTTATGAGTCAGAAAGCAAAAAATGTCCATAAGAGGAGACAACATGTGCTCATTCTGTCCCTCTAAGGAAGCATTTAATGAGAGGACGGAGCCGTTCTCAGCATCACCTGTGATAAAAAGTCCTGCAAGTGACAGTTTATGAGCGCTCCCCCTTCTCCTCCCTCATTTGAAATGGACGTCTTATCTTCCCTGAGCATCATAATCACCTCTATATTTAAAAGTTTGTTTCTACTGTCTCCAGTTTCCTTTTTTTTTTTTTTATCTCTGCTATCATTTTGTCTCGTATAGAATATACAGGTGCACATTGTTATCTTTTTAATCTGTAGATAGTTGGACCATTATGCTGGCCCACAAAGAAAAGTGCAGTGATTTCGGTCAGAGTTGCATTATAACCATAAGCCGACAGGTGTTGATAAAATATGATAAAGTGCAGTGTCATGACAACGGTTTGTAGCAGTAACACGAGAGCTGCAGTGTGCCGCATCAAGGCTTTGACTATAAACTACTACCCACCCAGGCTGCACTTCACTGGTAATCTGAATGCACAATATGACTCACAGATGCTTTTTCCACACAGCGTCTGTAAATGAAAATGTCAACTTTTGACATCGATTGACTGAATTATGTTTGTCGTTTCATACTATTAAGACGACGGTTTAATCAGTTCATGATGTGCAAAGAAAAAATCGACATAAATATACAGTACACTTCTCCATGACATACAGTACAGACTATATCAAGATACACAATGCATAACAATTATTCTAAGACAACACAAAATGACTTGAATCTAAGGCAGTGACTATTAAAACTGTGCTAATTTCTGGTTTTATAGTTGTAGTATTAGTAGTAGTATTAGCTATTAGCTGTGCAGTGATTTTTTTATTGAGGGTAAAATCATCTGCCTTCACAGACATAGAATTAAAGCGTTCCCATTCTCTGTGCTGAGATTATTATTTTGTCCAGTCTGAGAACTTAAATCCCTTGCTTTCTTATTTCACCTGCTTGTGTAGTCACCACAAACAGCTTTTATAGCGCCTTTGACTGTGCGAGTCATTGAAGTCCAATAACACAACTATAATACCCGGCTGCCTTGCAAATCCAGGGTTGTGGTGCTGTGTTCCTGAACAGCTGGTGAATGGCTCTGGAGCCCCACTGGGAACTGCTGTCTCCTTTCATGTTCACGCCGTACACTGCTGACTTCAAATGCAACCACGAGTCGCCGGGCCTTCTTCACAACACCTCAGATGATTCTGCAGTGAAGTTGAAGTGGAGCAGGAGTCTTGAGTTGAAGGATGTGGTGGGCATCGTGTTTAAATTATGGGTGAGTTGGAGAGGGGAAAACAAAATATGGGGGGGGGGAAATGTAATCTTTATGACTTGCATCAACAGGAAATGTATCTTTTATAGAATATTGACAAATCACGGCACACTTTTAGCTGTCAAACATCTAATTTCACCCTCATTCTATCGCTGCAGCTAACTAATCAAAATGTAAATGATCTATTACGTAGATTGACAGAAGCCATTTTTTGTTTGACTTCCCACACGTCTCGCAGTGTTCCACGCCTGCTTCTTGCTCGTCAGTAAACTGTTAATTAATTAATCCACCTTGTTACCTTGTTTGCACAATAACATCCCATGGTTTATTTAAGATAAGTATCTGTACGGTCGGTTCTTGTCTATGCATACAAATCATGCCTCCTTTGTGGAGCGTGTTTAAAAAAAGGGCAGTTAAATAAAAGAGTGGATGCTGTTAAACCTTCTAATGTGCTGATGGCACAATGGTCCCTGAAAGGTCAGCACTGCGGAGAAGGGGTGGCTTTTCGTCAACTGTGCAAACTTATTTGTTGGACTTCACCAAAGTTGAAGTCCACGCAAAATATTTGCATGGGTTTACCTCGTCCCACAGGAATTAATTGATTTTTTTGCCGTGGAATTTTGTGCATTAATGAGCCAGCCTTTAGTGGGATTATAGCCTTAGGAGTTTATATTATGCAAAGACTAGTTGTGCAGTATAGGCAGGAAGTAGTGAGCCTGATGTCCTTTTAACAAAGGTGTGTGTGTGTACGTACTCTTCAAAACTTGATGAAGTGCAGACAAATATCATTAAAACAGGTGCACTAAATTAGAGTCATTACATCCTGTGTCTGAAGTGATATCAGCTGCGGAAAGAGAGCAATGTTCTTTGTATATTGTACAAAGTAATGTTGTGTTTATTGGTTTAGTCACTGCAACAAGAATCTTCAATTGCAGGGGATCAAAGGGGCCTGACAAAACATTAACCCAAACCAAGGCATTAATTGGAGGACTGCCAGGCGCTGGCACAAAGCCAGTGCTGTATTCCTGTATCTTCACTGTGCTTTTAGCATCATGATCCTGAGTGAAGAATTTGCTACTTTTCACAAAGCATGTTTACTTTGTATGATTTTACTTTTCATGAATATATAGAATTCCATTCAGTTAAAGATAAGTCAGATTGGTCAACTACTTGAGCTATGGATCTTAAAAATCCCTCTGATTATACACCTGCAGCAAAGATGCTTATTTATTCTTATTTTCTAGATTTTTTTTGGCAGTGATGCCCTTGAATTGTTCATTTATATTTATCCCTTGTTTTCCGTGGATCAGCAGTGACCTTTAGTGATTATTGCCAGGCGCACTCATGCCAATCACCACTTAGGACACCACTTTATCACTATCCCTCTTGTAAATAGACACAAAAAAAAAAGATGCAGCAAATAATGCAGATTGATATGGCGGAGCCAGAGATACAGTATTGACCCGGTTCAGACTTGGTATTAACATGTATCCTGAGTCATCAGATCACAGGAAACCACATTTGGAAGTGGTTTGAGGATGCATGTGGCACAGACACAATCTATTTTCAGCACACATTAGAGACGGCCTCTTCATGATTTCTATTTTTCTAATGGTTTAAACTAGTTTCATGTTACAGCAGCATGCGTCGAGCTTTGAGTCACTTGAGTTCCTCTTATCTCTTTTCTCTCTCTATGTCACTTCCACACACACACACATTAGTTAAATACATAACGTTGTTCTTGCAAACAGTCACAGGATTTATTTGAATAAAGGGTGGAGACACCATATCCAATCATATGCAGGGATAGGAGATGCATTCAGGGTGAATTTTAGTGTCAGGTGTGGACAGTCATATTTACGGCAGTCCATATTAATGCAAATTCATGTTAATACCAGGTCTGAATTGTCCTTTCAATTTCACACATTCACCTTTCCCACAGTGTAACGCAACTGCAGACAATTAAGTTTGAGATTTGGGTGTGTTATGCAATTTATTGGCTAACATAGCCCCAAGAAGCGATGCGACGCTGCAGAGATCTGGTGAGCTCGCTTCCTTCTGAGCAGCCGTAGCCATCAAGAACATGACAACACGTGTTTAATGCAGTGTGATCGCAACTTTGATGAAAAACAATCTTGGCAGGATCATGCTCCTTCGAGGCACAGAACATAATAGGCTCTGCCACAAAATTCATATTCAAACAAATTTTACACTTTTCCTCCCCAAAATAAAAACGGATATTAGAATTTCTCAAGGAAAAAATGCGACTGATTAGTGTGACAAATTAGTCACATTTACAGTGAAAAAAATGAGAAAGTTATCATTGACAGAATGATGTCAGGATTAATTTTAGACAAAACAGCCTGTTTAATCCAGCATCACATTTTCAGACGGGCTTTGTAATGAATATACAGAGTGGAGGTCCAAATATACTGACAACAGCAGACAGGATTTGTAGATGAGTAGATGCTTTCACCTTCAACCTTCTCCCTTCCTCAGTAAATGACAGTATTTGTCGACTGACTGATCCTTTTTTCTTTGATAGATGCAAAGATGAAAGCCTGTAAGTCGCTTTCAGTCACAGCCACTCAACCTACACATCCCATTTCTGTCAAGGTTCCTTGTTACCCTACTCTCACCAGGAACGGACTCAGTGGGTTGACATCTGTCCTAGCCTAGATGTGCTATCAACTCAAATAGCAGCAATATTTCATGCAGCAATTTTATTAGATTATGATTATTATATATAATTTTTTTTTTTTTCCCTGACTCTGTGGTTCCCCCTGAAAGTGCCCTGGCATTGGTTAAATAATGTAGTGGAATTTCATCTCCTGTCTCTGGCATTTTCACACACATTACTTCATAGCGCCACAGGAGAGCTTGTTTCTCTCGCACGCTTCAGCTGATTCTTTTTCCACAGCTCTGGGGTCACGCGGTGAGCTGGTCTCATGAAAATGCGAGAAACGATCCCAAACTTTCAAATGCAGATTACATGCTGTAAACGCGAACTATGTACACAGTGCATTCCTCTCCCATAATTTGAAAGCTGATTATGAGTTGGCAGAAGGCGAGCCACAAAATTACACAAGATTTTCCGCGACACAGTACAAGGATGGATCCACAGGCACAAAAGAATGTGATGATAGGTCTGGCTGCTGATGTTATAGTGGCAAACATCAGTAAAATAGGGTGATTTGACTTTGTATGTTCCCTTTTTTTTAGATTTGCTTCACATCACAAAGCATATACAAGATGGTGCTTGTAACTGTAATCAAATATCATTAATTAAATAAGTGGGGCCTGTGCAATGCATGCAAATAAATATTAAATAAACACATGAGATAAGTGATTATACCAAATAGTTTGATGAAATTATTTCACATATTTGTTATTTAAAAGGGAGACATTCTACTTTTGAATATGATGGCTCTTTATCATTGAGAAAAGCTAGTGTTTTGAATGCCTTCCACTCTGGTATGGTTATACTCGGCTCTCATATTCAAGATCTGCTGCTGCTTTGTTTGCAGTGTCAGATGAAGCATCTGGTGTGTATAATCTTACAGCTGTAGTTACTTTGTGTAATATGTCGTGTTAAAAACCTACACCTTCACCTGTATAAAAGCGGTAGAAACAAGTTAAAGAGGGGAACGTTTGACTTTTCACAAGAATTTATAATCACATTCCACGAAAAGGAAAAGAGCTAAACACAGACGTTGTGCTTTGAAGCTTCAGAGATTTAATGGAAATCAAGTAAGTCACGTTAAGAGTTGGGCTGCACCACAGGTATGGGAATGTCCCAGTAGGGGGTAAAGAGTCTTGTAGGAATTATAGACATTACAAGAGCAAGTATATTTGGATTGTATACCTGCCTGCTTAATTCTAAATGTGCACCATGGAAGCATATCCCAAAGCAAAAAAAGCATTAAATTTAATTTCTTAACACATTATCACAAGGTCTTGCATGTTATTGGTCTGTGTGCTTGTATGGTGCATGTTTTCATACACTTCTCACTTGTCCTTTTCTTTTTTGATGTGTGTGTTCCCAGCTTCCCCGTCTGTTTTCTTAGCTCCCAAAAGAAAGGGTTCACGGGTGGGTGGAGCACTATATGCTTGTAGACGTGCCCGGGAGCCTTGCCCAAGGGAGGCCTGTGGATAATTACAAACCATTCAACAAACACAGCCTGCCGGCTTACTGAGACACCCTGATGGTAAGCCAATAGTCAAGAAAGCTCTAACAAGATTGTGAAAGGCAAAATATGGAGTACATGAGTCATCAAACATCAGCTGCCAGATTGGGAACAGACATTGAAGTTACAAGGGCAGAAAGCATCTGACCACTGAGGATAGGAGTGAAGGATATGATCATACCCATCTTTATATATCTATATATAGATATCTATATATATGTATGTGTATATGTATATGTATATGTATATACATATATACATGTATATGTACAGTATATACATGTATATATGTATATGTACACACACACTGTAACTATCACAGACAGGGAGTACAATTGTATTTAAAGCTGCTATAGATAAGAAGCGTATTACATTAAGACATAGTATGACCTTAAAAACATGATGCACTGAAATACTGGCTTTGTTGACAACAATGGCGCCACCAGTATTTTGGCTGTCAGCAGAGTGAGCAAAGCAGCAATAGCTGCTAAGTGTCGGAGCATTATCAAAACTTAAAAAGTGTAAACCTCCTTAATAAAACAATTTCGATCAGTGGAGAAGGAGCGAAAAACCTTGTGCCCTAATGGACAAAAACACAGCACGGAATACATGATAAATACCCTCTAGAGTGCTAAAAACATGAGGAAGTGCCCAACTGGCTGCCATTCATATGTGGCCTCTAAAACAAAATAAATAAAAACATGTTTTCTTATAAATGAATGACTTTCTAGTGGAGAAATGTGATGCAGTGCCCTTGCAACTTTGTTTCCTGTGGGTGTTATGAAGTTCCCTACTGCCCTGACATGACAGTGTCCCATAGGGTGTCCTTATTCAGTGACGTATGAAAAAGCCCATCTGGGTGATAGAAATGAGTTAAACAATAATGTGTGGAAGTACAGGCTACAGTTGTGTAGTGGTTAGCACTATTGCCTTTGCAGCAGGAAGACCCGGGTTCACATATTTGAGGATTAGGCAAATTGGACACTCTAAATGGACTGAGTGTGAGAGTGGATGTTGTTTGTCTCTCTATGTGGACCTTTGATGGACTGGCAACCTGTCCACGGTGTAAAAAACCTACAACTTCACCTGTATAAAATAGCTGAACACAGACGTTGTGCTTTGCAGCTTCAGAGATTTAATGGAAATCAAGTAAGTCACATTAAGAGTTGGGCTGCACCACAGGTATGGGGATGTCCCAGTAGGGGGTAAAGAGTCTTGTAGGAATTAAAGAACAACATTACAAGAACAAGTATATTTGGACTATATACCTGTCTGCTTAATTCTAAATGTGTGGTGTGGAAGCTTACCCCAAAGAAATAAAGCATTAAAGTTAATTTCTTATCACATGAGCTCAAGGTCTTGCATGTTATTGGTCTGTGTGCTTGTTTGATGCCATGTGGTACAAGCATGGATTTCTTTTATACACTTTTTTGATGTGTGCCACCCTCATGTGGCGGATAAAGCAGTAGAAGATGAATGAAAGTGAGTGTGAAAGTCCATGTAGAGGACCACGAGAAATTCATTCCCCAAAGGCCTGGCTGCCTTTGGCCCAATTTCTCACTTTGGACATGCCCATTTAATTTTTCACAGTAGGTGCCCTTTTAATTTTCGCCCCTGCCCATCCAAATGTCTGTGCACGCCACTGCACATAAACTTTGCTGGTATATATTAACATAATAAGACTAGCTCTGTTGCTGCTCTAAGGAAGACATTCTTTTGCTTTCAATCGCTGCTCGTTGCTATCACACAAAAATGAACCCAATGGGTTCTTCTTTCTCTTCTTCTTCTTTTGGCTTCTCCCTTTAGTTGTTGCCACAATGGACCCATCCCTTTTGTCCTCTTTTCTCTCACCAGCCGTCCTCCTTCACAACATCCATGAACCTTTTCTGTGGGCTTCCTTTTTTTTTCCCCCCAGCCTCACAGCTCCATCTTCTACATCCTTTGTCCAGTATAATCACCATCCCTCATTTGACCAAACCATCTCAACCTTGCCTCTCTTACTTTATCTCCAAACCATTCAACCGGACTACAGACTACAATATCATCTGCAGACATCATAACATGGCGTTGGCGCAGTTATTTATGCGTATTAAGTGAAACACTGGTCATAAGTGCATCTCTGTAGTTCACTGGTTTGAACTGGAATTGCTGTTGCCATTTTAAATACAAAATAAGGATAAATAAGGGTATGCTACTCATAAAATGCTGAAACACCCGCCACGTTTTCCAAGCTCAGAATCATTCCAGTCATTTTGGCGATCATCACCATCACAAACACTTCCACGTTCCAGATTGAAGTCTAATTACCCTCATCATTAAATGTCATGTCTATCTGCGACGAGTCTCCTCATCAGATCCACGGTGTGCATGTGTGTGTATTTGTAAGTTTGTGAATGTGTGAAGTGTTAGCGTCTTTCCCCACAGGGTTGGTATTCTAACTGAAAAGGGGGCGGAGGGAGAGCAGAGAAGTCTGCAAAGAATCTGATGTATCGGTGACCTCAATCATGTCTCACACCTATGGCTGACCTCAGGCTAAGTTAAGGGAATTAAGAGAGCAGCCGGGGAGAGATGCAACACTGCCTTTGACTTTGCACTTCAGAAGTGAGAGCACTTTGCCCCTCCTCTGGAGATTCTGGAGAAAGACCATCATTATACATTATTAAAACCAGAGACTTTTCCCTCCTCAGCCTGCACAGCTTCTGTTTGTGTCCCCTATTGATTTTTCACTGAATTCTTTTGATGAGAGTATAGGGAATGACACTTTGATTACGTTTACTGTTATTTGGTGTGTGTTTGGGTGAACTTACTTGTGTGGAGTGTGTGTGTGTGTGTGTGCGCACACAGAAAACACCTCTGACTGTTCCCACACTTTTCCCATAACCTTGTCCAAGTCAATGCCATTCTGTCCTGTTTTATATTCCCCCACAAACTCATTTTCTTCAGCATCCTTCCTTATTTCACCCGCTTTGTTTTCTTTTCTCTTCCCTTTCCCCTTTCTTTATTTTTTTTTCCCCGTTACGCTGTCGTTTTGCAAATTACACACTTGGCATTTTGGGAAGGGCGGTTCACTCGGTTGGTTCTTCACAGTTCTGTGCATTTGTCCTGCTGCCATTCCATGCGTGAAAATTACAGGAAAACACACACATGCAGACAAAGCCAAGGGGGCAAGAAAGTGAAATCTCAGACGGCAACACTGACAATGCTTGACCGCAACAGGACAGCAACACAAATACCTGTTTGCCAATAAAGGGGGTGGAGTGGCTCAGTGGTTAAGACCCTACCTTGTGTACCAAAGACATCATGGTCGCAAGTTCGATTCCACCCCTGGCTAATTGTACTTGATTCCATTGTAAGTCGCTTTGGATAAAAAGCGTCTGCTAAATGACATGTAATGTAATGTAATGTAAAGGGCTACATTAGAACAACAAACAGCTTTTCCTCTCTATATGAATATATCTGGTTTCAGTGACATTGAGTGACAGGGCCATGTACACATAATGTGCACATGCAATTTAAAAAAAAATAAAAAATACATGACCATTAGTTGGTGGATCAAACCTTTACGTCAGGTGTTTTCTAGTGACTCCAAAGTGCATTGGGACGCCTTTGTCAATACCTTCTACCTGTCATGGCTCATTCATTGCATTATTACAATATTTTGACAAAAAGGCCGTAAGGATATTGTCTAAATTGAATCGTCCTGCCATTTATCAGGATATGTGCAATGTTTGCACAGCCAGCTTTTTCCTCAAATGGAAACCATGACCTTGGGGCATGCGGTGAGAAAGACATTTTATGTTACCGTGCATTTGTTCCTGTGTAAGCACAAGTCAATGTCTTATTTTACATATGATATATGGCCCGTTCATTTTAGTGTTTCAAAATCCCTACAAAGAAAGTTAAGTGTTTTTTCCCCCCCAGGTTTCAAAACAAATTTGTGTCAATAAAAAAAATCACAGAAATTGGTCATTAAGCAAGCATGCCAAGTCCGATCTGAATCAGAAGTTATGAAAGCAACACTCTGCAACTATTTTCTTTGAACTTAAACTGCTTCAAAATCATTTAATGGGTCACTGACTTGAAATGGGGAGAAGGGAAACTCTGTCTATCCGCTATGTAAGTTAGAAGTTTGTAATTATAGTCTGCAACGGAAACTGTCAGATTCAGGCCCAGTAGGTTCAAGAGTAATGCAGAACTGAGGTCAGTTATAAAGACTTTAGTGCGGTATATAAAACACAGCAAACACTACAGGGACACTGCACGGCCACCAAAAGTTATATAGCTTTGATTACATCTTCTTGCTTCCTTTTACCTACCGAAAACACGCCGTGATATGGGACCATACTGATTAATCAAAACTTGCTTCAACTTAAATATAACGAGTAGTGTTTTCAGGTAAGAACAGTTTCATTTATTAATGCATAAGATCTTAAACCACCTTAAAGATTGCATGCTTTCTTCTTATTATTACTATTATTATTATTATTATTATTATTAACATCATCATCATCATCTTCTGCAGGTGCTGGGCAATATGTGTCATAATCTGAGCTCCTATACCTGCTGATTGTCTTTGTGTAAATACAGTGCTTAACACATTTATTAGAGCACAATTATTTGACTTACTTTCAAAAACTTTTGGGCAAATTGGCAAACTTTTTTATACCCAAATTTGAGCCGACTTCTCTGAGAAGTCAGAAAATGAATCAGGCATAACATTCAACCACTAAAGCGTATTTTTTTCAGTTTAGAAAGGCAAGTAAATAACTATAATTTCATCATAATCAAGAAATAATAATGTGCTTTACTGTTTTGTTTTCTGTTTTTTGTGCGCAAAACAGTGCTTAAGTAAATTCATGGATAACAATCATAATTATATTTCCCACATTAAAACTATTATTTTGGTTAAAGAGCTTCTACATACTGGTGTATTAACCATTACAGCAACATACAACAATAATTATTCAATTATTGTTTTATGTTGCTGTAATGAATAATACCATATTAATCATAATAAGGGCGGCGCATGGTCTCATAAATGTGCTCAGCAGTGTGTATAAGAACACATGTTTACTGTGTTTATTCAAACATTTCAACAGAATGAGACAACAGGTTTGGCAGGCATGAATAATTGCACTTGTGCTTTGGTCCCTGCACTAATGATTACACCTCTAATCATCCGTCCATCAAACTACCTTTACTGAGCAAAAACATGTCAACTCTTGTGGCACATGTCATTGACAGTAATAACTATGTGTGTGCAGGTGAGGGGGGGGCACGGGGTATCTGTGTGTGTGCTACTGTGCTGCCTGTCATTAAAAACTGCTGAGATGAGGATTGATTTCCGTGGGTTAATTTATATCTGGAGCATTTGTTTGCTGAGCTCAGTTATTCAGGTGTCCTGTGATAATCCCTTAGAATAATCAATCATTTATTATACAGTGGGAACCTTTTTTTCCCCCCGGTTTGATAAATAAGGGCCAAAGTAAATCCACTTCTCAGATGTCAGAGTCTGGCACATTTTCCTCCATTATTAAATCATCATTATGTTCAGTCTTAGATGTTTATGAACTGTGTTTAGGCAAGCTATACAGTCAGTGGTGTATATCTTGTTAGTTTGCATAACTGCAGACAAATGTGCAGTGATCTCATTATTCACCTTCTTTTCTTTAACTGGTGAAGATATGTTGCTTTAAACTCTGCATCAGGCAGCAGCTCCACATCTAAAGGTTATCAGTCATATCAGAAGTGCTGTGTGATGTCACACACACACACACACACACACAGTAATTAACGCCTTGATTGGATCGGATTACTAAACCGGGTCAGGTATCATACTGTACAAGCTGCGTGACCATCAGTATAATTTGCTGCAACATTTAGCTGGTTTGAGGAGAATGTGTTGTTGTTCTGCAGGGGGGTTTATATCACTAATCAGTCCCCTGGTTTAAATGAACTCATTTACACAGTCTAGTCTATACGCAGCCTTCATCTGCCCCGATCTGCTGCTGTTTGGGTTGCAGTGGGATAGGGTGGGAGTGAAGAAGCAGGCGGGGAAGCAGCAGCAGCAGCAGCATCAGCATCAGTCGAGGGCAGGCGGGCTCAGTGGAGGAACGCTCGCTCGGAGCGCGCCGCGCGTACTGAAGGGACGCATTGATTGACAATCGGCGGCACTGTGCGCCTTGTGCTGCACACAAGCGGAGCGCACTCTAATCTCTTCGCACCCGTCTTCTCGACGGCGTCTGTGCGTAATACCAGCCTGATCGACCTGGCGCAAAGTCGGAGTGGCTCTGTCAATTCCCCGGGCGCCGGTTTTGGAGTCTTTTCGCCGTATGCACGAGAAATAGAAGGACGCGACACTATCCCGTTCTGTCTTCTTGAAGTGGCCTCAGTCTGGGGCTGAGCTCACGCTTCAAACTCTCTTAGAAACACGATGGACTAAAAGCTCGGGTTGCACTTCGCAATCTGAGCCCAGGAAGATTCAGTCGATTTTCTTTTTATGGAATAAGAGGACTGCGCATGGTGCTGCCAGGATCATTTTAGGGTTAATTTTTGTCAAGTTCAGTCTAATTGTGATGCGTCTGTGGACCCTGTAAACACTCATTTTTGTGTATTTTAATTGGAATTAACGACTAAATTTTTTATGAGACTTTCAGACGGAATTTAAGTTTAATGTTTGGTGCGTAAATTGCAGTGTGTGCGGTTGCGGAGCCGCAGAAATAGTTGCGTCTCCCTTCTTTTTTTCACGTTAAAGGCTGATTTTTCCACGGATTAGGGCTAAATCACTGATCAAGACTTAAAAGGCGCTGGTTTATTCTCTCTTGCCTGGAGCTCACAGGCGGATCTGATGCGCAGATTCTCCGTAGGATGGTAAATGACCGATGGGGAACCATGAACAGCTCTTCTGAACTCGAAGATGGCACTCGGCATAAAAACCAGGTACATGCTCACTTCGTTGTGATGTGTGTTTGTGAGGAGTGGTGCATCTGTTGGTGCAGTGTCACCACGCTGAGTTTGGTGATGATGGTGTGGCTCTCGCGAATCTCTGCAATGTAGAGACACTGTAGCTGCAAATGAACTCTGACACTTTCTGTTCCTGTCATAATGTCGAAACTCCAACTTGCACATCACCAAATCCCAGTGGTTTCTTCCAGTCACAAAACGCTTGAACGTGTTTGTCACGAATACTTTACTTCCCAACAGTTGAAGTGAGGAGAGTGGGGCTGAAATCACGGCAGGGGGATTAGTGCCAGTGTGAACAGGCGGAATAGATGTTTGCGCATCTTGGCTGCGTACTCTCCACACGCTCTCACATCCCGCATCCCCCAATGCGAACCCCGCGGATTGCGCTTTAATTGAAGGCGATGTAATGGAAATCACATGAAGGGTGTTGTTTTAATGTGGATAACGTGGCACGTAGACCTGTGTTATCAACACACCGGAGTCCTCCGCACGATAGAGACAGGAGCGGACGTGCCGCGGTGTGTCAGGCAGGCAGGCAGGCAGGCAGGGAAGCTGACTTTGGGGAATAGTCGGTGTGTTTTCACAAGGTCAGTAGAGGGTTATTGGCAGCCCACCAGGGAACAGGTTCTGCCCTGGAATCGGATTTCTTGGGCACAGTTAAAGCTCGGCGCCTTTGGAGACACGCAGCGTGATTTGCCTTCATCTATTAAGACTGAGGATGGATTTGGTTTTTGTGCGTCATCACTGGGAAGTAACAATACTGGTGCTCATGAGAATTACTTCAGAACTATCCGATTATGTGTTAATTTTGTTTGATTTTTTTTTTTTTCGTTTTTGGGGTGGCTTTATTGGAGTGGAAAAAATGTTCATACATGTTACTCTTTTAGTTAGTTTGCTTTATTGTCCAAATCATCGAGCAGTTATGCCGGGAGGAACAGCAGGGAGCGTAAATTGCCTCATGATTTACTTTTATTGTGATGAGTTTTGATTTTCCCTTCCAAACTCCAAACACAGAGTATAAGATGTGTTTTCTCTGTGCCGTCATTTGACTCCAGGCTAAACGCAAGAAAAAATGATTTTGCCACGACATTTGTTTGAGACATATGAGACATCTGTGACAGATTTCCAAAGCCTGGCAGGTGTCGGGTGATATCTGGCCTTCTGTCTTGTGCTCTCACGGCTCACTCTGAGTCATTTCTATAGTGGCACTTTGAACTGGGCTGTGCTGTGTTTCAGTTCTCTAAAATTACATTCCTATTGATTAATACAGGCTGCAGTTAATCTTTCAGATATTGCAGTTGGCTGATTCTCATGTAACCTTTAGGAGATGGAGCTGATCAGTTGTGTAAAGGATCCCACCAATACTTTGCCCTCCTGCCCACAAAGCCAGTTTTGCCTCTTTTACTTAAAGGTCATGTGAATACTAAGTACAGGTGATCTGGGTTTTAAAGCTGCGGTGATGAATGTCCTTTACATTCAAAGCCTTTGCCAAAACGATTAAACCTATCTGCTCCAGTCTCCCTTTTCTGTTTCTCATTACAGCTGCACACAGGAAGTGAATTGTTTGACGTCACAGTTGACCGAAGCAGAAAGATTTCTACACAAAATAGATTATATATTTTTATTGAATAGTTCTCACATAAGGCAAAACCTTTAGACCACTCTTTAAGTTCATTTTGGTAACATTTTGCTCGTCATTTAACGACATCATCCACTTTACCAGTACATCTTATTGCTGTTTGCAGCTGCTGAAGCTCTCCCCATCAAGTGCAAACACACAGGTGAACCAAAAGAGACAAACAAATGCTACCCAAGCTACTTCCTGACATCATTAAACTCGGTCTTCTGTTATTGTTTTGATTGAGAGACATATTGTGCATCTAAAGTGATGTGTGTACCAATGCATGTCATGTTGTATCCAAATCAATCACCCGCTACTTAACTGGCCAGAAGAAATTGTTATCTAAAGAGCTTGTATTAGATGCTGTTTCCACACTCTGTGGCCTCTAATAAGTCCAAACAATGAAAAACAAATTATTATTATGTCCTATTCTCCTGGATCAGACAGAATCAGTGGATGTTGGAGAGAGATGAGCAGAGAAATGGAGATGGTTAATACTGCTCTACCTGTCTCCTTCCTCTACACTTGTGGTTTTACTATCACTCACAGACACACATACATTCTCTCTTCTGTTTGTGTGCGTCTGTCTCTCTTTCTAATCTGGAGAGCAGTAACTCTGAACGTTTATCTCCAGCCTTGTGTTATTGACACAGTCATTTCAGACTCAGTGGGGAGGGTTCGGGTAATACAGATCTCTTGTGGTCTCTGTTTGTTTTGATATTACAAAACATGCCCCACTATTCGTCTGGTAACTCGGCGTGTTTGATTTGTTGCTGGAGGTGTGCTGTCATCCGTGCCATTTGATAACAGATGGAGGCCAGTTGGAGTAAAACACAAATTCATCTGTCACTTAAAATCACCCATAAAAACCAAATCCACTGGATCACATAGGCAACAGGGACCCAGACTCCAGACATGGTTGAACACGTGCCTCATTTGTATGTGTGAAAATGTGACACTAATTTATTGCCTTAGCAACGGGAGGAATATAAAACTGAGGGGGCATAAACATGTTCTTAGCTTTTCTCACTCAGGAGACAGTGTGTGAGCTCACAAAGGAAACACAAAGAACAGGGGATGCAATACTGTGCAGTAAAAGCACAGATATTGATTTTTTGGAGGGATGCCAACAAGATTTCTTATAGGGCTGTTTGCTATATCTGTTTCCATGGTATCGTTCCTAAATCAACCTCAAACCGAGTTAAAGCAATTGTTTTGTCTCTGTTTAAGAATTTCACTTTGATATTTTCACTTTTTAACCTGTTATGTATGTATGTCTGTATATACACATGTATATAGTATAGTCTAGTATATCAGAGAAGTCGGTGAGGCCTGTGGGTTGCCCACTCTGGTTAGGAGTAATCAATATCACTCTGAGAACCCCAAACTTTCCAAAGAAGTGAAAGGTTTGTTTGTGTGCGAGCAGAACACCACACACACACACAAACACACATACATGCACACAAATGCACACAAACACAACACAGCAACAGACAAAAGAGAGCTGCGCATGTTTATACCCCAAGCTTCACTTCAGATCCACGAACCAACATAAACACATCAAAACCACACAAATAAATCAAGTAAAACTAAGTCGCCTAACTATGAAAAATAAAATCTCGTAAAAATAAAAATAAAATAAAATAAATGCACACGGTCCTTGGGGCACCTCCTGAAGCTAACCTGGAAATGAGAATATATTAAATAGCCACGAGAGGATGACTCTATTTGAATGGAAGTCAATGAGCCGACTTCCCACTTGATTTATAACGTCAGTAAATCACTACTTTAAGAACTTCTCCAATAGCACACGGTGTCAGTTTTTCCCATTTAGAGGAAAATCGACGATAAAGTACGGCAACTATGAGAGGACACGGAGTGACTGACCCTGCAGCTGCAAAACGTCAACATGGCGCCAGCCAATTTGCAGTCCTGGAGGCTTCAGAATGGGAGTTCAGATACTCACAGGTGATGCTACGACAGGTTGCCACTTTGTCTATACCTACTCACTTTTATACATCAGTTCAAATGCATTTAATACATCATCAGGTTGTTCCTCCCCCTCCACATTTCTCTTTGAATTTATTTTTGTGTCTCTTTTCATTACATTGAAAATGATCTTATTTTTTTTTGACTAAACTAGTAATTTGCAACTCAAATTAGACCGTACACATAGAGTGTTGTTGATATAAATTGGTATTTAACTGCTCTTAATATAACCATTTTTTCTAAAAACAAACATTTACGAAAACACCAGCAAAGATAAAAAAAGCTGTATTTAATATTATATTTGGCAAAATAATGTACTGTATCTGAGAAAATTGTTACTTATTATATGTGAACTCAGCAGCCACCAGTGTACGTTGTACTTTGTCAATTTGTAAATTGTTTCAAATGTACCATTTCTTATAAATCCTTCAGCTTATAATGCTGTTTTGAACTAAGACTTTAGACATTGCTTGGATGTTGGACATTTGTGTTAGTTCTAGTTGCCACTTCAACTTGAATTAGCTTTTGAATCACAGTACAATGTGGCGCTTTTCCATTATACAGTTCCCGCACAAGTTGGCCCGACTCTACTTGGTTTGGGTATCAGGTTTTCCAGCAGCCCCAGTTGCTGGTCTTTGTAACAGAGGAAGCTCCTTTCAGGCCCAGTTATTTATACATGAAATGGGCTATATCACTGAGCCAATAACACACAAAGATCAGCTGTTTGTCTGCAGACTCTCCTTGCAAAATCCACACAGGACTCGTGCAGAAAAGGCTCTGCTGTTGTGTAAGTTTCTGCAACGCTGTCAATCAAAAGCTGGTTCTACCTTTCAGACAGTTCGTCCAGTCGTCATGCAGAAGCCCAGGGTCCGCTGAAGCCGAGCTTCCCTGGAAGTGTCATTTAAGCCAGATTTGTCCATTGACGGTCGAGCGCCCCGCAGTGGAAAAAAAAAACTATTCCTCAAGTGGTTTTAATGCGGAGGCTGCTAAGGTAATACGAAAATCACTTGAGACGATCCAGGTACTGGTCCCTAATGGAAACGCCCCACTAGTGTGTTGAGAGTGAAGACTGGATGGCTGTGTTGTATATTTGTGAGATGTGGATGTGGACTCTCTCCTTCTATGGATTCCCTTGTCAAACTAATGAACCTGCTGAGCTAGCTGGAGGTGTTAGGAGCCAGTGTGGACCGAAGCAGAGCAGGAAGCAAAAGAGAGAGAGAGTTCCCTGGTTCACTGGGCCTGTAATTTCCCTGTGGGGGGTTCCTGCTGTGGCAGCACAGAAACTCGGAACAACTTCACATTCTGTCTCTCCTGCACTGCCCTGGGTGTCATCAAGGAAACACCCACCAGCGAAAAGTTTGAGTCACAGAATCAATTTGGCAGATTACATGAAGCTTGAAGTTGCATATATATACACACTATATAGAATATTATTTTCTCAGTTCAGCATGAGGAAAATTGGTGTCTCTTTTGTTTCTCATAGTGCTGTATTTTTCTCAGTTTATGTGGGGGTGTCTTCTTCTCTAAAGACACAATTCACAAGAGGATTCCTGGCACATAATGTTTTTAAACGCTTGTAATGTAAGTTTCTGACAGGAGTACAAAGTTGTTCCGTGTGTGTGTGTGTTTGCCTATAGTGTGTTGCCCGTGTTTTATTTGTACTTCCAGCTACTGTATACTTGGAGAGTGTATAATATTATTCAAATTAGATGTTGAACATAAATAGCAGCGAGCCACCAGGGGGACCTCTGTTTGAATGTAAGTCTAAGGGAAAATGATTTCTCACTTCTTTATAGTGTCAGTATATACTTTCCTGAGGAGCTAATGGTCTCGTTCACTAGTTTTGCAATACATCATTAAAGTGGACACTGGTTTGACAGTTTATGGTACCTGGTTGCAGGTTATGTATCTGGTTTCAGAAAATGGGATGTTTGTTTGATGGATGTACAGTTTATACAAAGGTATACTATAAAAGCTGAGATTTAGCTATATTTGGAGGAGTCACTTTATTTCTTTGCTTGTGTGATTATGAGCTTCTTCTCTGCCAGTTTGTGTAAGAAGGAGGTCGAGAGTTGAGGGAGCTGTTCAGTCCATCAAAAAAAAAGAAAAGAAAATCTCAATGTCATTGATTTCACTTTGGGTCTGCTCTTCATAGCAACACGCCTTTATATTGGCATGCTCTGTAATGAATTTTAGAGCCTCAAGGTGTCGATGTGTTTTCCATCTTCAGTGGACACACAGATGCTTTCCTAATCGCCTCTCTATCTTTTTTTTTTTTTTTTTTCAAATCCTTTTAATCATAATTTGATTAATAATCTGTGGACACATCGAATACCACAGAGGCTTTTGTATGGCTCGAACCAATTGCTTTTGCTCTTGTCCAATAGCAGAATCAACGCACAAGTGTTCAGAGAAGTGTGGTCCTATTGTTAGAGTAAAGGTATGAATGTGTGAGAGGAGTGAGTGTGTGTTGGTGGATCAAAGTGATAACAAGCCTTTTACTGTCGTTATGTAAGTGAAGAGTGCTTTTACATACCGAGCGACTACGTGCCTTAATGGAGCGCCATGGTATTTTGTTTAGGTTTTTCTATCTGCAGGCAGATGGATCCATTTTGTGTAGCACACAGTTACAGTAGCCGGGTGAGGCTGGGACGTCAGCGGTGTGAAGGTTACAAATGACAGCAGCTGTCCTGTGTGCTCCTGGCCTTGCTCATCCTCTATCTGCCTTTGTTATCTGACCCTGTGTCTTTCTATTTTTTTCTAATTTTCCCTCATTCCGTATCTCTTGCTGACATGAAGGCACAGGATATTTCAATATCAGATATCTGGTGGTACAAGGTGGCCAGGAGGCCTTGGGAGAAAACAAGACCGAGGGGAGGGTGAGGACAAGAGGAAGAGTGAAAGCTGGAGTTGGAGGAAAGCAAAAGAATAAACACAAGAGCCAGAGTAGTGAAAATAAAAGAGTAACCCCAAGTATAAAGGACGTGAGAGGGTTTGGAAAGTATGAATCACAGAAGGTCTCAGATCAGTGTGGAGCAGACAGCAGCCTAGCTGGGGGCACATGTACCTTTTGTGAGATGACGCAGATATATTCCAGCTGCTCCGAAACCCTCATGCCTCCAACAGAGGATTGTTAACAGATATACCACACGTTGTTAGTGGAGGGAAGGCAGTCCTCTTCCACTGTTGACTCCTGCATCAGTTGCAAGCCTCATCACAGAAACCCCAAAGCATCACTGAGGGCTGACTCACATCCAAAACAACAGCTGCAAGAGAAATATATTCATAAGTCTTCCTTTCTTCTTGTGGATTTTTGTGCACCGCACATGCTTTAGGATCAATGCAGTTGTGTGTGAGACTCTGCCGTTTGTATGTTCACGTGTGTTTACAGCACATGTGCACATTTACAGAATGTGTGAGTGAACAATGATGCCGGAGGCTCCTTTTGTGTGTCTTTGTGTCTTTAAATTAATGAGAAGAAAGTCAAGCTGAGTAGGGAACATTAGGAAAGTACTGCAGGGCAAGGTTATACTCTTTCTCCCAAAGCATGTATTGACAGATGTGTCAGCAAGCTGACCTGATGGGCAGTGTTTCACAGTGGAAGAGCTAAAAGTGTGTGAGGGAGAGAGGGAGACCGGGTAAGCTAAGGCATTAGGTTTCTCTCTGCGGGAATCTAACCCGTCGTGCATCTCACTCTCTCTCTCTCTGTCTGTGTGTATGGTGTCCAGGAATTACTCATGTTGTCGGGACCTTAATCTGTTTACACAGTCACAACACAGCTACTTGTCCCCATAATGTCCGTCAGTACTTTTAAGGTCAGGTTACTGTTTGATCAACACATGAGGTTCAAGTTGGGCAAGTTGTATTTTATGGTTATGGTTATAGAGTTAAGTCCCCCAGCAAATTAATGCAAGTCATTGTAATGTCACCTGGAGTTATGGGGACAAGTGTGCCCACTTGTATGTATAACTTTTTTGGGGGGGAGAGAATTACAAGGATGTTAAATAAAAACACTCAAAGTAAAAATAAATGTATACGTTCCCCAAGATATTCCCCAAACTCTTTAATACCCTTAGGCAATATCACTGTTCTGCAATTTATCGCTCACTTTCCCTTTAAGTCGTCATTAAAAATGCATTGGAAATTACGTGGAAGAGGCAAATGAGAGGTGTGCCGAGCACAGGAGAAAGAGAGTGTTAGGAAAAGAGGTGCAGTGTGAGAGACACGTGTTACAGACTCCAGTCACATTGATGGACAATGAGCCAGGGCCATTCTACTGACTGATTGGACACTATCTTCATATCTCCAGTGAAGACATGTCCAATTTACTTGTGGTGATTTCAGTCCAGGAGTTAAAGAGCCTCACTTCAGTCATGATTAAATTGAGATGTGAGATGGCGGTGGGGCTGGGTGGCATGGCCAAAAAAGGTCATTACAACGAGCGTTTTCAAATCAGTTGATCTGTAATTATTGCAATGACTGTCAGATGATTAAAGATTGATTTTGGCTTCTGAGTCAAAGATGAAAAAAATTGTTAAAAAGTTGATGATGGCTGAGTTCAGTTCAGAACTCGCTGGAAAGTCCTGACTACTTGAATTCAACTGTCATTAATGTTGTCAGTTTTGTCGCTAAAATGCCCAAGGGCATGAATTTACTGTGAAGTTTTGGACAATTCATTAATATTACTGATACATATTTATTTTATATTTTTTGTATTAACAATGGAACAAATTGTATTGCACTATTTTTCCTTATTGTTTTATTGACAGCTGCTGCTCTTAGGGAATGACCTACTTGCCAAAAAATATATTTTTGTTATTATTTCCCATTACTATAATACCGCCTCAACATGGGTGTGGTCATCATAGCACGGCTGCAAGAAACTGCCGTGACGTTGTTTTATACGCAACAAACACAAACTAGTAACCAGCATCATTAGTATCAGTTCATTAAAAATATTTGTTCAGTACTTGCTGTATGACCGTTTGACACGGTCCTTAAAAACAAAAATACGGCAACAACAGGGGTTGTGATTCACCTCACGGTTGCTGGCTTTCGGCAGTGCTGTCGCCAAATACACCCGGCTCCTCTGTTAAATATCGAGATTTTAGACATTTCCGCGCTAAACGTTGAAGATTAGTGCATGTTTTCAAGGATGTTTAAGTCTTTGTAACTGTTTGGCATTGTTTGGTTTCGATTCTTGTGTCGACCATCACGCTCATGACTCTTCCAGTGACGGCATTCTCTGCCCCCGGTCTGTTGACCTCGCCAGAGTAGAGTCGAATAAAAAATGAGTCGATTTGAGCTGAGTTCCAGAGTGCCAGAATTGTATAATAGAAAAGCACCATTTGTCTCATCTGACCTCATATATACTCATAAATACACTTGAAATTGTGGACACACACGCACACACACACACACGATGAGGACAATTTGTGATGGGTTATGTGCCTGCCTAAAAATGCAGACTGAACAGTAAATAATAGGGAATTTAATTAGAGTCTGAAAATCCAGTGAATAATTTATGATAAATTGAGGAGTTTAATCAAACCATCAATCTACCCTGGCCTCTGCATCTGGAGCAGAAGAATATTATAGGACAGAGTGAGGAGGAGGAGGAGAATGTAATTGTTACTCGACGTTAACCACTTGAACACACAATAGCTCCGAAAACTGTTGCAATACAGAGAATGCCCTGCAGTTAACCACTGCTAATTGGAAAAACACTAATGCCAGTGTACATAAGGCCTTTATATCTATTTAAGTGGCTGTGATTGAGCAACATTGCTCACTTCTACTTTGTATTTTCTCCAAAATCACATTATTGGCTCTTCCGTGAGCCAAATGGAAACTGGCTTTATACATTTACCTGCTAATGACTTGCTTAAGCTAACGGGGGGGACGACGACGACATAATGGCATCATTATGAACCCGGCAACATCAGGTGGCTTGAGGTTATTAGCAACATTAATTGGCATGAAGAATGAAGGCTGCTATCCATAGTAGAAAAGATTCTTAATTTAGATGCAAACAGGGAGAGATTTCCTAATTACCCAGTGACATATTCAGCGAAATGTATCAGAAAAAGCTAATGACCGCATCATTTTACAGATGTATTCTAAACTCCAGGGAACGTGCTTCACTTTTAACAAGCCACAACATGAAAAATGGAATGATACCTAAATCGTCCATGGTAAATATTGCCAAAAAAAAATGAAGCAATGAAGCTATAAAGCATGAATCTTGAGTAGAGTCAATGCAAACACTAGGCTACACTCACAAGTGCTGTGCATTTACTCCACTGAAATAAAAACTAGCATATTTGTGAGCAGCAAGATGAGGAGAGAACTACACGGAAGGAGGGTGACAAAAAAGGCCTGATGGCAAATGTTGAAAATCGGAGAACGAGGCGAAAAAGCCTACAAATTTATTGTAGGTCCTCTTTTTAAACGGCTATGACAAAATCATGTGTAATACATTGACAGACTTATCCACTAACATCCATTATTTAATCATCATCAAAAATTCAATCTGGCAGTCTGTGTGCCATTATTCAGATGTGCTCGGGGAAAGTGGCACTTTTAAATAAGTGAGAATTGTACTGTAGGTCTCACTCCCAAAGCTTGTTGTTATTCCAGAAACACTTGCCTTGAAATGATTCAAACATTAAATCAGTCAAAAAAGAAATGTTGAAGAATCAATGCTGAAAACAAATTCTAGCCCTTGCTCTCATAGCTGGAATTTATTATATCTTAGAAAAGAAACATTTTGTTTTTCATGACCCACTTAAAAAGAAATCCATCTAATCAGAACTGTTGGAAGTGGCTCTGTCAAACACCATCTGCTTTGTGTTTTTCATGAGCAGAACAAGAAGGCATTATGTTTTCCGCACGTTTCAACTTGCATCTCATTTCAGGGCAGTTTGTGCGCCGATGCTATGGCTGCGGTCGACAAAATATTTACTACATTTGGTTTGTCTTGTTTCCTCTGGTGAGATTTTTTTCTTTCTTTTTTTGCACCTCTCTGCAATACCTTAGTCTGAATGAGATTGGATATGGAAATGTAGAGTACTGCGGACCAGTAGTTTCTGCTGATGTCGTGGAACCTGGCGGCGTGTGGAGAACGGGACATATGCCTCAGAGAAACAGTCGCACATGCAGATGCTTCTCTGCAAGCAAGAGACATAACACCAGCCACACATAGCTCTTCAGTTTAGCACATTACAACCATAAACAATTATGCAGACATGGATGTCTAAAGACAAAAATATTTACCGAGCAGTGATGATGTTTGTCAAGCCTTTTTTTTGTTGTGTGTGTATAGACCAGAAATAAACACAAACGCAGCATGGCTGCCTCGTGTATCCATTGGTGTTTGAGTATTTATTTGGTGTGTCATCTGTGCACATCCTCAGTAATGAATGTGTCTACATGATGCAGTACCTGCTTGAACAATAGGGGCAGTGTCGAGGCAGTGTACAGCCACTGTCCCAAAATAACATTATTTATGTAAGGACACGCGTACAATCTACAGTAGAGCTGCATTGTTTATTCTGTCAGCACCTCACACGTAACCACAAACTGACCTCCAGTACTGACATGTTTTTTTTTTAAACTTAGAAAAAAAAAAAAATGCAGATTCAGTCGCCCCCTGAGCAGTCTGTGGTTTGCCCCCTACTTGACTATCATGACATCTGTAGTCTCCAGCAAGTGAGAGAACAAGTGCACTCACAAGGCTTTTCTCTGCGAACATGTGGCTAAAGAGCAGGCCTGTGAGATTTGAGTCCAATTGTGGACCAGTGGACCGGATATTGTGAGTCGCAATTTGATTTGCAATATCATTTTTAAGTCGAGCACCGGTTTAATAGTCACTGCATTGTCAGTATGGAACATTATGGAGCATAAATGATACTATGAAAAAATAAAGATTACTGCAAGAATGAGAACTTAAGATATGAACTGAATTTCCATTAAGAGTTTCTTAACATCTTTAATTGTTAGTTAAGTATAGACCTTAGACCTTTGGCCAGATGTGCTACACCTTTGCACTTTGCTAATTGCATCATTTATAACTGGGATTTTGAATTGTTCTGCCCTACAGTAAGTATATCTACAACCAGAGTTTTTCGTTTAGAGAGGATATTTATTTATTTATATTTTATTTATATTTTGTTTAGATATTTTTTTTTATCAGTAAAAGGTCTATAACAATTTCATTTTCATTTGTCAGAGTCAGATAGTAACATAAAGTAATATTAAACTGTATATAATCTATGCAGTTACATAACGCCAACAGTTACAGGCAAACTTTATTCAAAAGTTGAATACAATAAACACACTGTTTAATAACAGTTTTGCAGGTGGTGAATGTATGCGTCTGTCTGATACAGCCAGGATGTGAATCCTTGACTCTGGTTTCAAAGCACAACTCCTTACCAGCTGAGCGAATAGGGACGGCAAATGACGCCTGTTATACCAGTGTTTAAAATGTGTATGCGTGATGGTATGTAGAAGCTGCGGGCCGTATAAAATCTGTCCAGTGAAGAGTTGTCCGGAATTAAATGTGCATAAGTTGTTATTGTGTCCACTGGCATGCTGTCCGAAGGCGATCTGTCCAAGTCCACTCGAAGTATATTTAAATTAAAATGATCAATCATAGCTCAATAGTAATTCCTATTCATTGTAAGCAATTGCTTAAATGTTTTTGTGCTTTGAGAATTTCATTTTATTTCATTTTTGGCTGCGTCAGTTGTCAAGATAAATCTAAATGTCACATTAGTGTTAATGTGACATTTAGTGTAACACTGAATTTGAGGCCATTTGTCTTGTTGCTCTGCTGGTGCAATTTGTGCTGCCGGACCATGTTTGTTTACTCATGAGTAAATAAAATTGGCAGCTACCTGCCTGTGGCTAATGCACAATGTACAAAGCCTCTCCCTCTTCACCTGGTCACCTGGGCAACATCGGGTCATTGGAAGAATCTTGATGATGACTGGCTTTCATGATGTAACATCAAACTATTTTTTTCTATAGTATGTATCTTTATATTTTGTCTCTGTATCGACTTTGTGTGCAACTCATCGCATAAACAACGTTTATATTCAGTGTGAACGCACCATCGGATGACGTTTGGATTCAGCATTGGAAGCAGGAGTTAAAATATAGCGCAATGCCACAGACTATTTGGATCCTCGCTTGAATTGTAAATCTCACGCGGATATTTTCCGGCTAAGTTGACAGGTAATTAGGTACTTATTGTTCCAGTCTAAGAGTGTCTGGTATTGTAAAAGCTCTTATAAAGGCTGTCGGCACTGCACAGCATCTCAACCATTTGTCTGCCACCTTTAGTTGAATCTTCCTTACAGCTGCAATGACTAATAGATGAAGTTAGTAAGAGACGGGAAATGGACTACAGAGAGTCAGAGAACTTTTTGGGGGAACTGAGACAGTTTCATTTCTTTTTCTTAACAAGATTGGATTTGTGACTAGATGGAAACAATACCTGTCACATAATCACTTGCAAACTGCTCCTAAGCTTGGTTCACTTTATACAGTGTCTTTCTATAATCCACCCCCTCTATAATGCGTGCTCACTCTCTCTCTCTCTCTCTCTCTCTCTCTCTCCCTCTCTGTGTGTCTCTCACTGTGGGGAGTGAGATCTGGTAGCTCCTCACAGGCTTCTGTCATGTGCTAACATAAGAAATCCATCAGGCTCACACTATTCCTACAGCCCCTCAGCTCACATTGATTTATTGCAAATGTGTTGAAAATGAAGAGAAACTCTTTAGCACTGCAGGGCGAGGTGGTCGAGGGGAGTAGATGTGTGGAGAGAAGGATGAAGGGCCGATGACAAGTTGGGGATGAGAGGCGGGGGGGGGCAAGCAAAGAGATGGGATCTTTGCGTGCCGACCTTTTATTGTGATTGGCTGATGTTCACCTCTAGGGTCAACGCCCTGTCTGTCATCAGGCAGATGTGCAGAGAAAATGATGATAACGTAGTTCTTACTTTACAGGGACTGCGGTATGTTTGCAGTGTCCTGTGGTTTTTCATTGTTATTCTCCCGTCTTCTGCATGATCTGCTAAAATAACTCTGAATTAACACAGCTTAATAAAAGAAATGTGCTCCTGATTCTGTTTTCTAAACAAAACTATTAGCGAAGTGAAGTGGCAATGCTTACCCGCTACATATTATAATGGCTTTTTGCTGTTACCGATATGAGTCACTTCCATTCTTCTACATTTTTTTTTTTTTTTGGAGTCAAAACAAATTATCTTGCTTTTGCCATTCAATTATGATTCAGAGCAAATACATATTTCATGCTCAGGCGGCTCGAGGGGGAATCTGCAGGGAAGTCTCACCAATAAATTTTGTTTCCTATTTTATATATTTCAAGAGTGAGAGGCTTGTTTATCCATTTTTAGTAAAGATGACTGTCAGACAGGGACAGAGCTCAGTAGTAGCTTTGGTGTATTTATATCATGGGCGTGCAATTTGAGGCCTGATGGAGTCGAGGATTGAAGTGGATTACTGAGATAGGACAGCCCTTCAGATCAAATGAAGTCTGATTTTCATAAAATACTCAAGGAGGAAAACATACGTCTGTCCATGGCCATGTGCCGCTCAGCTGAGTGGCTGTGGCTCTGCTCACTGCAGGGGCTGTGAGGCTGATTGAAGGGGTTAAAGAGGAGATTAAAGTGATAATGTACATCTCTAATCCCCAGCACTTTAAGAGGCCAAAGAGGCGAAACCGCCTGAAACCACAGGGCCGGACATGAGGAGGGTGCATCGCTGGCCATAAGGGTCAGGCATCACCATGACACCAGATTATTCAGAATAATTATCTACCATATGTGCCTTGTCACAATTACAAGTAGACTGCTGGGTCGAGCTGGGTCGCGGGTCAAATGCTGATCAGAGTATTGGGGTTGGTGGCAAATGTAACCTCCTACATCTGTCACACAACTTAACCTTTAATCTGTCGATTGCTACCAGCTGCATCACTTTGTTAGAGTAAATATTTCCTCACCACTGGTAAAAAAAAAAAAAACACACTTATAACCCGGGTTTAGTTTTACACCAATGGGTATGTTTTTAATCACGATTCCTTTCTCTGGTCAAATCTCTGCTTTGTGGGCTACGTTTTTGGGAGTGATGGATCATTTCATCCTCCAGCCATTTGGATAGCTCTGTTAGCCATTAGGGCTGTCACTTTTTATCCAAAATGTGGCTCTCCATTCAAACTCAAACCTTAAAAACCCATTTAAGTTCAAAATATGCAGTCTAGAAGCACACCAGACTGTCTGTACTCTAAGTAGATGTCAAGTTGTCCAGCAGAGGTTGCTGTGAGTACAGCTTGGCCTGCATGTATGCTCTCTTTGGTCATCAAAAGAAGATAATAGTGTGAAGTGGGGGTGAATGGTAGTGAGAAGCAGCTTTGAGTCTAAAAAAGTGCTATATGAATACAAACCATATTTTTCATGCCACATTGTCTTCATTAAAGCACAAATATGTTTGTAGTGAACTTAAACTTAAAACTTTAGACTGATATATCTTTTTCTGAGGTCTATGGCGGTCTTGTTTTGTTTCCGTGCACATCCATGACTCCTCAGTTCAAGTACAGGTGATGCAGGCGTGAAAAAGCCCCACCACAGAGCAGCCACTGGATTGTGTTAATTGCCTTTTCCCGCAGCTTCACCCTGGTTACACAAATCCCAGGTCTACCCACTAATTTCAGTGTGAAAAAGGCTTTACTCTAAACGTTCCTGCATATTGTTTCATACATTACTGAGCTTTCAAGTACTGTTTGTTCCCCACATAGATATTCCACAATGAATATAAAGAAATGAATAAAGAGGATTTATGATTTCAATCACAGTAGTAAGCATCTTGAATCAGATTTTTGGCTGAGTAGCAGGAAAAGAAAATGACTGTGAGGCTAACGTGAGCTCAGGACGAACAAAAAAAAAAACCTTCTGTGGTTTGTTCTCATGACCAAACCTTCCATTAGGAGTCCAGACATTTTAACTCATCACTGTAGCTGTCCCACAGGAGTTAGTCTCTGAATGTTTCATTTCCCATAAAGCCGTGTTCACACCTGCACCCTGGGAAAAGAAGCAACAAGGTGCAAAGTGGTTATCCATTATTGTGTAGACTTCATTCTGCCACTATGGCTCATGTGAGAAAAGTCATTTGGAGTGAGATACCTCTGCATTCTGTTTACCGTCCTGTAACACAGCAAAGGCCAGTAGCAGCTTTCAAAATCATCATTAATCAGAGAAGTCACATGAAGTAAAACAGCTACTGGTCTTGTTTCTTCTTCTAACTTTTTTTCATGTTCATAGTGTAGGCACTTGAAACCGCACACGTGAGAAATCTTTATTCAGATCAAGTATCTGCACAACAGTTTGAGGATCCCTGGGAAATAGTGTGAAATGTGACAGTGGCTATAAAGCTGTTTTTTTTTTCCCACAATACCTCAGGCTTCTTACTGCAAGCTGTCAGATAGTGTAAAATGCACAAATATGCTGCTTTTCCCCTCATCAGATGTGTCACATTCCAGCAGTAAGAATCACACGGTGCAGGCAGTTCTGACACGTTGAGGAAGGGGCATAGATGTGTTCAGACAAGCCACTTAGGTCTAAACACCAATTAATACCCATGCACAGCTTCTATCTGTGCTCTATTAGATTGTCACCCATCACAATTATCAGACACCAAGGGCTTCATGGCATTCTGGGAAATAATTACGTTCTTTTTGCTTTATAATTACAGAGGAGAAAGTGTCCCCTTTCGTGCTCGACCAAAGCATGCATTTATTTTCTCCCTGTCTCTGGATTTCTCTCTCCCTGAGCTCAGCCTTTCTCGTCTCTTGACTGTTGTTACCCGAGACACTAATGAAGTGGTTTAATGCGGTAACTTTAGAGGAATTGTTTGCAGAGAGCTTCATTAATTAAGTCCTTATGTATCTTTCGTTTTTCAAAGGTTTTCCGCTGTTTTCTGAATGAGCCGGCCACATAATCCTGTTTGTCATAATCACTCGCGGTCGCTTTGTGTGACACATGTAACATTCGACGATGGATTTGCATGAATTTTTGGGGGCAATGGGTGGATCAATTAGTTAAAATGAATGTAATGCATTTTTGTGCTCTGAAAATTTAGATAGCACCAGTGGAGCCCATTTTCTACTTTACTCAACTCCATACAAATTAAGTCAGTTACCCTTTACAAGCCTGTAATTATGTCATTTGAAATTCACTGATTTTTTTATTATTTTTTTTATCTACTGTATGAACCTACACACTGTGGCAAGTTGATATAAGAAACCTGTCAGGCGTGATCTTTGTTTGGGTAATAATTTTGTTCCGTTTCGCTAAACACGGCTTGTCTGTTAATTCCAGAGTGTGACAGATATTTAGCGCGAGCTTACCACACTCAACTGGTCTATTTATGCAGTCACTCAACTTTGATTTAGTCCACTATATCAGTGAGTGTTCATTGGGATTACATTTTTGTTTGACACCGCCTGTTGCATTCATGGAAAGGAATGACAGTTGTGTCAGTTCCTTTTACAATGAGCCAGAGAGCAAGCCGTTACTTCTGCTCACTTGTTTACCAGCTCCTGAAATTGTTGACTTTAGATCTCAGTATTTCAGAATAAAGTGTCCTTCCGTATTACATCTCCCTCCTACACGGCTCTTGTGTCTCACCAGCTAGAGCTGTCACAGTTTTTTGTTTTTGTTATCTTTTAAGTACAGTGCTTTGCGCTAGGTTACAATTCAGGTTACATTAACGTTGCCGTCAGCAACGGTTTGTGTACAAATGTTTCAAAATGTGCTACAGCATCTATTTTAGTCAGTTTTGTCAATGTTTTGGTGTGTGAGGGAATAACCTGGTGCATCACTTCTGGATTAATGCATCCAGTCATAGATTCACCATCGCAATGTTTCATTACAAACACAGAAATCATTTTGTTGAGCAATAAAAAGGGAAGGAAACATGAGCTAATCAATAGAAGTAAGCTATTTGCCTTAGCTTACTTTAAATTTAGGGGCAGGAAGAAGAGGACAAACTGTACAGTACACTCTGCATCAAACATGCATCTATGTGTATCTGTGTGATATTTAATTTCACACTCCTTTTGACAGTAATAGTTTCCACAAAACCATTAGGGTTCTTCTTTGCTTTTTTTCATGAAATAGAAAGAAGTGAATTGGCGCCTGCAGCCACAGAGTCGCCTGTCATTTGCTTTTTTCTTCATTAGGGTAAGTTATTATTGGAAACTCATAATAGTTAGCACACTTACTTGCCTGGTCTTTTACAATCAAACTATTGGTCCATGATTAAAAAAAACCTTTGATTAAACTCATATGTGAAGTTAATCCATCCATCGTCTACCGCTTTATCCTCCACATGAGGTCGCCAGTCCATCGCAGACCTCTCACACTCGCCTACAGTCTCAGATTGATGATTTTAATCGCCACATCAACATGTTTTTGGACTGTGGGAGGAAACGGGAGAAGCCGGAGGAAACCCACGCACACACGTGGAGAACATGCAAACTCCATGCAGAAATGCCCATGTTCTGACCGCTTCACGATCCCCGGGTCTTCTTGCTGCAAAGACGAGAGTGCTAACCAGTTACAAATATTTTCATATTTGCTGACTCCGCCATGTGAAAAAGCAGCGATCAAACCCCAACACTCTGCATCAAGAGGCCTGTTCGTCATGCACACATATCAACATTTTGCAGTATGTACCGCATTCATTGGCAATTGCTTGGGTAGGGTTGTTTCGCACAGAAATTTAGAGTGCTTCCATTATGCTGAAGGTCCTTTTGGAGAAAATTGCTTTTGTATTTACGAGTAGTGCCATGACAGTAGTAGCACTACACTGTGTGCATGTGGGCTGTCTTCTCCATTCAGACTCCATTCAGAAACGGAACTGCCACTGTTGCTTTTAAGCGTGAAGTTGATGACGATGAGCACAGAAAGCATAGAGAGCTGAGAAATTGCACTTAATACAGGAGCTCATTTGTTTGCTTGTTTGTGAAAGAGCGTCTTGAGTGTGTGCGATAGGAAAGTTGAGTATGACCTTAGAAGACCGCTGTCCACTACAGCACAACCTCCCCTGTGGGAGAGATTCAACACACTGCACTTACCACCCAGTACCACCGTCAACACATCCTTTTGGTCACACTCTTGCACGCACAGCCAGACGCACGCACACACTCGAACACACATCAAATGCATGCATGCACATATATCCACAAACGCTGGGAGTAAAACATCCAATTTATTGCCTTCTAAATCTGCTCTTTATACCAAGGTCAAGATGTATGGTTACCCCACACACACACACACACACACACACAGACAGACACAGACCCACACAAAGAGGGTGATGGACATAAAGAGACAGACGGAAATGCACAATTGCATCTGCAGACGTACAGTAACACGTCCATGATGTGCTGCCGAAGCTATAACCATAAGTCATTTTGTAGACACAGGTATCTATAACACATATGTATTATGTATGAGTGCCTGCACGGTTTGCATGTGTGCGATGTATGCAAATGTATACATTAAGGAGAGGCCACTATTTATTTCTGTCTGTTAGGAGGAGTGTCTGTCTTCTCATATTACTGCTATTAAAATAGCCAGAGATCCATCGTGTCTTTTCATGGCATCTCCGACATCTTTTGCTTTCTTTCTCTCGCTCTGTGTGTGTGTGTGTGTGTTCCACATTAAGATGTTGGAATGTGTTTGTGTTCCTACTTGTTTGTGCACCTTGTGTGATCGTGCTGCTGGTGAACTGCAATTAGGACTGCAGTTTCAAAAACAAAGCGGGGACAGTAAAGGAGGTAGGAGACGTATACGCCCGTAAAGTTGAGATGCAGTGATGGCACTCATTTTGATTAGCTGAGTAAAGGTAAGGTTGAATAGCATCATAATTACCTCCTTGCCATTTCAAACGAGAACTGACTCTGTTCCTTTACAAAGACATAGCTGCAATGTGTGCTAAAGCGGCATCTGCAGGATGACCGTTCTGTTCTCAGTGTGCGTTCTTAGAGCATTAAGAATGTTTATATTGTCACAGAAGTGCTGCCTTAGCATTTGCAAGCCCCCATTACAATGCGTTCCTGGCTGGAATGTGCTCTGTGTGTGCTCATACTCCAGTACTCCTTACTTGGACTGCTTCTTGCAACATGAAAGTTTAATTTCAAGTCAAGATAAGGGAAGTGTGTTTGTGAATCCCAACATCACATTCAGTGTCTCAATGGGTTTTAAACAAGCACACCTAACAACAATTCTGGATTTAGCCCAGTTTTTTTTAGAGAGCAAGGGGGAAAAGAGAAATAGGATGAAGAAAATATTAGTCCCCAAATTCTCAGGACAGGAAAGTTTGATAGAAATCTTACTGGGACCGGTGGCTGGGGAAAAGGCAAAAGTTCTAATGCTGTTTTCAAATGGGGTCGCGTTCATTGTGTTTACGAGATGAGTCAATATGAACACCGTTCATTCCCAGTGGCGCGTGCTGGTCTTTGAAACAGGGGAAGCTCATTTCAGGCCCATTTATGTGTACAGAAATTCTGCAAACAAACAACTAGAACAAGGAAATGCAATAATTATGTAAAACTGAAATGCTATAATAGTGTTTTTATTTATGTACAAACCAAAAAAAATGGGCTTCGTAGGCGAGCAAATACACAACGACCAGCTATCGTGCAGAAGCCCAGCGTCCGCGCCCGTCCACTGCTCCATTGACTCATGTGATTTTGCCACATTTGTCCAATCACCATTGAGATCACCACAGTGAAAAAACCTATTCCATGCCGTCCCATAGAGAACAGTAGACGCTGAGCTTCAAGTGATTTTAATGCATAGGCTGCTACGGGAATAGGAACATCAAGTAAGGCGATCCGTCATCCGTGACAAACAGCTGATTCTGAAAAACTAGTGACCCGTTCTAATTGCATTCTAAACACATGTTTAGTATGGGAATGTAAATACAACACAGTACGTATTTGTCTTAGAGCAATCGCCACTAGTCTGTTCGTGACATCGCATGTGGAGTTTTTGAGTTATGATGTTTTTGTTTAAATGTCTACGTGTTTGTTGCCCTGTCACGCTAAGACTCTTACAAATGAACATTATTAGATGAGGGAGCTTGAGCAAGCGCAGTCTCAAATGATTTGTGTCCTGAGACGGAAGAACAGTGTAAGCACTCATACCAATACAAAACCTGAAGTTCCCCTTAAATCTCACAGTCTCACTTCATGCTCACAAAGCAGCCACTCTGACCTCACGGTGATTGTGTGCTTTATAAGAGCGGCTGAGGTGATGGTATGTTTTTGCATTTGTGTGCGTGTGTGCATTTCAGGAGTGACAGATTGTGTGTGTGTGTTGGGCGGGTATTGCAGTGTGAGCTCCAAGGACAAGCAGCGGAGGGTGGAGCGGGTGATTTGTCTCTTAGGATTGAACTCATCTCTCTCGTCTCCCGCAGGCCTCTCGTCCCTCCTCTTTCCCTGCATGCTGTCTTATTTTGAAGGTGAAGTGCATTTCTCTCACTGTTTGCATGCACACATTTTTCGCCGATGCAGTTAATCATTTTTCATGAATTTACACGGGTTGGGTGTAATGCTTTTCAGGACACATCCACGCCCAGGGGACCAGATTGACATGTATAGTAGATCTGCTCAACAAAAATGAGAAGGCAAAAACCCGATCTGTTTTAGCCAGTGGAGATCATCACACAATATAAACACACCTCCTGTATACCGACTGTGACATTTTTAACATAAATCCCAAATCCTGTATTATAAACATTATTCTTTCATGCATTTTCATTCCGATAAACGGCATTTGTTTGTTTTCTTATGTGAAGACGACAGTCTTGGTAAGGTGTGCTGAAAGATAAATCTAATGTAGACAGAAGGCATGAATAATAGACCAGTCTCCTATTATCAAATTTATCCCACATTAATACCAAATCACAGCTGTGTCCCACCTTCTACAACGTGCCAGTGGCCAAGAAATCCCCCTCCTTCCCAAAAGAAAAGTGTCCAGTGCTGCCATGAGCCATTAGCTGTGGGGGATAATTCCCTTTGAAGTCTGTAAAAGCTGATCTGCTGCCCATTACGTACACAATAGCTGTGTCCTCTAAAATATCCAGACCCAAATCTCTGTGGTGTGCAGAACAGAATACAGATGCTGGCAAAGCAAACACTGCTGTCATCATATTCAGCAGTGCATATGACATTCTTCTGTTTACCACTGTTTGATTTCCACTTCCTTTTTATGAAGGAGGTGGGGAAGGTTACAATATTATTTGGTCGAAACTACTTGGACCATATTGCAGTCTGCTTCATCTGTTTATTGCGCTTATTTTAGGAATAATATCTCTTGCAAATGAAATATCTATATAAATCTTTGATTTTCATATAGGCTTAAGTAGATGGAGGAAAAATAAAGCTGCACATCATTATGACACCCTCCACCTGAAAAGTGCGACTGGGTCTTAGGATAGTATCACAAATATCAGCTAAATTGATAAATAGACATTTTCACATAAATAAATATTTATGATTAGTATGCATATGAAACATATAAAGAACGATAATGCTAATGTATGGAAATGAATCGCATCATGGACTGCATAGTAGATAAGTTACATGAGTTACATCTAATGAATTTCTGGATGTACCGCTTCCTTTAATCTTCACCAATTTCAAATGAGATGGTCTGTTAACCAGCAATCAGCGATGGCAAGTTACCATTAAGATGTCTCACTCAGTTGGATTTGTTAAAAGTGCAGAAACAGGCAGTTGACTCTTTGACTTGTGGTTGTTCAGAGGTGTCACAGAGTGGCAAGTCGTCTCTCGCGAACTCTCTCGACAAGTGCAGACAGCGGTGCAGAGACACCCCAACTGACATCTGCCAGGTTTCGTTTAGGCCTGTCGTCAAGCTAATTAGCTGCAGCCGCTGCGAGGAACCACCGGCAGCAGCGGTACATTTGGTATTTTAACGTACGACAGTGACACTCAGCATTTTGGGCTGTCGCTGAGAAGGAACTTTACCTGCGGTGATTTAGAGCGGCTTAGTGCTGGACTTGCACGTACGCGGTGGAAGTAGAGTGCCTGTCATTCACTTTGAATGTGGAGGTCTCAAGCGTTGCAGTACTGCATTGGGGGGTATCCACTGTTTCTCTGCTTGTGTTGCAGAGGGTCATCACTGTTCAACATTCTAAGTGGCAGCATGAGTGGGAGCCATTAAAATCCTGCTTTTTCTAAAATAAATATTCTAGCTCAGGAGTGTTGAAGCTCAAACAGCACATTGTCCAAATGGAGGTCAACATGAGCAACTCTTGCTACAGTTCTTGCCAGCAGAGCACTTGGCCATACTGCTCCGCTAACTTCCAACACCCACCTCCAGCATGGGGTAGCCAAATATCCGGATTTAAGGTCTGGTGCAGCCTCGAGCCGGACGCTCAGTTGTCCTACCTTTTGTAGTTGCACTGGAATGTAGCATAACTTCCAATGCCATAAAAGCTATGGTCTAACACAGGGTTTCTCAATCCTGGGGACCCACTGACCTGCTCCAACAAACCTGATTCAAATAAATGGGTCATTATCAGGCGCTTGCTGATGAGCAGACCATTTCTATCAGGAAAACAGGTCAGTGGGTCCCCAGGACCAGGATTGAGAGACACTGGTGTAACAGATACTGTAATTGGCTGAAAGCGGTGTCAATCAAATTATGTCTTATATATCATTGGATACAAAATGTAAACATGGCTTCCAGGTGTTGGCCACGCACAGAAAAGGCAGTGCTTGTGCTGCTGCTGCTGTGACAGCAAAAGTAGTAAGGACGTGTTCCGTGGGTTTTGCTCTATTTTTAGCTGTGATCTTGATGTAAGTACAAATGGAAATGGCGCCAGTGAAAGACATATGTTCACATGTAAACAAGTAAACAGCAAACACCTGTACCTCATTTCTTTAGAGAAGATTGTACAGAAGTTCCCTGGCAACAAAACACTCTTGGATGAAATATTGCTTGATATGATGCAGCTTTATTTATTTGTTACATTTATGCCTCTTGCAAGGTATTGTTCTCAGATCTCAGTTGTCAGTTTTTCAATCAGGGATTTGGTTGTGAATAAATACAAAGACTGTAATTTCATAATTTTTCACCATTGTTTTCATGGACTAAATTGTATTGTAGTGTAGTTGTGTGTCCTCCTTTTTGGTTCTATGAAAAATGGCTACCCTAGACTGCACTGTAATAGTGCAGTATGTGGTGTTAGTTTATGTTTAGCCACCATTGCAGTTCCCATTTTTCTCTGTCTGAACCAGTGATACAAGGTAAGGTCACATCCAGTCATGTGCATTTGTCACAGCTGCTTGTTATTCTCCAAGGTTGGCTTGTTACTATCACAGTTTTTCATTTTTGCACTTCAGCCTTACTTAGCGGGAGGTAAAAGATAAAATTGCATATTTTCTCGACTCCAGTGCAAATGTATTTGCTCATCATTGTCATAATTAGTCATAAAAAGTCTTTTAATAAATCCCCTGTCAACCCCTTCCCCTCCCTTAGATGGCATTGTCTAGTTTGGACTGAATTCAGTAGACATCACCCAGTGTTTTAGATATACAAATATGCATTACGAATATGTCAAATCATATTGAACCTCAACATTTTTGAACCACTTCAAAACAAAGATTACAATAGAGGATATCATGTGTGCTCAGTAATGTAGCATGGCCTCAAAGGGATGTGATAAAATTAAAATGGCCCTTGATAGGAAAACTAAATCATGATGAGTGATTGAGGCACTTCCACTTCATGGTCTTACTGAGCAGATTTCAAACAAAGACCCTGTCACTCACACACAAACACAGGTTTGCGTAGCATTTTTTCATAGGCCACTGCATTGACTTTCAGTCATTTGGACAGCCTGAATAAAGATTTATCTCTAACCTTAATCTTAGCCATGTCCAATCTCTTAGTCCTAAACTGTCACAGAAATGAGCTTTGGCCTCATTAGGACCAGATTTTGGTGTCCCCAAGGACTATTGGCCCTCAGTGTTTATGTCAGAAATGGTCCTAAAGATGTGGGATCTTAGGATCTCTGTCCACCTAGGCAAACATGCAGGTGCACTTAAGAGTGCACACACACACTTGTCTGCTAAGATGAGAGTCATCAGACAGGATTCTGCTTTGGTCCAACCAATACAAGGACCAGACATTCTATTAGGTGTGAATCCTCTCCGCTGGTGCAGCTTATGAAGTCAGATTATAAGGCGAGGCAAACGCTGCCATGCAGTCGCGCCCACTCCGGGGGCCACTCCAAAAAGAAGCTTCATACACTGTTGTGATCGCTGTGTGCGTGCCTGTGTGCACTCGCTGCAAAGCGAAAACAACGTGAGCCTCAGCAGGAGAGGTGGCGACGAATAAAGTGAAGCTTTGATACCTGCCACTCAGTGTAATGGGGAGGGCGTGTCTCAGCGAAATAAGCGAGATGCAGCTGATACAAGATGTTCTGCATCTCTCATCCAAGCATACACTTTATGTCTATAGTTCAACATCAAGATAAAACACAGGCACCTTTACCTGTAATGAGTTTTTACTTGGAAATATCAATTCAAACTAATTATATAGCTGACTTGTTGGTTTGTTTAGCTGCGTCACTGTGGGGGCTGTGTTTATTTAATCACGATGGCTCTTTAGCTCCTCTGTGCACTGCAAGCACAGACAGCTGCAATGTTTTCGACAGAACAGACATGGATGTGACCCTAGGATGCTCATTAGAATTCACTACACCTCTCCCAAAAAATCTCCCTCTATCTTTTCCCTCCTTTCCCAACTTCTCTCGTTCCACTTTGCTCATATTGCTGGCTCACGCGCTGAAAGGAAATGAGTCCTTACAGAACAGGGGGTGAAGCCATCAGAGTGACTATGTGATAAGCATACGCGATTCATACTGACAACTGACAACATTTATTTATTTATTTTTTTAAATACTGCGCACATTCACACACTGGAAGGAAAAACAACATGTTATATTAACGTGAAACGAAATGTAAAGTATCTGCTGGAACAAGGACAGGAATGTCACTTAACTCCTGAACATTTTTCTCTCAAAACGATGTTAACCTCCAACACAGCAAGCTGTTCAGATTTTTGTTTTTCATAACCAATGCACAAATTTATATATTCATGCGGGATGGAAATTTTTTTTGAGACATTAACTGCCAATATTTTCTGTATCCATTTTCAAACAGGCAGCTTTATGTATGATATTTGTCCTTGCGATTCTGTGTGTGTGTGTGTGTTTGTGTGTGTGTGTGTGTGTGTGTGTGTACACGTGCTTGTTGGTGTTATTGTCCCTGGCTAATTGAGCAATTCCACAGTGGGAGCAGCGGCGTTTAAGGTCACGGAATGATGTGCTCTCCTGGAGCAGTCAGAAAGCCCCCACTTTCATAATTACTCTGCTTTTATCGGTGCAGCTGCTTCAACAACTCCCCGACAAATGCACATAGAAGCACATGTCGTACACAGAAGCACACGGCATTCACGTATTGCATACAAACACCCACATTTGCCTGCATCGAAGAATGCTTGCCTCACCACCTTCTGTCCCCTCTCTCATTCATTGAAGCATTCTTTTTATTCCTTTTCCTTTTATCCGTAGTGGAAGGAATGTGTGTTCTGAACATTTGCACATCTTTCACTGGGGAAGATGCATTGAGCCTGTCCTGAAGTATTGAATTCAGTGATACCTTTGAGATGCACAGATGCCTGTTCAGATTTGTCTATGTCAATGTGCAATTATATGTGTGGGAAGTTGCAGTTTATCAGCCCCAGCACCAGAGATCTCTTAACAAAGATTTTACATTAGCGTTTGCTAAGGAAATTGTGCTGCACCCCAGCACTTCAGATCTTTCTCTTTTCGTGTTTCTGCATGCATGTGTCAGTGCGCATGTGTTTGCATGCTTGATTGCACATGTGACTCGAACAAACGCCAACACTGGTGGCCCTGTGTGTGTTTGTCCCATGCAGACATTCTGTGAGTGTGTACCCAGCTCCTCCCAGCTCAAACATCGCTGGTCAGACTCAGAAACTGCCAGGGAGACCCCGGCCAAGGTAAGAAAAAAAAACCTGTCACCACCACCATGTGTACATGCACACACAGGCAACTATGTGCATGTGGTCACACCTCAGTGCATGCTTTTGTTTTGCGAGGTTTTATATTTTTAAACCTTAAAAACGAATGAAATGAATGAAAAGTTTGTTTTTTCATCATCATTCGTCTTTTCCCCCCCCAACTCTAACTTTCCAAAGTGTTCCAAAGTAATGCTTCTTTGGTTCAGGGATCGAAGTTTACATTCAGTTTGACAGATGTCCTTTCATCCGGCTCTGGATGGACTAGAGGAGATTGGAAAACATAAAAGGTAATAATGTAAACTTCAGAGAGGCAAACGGAAAGACAGGCTTCACAACTTGGATCTTAGTCGCATGTTGTGGCTGTGGTTGTTCATCTTATGTGTTATGTTAAGCCATATTTGCACTACATGGACGTTTCCTTGGTAATTGTTGGAGAACCCACATTTTCAGGATTTTTAAGTCTTTAAGGTTTTTAACTGATCTGCAGTTCCACTTTGTTCGGTTTGATTCTTGTGTCGGACGCCTTGCTCATGCCTCTTCCTGTGACGGCACTCTGACCAATCCGGGGGCCCGGGCAGTCTGACGATGACACGCGTAGTATCAGCTCAGCTCGCTTGGGACCTCGCCGGAGCAGGTACTAAAAAAAGTACTAGGTACCAGGTACTATCACTAATGGAAACGCAAAATAACCATGCCGTGAGAAGATAGTGGAAAAGGGGCTTTAGTAGCTGGCGGTAGTTGGTTGTCAATTGACAAGGGACTCGCTTTAGTGAATGCACATCCTCTCTCACCAAGCTAATTACCACTAAAAGTGCTCTGTACAGCTTTTTTTTTCTCAGTTAGAAAACCTTTCTAACATTAAACTTTCAGAGAGATGTTTTACAACTGTATATCTGATTTGATGGTTGCAGTAAAATGTTAAAAGGAAAGGTTTGGGTAAATCAGCCATTTACTTGGGCCGTACTCATACTATGGTGAATATTTCCAGTGATTTTGTGTATAAATTGAGATTTATTTAGCATTGCAGTTCAAGCTAATTGAGTCATTTTGAAGTGTTTTATTTCTGTATACTATAAATGACCTGTGTTTACAAAGCGTAGTGTCTGTCAGTACGTGTCTTCTAGTGTCTCAAGCTGACATGTGCCTATACTGATTTACACCTATCAACAGTATCAAAAGGTAGCTGGGTTTAATATTGTAGATGTGATATTAATGATGCGTCTATTTAAAGAATAACAACCATTAATGTGGTTTAAAACCTATTTCGTACTTGTATTTAGATTTAAAGAAACACTAATATGTTTACCTGTGCAGAATGTATATTAATAATGCACTCTTGATGTACAATGTGTCGTAAGGACCAAGTATTAATCATTCTGTGAACATAAGGATTAAAGAATGCAGAGCGAGACACTATGCACACAGTACAATACAATGAGGATCTGCATGAGTGTTGTTGATGAGTGTGTTGCATGCATGTGTACAACACATGAGCCATTCAGTGGCCATTTTTAATCCACTGCTTCTTATACCAGACAAATGTCAAAGTGTATATTGGCCGGATGGAAATTATCCACAAGAATAAAATGTGTGCATTTTAAAGTCCCCCATTAAAACTTTTTAAATGTCCTCTTGTGTATATACTCTGGCAACTCTCTTTGCAGTAAAACTACGAACGGTGACATTTTCACCTGCAGAGGGCATTAGGTGCTGTATAACTGCTGATAATTCTCATCCCAATCTGCTTCTTCACTGCTGTGGTGTTGGCAGTGTGAAGGATTATTGCCTATGACACGTTAAATGTTGCAGCAGCAGCAGCAGCAGGACCCAAACCCCCAAGAATTAGATCGGATTCAGCCTTGTAGATTCTTGCAGTCATCATGGATGCAAGAAGCAAAAGGAGCTTAATTAAAATGTTGGGAACTGTTTTGTACTGAATGTTGATTCAGCATTCAGGTGAATTACATCGTACTGAGATTGTCGAGGAAGGAAAAACTCATACAATTGTTTATATTGTGCATTAGGCTTTTCATTTGTATGCAGTACATCTACTCATTAATTAGCGATGGCAGTGCTTTTATGTGCATTAGACTTCTTTATCAGTCCAAACGTGTGTGTTTTGTTTACAGGACTCCTGCTGGTACCCTTTGTATTAACTGTATAATGAACAGACAAAGCCTTTTGTCCAAATATTGTCTGCCAATGCTTGCGTGGGAAGACATTTCCAATGAGGAATTCTCTCTCATTCACTGCCTTTCCTTTTCTAACTCTCCATCACAATTCCTCTTCCTTTTTTTTCCATTTTGAATCCCATTGTGTGGCATGAGTAGAGACAGGAGAGGATATCAAAGTCAGACACTAATTACTGAATGGGCTCCTGCTGTGAGATTGAGAGAGTAATTAAAAAAAAACAGTTAAAAGGCTGCTTGCGTCCTATTCTTAGTGTCCTTATTCTACAATAACTCTTGGTTTGAATTAAGAGCCCTTGTTTTCCACTGGGAGCAGATTGCTTTTGCATTTTATTTTTACTGACCATTCACCAACCATTTACCAACACAGCAGTCAGTTCATTCACTGCAAATTAATGTCTAACTGACCTAAAAAGGGAGAAGGGAATTTTATTTCTGGGCACACTGTAGAGTATCCCTAGGACAACACTGTACCTTCATTCTTTCAAGTACAATCTGAGACCTTTGCAAGTCACTATTGGCCAATAAACTAATAATACACTCATGAGCTGTGTGACTTATCCAACTTTATGTTGGTTAAAATGGAACAAATGTTTAATTATAATTAACAAGTATATTAGTATTATATGCTAAAATCTATAGACATTTTTAAAACAAAGATCAGGGAACTCCTGCTTGTGTTTTGTTTCAGCTTGTTTGTCAGCTGTGTGCATGTGTGTGTATCTCCCGATGTTAGCAATGAAGGAATAATGGCTTTGCTTTTTGTGTGTGGTCATATGATGTATTGACACATTGTCATCACTGACTTCAACATTCGAACATGCCACTGTCTCTGAAAACGAGCCGGGGACACAGATGCTTGCTCTCACTGACAACGGTAGTGTCTACATACGGAACCAAAGTCTACAGAGAAAATCAGTGAATGTGCGTCATTTTGCCGCTTCCATCGAAATGAAATCTGTTCTTTTGTGACTTTGTTGTCATCTTTTCCAAGAAGTGACACAACGTCACCAAACATGGCAGCAATAGACCAGTAGCTCCTGTGTTATCCATAGACTTTGGTGCAGAAGAGTGAGAAACGGCTCCTAAAATAAACCCAAATGATCCCTTTGAGGAGGTTGTATATGGTATCTTACCCATATTGGGCTGGCATTCAGTATACTAGCAGTAAATAAAGTACAGTTCCAGTGACGGTGTCCTCTGATGTGTTGCCCCGCTGGTGACAGGACTCAGTCAAACTGTTCTAATGTTACATTGCTGCCATTCAGCAGGGTGAAGCGACTATGCACATTATGCCAAGCACAGACACCCCTGCCACGCACGCATCCCCATGCACACATTAATACAGCCAAGCCCAGTTCAACAGTCACAATCACTCAGCTGCACCTGCACTCACTTACACGGGAGGAAGGGGGGCGCGGGGGGGGTTCAGTCAAACACTGTTTGACATGCAAGCAGAGATTTCAGTGTGCAGTCAGGGTCTCTACATGTTGAGTTTGAGCATCGAGACAAAAAAAAACAAAAAAACGTGATGTGCGACAATACTCCCCCGGAGCGTTTTTCTGTGATGTATTCGGGTGAGAAAACAGGAAGAAGTGGGAAGGTTCTGACAAAGCAGCGCTTCAGTTTTTGTTGCACGTGTGTGTGTGTGTGTGTGACAGAAAGGCCTGTGCTCAAATGATGCGTGTTTTGCATTGGAGATGTACTGTATGGGGCGTGAGAGCATGCAGCGTTTATAGAGTCAGTGGGCAGTGTATGTTAATCTGAATATGCTAATGTGTATGCGTGCATGTGTGTGTGTGTGTGGACACAGTTTCCGACCCATTTGGACAAACAGAGCCCAGGGACATTTTTCTGTGACGGTGCTAAAGTACATGCAAGTGTTGTCTGGACAAATAGTGGCCACAGTGAAGCCGGCTGTAACGAACAATATGCATTCATTCAATGAATGTACTCATTATGTCTTTGGGATGTAGAATTAAAACTATCACATCAGCTACAAATTAAACATGATTAACGTCAGTGGTTTCTGGACATTTTCTGCAGTATTTAGTGGGTATAAAAATGTTCAACCCTCAATGTGTGTGTGTGGCGGTGAGATTAAAGAGAGTGAGTGGAGTCGAAGGAACTGAATGAATAAATGAATATTTATTTTATAGTATATAAAAAGAGCCTATGCGTGCGCACTTTAAAATGCACTTAAAGCGTTAAATATTCATGAGTGTAATTCTTGAGGAGGCAGACCATTATATTAGCTAAATAAAATGATAACCTCCCTCCCCCTTCAAAAAACCCTCCAAAAATAAAACAAACGACAATGGACTCGGCCAATTGTAGATAGTCAATATATTTGTCCAGTCGCCCAACCCTAGTGTGAATCATTTGCATTTTCCAACTCCCTCCAAAGGGCGGGGGCATCCAGATTTGGGAACCACATCCAAATCCTCATTTGGCCAGTTAATGTAGCAGTGCTGCCGGTCTGATTGATTGCTTGAATCTTATTATTTTTTTGTGTGAACTATATCACACTCACCAAAAAAGCAGAGGCATGCAGCAGTGACTCACTCGACTCAGCAAATTTGTGCTCTCTTGCCCCAGGCTCTGTACATATCTGACCATGTGGGTTTTGAATGAAGCCATGGGGGCTACAGATGGGGCTGATGTGTACAAAAAAAAAAGGAAAACATCCCCAGGCCTCACACGAACCCCTTTTTTTAATGTGATTTCACTTGAGCTTATGATCAGAACAAGGAGAGATACAACTAAAGGCTTGTGTCGCAAATCATCCTTAGCACCGTGATGGGGAAGCACAGTTTCTGGCAAAAAAAACCCACAAATCAATGTGGGATTAAAATTGTGAGGTCATGTTATGTCAACTTTCATGTATTCCCAGTCTTGAGTAAAAGTATCTTACCAGAACATGACTTTTGTAGAAGTTGAAGTCACTTTTTATAATATTACTTAAGTAAAACTCTTAAAATATATGACATTTGCTGTACTTAAGTATCAAAAGTAATTTTCTGGTATAAATTATACGTAAGTTTTAGAAGTAAAAGCATTAAAAAAGTGAGGAGTTAGGATTGAGCCATGGTTGCTCAGTTATTGCGAGTTGCCATTCAGCTGGAAGGTTGTGTGTTTAATTCCTGGGCCCTGCTAGTCTATATGTGTCCTTGAGCAAGACACTTAACCCCATGTTGCAGCGCGTGAATGGCAAAACTGTAGTGTAAAGCAGCTCATCAAGACTAGAAAAGCTCTATATAAATACAGACCATTACCATCTCTTCTTCACCTGATTTTATTTGGTAGTAACAAGTAACAAAGATAGTTAGAGGAAATGTAGTGGAGTAAAAGTAAAATTTGCTAGAAATACAAATAACAAGTAAAACACAGATATTACATTACAACACTGTGCATTCCCTTCATTGTTGTGGACGGATGCCACATTTCAGGCCATTTGGGCAATTAAAACTTTTTTAAGCGTCTTATTCCCAAAGACGATAAGCCAACACATAGTGGATAGAAGTATTTCCTGCACAACACAATTGATTTTCCTCATATTAACGGAACCATAAACCTTTCTCGTAACGCAGACCATTAGCTGTCTATTAGTGTGCTTAGCTGTGCTTGTACAGCCAATTTACATATTAATGAGCTCACTCTCACTCACACTTACACAAGCACACAGATAACAAGCACACTCTCACACACACCTGCCCACACATTCTCATAGATCATCCTCCAGCGTGGAAAAATACAAAATCAGTCAAATATCAGTTGCTGAATCATTTGGAGGAAGAAAAGGACGTAGGCATTGTTAATCATGCAAAGGTGGGCCACATGACTCTCCAACATATAACGCTACTTCTCTTGACCCGAGTGGAAACATGGCGCCACATCATAAAGGGCCATCATGCGGGCCTTTTATAGTCCAGTTAAGTGAAGACTATGTTACGGGTAGAGGTCTGCCTTTTTCCTCTAAAAGGATTCCTCTGTGTTTACTCGTTTACATCCCAGTGGCTGTCGGAGTCACATTTGTTTACGTTCTCTTCCTGGCTTCTATTTATTTTCAGGTTTTTATTGTTTACCTTCCTGTCTCTGCGTCGTAAAGACAGAACATTGGTGTCTTGACTGTGTGTTTCCTAGAAGTGTCTCACAGTAGCACACAACCCCTTATTTGAATGCCCGCCACGGCTTAAATGACATTGGAGGTGTTGTCTTTTTATTTTGCTTTAGTTTTCTTAGAATTTACATTTTGCACTTTTAGGGCTTCCTGATGCTAAATAAATGATTTAAAAGTACATTTTGACAGATGGGTATGTGGTTATGACGCTGAGCACTGAGCATCTGGCATTCACCATATCCCCAGTGATGAATGGAAGTTATTTCCTTTTTTAATAAGGCAGGTGTTATGTGGTATTTGTTTATGTTCTAGCATTTGATCATAACATCTACTCTTTTTTCTTCTTCCCTCCGTCTTACAGAGGATGAGCTGCAGCTACCTGCTGTGCACGATCCTACTCTTTGTGGCTGTACTGCTGGCCGTCACCGTCACTGGCACCATCCTTTTCATGAATCACTACCAGGCCCCGCCCATGAACGACGGCCTACCCCTCATCTCTACCAATCAGGATGAAGCGAACGCCCTGGTCACTGTGGAGAGAGGTGATGGCTCTCGCATTAACATCTTCATCGACCCCAACTGTCCCGATTACAACAGTAACTTTTTGCGCCTGGAGGGTGTGCAGACTTCACTGCTCCACTCATTGACTGACCATGACTCTGACCTGAAGTCGGTGAAGGGCCAAGATCGGGCTCTGCTCGTCAGTCTGGCTGAGGAGGTGGCCAAGTTGTCCGCCCATGCTGGGCAACTAAAAATGGACTATGAATCCCTACACAGGGGGCAAGGAAGTCTGGGTCAAGACCTTAACACACTGCAGACCGAGCAGGGACGTCTCATACAGGTAAGACACACATACAGACATGGACATGTGTGCAAAAGCATAAAAGAGGCCCCAGAAAGAGGCGCACACCATAGTCAGAATGGGAACTGACTGAATATAAGTTTAACATAAAAAAAAAATATAGTAAAAAGTTTTTCTGATGATATAATTTGCTGTTGCAGACTAAAACCCAATACTTTATTCACTTTTTCTGTGCTGTGAACAGTGTTATTGTTCTCTCAAAATCAATCTTATTTGATCAACAACAACAAATATGGTCCCAAGTCGTCACAAGCACAGATTTGTATTTGGTACAGTGACAACCCTATTTCATGCATGATAAAAATGACCTGAATTAACTCTACGATGATGGTGGTGGTGGTGATTAGAATATTGACAACTGGTACTGCAATTTAAATCACTTACACAGAATGCAGTTACAAGTCTAAGATAGTTTGTTTGATAATCCTATGTATGTAATGTAATAATGTGTCTGCAATTTGGTTTTATGACTAGATGTAATTATTGGTAGTTTGGTTAAGAAGCTATCAAATGGAAGAATTAAATCTGGTGTGCATCATTCACCACCGAAGACCTTAAAGACTGTATCTCATCAACCTATCAATATGCACTGATTGTGAATCCACCGTGAGACCTGGGTGCACACTCATTGGACTTGAGGTCCCTTCCTTTTCCTGAGTGCACATTCATTAATCTAATGCCAGCTAGACCATGGTAATTTCACTTTACACTGCATATTGCCTGTAATGACAATATTAAAGTGCAAATAGGGCCCATGATCCTCTGAGCATATCTCACTCAGTCTAGTGTTTGAAGATCATATCGCAGGGGACTAAAAAAAACCATCATGATTCAAGAAATAGAGCAACTTGTGCATTAATTCAGTGCAATAACTTAATGTTTCCCCAGATGCAACCGATTCCACATGGAAACATTGTTAGACCTCGTGTAGTTCTGTTAGCATTGATTTATTGACGACACATTTCCTGAAAGTGCATGGAAAATCTTTACAGTACATGCTTTTAATTTTGATCCATCAGTCTCAGCCTCTCCGTCCTATAGTAAATAGTTGCTCATAGCTGCCAGCCATTCTGCCCCTACCAATCCATTCTTAAACCAGACCTCTTTAGCCCAGGGTTCAACATTGTTCACTCACTCAAAAACTCACTGGATTGGCCTAAGAAGTTTCCATGGTCTAAGAAAAGTTAGGTGGTGATTGTTGGAATGAGGGAAGCAGAAGGAGGACCTTTATTCTTGTTAATAGGGCGTAGGTGGCGTGCAGTAGGCACTGAGGCTAAGTGGAGGTAGTGCTGGCAGCCCAGAAACTCCAGGTGATTGATTTTCTTTTTGGAGGCGAGGCATGTGGCGTGCACATCCGCTGTTTTTGCCTGACACCATGGTGTGACTGTGTGATCTATGGGCCACCTGTGGCTAGGACTTCTGATTTATACGATGACATAGAGCTGACTGTGCCAGTGTTAGTAATAGCTTTGTGTGAACCACAGCCACTCAGAGAACAGTTTCACTCCGCCACATAGACATAAACCCTTCCACAAGCCCCCGAGGAGGTAGGCAGGAATATATGATTGCACATGTTCAGGAACAATCAGTTATATACTGTATACATGTGTGTGTGTGTATATATACGTATATATGTATATATATATATATATATATATATATATATATATATATATATATATATATATATATATATATATATATATATATATATATGTATATATATATATATACATATATATATATATATATATATTATATATATATATATATGTATATATATATGTATATATATGTATATATATATATATATATATATATATGTGTGTATTATTTTTTCCTAATGATGACTTGAACTAAAAAGACAGGGGAACAATGGCATGTTGCTAATGTTAGCTCTAAATCATGTCATCTAATATAATACTGGCAAAGCCTTCCCCTTCTTTTATTGGAAACCCATCGTACTACAGACTTGACAGACCATCCACAATCTTGTTCCCAGTAGGATCTATGTTGCCATTCAGTGCACACAATGAAGAACGTTTGCTCACATCTTAATATTAGCACATATTCATTCATTTTTCTTTACCGTACGTGTCTTAAAGTAAATATCACATGCTTTATTTCCTTACTTTTTGTGAATTCATTTTTCTCCCCTTATTATTTAAGCAGCACAGAAATGTCTGGTGGAGCGCTGCTGGTGTCCCCTGAAACCGCTGGTGCTCATGGAAGGGAACATAATCGAGACAAAGAAATTGAAGAAAAAAAAAACCCAAGTCATGGCATTCAGTAGGTTTCACTGCCTTTTTGGGGAAAAAAGAAAAGAAAAACAAAATCATAGTTACACTCATGGCAGGTTTGCACCACTTGCACATGTATGGCATTTACTTTGCCACTGGGAGCAATAGTCATAAATACAGCATTTTACAGCCTAAGTACCATCCTAGAAAATATATAAATGGATGCATGTATAGGGAACACATTTTTTGAAGGGATAATTTACCATATACCATATGTATAAATATGTATAAAAAGGGATAAATAATGAGTAAATTTAAAGACATAAATACATCATAATTCATAATGAGAATGGACATAGTGTTAGGCAATATGGTTTAGTGCAGATGAAGTATCACGTGGGACATTGTGGTCCCTTTGCTACTTAGAAATTGTTAATTCTTATATTTTATTTGCTGTATTTTGAATGTGCATGCTTGTGCCTTTGAAAGCCACACAAAGAAAGCTGTATTCATGACTACTGCCCCCAGTGGCCAAAGAAATGACACACACTTGCTTAGTGTTGCATACCTGATGTGAGTGCAACTATAATTAGGCTTTTGTTGGCTCTCTGATGACACCGCAGGGCCGATACGCGTTGGTGTATTTTAATGCAGTAGCCTGATTAGTAAAGGCTTATCATTTAAGCATTTTTAAATCACATTCAGAAATTCTGAACATTCAGAGTCCAAGAAATGAACCCTGAGGCTCTCCACATGACTACATTTCCTCCAATTCCGACCTAAACCTTATTATTGCTGGAAAAAAAAACCTCATTATTTTCATTATAGATTTTTTTTTTTTTTAAATTTAGAAGAACCACTTATAACACTTATAACAGTCAAGCAAAAACATGGATGTTAAGACAGCCTTACACTACACACAAATTGATATTTGTTTACCTCCCTTCAGTGACGTACAGCATGCGATTTGCCACTTGCTTCATTGCTTCATATTTCTAAAAGGAGCATGAGCTCAGATCACACTTTATGTAAAGGCAGAAAAGTCTTTAAGAACGTAATAATTTCAGTCTCAGAGCGTTCGAGGTCCGGCGTCCTCACATTTCTGCAATGTCAGTTTTTGCAAAATGTTCTCTCGAGGGTTTTCTCAAAGGCTCTTACTTTCATAGGCAGTGTATGTAACCATTTACTAGACTTATGAGGTACGGTGAGCATACAAGTTTAATGACCTGCCCTTATGCTGTTGAGACGGAAAAGATTGAAGAGCTTGACCGTTGACCATAGCAAAAGTCTAACCTAAATATGTATACAACTGAACTGAGTTGACATTCAGTCTTTTTTTAAAAAATGCTTGACTGCAAGAAGGTAAAGTCCTCGAGGGAAACTATGACTTAATGATTTCTTTGAACCTGAGGTTCACAGCTTAAACTGAATTATGTGCGCGTGGAATATTAACATTAAGGACCAACAACACTCAGCGCCACTGTTAAGAACCTACACATATTTCTATTCTGCTGCCGTAGACCTTTTTACCTGAGGATGTTAAATGTGGTAAACACAAAGTCCTCTGAGAACTGAAGAAAGGAGGGGGTTTCTGCGTCATTCTAGTGAAGGATGTGACATAAACATGTGACACAATTCACTTCCAAGGAATAGATGAGACTAAAAACCACAAAAATGGGCAGCTCCAGAAATTCAGCTCATCAACCTGTGGAAAGAATACAGGCGTTTTGGAGCATCATTAGAATTGTACAAACAGTGACTCAATATTGTAGTACGAATGACTATATACTGTATGTTAAAGCAGAGCACATTCATTATTGATGCTTGTGCAGAGGACTATTGTTGACAAAGTCAATAAGTGGTTTATTTCTCCACTTCATTTCATTAATAAAGATAAAAAAAATAGAAAGCCTTGATCAAAGATCAGAGTCCCTGAATCAGATTTGCTATGAAAACATTCTCTTAATGCGCGAAGCTTTTGACCATCATCAGGGTAATCTTTTATTCATTGTTTCTGTGCTTGTGAGGTCTCCCACATGTCTTGGATCTCCAAAACCATTAAATCTGAAGGACTAACTGACTGAGGCAAAGCGAACACTCGTGTCCCAAGTATCAGACAATTTAAGTATGGCTGCAGGATAAAAATGTAACATTCACATCTTTTTAGGATTAGATTGTATTCCATTCCATTGTTACGTTTAGTTATGGTTAATTAGCATCAGGAAAAACAGACTTATCTACCGCCTCCACAGCCATTAAAAGACAAACAAGATGGTCGTTTGCTCTTAAATTCAGGATGTGTCATCTGATATCATGCCGGCAAAGTGCAGCATGATGGGAAAGGATTGGATTAACAGTTAAAGGACCCTTTACATGTATGATGTTAGTGTGCCCATTATGTCCAACTCAGTGTTTGGCAGAATATTATGTTCAGGAGCTCTAACTCAAAGAAATGTAGGACAACAAAGTGTTTGGGGAATTATTCAAAGGGAAAGGGAATAAAATAAAAATACAACATACTCCATTGTGTCAAAGTAATGGTTTTACACACACTAATTAGTATTTTTTCAGATATTTTGTAGTTTATGCCACTTGTCCAATATGGTTTACAGACCCTAATGTAGTCAGAGTCAAGTCAATTTTATTTCTAGAGCATATTTAAAAACAATAAAAAACATAATAGTTAAATATCCTGGAGTGAAGGCCAAGGAGAAGAGGTGGGTCGTTAAAGGTGATTTGAAATATTTGAAGGGGGGGCAGATTTAATTTCCATGGGCTATAAATGAATGACTTTAATTTGTTTGCTTTCAATTAATGTTTGTTCTTTGCAAACCCAAAGATATTTCAATTACAATGATATAAGACACGGAAGAACAACACATTTAAAAAAATAAAAAAATATTTTTCTTATCCATTATTCCAATAATTCAGCTACACTGGGATGCCTTTTATTCAAACAGTCATATTCATAATATGAGCAAACGGCAGGAAATTATAGTTGTATCAGAAAATACCATAATTCCATTACAGCATACGTGTCCTCTCCGTGCCATGGTTGGTGGAGGTTCAGAGAAACTGCAGCAGATAAAGGTTTTTCTCATTACATTCCAAACCTCTTGGTTACTCGGATTTAAGTGAGACCATGGAATCGCACCAATGTGCTTGAGGGTTTAAAATTATTTTCAACTTGCGAGGGCTGCGTCAGTCAAGAGGAAAGAGAGTGTTAGCTGTGACTCGATGGCTCCTCTCACTTCTCCCATTAGCTTCAACAGGCTCCAGTTGAGTGGACAGCATCTATCTGAGAGGTGAAGACGTTCTATTAAGCAGATGGTCACTGAATGACTTGTTCTGTGACTCGAACCCACAGGGATAAATGTTTACTTCATCGAACAACACGGACCGATAAAAAGCACACCTAAATAATTCACCCGTGTGTAATGGAGTCGGGTTCAGAAGCAAAACATCAAAACAAACTGCTTTTTTTTTTTTACTTCAGTAAGAAGAAGAAAAATAAAAAAAAGTGCACTGCACAGAATATGAATACTGCACTTGAAAGTTTCAACTTTTTCAGAACAATAGATCTGCTTGAAACACCTACAGTGGTATGCAAAAGTTTGGGCACCCCTGTAAATCTTCACGATTTTCCTTTATAAATCATTGGTTGTTTGGATAAGAAATTTCAGTTATATATACAGTGATATTTGAGAAGTGAAAATAAAGTTTATATGAAGAATTATTCACTTCTCAAATATCGCTGTGTTTTTCTCCTAAATGATATATTTAATTGAAATTTCTTATCCAAACAACCAATGAATAAATGACCTTTATAATGAATAAAGGAAAATCATGAAATTTTACAGGGGTGCCCAAACTTTTGCATACCGCTGTAAATTTGCCTGGATTTTTCAAACTAGGCTCATAAAATCCACGCCCCTTGTTGTTTGTGTTAAGCACTGTGGTGTAACTGATTATTGTGAGCCAATGTAAAGACTCCCCGACGAGTGCTCATTACATCGTGATGCTAATTGTTGTGCCAGTCAAGGCTTAGCATTAGGAGCGCAGACACACTTACCCATACATACACTAACAAACATGTACCCGTCAACTACATTACAGTATGGGAAATACATTTGCACATGAAGAAGCACACACACACACAAAGCAGCCCTGTTAATGCTCAACTGCTCAATAACAATAAAAGCAGTAATGACGTCTGGTAAAAGTTTGCCTTTCAAGCTCACGCACAAACATGCACCCACCAAAACTCTCCTGAGATTTTGCACAGATACTTTTCACAATGGGTCATTTCTGTTTCATGTGTGTGTTGTTTTTTGTTTTTTTTTTTCGTGTGTGTACTTTCATGTGTCTCATAGTTTGAGTGTGAAGCGTGGGTTAAAGCTCCATTGCCCATGCGATATGATTACGATTCAGCTTGCTGTGCCTCAGCGGTGTATCACATTGTTATTGAGGCCAGAGAAAGGCCAGTGCAGTTTCTATCTAATGATTCTATAACACTTGAATATAGCTGCAAAGACTTACCTTTGATAGAAGACCCTCAATCCCCTTATATGACTTGAAGGTCTTTGTGTGTGTGCGCATGGTTTTAGGCGTGCATGACGGTAAATGGAGCCAGACTATAGCAAAGTGGTGAGAGTTTGTACGAGTATGAGAAGGAGCGATATACCTCACGCCCATCCAAAGTACGGGGTGTCTGTCCATACAGGGTCCAGCACCTGGCTGTGCATCGGCGCCGGCCAACTAGGGCAATCTTTAAAAATGACCTTTCTGCAATGAGCATTACATAAAGAGCTGCAGGAAAGAAAGTGACCATGGTAGATCACAGAGGTTACTCTGTTCTCTGCCAATCCTAGCACACACATTCATCACAAGCCTTCCCACAGGGCTCTTTGTGTTTCACAGAATTCACCAGAGTGCATTATGGGATGAAATACCATGTGGTGAGAAAGAGTTTTTTTTCACCCATGTGTTTCCTAAAGTCCCTATACGACTATAGTGCACCAATAGTGTGTGTTGTATCATTTTACAAAGAATATGGATAAGTCTTGCATGCAGTTCTACTTTTGGTTGGTTTCTACTTTCCACAGGATTTTAAACTTGACTATTTCAAAGGTGCATTCGCACATTGTCACGCAGTCAAAATGACTCTGACAACCATCTTTGATGGTGTTCAAGGAAGGTCTGACGTCTGAGATTGCTTTTAAAAAGCACCGCCTCCACAAGCTTTTGACCCGCGATCATTTTCAGATGACAAATTATATGAACAAATGAACTAAACTGCTTTCATTCGGTATTTTCTCCATTGTCACAGATAATCACTACATCATAGAATGAAGAATCCCTTTATGTATTACAGGTGTGATGTAACTTTGACAAAAGTGAAAGAGTAAAAGCCTCTGATTGTTGTTTTTTCCTATGAAAGTCTGATAAAAATCTATTAAGAATTACCCCTCTGTGATTTTGGGACACAACAGTGACTGGTCGTAATGCTAAGAGCATTTTAATAATAAAAGTGCTACGGTGCTATTCAGAATAATGCGTTCATCGATCACTGTGGGCAGCCTGTCGGGGAGAAATACAACAGGAGAACAGCGAGCCATGTTTTCCCCTTGTTCTTCATCCATGACGAAAATTAGACGCCTTCTTCATATCGCTCTAGCTTTACTTGTGTTTACACAGATATATTACTTTTCTAAAATACCTGGAACAGTCTGTGCTGCTCTTCTCAGAATCACTTCATTACCTGACAAATGTGTGGCCTTTGAAACAAACAGCATTTCAATCCAACACGGGGACGGCGAATGCTGCCACCGACCAGTTTAAAAAGCAATCATTATAAAATGTAATGAAATAAATTGAAAGCGCTGTGTGCCAGAATGTTTGTCACACTTAGAGAGATAATCACAGATAATTAAAAGCATGCTCAGTGTTTTAGTCCACGTTAATGCCAACAGACGGGCGTTAACTTCACTGTTAACAATGCAAATGTAAACGTGTGTTCTTCTTCTCTTCCTCTCCTCAATGTGTTGCAGCTCCTGTCAGACAGCCAGATTAACATGGTGAAGGTAGTCAACTCGGTGAGCGACGCTCTTAATGCCATGCAGAAGGAGAACGTGGGCCTGAAGGCGCGTGTCAAGGCCGACTTGCAAAGGGCACCAGTCAGAGGGGCTCGTTTAAAGGGCTGCTCCAATGGTAAGAGAATTGAAGGTTACTTTGATTAGAAGCACTTGACTGCGGAGATGGAAATGTTCCCGTGTAGAGTTGTCTGTCTGCGTTTCAGTGTGTCCCTCTCTGTCTCTGTATAGATAATTCATACATCACTGGGTAGCTGTGTGTATATTTGACATTCTGCCGCTGTTTTCTGCTGCATGTCGTGATTCCTCCCAGTGTGAGCAGGACCCCACCACTCTGTAGAAATCATATTCCAGTGTGGTCTGTCTGTCATCCATCTTAACCACATATTCATCTAACCCAGCCTCTCCTGGTGATATCAGTATTCCTCCCTGGGCTACATCTCATCCACATTATCCAGTGGCCTTGGTGGAGATGTGGAATTTTTTTTTTTTTTTTACTGTACATGAGAAATGACTTGTATGTCCACTGGGCTGTGTTGCTGAGAGATAGAGAAAGGCCCGAGGCGTCATCCCATTGGAAGGCTTTTAACCAAGGCACAGTATACCCAATGGCATTCTCCTGTTGGATTTGCCTTAACATCGGTAGGCACATAGCGAAGGCCGTTCATGTACTGCATTCACTATAGAATAATATAGTAAGAGAGATTCTGTTCACGTTTTTCTTTTTTTGTTAGAGGCAAGACTTGAAAATCTATGTTTTATACACCTGAAAACATGAAGACGTAGCATGTGCTAGGAATGTGTGAAGGTAGAGGTATATTATTCAGACTGTCTGGCTAAGTTTTCCTCGAGAAACTGTAGTTTAATTGATAGAACTGGCCAATTATCAGGCACACCTCCCACCGATCAGCTGTCGAATTAGTGTCTCTCTTTTTGAAATAGTCCTGCGGAGACAATGTTTTCCAATTGAAATACGACTTTTGTTTATCAACTATTAAATCTATATTATACAAACATTATGAATGAATGACAGCAATATCCAATAAACTTTAGGAGTGTAGAATGAGACCAACTAAATCTTTACGTTAATAACCCACACAGTGCTGATGTGCAGAAAAACCCAGACATTGCAAAGAAAAACCCTTAAGTGATGAATCCCTTACTGTTTGAAATAAATCTCATATTCCTTTAGTCTGGTGAATTATTTAAAAACCTACTACCTAAAATAATAATTTAAAAAAATAAATGTTGCCATGTTGATGATTTGTTTTTTTTTTTCACCGGGGAATGTGAAGGGTCTGACTGCAGAGCTGTCCGTGGTGCTGAACCTTTGCAATCAATGCCTCATACCATGCTTCCCTTACATGTACGTTGGTTTTCTCTTAAGGCAGTTACTGGGAACGCAGTAGGATTCCGGTAGGCGATAAATAATAAATCAATCAATTGAAACATTTTGATAGTAGCAGAATTATTAGCGGTACCATAGATCAGTTGTGTAATCATGTCTTCAAGCTTTAATTTGTTTTCTCTTGGCTCTATTGTAATTATGACGACAACAGAGACAGAAACATTATCGTTCCCCATTGTTAAGGCATTCATTAGTCAATTTATGATCTGTGTAGTATTCACCTCCCCGTACGCGGTGTACGGGGAGAATGGACTTAGACGAGGATGCAATGAGATGTGAAGCAAAAGTACACTTCTGAAAAGGTCTGAGCAGATTTTAATGATCACCTTAGTGCTGCTGTGATTGATTTTTCACATATTTAGACAAACACAAACTACGCTTTTAATACAGGCAAAGGAGACGGGAATAGCCTTCTTGCATATAGCTGAAACACAGAAATGATTTGCAGTTAAAGAAAGAAAGTTAAAGACTTGCCTTGCTGTCCAATTTGTAGGCTTAACTCCTCATTAGATTTACATTGATCTATTTAGAGCATAACAATACTTAAACTGTGTCGACACCAACCTTCAGCAACCATTATATATATATACATACATACATTATATTATATAAATGTGATGTGTGCATTCACTGTACATTAAGTCCAGCAGATCTTTAAAAAGCTGATCTCTGCAGATTTCCACACGGAGCACTCAGAGGCAGTTACTGCAGCCTTGACATTTTATCTTAGACCTTCACTGAAGTAGAGAACAGTTAGAGCAACAATAAAAACATAGCCCCCCCCAACAACACTTTTTTAAAACATGTTATGTATCTTACATAACATGTCACTAATGCATCCGATAGGAATCATAGTAATTCTGTAATATACATATATGATAATTAAAAACCCTCTGTGAAGGCCCCATTTTCATCACTTTATTAGAATCGCCACTTTTTCATTTCACTTAACCACTGAAGGGATTTATCAGTAAAAGTTGGTATCATTGATCGGCACTGAGCGTTTCATATTTTATACATTTTGCTGCCATATAAATTATTCATATTTTAATGCGCTTACACAGAAGAAATGAAACCAAATCATAAATATAAGTACGGTGCAGGACACAAATTGAAGCAATTGTACTATCAATGTCTGCCTATTTCAGTAATGCATGCCATCACAATCTTTTTCAAATCATGTCCTGCTGCTATACAGTAAGCACCGTAATTCACCAAATATACAACAGGAAATGTACAACTGTGGTCCCTTTTTTGCTATAATCTATACTCCCTACTAGTTATAGGAAAACAAATAAAATCTATTTCAGCTGGAAACAGCAAGTTCAGAGTGGCAAAAACTACTGAGAGCCCGACTCATTTTATGCTTTTAGTTTTCACTGGACTTGTTGTCAGTAGGAATAGTATAAAGCATCACCACCTCTGTCCTGTAACTGTTTATAAAAAGCAGTTATTTTAGAACTGGGATCTGTGAGATCTATGGACACGCAGCAAGGGGGACCATTCAGGAAAACACTATACTTTGTCACAAAATGCTTCATATCTACAGGTGGGAAGAGGCTCAGTGTGCAGGTAAAGAACTCAGACTCAAAGGCAGTCAAAGGTTAAGACAGAAACATGGTTTACCGACAGGTGATCTGTCTCTCAAAAGGTGGAAAGATTACCGGAATATTCTTCTCAAGTTAAAGTACCACTATTTTGAATAAGTAGCTTGTTTAAAAATGTACTCAAAGTAAAAGTTACTTTTTTTTAACAAGTTTGGGGTTCTTGTGTCATGCAAAAAAAAAAACAAGGGGACACACATCTCACAACAGGAATTGTTTTTAATTAAAGGCAAACCATGACAAACGAGTAAATGTAATTCATTACTTTCCACCTCTGCTACTTGCAATCTGCTCAGTATCCCATTTCGAAATGTAGTCTGACTTGTGTATGATTTACTCTTAACAAGATGTAGATGCAATGCACGCTGCATTTACCAGATTCAAAATTGTCAACTAGCTCTACCTCTGCCCCGGTAAAGTGCAAAAGGCAGCAGAAACTAACATTATCTTACTTTACTTACAAAAGCAATTTTAGGAGATGGATAATACATGTGCTTTTTCTCCACTCAGTATTCAGATATTATAGCTCAGATGATGCATTCAGATGCAGATCCATGTCACCACCACGTGGAAGTGGAACCACAATAATCCATAATTGGCATCACGGGCTAACACAGGCATGAGATTAAATTGATAAATTGCCAAAAATGGCAATTGCTAGTGTGGCAGCAGACTTAGGGACCGTGGTCATGATGTGTATGCTGGAGAGTTAATTAGGTGAGTGGGATGTGGTTCACAATTGTAGGTCATGAGGTCATGGCTGAAGGTGGAAAATGGTAGTGATTCGGAGACGTGATAACCGCTGTAGGGCAGGAGGGAATAGCAGCCTCTAATATGACAGGAAACATGATGCACTAGCAAACTGAAAAATACAGATAACATGAGAATAAGTGTTGCAGTTGTGACAGGAAACTCTGTCTGACCTTATTTTTTTTAGTAGATAGACGATTTCCTTGTTCCGTACACCAAACGTATTCAGGTAGTAAGCCAAGAGTAATAGTGTGATCATGATGAGAGTTCAAGAAATGTTTCTTTCAAAGGATCATTCCACTTAAAGCCTTTGTTATGAAGGGCGAAATCCTCAAATAATGATGATATTGTCTTTTTTTTTTTTTTTGTTAAGTCCCTTGAAACCAAGACGGCTTCAGTTTCCTGTGATAAAAACAGGAACTGGGAAATTCTGCCATTAATGTGTGATGATGAGAAAAGTCTGAGCTTATTAAGGGATGCTTACACAGAGAAAACGGAAAAGCTTCAAGGCAACCAGTCCATGTCAGGTAGGGACAATTTTGAAAAAAAAAAAAGTCTCCTATGGACTTTTCAAGAACTCTTGTGGCCGTTTTAAATTCAGGAGTTTGACCCGGTGAAGCCTGGCATGCATAATCTATGACACTGTACTCATCACAGAGCTCCTCACTTGCTGTCTGGGGAATAGATTTTGTATCCCTGGTGTAAGACGAGTTTCTCGGTCGCAGACAAGGGTGCTGCAGTTCTGCTCGGCTGTAGTGTACAAGCCCCCTGTCTCTGTCACTTCTTTGCACTAAGTCTTCATGAATTCTCTTTTAGTCTGTCTGTTATATACTCTCACCACAGCCTGTGCCGTATCACTCAAATGTATATGCCTCTCTCCTTCTCCTTCTCTGACTTTTGTTTTCGTCCTTTGCCTTCAACTTGTGTTATGTGTCTCTGTGCCGTGTATCTGCTTCTTTTCTATGACAGTCAGTTTTTGTTTGGATGTACTTGTATTCTGTCGTTTTAAGTTTCTCCCGCCTTATTCGCCTCGTCGGCAACATTCTCTACTTTCTCACCGCGGTATCCGTTGTTTTTCAAGCAAAAAAAACAGTCCAGAAAATAGATTTTGAGAGGACAACTTCACACCATAGAGTCAACCTAATGTCCACTGTGCCTCCCTCCTGTTTTCTTGTGTGTTTTCCTCATCTTCTATTTCAGACTGATTTTACTCAATTTATTTTCCTGCCTTTCTTTTTTCCGCCTCTCCCCAGGCTCTCGCCCGCGTGACTGTGGCGACCTATACGCCAGCGGTCAGCGAGAGGACGGCATCTACTCCGTGTTTCCTCTGCACCACCCTACAGGCTTTCAGGTGTACTGCGACATGACTACAGACGGAGGAGGCTGGACTGTGAGTCAGAGCAAAACACACACACACACACACACACACACACAGACACACGAACTCACTTTTAAGTAAGTTGCAACTAAAGTAGAAAACATGAATTCATTTTCACAAGTCTTATAATGGAGATGAAAAAAGATGACAGGGGAATTGGAAGGTGTTTGATGTTTGCTGTTACAAAACTGGTTTTCGTCACAGACTATTCAACCGTGTCAATAAATGTGGTTCTCTGCTGTTTTCCAGCCGACGTCAGTAATTACAGCATCAAGAATCACACTCATCAAAGTTTTACCCATGAACAGTGAACTAGTTTTAAGAGAACCTTTCAGAAAATAGTGCCTTGTTTTTCATGCTTGGTTTCGGGAAAACAGTTTATTAATTAGTCAAACTCGAAGTGAGAATGTCAGCAGGTGGAGTGATGAAAGGAGAGTGGATAACACACACTGTGTGACAAAGAAATGGCACATGGCGATGAAATAGCACTGATTTTATTTACACACTGTTTGATTAAGTAAATGAAGCATTTAATAAACATTTTTTGTATATAGCACCTTATAAGGCACAGACAGCTCATGTGAATATGGGTTCATATTATGTTTGTTATTTGCTTCAAACTCACTAAAAGAAACTGACTTTTCTCATCATTGTTGACCAAAGTCTGACCTATTTGTGTTTCGCTCTGCTCTTCATATCATGGCATTTCGAGAAGGTCTGCAAACAAAAGGAGACATTTAGAGTTCCTAAATCCATGTGTTTCTTTCTCGATTAAAACGCGCGTCACTCATCTGGCATCGTCAACATCGTCATAGTGGAAGCACGGCGTCTTTTGGGAATGAGAGACAGCGAGGTGAACAAACATTGACACAGAGCTGTTTGAAGTTATATTTGGAAGTGTGATTTAGACGCATTTTACTGTGTGCACACACACACACACACACACACACACACACACACACACAGCCTCTTGCTGGTTACAGCCGTTTATTTCCCTTTGTTCTAAAGTGTAGTGTAGCAGCCCTCAGGGAAAGCAGAGCAGTTCTCAGTATGAAGAACTTGGGCCTTGTAACACTTACAGAGTTTGAGATTTGAGCTCCATAATTCCATCACAACTCTGTTTTTTTTACAGGTTGTGACACATTCTCACATCTTTTTGAATCCGTCCAAAGTTATCAAAAGACTGAATTATAACGTCTTTTGGAAATCTTATTTATTATTTATTAAAAATAATTTAAGTGGTTTAGTCAACATGAAATCCATCTCCTGCATTTAGCTCTAAACTCAGGTTATTATTCTCTCTTCTTCATGGATATTTGTTGGGTAATTTGAGGATGAAAAACGTGTCCCCTACATTTATAGTCAGAGGGAACATTTGTACACCTGAATATAGATATTTCGAGATATATTGTTGAATAATTTGACTATTTTACCATAGTATAAAATAGTAAGTATAGCACCTTTAAACAATATCCAAGGATGAGGAGAGTATCTAGTTTTCCTCTTCATATTTCTTTTCCACTAAAAGCACACGCAGCAACGATCAAACGCAAGCCCAAGTCGCCGTTACATTGGCACGACAGTGATTTGTGTGTGTATGTGTGTACACTTGTAAATCTGTGACTAACCGTGTGAGATAGGCAAGGTCATAGCCTCCTATCACCAAATAAAGCAGGACTGTCCGAGTGACAGAGTGCTTACCACGGCATGATGAACGGGCACTACATACCAGCCTGTCAGCGTGTGCATGTCTGTCTTGGCATGAATTAATGCCGGTCCCAATTGGTGTGCACGCAGATATGGTTGAGAGTATTCTTTTGTTCCCACCCTTTTTTTTTTTTTTTTTCACACATTGAAGAAGCAATAAGCCACTGCTCCTTGCATATCATCCTGTAAAAGGGATTTATATCGAAGCTCAGATTAAAGTGATAAAGCAGTCGTTAACTGATCCTGCCAGGTGTGTTGAGCTGATTGTAATAATGCTTTAGCCTCATTAAGAGATCAGTGTGGTGTGAGCCAACAGAGGCAGGTAGGGAGATGGGATGCTTGGTGAGTTGAGTGGCTTACTGTCAGTCTGATGGCTGGGCTTAAATAAGGAATGAGCCATATGTGCCACCTCATTAGCATACTTTGGCGTAGCAGCAGTAGCACCATTGCAGAGCCTGTGACAGAAAGACTGAGAGATGAGCAGGCTACTTAGAAAAAGGAGGGAACAGACCAGGACTCAAGACACAAATCTGATGTGGGGAGAGTGAGAGTCCGACATACTGCAGGTACAGTCTTGTATTAAGTATCTAAAAGGGATACTTGAGTAAAAGTACAAGTATCTTACCAGGAAATGACTTGGGTAGAAGTTGAAGTCACTTTTTACTTAAGTAAAAGTCTTAAAGTATATGACATTGCACTTAAGTATCAAAGTAATTTCCTGATATAAACGTTCAGATACGGGAATGCAGTAAGCAAGTATCTGTACTGTGTTACATTACAACACTGTGCACAAAACTGTAGAACTTTCACTTTTTCAAGCTTCAGCTTAGACAAGAAAATCCAATCTTTCTTCTGTATTTGCAGTAAAAGTAGCCCCGAGGGAGCGTCTGGGGTAACGCAGTTACTTAAGTAATGGCTTAAGTAATGGCAACAAGAAGAGACTCGATTTAGGTGTCAATCAGCAGAGCTGTAGAATCACTCATTGGTGACCTTTTGGGAAACGTCTGTTCAAGTCTCTTCAAACAGAACGTCTACATCATCCAAATTCACCTGCAGCTCACCGAGCGTCTGTTCCTGTATGAGCAGTCGTGTTATTTCCCCCCATTTTCCATACATGCTCTGTATGACCTCACACAATCCATCTTTATGCCAATACGTAAAGGGCTTCTTCTTTTTTTTTGTATGTATCTCCTCATTTATTAAAAAATCTGCTGCCTGGTTTAAGTAGTCATGTCATTTCCCACAGGCCCCAGAAACAAGAGATGATGTGAACTCACCTGTCAGGTCCTTTCAGTGGGAGAGAGGGGGGAGAGATAAAGGCAGAAAATGTATGGTCGTAATAGCTTGGAGGTGCAGCAGACAGGAGGGATAAATCTCTACAGTAATGTGTATATAGCCTATAGTGCCCAAATTTCCTTGGCTATATGGATATAGCTCTAATGCAGAATATGAAGTGTGTGGAATATGGTGCTGACATCACGGAAAACACATGCACAGAAGGTATAGAACTCAATATGTCTATTTCTTTTTCAGCTTTTTTCTTGTTAAAAAGGCAGACAAAAGTTTTTTTTTTACTTTGTGAATATCTTTGGTTCAATCATGAGGAAGCAGGGACAAGTGTTAATTACAGAAACCTGAAGTGTGCTATTATTTAAACCCATTTTACAGTGTTTGCTCTGTGGGACTGAAAAATGATATGAATGCAGGAAACATAATATCATAGCATGAGGTCGGGCTTGTGGAAATCCTTTGAACTGACTAATGTCTTTTTTTTTTTCCTTTATTCTAACACAAACTATGGAGTTGAAAAGAAATATGACACGTGACAAAAAAACAACTGAATTTCGCCTGGTACGATGGTACTTATGGTGACTAATATAAGCATATGTTGAGAAATGAGAAATGCTTTGTGACATTAATCAGTTAAGCATCTGACAGAACATTTAATCAAAACACCAGCGCTTGTTGCGTGGAGGCTAAAACTGCTAGTTTTGTAAAAGCTATAAAGATGTCAGCTAGTTGTTATTACCTGCCACTTACTTAAAAGCTAGCTAATAGAAAATAGGTTAGCTGCTATAATGAAAAAATATAGTTGCTACAAAGTGTCTCAGAAGGCTATGAACCCAACTAGAAGGTTTGTTGTGAGGTAACAGGTAAGTTGCTACTTGCTAAGAAGCTACTAAACCAGCTGCTAGTTTCTAAGACCACAAAAAGCTAGCTACCTGTTGCTAAGAAGCCAGCTTCTAATTGCTTTACAGCTATGAAACTGTCAGCTAGTTACTAAGAGATAATAACTTAGCTGTTATACTGACTAAAAAAGTAGTTGCTGAGAAGCTAAATCAACTGCTAGTCACTCAGAAAGCTATGCACCTGGCAGCTAGCTGTTAGATAATAGTTAAGCTGCTACTTGCTAAGAAGCTAGTAAACCAGCTGCTAGTTGCTAAGACCCCAGCTTGTTATTTGCTACTTGCTAAGATGCTAGCTGCTAGTTGCTTAGGAGATCTTGCTGGAGTTGTTTGCGAACAATTAGCAGTTAACGTTTTAGCAAAGACTTTTTGTTTATTCTTCACGTCACTGTCACGTCTCCTTACTTAAAAAAAAATGAAGACAAATTCTTTTGAAGACGACGTGAGAAAGATGCAGTTTAGCAACTTCACAGTCAGGTCAGTTACAATGGGAACATGATGTAATAAATGTAATGTATAATATGCTTTTCTAGTCTTGCTGACAACTTTGAACGCTTTACATTCCATTTTGGTCGTTCAACTATTCGCAAACATTCTAATATACTGTATCACATGCTGTGGGCACATCAGCCAAGAGCAATTTGGGGTTAAACGTCTTGCCAAAGGACACTTTGGAAGACAACTCATTCTACCACAGCTTCCGCTATGTCCACATGGCCTCTTTAAGCTATTTAATTTCCACTTTTTTTGCAATAACGGTTGCTGAAAAATGTTCTATATTCCCGTGATTGATAACGGAACAAAAACAAATCGCCGAGACTGACTGAAGCTACACTAGGACTTGAGCTAACTATATATTGTTGGAGAGGAAACATTTGTACCGGTTGATGTGGCTGGTTGTCAGAGGAAATTGGTCTGTTAGTGTCCGCGATCATAACTCACGCCCTGTAGAGTGTGTGTGACCACAGACGTAGGAGGGATGATAACAGAGAGGACATAAAAGAAGAGAGCTGTCATTACAAGGCCCCAAGGCCCTCAGCACGCAGACGTATACAAACAGTGCCCAAACCAAACATTTGCCCTTTACGTCGACAGATTGATGCATCAAATAATCAAAGAAGCACAGTATACATGTCTCCATTTTTAGTGCATCCATATGTGTGTTTACTGTATACACGCTCAAGCCCCTCTCTCTCTCTCGGATGAAGTAATCCGCTGGGAGGATGGCGCTGCCTCTTGCCACAAAAGGGAGATTTCAATTTAAACACGGTCTTAAAGCGTAGAGTAATGTTTTCTATTATTGCGATTTTATTTTTTTAAAAGGAAGGGACTAAAAATGACCCGGGCATAAATAATGAATGAGAGTAGATACGCAGCGGAGTTGCGTTATCAAATGGTGCTTTTATCAGAAGTACCGCAATCACTCTTAAATATTCAGTTCAGCTAAGAACCGGAATGTAAAAGTTTGTGATTGAATGTACGATTGTGTGCATGTTGAGTCCGTCTGTGAGGCCTGGAGTGCCTTTTGAGCATCTCAGAGTGTGTTGTAGAGGTTTTTCTGGATCTCTATCTGTCACTTAGGTTCTTCAATATTTCATGTCCGTTAGTTTATTGATTTGGAAAAAAAAGAAGAGGATCCAGGATGGATGTTTTTGTACTGGAGTCTTATCTGTAAGTACTTTGTAAGGCTGGGAAATTGAAAAGTACAATCTAACTTTTGTCCCAAACACAATCCCTTTTTTTTTTTTTACAATGTTTGTGTATATGGCTGTGCACAATGATGAATATGTTTTACTTGTCGTATTGTTTACCGGCTGAATAAGGATGCTCGGCTGGCATCTATTTTTTTTTTTACCCTCATTAGCTCACATTGGCGGGGGGGCAGTTTATTGTGTTGCTGAAAGAGAGCATGAACTGTCTACTGGTGGCATTATCACAGATAGTGTCAGACATGTCCTTAGGATATTAGTGCCATTAGCTGAGGCTGGGTGCAGGTTATTGTGAGGGGAGGTTGCAAAGGTGTATGAGGGCCGCTGCTGGAACATTCTCTGAGTTTTATCATGTTTCATATTCTCTCTCTCTCCTCCATAAGCCGAAACATGAATAGGACTCCCACCAATGCCACTGCTGTTGAATGGTTTATATCCATTCATTACTATAATCTGCATGTGAAAGAAACATTACACTAGGAAAAAAGGTTTTACAGTATATTATATTATGCTTTTATAGTCTGATCAGATTTAATTCCCATTCATACTCGCACACATGACCAGTTGCATACGTATAAGGACAATGATGTCAGCAGTGCTTGAAATTTATTATCTATATTCTATTAACCACTGATGTTGTTTGTTGGCTTCTGGGAAGAGATCATGTGATAGAAGAATGGCAAAAATTAAAATCCAATGAAGTGCTGTACACAGGCATGACAAATACAAATGTAAAAGACAGTAAAACAATAAAAAAATAGTAAAAGCCAAAAAGTGAGTTAGCCTGCCTGATGTGCAAAGGCAACTCATTCCACAGTTTCGGAGCAGCGACTGAAAAAGCGCGGTCACCTCTGAGTTTCTTCCTCCTTAAAAAACAAGCAGTAACATTTTGATAAGTGATAAAAGCACAAGAATAATACCTTATGTCTGATCATATTTAATCAGGATGCATATGTGGGTGGCTTTGTTTTTTAAAAGCCTCATATTCTGCCCATTTTTTTTTTATTATAAACACCTCAGATATACGGATATTGTAGCAAAAGTGATACATTTTAATATTTACTTTTATCCTGACTCACACCTACCAGTTTGAGTAAAAAATAATCTTTCTCCTCAGTGGTGTTTGTCATGCAACCATACACAGATGTTTTTTTTCAAAAGCCTTAGAAGATATCTACTAATATGTTTGCCTTACGCAGTTCAAACATTACAGCGAACCAGGTTTCTTGTTTTTTCACGTCTTAAAAAAAATCAGGTTACTGCTGAGAGCCAAAAATAATCCTCTCGTTCACCGAAGTACATGTAAATACATAAAGCGTGCGCAGAGCAAAAGAGAGATGGTGTATTTGCGATTGTGCGATTGTGTTTCTCCTTCTGTTCTCGTTTGCTGCCGCTGTGTTCAGAGCACATCTGTCTTTCTGATAGGATTATAAAACATCCCCCCAACAGATGTTAGCGGCCCTTTCTGAAGATAGAGATTCTGCAGAGTGCCGTGGATTTACGAGTGCTTTCATCAGACGTTGTTGAATTTGTCACCATATCATCAATATTCTTAACAATGTAATCAAATTGTTGGCAATTCCTCTGCCTGCTTCTTTTTTTTTTTTTTCTTGATCTGTTTAAATCTATGGTAGGGGGTGTGAGGCTGGTTTTAGAGCAGAATCTATTAGTCTTGACACTTGTATTTATCTTTTTCGACACTATATTTATGTATGATAGTCTGTACGTTTGTGTGCGCGTGTGTTTTCTGAGTATTATAGTGTGTATCTAATGGCTAATCTATTAACTGCTCTCTGAAGATGTCTCCCATTAACTTTATTTAGTCAGTATATAGAGCCGCAGCACTCGGTGACATCTGCTGCCAAAGCACCACACATATAAACATAGTGTGTTCACAGTGTGTACATGCCAGGAGCTAACAAGCTATTGGCACCTTTCCTGTTTTCCACCCAGTCATATGCCAGACTGTAAATCTGCCCCAATCAGCTTTGGAGTGCTTGTGGTGATTCTTCGCCTGCTCTGGTGTGTCAGTCAGGGTGTCGCTCTCTGCAAACAGTGAGCTCCGAAATAGTTGACAGGGAGCCCGCTGAAGAGCTTAAGGCAGCTTGTTAAGTCGCTTCCATCTCCTGCAGAGATTACAGACAAGCTCAATGTGATCATGCCAGTGCAATAGCCCTTTAGCAAGTGTTGGGTGCGATGGATTGGAGATTTGGTCGTTAATACAATTTGGGCCATTTTGATTGACTTATATGTTCATAGGCGTTCCTGATTTATTTGAAACAAAAACATACTTCGTTTGTCTCGGACGAATTCTAATGCGACGACCACAGGCGTCGCTTCTCTAAAGAACTGTCACAAATTCCTTGACTGTAGAGCGGGAGCACGCGAGACGTTAAACTGCCAGTGCTTTGTTTATAGGGCCTTGCTGACACAGACGCTCTGAAAAAATGTGTTACCAGCAACCACTGTCCCCCTCAATGGTACTTTCCTTCATCTGTATGGCCTGTCTGCCTTTGTGCTTTACTGTTGCATCGATAAAATGATGGCTGGTGGTAAAAGAACCGTGCGGGCAATGCAAGCTTTGCTGCTGTGCATTGTTTTATCTCGTTAAATCCGTCTCCCATTTCTCACGTTCAAACATTTGAACAAAACTATGTACAGTAACGCTGTATACCACTTTTCAGATGTGGAAATATCAGCGTATATCTGTACATTTACAAATCCAAGCAGCTCCATTACACAGATGTCTTGACTGCATGTTCAGTTTATCTGAAAAAGGATTGAAGGAGGACGTCTGCACGGCTACATCACCACCAGTCATGTTTTTTAATGTATCCCTCTGCTGTATTTCACCCTGACATCCTCACAGTTCAGACAGACAGAAACTTAGATGGAGACACTCACAGTGTAACTGCAACACGTTTCAAAATTCATCGTGACAAATCCTTGGTTTTTCTCTTCACCAATGTCATGTCTTTCTTTTTTTCCGGTTATATTTTCAGCAACTAAGCTGCTTGAGACATGCCTCTGCTCACATCAACACACACATATCCTACGTGTTATTGTTATTTTACCTTTACTATAACAAGGAGACATACATTTTTTTTACCTGGCCAGAGCGATGACTTTTTATTCTGAAATGAAACCATGTTAGACAGAGGAGCACGTCTGTCTCATGTCTTTCTCATTCCAGCCATTCCCACTTTGCCTCGTGTGACTCGGACAACTTGAGCAACTGTTGTTACAAACGGCCTTCATAACAACCCAGCAGAGGTTAAATACCTGCGTCTTACTGGCAAAGCCTCTTTAATGAGAGATTAATCATCCTTAAAAGATCTAGACTTTGTTCAAAACCCGGCATTACTGTCCATCACAGGTGATCCAGTCAGTTCACACCTGGTATTAAAAGGTGTTTACATGTGTTTCTTAAGTGACCACAAGAGATCAGATCTCTGTTTACTTCTGTTTACTTCCATCATTTATTTTTGTGAAGACAGTTATGTTGTCAGACTATAATGGACAAAAAAAGTGTACCTCAAAACCTCTTGGGCATGTTCTGTCCAGTGTTGAATGGACAGAACACATAGAACATATGGACACTGTACTACAACAAAGTCCAGTTGTCCTCAGTTCAACCATCCCTGGACAGTGCCGTACACGGTGGTACAGAAATGACAGTGATGTGGGGAAAGTCTCCTCTGGGAGCTGGCTTGTTTTTAGGCTCTGTGGTGGTGTACGTAGAACAGATTGCATAAGGAATTAATTAGCTGCAAAGAGAAAGGGATGAAGTCAAAACGCCGCAATATGGAGACAGACTGACGAGAAGGTTCCAGAGATAAGAGAAGAGAAGAGAGGAAGAAAGGAAGAACTGTCCCAGAATATTTTCCTTTCATTGTAACTCTGCAGATGACGAACAGAGAAAAAAAGTCGTTTGCTGTAGAATTAAATGGCAATCAATAAAAGCCTTCTGAGAAAGTGTCTACATGGTTCATGACTCAGTATTATTCTAACTATTATTAATGAATCATGTTGTATCTTAGTGATACTAGTATGAGGTGATTGTGTTATGTGTTACTAGAACAGAGGTGCACTCTATTTAATGTACTTGGACAAACCTATTTAAAACATCATTTTCAATATTTGGAACTGCTCTGGATTCCATTAGCCAGCCCATTATGTTGTTCACTACTGGTATACAATATGACCACAGGCCAAAGTCACTATTGATTTTGTAGCTCAGTTTTTTGGATTGTTCTGTACTTAATGTTATGAAACACGGTGGCCTTGCAAAAAAATCTTTTTTTCATAAAATAAAAATTACACATGCTGTGTCACAAATGCAAGTCTCAGGAAGGCTGTGGCTACAACAACATCATCTGCCCTCACCAAACTCTCAGCTTATGACCTTGACGTAAATAACTTTAATGTCAGACTCGGCCCTCTAGCGAGACAGTTGGTGTAAGAATTTGTCAGTTGTGATGTTAAGCTGTGTCCCAGTGGAAACCCTGTTGTCGCGCGTCGAGGTGATCGAGCAGCCGAGCGTCATAAAAACTGAAGCACGTGCAATTGTAGCAGCTCCCCGGTCCCCTGTTTGAATGTGAGGTGTGCTCTGTCTGCACTTCATGTTTTAAGATGTTACATTACATTACATCTACGTTACATTATTAACTGTACGGCACTTTGGTCAACTTTGTTATTTTTACATGTGCTTGTAAACAAATCGGATTGGATTTGACGACTGTGAACATGTTGGCTTTCGAAACTAAGCAGACCGACTTAATGCATTCATGCGACACATAGATGTTGACACTGATGTAAATACATAGACATACAGTGCCCACACACACGCCCACATTTTATTCCGGACAGCCGGCTCTTACTAACCAGGAGACTTGTGGTTCCATCCCTGGCTCCTCCAGATCGTGTGCAGAAGTGTAATTGGGCGAGACATTGAGATTGTAAAGCACTTGAGTGGTATTCAAGACTGGAAGATCGCTACATAAATTCAGACTATTTAGGATTCACACACTGTATGTATCTTTGCATTAACAGCACTCCCCGTAATCCCTGGGTTACATCTACCCCCACTGCGGGCTTTGCTTCTGAAAGTGTAACTAAACCCCTAAACCACGTTTTGCAGGTGAAAACCAGTGTATATGTGTATAATGTCATTTGCCGACCCAGGTGCAAATCTTCAGAGTTTAGTGTAAAGTACTGAGCATTCAGATTTTGCCATTGGCTTTCTTAGTCCACTCTTGTTTCACTGGGACATGCTTTCATCGTCTTATCAGTCCAAGGCTTGCTGTCCCAGACTCCTGTTGTTTCGTTGTTTTTCGCTCTGCATTGGTGGAGCGTGGTGTGAGCAATGCTCCCCACTCTCCCGCCCTCCTCAGCTCTCAGACCACTTCTTGGCATTTTTCAAAATTGTTCATTGAGTTAAGGCCGTTGCACAGCAGATCACATTTTTTGGAATATTTTTCGAACATGTGTCCATTAAATGCAGCATTCACCGTTTAGGTTAAGTTTTAGTTAATAAGTCTTATAAATAAAATATCATTTAGTTTTAGTCGACTAAAATATGATTATATTTAGTGTACGAACACCTAATGGATTATCCATCTATTAATATGTTATTATTAAGGTTCGATTTTACAACACGGATATAACTGTTTTGATGTGAAACATTTTTATTTGTCTTAACAATCAAATAAATTAAATAAAATTTTCTGCATTTCTGCCGCTTCCCTTGTGTTGACATCCTGGTCAATCAACCAAACCTCAGCACCTCACATAGAGATTAGTCTGATTCGATCTCTTTCTTCTGATTGGTTCTCGTCCCGCCCTATCATTTTCTTCTTCTTTTTATTCATTGTGTCAATAGATTTCGTCATAGTTTTTGTCACATCAACCTTTATTTTTATTTACTTAACGTCTCCTTTTCGTAGGTGAAAAAGGGTAATTGACGCACATTTTTCATCATGTTTATCGTAATGCAATGAACGCTGCTGAGAATGGGTTATCCTGATGTTATTGCTATGTGAACTATATATCTGGAGGACACACACACACACACACACACACTGACATACACAGATACAGGCGCACAGGGTCAGTGTGCAATTACACCACAGAGGGCCTCTCCTGTCTTACAAGGATGCTTGATATCGGAGCAGACATGGCAAATATGACAACAGTGTTAACCCTAATCTGAGCTGAACTGCTCGCTGGTTGACCTGCTGCCGTGGAGTGCCGCTTCATGTGACCACTGGCCAGATTGTTGCACTGACTCACAGCAGCAGTAAACTACAGCCAGGTGCACTGTAATCTGTTGACTGAAGGTTCCAGAGCTGTACCAAAAAAAAAATAAAAAATCTCCCAAAATCCTCAGAACTACAATATCACCAATGCAGCATTTTTCGATGCCCATTCGTTCCATCTCCAGTCTCTCCGGAGATTGTTGTGATATTTCAAGTGGCTCTACAGTGTAGCCAGAAATACACTGTGATTATATCAACAGTGTGTTTTTTCTCAGAGGTCCCAGACAATTTGAATGAAAATTTGATGCTTGAGTTTGTGGTTTTCTAAAATATTTCCGTAAAGTTTGAAAGTAGAGTTTGTTTGACTCTCTTTTCTCTTTCTTTTTGTGTATGTGTGTGTGTGTGTGAGAGAGAGAGAGAGAGAGAGAGAGAGATTTATTTGGTTGAGGGATGACTTAATACAATTTCCTCACCTCCTGCTGCTAAAACTGTTAGTGCCAGGGGGGAAAAAAGACAATTAGGGATGCATGGAAAGGAAAACATCAACTTCACTTTTAACATGGGATCATCTATTGCAGTCCTCTTAGTTTCTCATTCGAATGTGGGGGGAAAGAAGTGCTAAGCGAGTAAGAAAAGGAGGCAGGGAGGTTATGTGTTTCATACATACATTCAGTACGATGCTGCATTGTTTATTCTGCCAAAAGCCGCAGCCTTTTTCCCCCAATGGCTTTTGAGAAGGTGTTCCTGTTTTCATCGTAGTGATAGCCATATTAGCAGGTTATTGTCCCTGGTGTGTTTTAATGTCATATCATAATGTGTCACACTGAAAGAAAAAAAAAAAAAAATCCACATGCTCACAGTAATTAATTTTAAGTGCTAATTGAAAGCAAGTCAATCTAAATGTGTTACATGATATAGTCGTTCATGCGGTGGTGCAGACAGAAACGTTAAAGACGTAAAACACAGCCTAACATACATCATAATACAGAGTTTTTTTCCAATCATTCCAGTACCCATATGTCTACAATATCAACTGTTTAAAATAGCTAATTGGCTTGGTGTAAGTCAGACTGGCAAACCCGGCAGATATAGATACCTGATGTCATGTTTTCAGCATAATTGGTTGACATAAATGTTACCACATATCTGTTTACCGCTGTATGCTTCATATTAGGGCTGAACAGTTCTTCGGAACTTCGCAATACGGCCTACTGCAATTTTCAAATCGCAGGACATCTGCACAAATGTCTCAACGCAATCATGTTAAATACGAGAATGAGAATAATGATGTAAAAATGACCATTCCCTGTGATATCGCAAATCATATCACTGTCACTAATGATCGCAATTAGATATGTATTCAAAACCGTTCAGCCCTGCTTCATATAGTATTAGTTCTGGCGTATACACTGTAGCATGTGTGTTAAGCAGCTCTGTAGCCTCACTCCTTCTCTGTGTATGAATCATTGATGACATTATTTATACAGCACCAACAGTACATCATACATTAATACTAAAATTTCAAGCTGTAGTATATTTCAATGAAGGGAAAATACGAAATATTACCGAATATTGCAGTGCCAAATTTCAAACCATATCTGTGATTCTCATGAGGAAATATGGAATTGTTTATGTAAAATTATACGTAACTGTGGGCAAACGTAAAACTAGTTAGTGTCACCTCACGTTCACATTTCATGTTCGGAGGCTAACTCTGCACAACTGTCAACATAGATCCCCATGTCAGCTTAAGGAAGTTAAGAAGTAAAATCAATGGCGTTAATACAGATACCCAAGATACTTTGGATGATCTAATGTGAAGAGACTGGAGCAAAGCCTGCGAGAGTCTCATGCAATAGATGATATAAACCCCTCTGTGTCTTTATATATAATTGACGGCTTCATACAGCAACTCTGCGTGCCATCATTTCTATTCGGGCCTCAAAGAGAAAATGTCACAGGGTTGTAGGAAAGGGGACTTTTAGAAGCCGAAAGAAAGAAAGAAAAGAAAAATATGGCTGGTCATATTCTAAAAAAAATTACCCCAACAATGTATTGATCCGACCACTGTCTGCAACCACAGTCAGGTGGGTTTTTTTTTTTCATATCTTTAATATTAGCCATTGTTGTCCTTGAACCATGAATGACTTACACAGCCACTGTCGTGAGTGGCATGTCGCCTCGCGATGATTGATGCCTGCAAGAGCATAAAACGCTGCTGTCCCCATTCAGCGTTGACAATGTTTACTTCTGTTTCAGTTGCATTTCCTGAAACCTACTCTGATTGCCTGGAAGAAACTGTATTACCCTGTTTTTTAAGTTAATATTTATTCAGCGAGACATTTGTAAACACTTGCATCTTTTGACTGATATCTTGTCGCGGCGTCTTCTTGCATAGATTGTCAACAGAGCACTGATACTGCTAACTGCTTTAGAGTTAACAGAAAGATGGATACAACAAATCTGCACAATCTCTGTCAAGGCTGTTGTGTGTTGTTAAAAAAAGAAATGCTGTAATTGCGCCGCAAGTCAAGAATGCTGGGAAGTATTCAGAAAAAGGCCTTAATGGGGAGTCGAAAAGAAAATTGTGACATAAGAAAGGAGAATTGCTTTTATGGTAAAATAGTGTTGAGAAATAACGGCAATGCACTTGTGATGATGGCCATGATGAAGACAATTTGCGATGACGAAGATTTCACACTCTTCAGGATTTTCTTCTTACCAGATGGCCGTTGTTGTCGTCTGGTGCCATATGGTCTGTTATAAAATAAGTCACACTAACCCTAAACTGTCCTTTGTCATTTCAACATTGACTTCTTTTCACATTTCCCTTCCCTCTCTGCCTGACACTTGTTACCACGTTTATTGTATTCGCTGATGTAGATACCACACCTTCACACGTGTGATCGAACGCGCCGCTGAGATCAATTAAAGTTGCTATAATCTTCCACACGGCACAGCTCATCTACAGCGTGTGTATTAAGGATTGTTGTTTTATGAATTATTGGGATATGAATTTGTGAAGATTCCATGGCCATTTGTTTCAAAGTCGGTCACAATTTAATGGATTTCCTTTTATTAGCTTCCTTCTCTAGTGGAAATAGCATTTGCATTATTCATTTGTTAAAGTGTTAGTGTGAGTTCATCTAGATGAGTTGCGAATGAGCTCAGTAACCAACACGAGGACTGAGACATTACTAGGGACAATGAGACCGTTGCCTTGAGCAGAACTTGAGCAGCCCAAACGCAGGGCTTAGTGGAGGAATAAGCGTTTTTATATTTGGAGGTTTGCTATGGTAAGGTTTAAGGGGAGCAGAGTCCGTGTTAATATAATGGAGCAGAAAAACGAGGGAAAAGGAGTTGAATGAGCTGCAGGATCATGACCTGGAGACATGAACTAATGCAGAATCAAACCAGCTTGAGGTCAACATGAGAGAAACTGGAAGTTAAGTTTCGCCTGTAGCATTTTCACCATGTTGTTGGATGGAATGACATAGCAAAGATTGCAGTGTATACAGTTGTGCTGCAGGATGAGTGAATGGATCACAGATGTAACCAACAAAACAGGTTTGGATTGGATTGGGGGAATAAGCTTCCATGAAACTACTACATTTGTTTGATTTTGTTTTATTTATCCTGTACTTATCTTTACTTCTTTTGATTGAAACTTGCTTTTAATCCTTGTACTTATGGTTGTATAGAAGTTTTGGTAACACTTTAGATTAGGGAACACATTTTCACCATTAACTAACATGCAATAAGTAGCATACCAGACCTTTATTAGTAATTATTAAGCACGTATTAACACCTTAATTAGGAATTCATGTCGTAATAGAGGTACAATAATATTATATAGAATAAGATGTTAATATGTGCTTAATAATTACTAATAAAGGGCTAGTGTGCTATTTATTAGTGAGCACCTAGTTAAGAGTGAATATGTGTTCCCTAATCTAAAGTGTTACCAAAGTTTTTAGTTTGTGTGTTTTAGAGTAAAGCACTTTGTGATTAATAAAAAAAAAAAGAAGAAAAAGACTTACCTTGCCCTCTTTGTTGTCCAGGTGATCCAGCGCAGGGAGGATGGGTCAGTCAACTTCTTCAGAGGATGGGAATCCTATCGTGAGGGATTCGGCACAATTACTGGTGAACACTGGCTCGGTAAGTGGCTCGGCTGTGTTTGTGAGTGTGACCTCTGACCTTAGATTGCGCTATACTAACGACATAATAAAATGAGGCTTTCATTGGGGCTGCTCCTGAAGCCAACCTGAGACCACATCTTGATTGATAATGTCTGTAAACCTGCTCCTGATGTGTAAATATTCTCAATTGCTAGTTTTAGGGCTCTTCAATTTTAAATTTTTTCAATCAATTTTGTAAATTATTTTCCCATTTAGAGGAAAACAGAGGACAAATCACAGTATGATTTACGCCTGGTTACGGGTGATGCCTCTGAACATCTGCCTGCAAAACGTCAAAATGCTGCCTGTGACACCGTGCCAGCAAATATTCACACAGTGCTGTGAACTTTGATTAGCTGCGATATAGTTACCTTGATAACGCTTCACAGAGCTATCACATCATCAACACCAAGTGCAGCACTCAAACTAAAAGCAGAAATAAGACGGAAGCTCATTCACAGAGGCTGAAAAAGCGTGTCATCTCGAGTGATGGATCGGGATAAAGAGACGTCCAATGAGTGGTCAACATAGAAAAGCCTCAATTGCTCAGATTCCACTTCACTATTTTGTTTAACAAAGTTAGCAACATTTTGTCTTGTAGAGGATCCTCCTCAGCACCGTCAGAGTTCCTGTTGCTTGTAGCAAGTTAGCTGTTCGCTTAAAGTGTGCTCTCATGAGCAGAGTGGCAATAATGACACCCATGACTAATTAGACTTTCACATGACTAAGTGGATTTGTGTTCATCTTTTTCACACTCCCTATGTAAATGAGTTTTAAAAAAATCAACCTCCCGAAGGCCTGAAAGGATCCGAACCCACAGAAGAATGTGTACCGATATTTAAGAATGCATTTTTCTTCCGGACTAAGCGATGCTTTATTAACAGTGGGACTTTCAGGGTGACAGCAGTGTGGATTTAATGTAGAAAACAAGTTATTCCTCCCAGCGAAAGCATGCGTATTACACCAACAACAGATATCAGACTGAAGCCAGAGTCATACTGTGATTTGGCTGAACTTGAAGCAGCTGCAGCTGTGGAGTGGACGCTGCAGAAGCATATAATTGCTGTTGTCACAGAGAGAAACTGCCCATCGGTCTCAAAATGCTCTGTAACCTCAGCTGTTACCTCTTCGAACAGAACCTGCCACTGATCGTGATTCGCGGCTATCAAACTTTGATAGTGGCAACCAGTTTTGTTTTATCCCATCAAGAAAAAAAATTTCTAATAACTACTTTCCATCTCTCTTTCCTCTTCTTCTTCTATTTATAAGTCGAAAAAGAAAGTTGAAATAGCTGTGATATAGAAAATTCCAAGCCAATGAGGTATTCTTTTATGAGCTGATCTGTTCATACAAAAACTGGTTCCCCACCAAAAGAAAGCTCACACAGACATGTTGTTTCCATTATAACATTTGGATTATCTACTGAGCGTTAATGAGCTATCACCATGGTAATTTTTTTTTTCTATTAAAAAAACCTCTCAAGAGCCCGACCCTGCCTATGAGCAAAATGAGTGGCCAAGGTCACACGGCTAATAAAATAATTATAATAATGATAAATCTTCCAAATTTTGAAAGTGCATAGAACTCTGAAAGTAATGTTTATACAACCGAAGAAAAAAGTCCGAAAAAGAGTGACGACTACATTCATTTATCACTGTCTCTATTCAAGTGTGACCTTCTGTTCTGTTGAGTCTGTTTCTCTATCAGAATAAATGCCACTTTCTAATGTTTCTAAATAAATTATTCAGGCAAGTGTAATTTCAAGTAAAGTAATATGGTAAATGCTCCGTGTTTTATATAGTGCTTTTGTTTGTCTTCAAAGCTGTTTTATGTTACAGCGTTGCCATTCATTCACTGACTCATTCATTCATGTGCAGCACTTTTTCTATTATACCCATTCATTCATTCATGCGCTGCCAGCACAACCATCAGGAGCAACGTGAGGTTAGGTGTCTTGTCCAGGGATTGTGCCTACAACCCTCTGGTTGAAGGACGAGCTGCTCCGCCCCTGAGCCATGAGCCATCACGGAGTACAGAGTGGTAGAGTAAGCAGAGTTTAAAGAATTCTATTTCTGTAGAAAGTCACTTGTTCATGGTCAAGGTCATGGACGTGCTGCAGCTCAGCTGTGATCCCAACGGCACTGGGGATGTAAAGCACCCTTACACACACATTCACTTTAGGAGGTTGTGCGCTAATGGTGGCACATTGTAAAAGAGTGTGATAAACTTTTTTTTCCACTTTTATTGCAGTTACGTAATGAAGTAGTTTAATTTCTAAATGGTAAATGAAGGGAACTCGAATCTGAATTGTAAAGTAAATAATTTTTAGAGAGTCAGTGCACAGACCTATGTGAGCCACATACAGGGAAAATAATAGATGCTGTAGTGTAACCTGCAGGCAGTGAGTGGTGCATGACCATAAACCACAGCAGAAATAATAATAATAATATAAAAAAAAAAGGACATGACTATGATGAGAAATGTATGATTTGTTTTTGTTGTTAAACATATTCAGTGTTATCTGGGCACACCATCAAGATTTCCTTGGCACGTGTACATCAGACTTGAGCCTCAGTAATTAATAATTTTCAGTATGCAAATAGGTTGGAGCACAGGTACCAAACAGCAGGTCTGAGACATTTAGGACCGCTGCTCTGTAATGGTGTGGCATTAGTCATCCCTGCATGGTTTTGGATTCTATTATCATCTGCACCCGCCTGCGTCCTTGCTAGACATTGGAAGACTTACACACAGACTGTATAGGTTTTCCGAGTTAAAGGGAATTAATGTAGATCTAGGTTTCTTTGCAGACCTGAGGCCATTACAGAGTGCAGGGCACGATATAAATTGTGGTTAGACTGCCAGCTAGATCTCCCTATGGTATGCTGTAACAACATGGCGAGAATATGGAAAGCCCTGGATTTAGCAGAATGAATTTGAATGAGCCAGAAGGCAACTTTGAACCATTCAGAGTAGCCTTGTTCATTCAGGGTGTGCTGTTGTCTCGTTACCCCCATCATCGATTACCCTCAGGGCAAAAATGAAAAATGGATTTGTGCCTGCCTGCAGCCTGGAAGGAAATTTATTGCAGCTACCTCCTCTGGACCAACATTGCTCACTAATGCCATCAACCACCTCTGAAGATCTGTACATTTCTCATTATCTTGATACGCCATTAAATTCAGATTTCTTATTACATTTTGTGTTTTATATACTGTGTATATATATATATATATATATATATATATATGTAAGTCATAACTAGAAACGTTGAAGGGAAGGATAGAGTTAACAAATGCTGCCTTTTACACTGAATTAGTTCCATCGATGTGTTGCTGTATGACGGATTATGAGAAAATTCTCACACATCTGTTACCGGATACATGAAGTTATTCTAAATCCAGTCTAACACAGGAAACGACCAGGTATGGGAAAGAGAGGCACTTTTTTTTTTATTTTGGCAGCAAATGTGTTGATTAGCTGACGCTAATACGTTTTAATTAGTGTGCCAATTCTGTTGCGAGATTGCAACAGTCTTTCATAGTCTCATAATGGATTTGTTATACTTCTCTTTATGATAAAATATTGTAAAGACCGGTGCATTGTACTGTATAAATGAATGCTTCAGTTTCAACTGTGCCAGGTCTGAAGCTGCCGTTCGTGTCTACGCATGACGAATGCAATGTCTTCGATTGAGTATCTGTTTTCTCTAGGGCTGCAACTAACGATTATTTTTAGAGTCGATTAATCTGTCGATTATTTTCTCGATTAATCGAGTATTCTTTTGTTCATAAAGGGTAGTGAAAATGTTGAAAAATGTCCAACGGTGATTACCGAACCTGGAAATCATGATGTTCTCAAACGTCTAATGTCAAATGGGGAAAAGAAACCAGAAAATATTCACATTAAGAAGCTGAAAGCTGGTATTCATTGTTTAAAAAAAACCCTCAAAAACCGATCAATAGATGATCAAAATAGATTCTTTGCAGCCCTAGTTTTCTTATCTTCTCCTCTTTTCAAGTGAAGCACAGCTTCATTACTTGCATCTCGAGTAAATAACAACATCATTTGGATTCTGTGTGTATAATAAGGACATATTGTGTAATAATCTGTCCCAGAGGAGCATTTACAAAGAATTTAAATCTTGGTCTAGGCATTTCCATTGTCACCATCAAATCTCCCGGACACCTGGTCTCTGAGGCTGATGTAGACTTGTCTACCTGTAATGTAGGTCCTGAAACTGTTTAATGCTGTCCCAAAGAGACTAACCCAGTTTTCCAGGTGGCCTGTTACAATAATATACTGTACCTTGGTCTGTAGAGTGGAACTCGGCTCTTTCAGTGTTCAGCGAAAAAAAAATAGAAAATGTGTCAGGAAATTGCCTCTGTTCATATTCACATCTTCCCTCCTGGCTTCACGTCTGTAAACTGGAGCTATAATTTATTCTTGTGTACAAACACAGTGTAACTAAAACTCAAAGGTGTCACTTGAGCTGCTGTGTTTTGTAGAAGTACGGACTTTTTGGCTGACTTTGACGCGTCCAATACAGAGTGACAGTTTGTCCTTTCTTTCTGTGAAAACTGTCGCAGGGGACTGACATTTAGAAAATGTTTGAATGTTTTAAAGGCTGCTTGTCGTGAAGTTTGCTTTTGAGCGTGGAAGGTCATTTTACCTCGCACTGTGGAATATATATATGTACATTATAACACTGAAATTATTCCAAGATCAAACAGGATTTATATAAATGTATTAAAAAATGTTCTGGTCAGAATTCTTTGTGTACTGAACCCTTGAAAGAAACTAAATATTAATTTTGTTGTCGAGCAGTATTCAGTTGTATTAATCAGTGGAGCAATAACAGCTTAATCCATATCTTTAAATGGAATTCTAGTTTTTGTTTGCTCCCCATACGTTGGTATACTAAATGCTGGCTTAGATCCATCCATTCATTTATTGAAAAAGAAAGAGAGTTTGACACTCTTTTTCCCACTTTTCATTTCATGACAAGTGACTATGAAGAAGGGAGATACGTCCACACCTCCCCGCTCTGTTCAAAAATAAAGCTGATATTAGATGGTGCTGACATTTCGCAGCGGTGATGTCATTTAGACAGAGTAGAGCTGCTGCATTACAGTCCCATCCTCTCACACACGCCCAGACAGACTCAATGTCCAGAGGTGTTTTTCCAACTCTCTCCTCTGTGGTGACAAAGAAGATACTAAGAAAGACTGATTCTCCGTCTTCCTGCAACAGCCCGAGTGAAATCACCTTAAAAACCACATTTTTTCCGATGGTGCAAACCGCCGCGTAATTGCACGGTAATGCAAAGTGAGCGTGTGCAAACGTGTCATCTGCGATACACTCTGTGTTAAGGGGTTCAGCGAGCCAGGTTAGTGCTTTTGTTCCAATGTAAGGGTTAGTTGCAATACTTGGCCACTTTTTTGTGTTTCAATAAAGTGAGTGAGAAATAATTACACTGTTATGGTCATTAAAGCAGTGCTTAAGCAGCAAATCGAATTGTGGCCTAAGACTAATTGCGCACAATACTCTACAAGAGAAACCTGATGAGTTAAAGTTTTCAACAGAACCCACAAGAACTCCTTACTCTGTTACTCAACTCGCATAAACTCGGTGAGGTGAATCCACCGTGGATATTGCATTATATCTGCCTGCAGGCTTTGTACTCTAAGGAGTGGGCAGCATATTGAAGGTTGTGTATGATAGAGATTAGGAGAGACAGAATCTGCTTTTATATCAGTAAAGGTTAGTGTATTGATGTCACAGTGTTAAAGAAAATCTGTTGTCCTCACCTTCATGGTCCTTTCATAAGCAGTAAGCCATTTTATTCACCACAGAATTCTTCTTCCTTTATTCTTGTCAGTGTTTTACGGCCGTGCTTCGAGATTGTGGGACTGAGGCGTTGCAACACCAAATAACGGAGCAAGAACATCCAGACTCTCTTCTTATTATATTTTTAAAAGAGCAGACCTAACTGTGCAGAAGGTACTGTATATGATGTAACTTCATATACCTTCTGAATTAGTGCAGTTAGGGGGGAGGGGAACTACATTGAAGAAACACGCTGTTACATAGTATTAAAAAAGGCTGTTTTTGAACCCTCTGATCACTCATCTTTTCACAACTTACAGGAAACAGAAGCTAAAACCCACAAAGCCTGTGGTAAACTCTGTGGGAGGACAGGATAATGATTTCATTGAGTCCGCTGACACCAAGGGCCTTACAAATTTAGCAGAATTTGCAGCATTTTTGCATCATATCCGCTTTTCATGCACATAGAGCCAGGGTTTTGGGAGCCCTAAAATACCCATGTATTCACCCAATACACAACTTTGGGGAAACCACAACCTCGCTAACCCTTAACCCCACTACATGTCGTTGTTCTTTTTGTATATGGAGTTTTACACGCTTCATTTTTCATGTTTTGTGTACTTGTGTGGCACCATTACAGCACCACATACAGGTCGAGTAGATATATACTGTAATACAGCATTGAGAGTCGTTTTGGGGGGGTTTGTCTATATGAAGGCATTTCTTGAAACAATGCCATGTTTAGAGAAAACTTTTTAAGAGCAAAAGATTGTATAGGTGCAGTTCTGTTTTCATGTGGATAAGGCCAAACATTGAAAGGTGTCAGGGCAGAACATTTTTCCCTTGCAGGTAGTAAAATCAAAGTAATAAAAAGTGGTTTTAGAGATGAAATGCTATTAGAGCAGATGGAAGAAGCTACATTGAAACCTAAAACGAGCAAAGGAAATGTCCTTGGCTGTCAGTGCGCAATTTACTGTTGCAACAAATTTCTGTTCTCTCACTAATATCGCCTCAATGCTGCATTAATGAAGAGACACTTCCACGGGAAAAAAGACCAGGAAAGCCCCAGACCCAGATGGCATCTCACATTTCTGTCTGAAGCCCTGTTGTGGCCAACTGTTTCCTGTCTTCACACAGATCTTTAACAGATCATTTCATCTGGGTGAAATTCTCCCCTAATTTATATGCACCACAATCACCTCGTTTCCTCCTGAATCTTCTATCACAGGGACATGTATTATAAACACATTGTCCTCACATCTGTGCTCAGTATTGGTCTACCAAAAGACCATAGTACCAACGCTGGGTCACGTGCAGTTAATGAAGCCGATATAATGGCACCCCACTTTGTACTGCAACTTTTCTACTGCCTGAAGTTACTGGACTGTATGTGAGCATCTTTGTTCCTGACCCCAACCCCCCTCTGCTCAAAACTCACTCACTCCATACATACAGTCCTCCAACTCTGCCAGTGTATCCGTAACCTCCCTGCAAGACGGGATCCATCAGGAGCTTTCATGCCATTCTTGTATTCCCAAGAGACGTGCATTCCTCTCACCTGCTCGCCGGTGTTGTCTGAGGAAGAGCATCCCATAGTGCTTCTTTCAGCACCTCGGCACGCCGGCCATGGAAACTTTCAGTTTTGGACCAAAGCTTGTAAATAAATAAAAATCCCAGCAGAGGGTTTTCTTCCCCGTGCAAACTGATGAAGTTCAGCTTGACCTCTTCACACTTAGAGTTGGTTGTGTTCTCTGCATTTGTATGAGCAAGTTCAGGTTGGCCACAAAATAGGGCAGGAACAGAATACAACGGACAGATCACTGGCACCAACCTGACTATCCTCGAGGACATCTACGGCCCCTGAATCCTCAAACATTGATGCCGACCCCCTCAACCTTGGCCAAGAATTATTTAACTCCTCCCCCCTGGCAGGTGCTTCAGATTAAAGGCCTGCATAGGTCTGTTATATAGGTTCCCCACGTTCACGTTCACCTTCACCCACAAATGTTTCATGCCACCGCTGCCTCATCTAATGCTCATCACTGTGTGTTTCCTGTTCCCCGTCCTGCAGAGAAAATAACGTAGTGCTTACGGGTTGTTAATCCAAAACAAAATGCTAATGTAGTTACTCAACTATTAAATAAGCCAGCTGTAGAAGATATGAACATTCTTTTTAAAAACCCAGCCTCACCCCAAAGCAGTGGGACAACAAATGCTATGGATCACGTCCTTGTTTCTTAAAAAAGCTTATGTCAGTTCTCATAGTAAGTGATGCAAGCCAGAAGGACAGAGAAGCAAAGAATTTTCCATATATAATATGTATGCTCATAAAGAGATCAAAGGAGAGCGAATAGCAAACAGTGGAAAACTAAACTTAAGTTTAAAAAGGACTGAGTTAAGGCTGGGTTAAGACAATTGTCCAGGTTAAGCGAGCTAGGTTAGCTCACACACTTTCAGACTTTTATTTTGTGAATATCATCTGCATTTCCATGACCAATAAGAAATCCTAAATATGGAAAATATACACTCTATTATTTCTACATGTCAGGGACTGCTTAGTGCCAGCTTGATGCTCACAGCGATGTTAAAGTGTGCGGACGGACGCTCGAAGCAGCTGCTCCGAGCGTCTCTTTCAGGCACGGAATGGCACCTTGTGCGTTTGTGAGGACGGGCTCCGTTGTACAGTATGTGGCCGTCAAGTACAAATAAATGAGTCTTGCAAGGCTACAGTATCCTGCTCCGATATTACATGACACAGGAAAACTTTTCTACTAAACACAATCTACCACGGTCAAATGGAAATTAAGCCTGACGGGCTTTTCAAAAATGTACATTAAAGGCCTCTGTATGGACACTTCTCATGAGCCACTATTATTAACCGCGTAGGCTTTTGCACATTATTTTATTAATCTAAACCGTCTGTGAACTGCCAGACTCTGTGGTGCTTCCTGTCAGTTACAGACGATTTAGATAAGTCATAATTGACTGTTTTTCTGTCATTTAAATACAGCTGTGCACAGCTATACTGACACACTTGACAGGATTTGTATAGTAGAATCAATATAGAAATTCCAGTATGGAAGAAACGGCTATCGTTTCTTGATAAATAACTGCCTGCATGATATTTGGAGGTACTCTTTTTGGTGTTATCCTGTCGTATCATCAGACTTTTGTGATTGTGCAGGGACACGGTGTAACAAGACCCATATATCTTGACTGCTCTTCCTCCATCCATAGTGCCTTGTTGTAATTTAACATTCCTAAGCTGACTGCCTCATTTAAAATACACTTATACTGCCACAGAGAAGACATACAAAAGCAAGCCTTTATTTCCCTCTACCTCTCACTAAAATTGCAAAGAAAGATTCCTCAGAAAGTCAGTGTTAACCACTTAACATAACACTCACCTGTAACAAGTGGGACATATGCAAGTGCTATAATTGAGCTCTTAGCCTGTCTGACTATTGTAAGTTAACGTGATAGGGAGGTGAGCCACGAAGATTAAGACATTTGCCTGATTGTGTGTTTTTATATGAAAGCATAGTTTGCCAATGGAAGCCCAGCGAGGGAATTACTATAATTTAACAACGTGCAATTCACAGGCTTGGCTGTCTGTGCCAATCCTTAACAGATGAGGGCCACTTCACATGAGAAAAATGATGAATATAGTGAGTCAGAAAAATGTAATAGCACTAATGCTCCCTACGTGACAACTTAAGAAGAGACACTAAAAAACAAACTCTGCAAACTTTGGCTACTTTGTTCTCTTCACTGCTTCCCTTGTATATGCATATCTTTTCTGCTAAGCACATGTTCGTCAAATCGTTTTTGAAACAGCCCAGTCTGTTTCAAGCACTCGGAGCTTCACTTAGAGGAAGAGCCCATTCATCTTCCGTCAGGAGAAAACGCACCATCTGCACACACAATAGACAGACAATAGTGAAAGAAATAAGTCGACTGGGCCAAAATACTTAAAGACAGCATTCTTTTGCTTGTATCAAATTATGTTTTGTCTAATTTAGTTGAATTGGAGCACACATCGCGGATAGTTTTCAAGTCGCCATTTTATATAGCTGTAATCCAGGGGTCTCAAACTCAAATGACATCTAGTCTGGTCAGGATGGGGCCAGTCAAGTGAAAAAAAAAGATCAAATTAAAAATCACATCACAATATTTGATCGCTAGATCACAGAAACAGTACTTTGGAGGACATTTCACAGCATTTCAAAGTAAAAGAGTTTGTTTTTCGATATAGAATTACACCTCACAATGAAAACATATTTATGATCCAAATTTAATCTAATATGAACAGCAGTAGGCTAAAAACAACTGTGAATAAAATCTATATATAATTTGCTGTTGAATGTGTTGCATTTAATAATCTGATATGCATAATATTTTATTATAAAAATGTTGTGAACTGTTTATACCAACTGTGAACACAACAACACGTGCTTTGTGTTTAAAAGTAAGAAGAGGCGGGCCGCATGGAATCTGTAGAGGGGCCACATAAGGCCCGCAGGCCTTGAGTTTGAGACCCCTGCTGCAATATATTTCTGACAGTGATGCAAGTTGGAAATAGAGAATATAGAGTAGTTCATATTTGGCGATGGCGTGATAATGGGCCATCGCATTTTAAATCTATTACACAGTAAATATTGATCTTAAGCTTGACTTTATCAGAAAAATCACATTGAGTTGCTTTTCCCAAAGAGATTAGCCTTAATAGAGAACGCAGTGCAGTGTACACTTCAGTTGGATCCGAAGCACTAGCAAATATAGCAGAACAAATACAAAGAAGGTCATAGAAAAGGTCTAATTTTCCATCTAAACCTTTTGGGACTACAGTGTTCATATTTAAGATTCCCACATTTACAACTGCATGTACACGGCAGCCATATTGTACCAATTTATTCCCATGTTTGCCTTACACAACAAGCCCGTATTTTTTATCACTTCATTCCTCCCTAATCTCTTTCTTTCCCACAGAACCATATGCACAAACACACCCTTACACATTTATCCTCCACAGCTTGCATCTTCCAAAATGCAGCGTCCTGAGGCTTTTATTTATATTCTTGTCACACAGCAGAAAACCTAAAGGAGGACTGTAGCTACAAAAGAGAGCACAAATCAAAGCACATTACAATTCCTGTAAGAGTGACAGCCCATTTTCCTGTGCTTTGTGTACTCTTTTTCTTCTTTTTTCATGCCTTTTTTTTTATTGTGGACCATTAGTTTTGTGCAAATGGAATAAGCCAGGGAAGGTCAACGCGGCCATGAAAAGAAGGTCTAAGACTTTGAGTAAACATTCGATTATGCTCATGGGGGGGCGGGGTTATTCATAAACCTCGCTCCTCTTGTCCGCCTTTAATTAACATAACCCTGAAGTCAAAGATGGAACTGCATCACAAACTTGCAGCATCATCCAGGGCAGACAGCATCCACAGATCAGAGAAGACAGGAGTGAAAGCCAGCTCACTACAATCCGCCAAACACTTGAGTTCATGTGATGCCGCTGGTGCTGCTTCTCGCGGTCAAGGGTCAGTACCTCTCACCACTCGCAGGATGAAGTGCTGATCGATTCCTCTTTGGGAGATTTATTACTCCAGTCTTAAAATGGGTGATGTCATGTTTAAAGGTGAGACGACAGTGTTGTGTCACACATGAAGTGATTTTTAGACATGGAGAACATCCTAAAGGAAATCTAAGGAAAAGGAAACAGTTGAGCAATAATAGCCAGTCAATTTTATTTTAATAAACGATGCCTTGATGCTAAGGATAAGCGTTATGACTATATATGGTAATATTCCTGTATTTTTATATTAAATGGCTATATACAGTATACGCTAATATTTTATAGAGATGCTGTCAAGTGTCACATATGCAAAAAAATTTGTCGGAGCACAATGTACCTGCATATTTGCAACCTCATAATGACTACACTTACAGTTTTAATTGCCTGGCGTCATGGACATCTTCAATAAAAAGTCTTACTGATGAAAGCTCAGCCAGTTCCAATGATGTTGATGTTGATTGTGGATAGGATGGTCATGCTTTAGTTCTGACTGAACCTCTCTGTGTGTCCGAGAGCTGCAGCACACATGCAAGAGAGCTGTGTCACAACAGAAGCGTGCACTTATTTTAGTTCATGTGTATTTACGTAAGAAATTACAGCTGATTTACACGGAAACAATCAGACAGAAATGTGCTGATGTCTGATTGTATGTCTCTTTATTCAGCTCATATGCCCCTTGACCACCGCTCTCTCACTCTCTATTGGTCGAGCTGTCGCACCGCAAAGTTGCGGTTTCAACGTCAAACCAACGACGTTCACTGCTCATTAGAAAATAGTGTTTTCTGTCACGACACAGGTTGGATTTTTGCCAAAGAGCTGAGGCGGAGCATTGCAGTACAAACCCTGGTTGAGCAGCGAGCGTCCCGCAGCTCACTGTCTGGTCTGTGGGGAGCCGACAGTGAGCTGCTGACCGCAATATATCCTGGTAAATGGTATTGTCGAGTTCTGTGACCCATTGAATTTGGCTCTGGGTCATGACCCACCTTTTGAAAATCACTGCAAAAAGGGTAAGAGGGAGTGACAGCATTATTCAAAGAGGACAGAACATCACCGAGCTGTTGGAAGAGACAAAGTGAGTGATGGGCTAACTCAACAAAACGTTAAATTTGATTAGATTTTTTTATACCATTATACGAATCCATTATTCCTGCCAGGAATATTGAAATAGATGCACTTGTGGGTGCAAGCCTAAGTAAGCACAAGCTTATATGCATGCATAGCCACAAAGTGCACAAGAGGCTGTTGTGGTGTGGAGTCAATAACGGCTGCTACCCTGCAGGAAGGTCACAGCTTAGAGGAACTCTCCAGAATGCTGTACACAGTCTCCCCCTGAACTCCCTCTGTCCCCGTTAGAGGGAATAAATAGCCTCATTATTCCAACAGGCACTCACCATACATCCCTGTTTGAGGCTTCTATTGTTTTCTAAAAAAAAAAAAAAAAACTGTGGAAACGGTTAATTCTGTCTGCTTCTCAATATAGATTTCTTAACATTGTCCTCAGAATTAATGGACATTTTTTGCACTATATGCTATTACCATTCCTATTGTTCATCACTTTCTTCTGCCTGAGGGAGAAAATAATACATTTAAATGAGTGCTACTGTTTACAGCAGGTGACACCGTATACCCCAGACTCCAGTAGAGAAACAAGTTGTCAGTCTCCATATCCTTCAATTTATCAGTGTGCTCTTTTAACACAACTGCGAGGTAATTAGCTGGTCCCCCGTTTTTATCCGGCTCATTAACCGCTCACACTATCATCTCACTCCTGTGTTCACAATGAATTGATATGATACAGAATGTTAGCAGACTTTTTATGTCTGATTGTCGACCTTCTGAATGGAAAAAATGTGATTGAAATTTGTGTAAATTCTGTAGATTTCTCTTTTTTCTCTGAAATATAAAAAAAATTATATTTTAAAAAAAAAAAAGAAAAAATATATTTTCTTTTTTACATTTTAGGGAATAGATTTAGACATTATATTATATTATATTATATTATATTATATTATATTATTTTATATTATTTTATATTATATTATATTATATTATATTATATTATACACATAGAAAGAGAAAGATAAACTTGGTTGGTCACTGTTACCCTTTTTAAAACGGCTTCTGACCATTGTGTGGCATATGTAACCAAAAACAATGGACGAATGAATGAATTGAGATGGAGCTGCTGAGAGACTGGGAAAAATAAGCGTGAGTGACACAATCACCCTGCCAGTGTCATTTTCTATCATGGTACAGTTCGGTTTGGTACAGAATGGTACAGTTTGGATGGCCGATGGCCGTACCAGCGAAATATGCAGCGTAAACGTTGTACTGGTGCGTCAACAAATGACGACATCAAACGCAACACGCAACAGACGCAATGTTTTTTTTCTGCTCTGTGGCTGTGTGTCTCAACAAGACTTCAAGCTTTATAGGAGAACAGACTGCGGCCGATGAAGAAACACCGGTTGCAAGGGAGTGACATATTTCTGTCGCCCAATCAGCTGATTGTCGTAGGTCTCGCTCCATTCGTACCGCATCATTGCTCTGGTACCCCAAGGGAAGGTTACAGGAAAAATGTAACGGCTGGGAGCAGTTATTTCGGTACAAATAAAGGAAACACAAAAAAATGTGTCCCCATACCGAACTGTTCCACTCGGTGGAAACACACCACAATACACCTCAGTTACCTCAGACTTATTGCACATCTTTAGATTTAAAGTAATCAAACACATCTAAAAGTCAAGTTCATAAAATAACTTTATTTGCATCCATGGCATTGCCATTAGCATACTCTGGTAAGAGTTGCTATATAGGGACTTAATAACAGTCATCAATTGTAGATTAATACAATTTTAAACATGCGATTAAAACACAATTAATCGCAAATAACTATTGAGTGATGATAGTTTTTCAGCCCTAATAGGCACACAGAGCAAAACAGAGTATAATCCAGTGTTAGTAAAAAAAAATGTAACTCCATATAGAACATTTCCCACCCCAATTAAAACATATTAGTATAAAGCAAAACAAAGTTTATTGTGATCACGATGACCCTAACATCAGGAAAACAGTTGTTTTTAATGCGTTGTGCATCTCTTTACAGCCAGTGTCTGCCCACACACTGTGCCCATGTGGCTCATACAGCGTGCTTGCTTTGTACCCTGCAGATGTCCTCCCTCCAGCCACACTGCCTGATAATTATAATCGAAAGAGCCATTTCATGGGGTAGTACAACCACAGCAGTTTGCTACCGCGATGTTTAATTCTTCACTCTGACACACACTTCAGTTTTAAGAGTGTTTCACATAATTGCTGTCATAATAACTGGCTCGGCATGTAAAGAGCTTTACGAAGCTTGTACTGGTCCCTGGTTTGGTTTTAACATTTGTGAAAACCTTTGGAAAGGGACAGTCCATTGCTGCATCGATGTATACGTATGTAAACGGTGTCTCTGTGAGGACAGTGATAAGTTTCCCTTCATGTGTGCTGTGTGGGTGTTTTACATTGTCAGGATGTGGCACATTTTTACGCTGTATGTTCTGTACAATGGTTTGCTTTAATATCTCCTGTCACCTTTCCAAATCGTTTTCCCCAGCTCCGTTCATAGGTTTTCCCCTTTACTATTCACTTACAAATCACTTCATATCACCTACAGACACATATATGCTTTGTTCACGGTCCCCGGATATTACATTTTCAAATATGGTACGTGTTACATGTGACCCCCAAGGGTGCAGTACAGTATATATACATCCTTGGCAGGCAAAAGTGCCGGAAATGTCTGACTCTACAAGGGCAAATCAAAGATTTACTAAATGTGGCTGACTGACAGTAAGTGCGAGCACTTGTGCGCACACTGAAGTACATTTAATACGCTGATAAATGTGCCAGTATTAGCTACGGGGTGCAATTCAAAACACACCGGGGGAGCTGATTGAGATGAGTGTGGAACCCGGCTGTCAGGAAACGCAGGGATACATGATATGATACCGCGCCGCATGGCAAAGAGAGATATAAACTACAATACCCCGCAATCTATTATTTAGAGTACATTTAAGTGTTTTCAGTTGAAGCTCCTCCGATACGGCATTCATATCCAATTAATAATTCAGCAGTGGGATTCCTCCTCGACGAGTCCGACACTCTGATGTTGACTGTCCAGGGATCCAGTCAGACAGCCAGCTGAGGCTTTGCCAATCAGCGCAGATGCTGACACAGAGATGTCTCAGCCTGCAGCTCTGCCTCTGCTTTATTCAGGAGAGGTATGCTGTCTGTGATTGGTGCGCCTCTACCCTGGCAGACACTCCATCTGCACTAGATTGCAACGGTGGAGTGGAGATAGGTGCAATTTGCAGCAATTCGTAGTCCTCTCCACGAGGCTCAGGTCTCTTTATTTGACGCCTCTCATCACCAGCCTACAGGTATTATAGCTCCACCTCCCCTACTTGTGCTTTGTACCAAAGGTGTGGTTTGGCTTGTGCTGCAGAAAGGGATCTTTAAAAAACTAGGAAGGAATTTTATTGTCCAGGAGGTGTAAAAATTAATGAGCAGTCGTGTCATACATGAATGTTGAATGAGCACAGATGGGGTGATTGAAAATTTGATTGAGGAATGATTGAACGGAACAAGCAACAGCGGTGACAGAAACTCTCTAAGTCTATAGCCGCACAATTCCCTTTCTGTTTTGTTTCATGTAATAATTCATTTCATCTCTCGACCCAGGGTTTTTCTCCAGGGCTTTCAATTAAAAGATACATAATACGTTTTTCACTGCATTGTACATAAGCCACATTGTTCGTGCCTGGTCAGGCATTAGACAACAGAACAGCGTAACTATTTATAATTTCTTATGTAGCCTCAAGTCCTCCGAGTTGAGATAAGCAACATCTCTGCAGGATGGCATCCTTGCTCTGTGCTGCGGCATTGTGAATAAGACATTAAAATAAGGATAAGGCGATAAGCTTGTTTCCTGTCACTGAATTAAACATACTTTTGACAACCCAGTGCTACATTTCCCTGTCTGTATGGGTTATTACCTTTCTGGGAAGCTCCTGGTACACATTTTCTCCACATTCCCCTTGTGAGGTCAGGCTCAGCAAGGCAGAAATTATACCAGCTTGATATAAAGAATCGCTTTTGCTCATTTTAAGTGCAATAATCTGGTCTCTATTTCACCCTATAGTTCTGTTTTCATAAAGTTGGGGCTTGATATAGCAAATATAGCACTGGAGGGTCTGGAGATTCAAGCCTGTCATTACTTTGACCCTGGAATCAGAGGAGAGGGCTTTGCAACACCACCACGCATGCCCTTGCCCAGCCTCAATGTTGTCGTGTGCCCGTGATCAAAGTCGTCATTGCATGTCAGTTGTCTTTTCCTTGCTCCGTGACACCTCCCTTTCCCCCGTCTCTCCCTCTCCACCAGTGTCTCTCCCTCTCATCTAACGCAGATCTCCCTGCTCTTTTGGATTCTTTGCTCAGCACTCCTTTTTAATGCATTTCACTTTTCTTTTTTTTTTACCATTTTACCCCCCGAGGACTCGGCCCATCAGGACAGATTAGAAAGACTGTGGCAGAGGTCTTTTCTCAGGACACAACCCAGTGCCAAGCTCTTTTCACTCTAGTCAGGTTCAGGCTGGGTGGTGAAATGTGTAATACTCAAGTGGATCCAAGTGAGTTTTCTATTAGTTTACATGGTGCATCCTAATCATGGAAGTGGGCATAATGTAAGTATCTTAGGCAAGACAGTGTTCACTAAATGAAGTTAACAAGAACTAATTAGCTGATCAGCACTGCAAATAACAATTATCAAGACATTTGTTATGGTTGGGGGGGAAATGTCCGTCAATTTCTTTTAAAATGTTCCTAGGAAATCTTCTTGGATGTCTTTCAGATTAGACCCAAATTGTGAGACGATTAATCTTTTTTGCTTTTTTGATTTGTTTCCCTTTTTACAATAGTTAGGCTGCCTGATTTAAGTTGCTTCAACTCGTGTTGGTGTTCTGTATCCCTTTAACACCCAAGCCCTATAAATGTACAACGTTTTGCTTATTTTAAAGGCGACATCGAATGCTTGTATCACACATACATGTTAGTTATGGAGGTCTACTTATATATTAACTTGTTTTCATGATTAAAAACCTCCTAATCGCTGCAAACGAGCCGATCAAAATATCTCCTCACTGACGCTCTCGTCAGCCGCGCTGTTTCAGACCAAAACCACACCCCTAGAATGTGGACTGTGTTGTGATTGGCCAGCCAACGAGAGCTTTCCTACTGTCCTGTGATTGGCCAGGTACCTGGAAGTGATGTAATAGATAGGCCAGCTCTCAGATACACAGCTCCCCCTCTGGCACGGTGGATGCTCTGCATCTCAGCAGCTACAACGAGAGTAGTTCTTCTTCTTCTGCGGTTGAATGTACGCAGCTGGATGTGCCCGGACTAGTGCCCGCACCAGGAGGCGCTACAGTGGTGAGAGGAGTGGTGAGGATTTTTGATGACAACATCAAATTAAGGAAGTGCCGATCCGCTTCGCAGAGCCCAGGAAAACAATACAACACTATTTTCTCAGCAGTGGTTGAACTGTTTGTTCTGAAACTTTAGGGTTTCATAAACGAGGTAATGACGCAGATACACACACAAACGCAGTGTTAATTGGAGCTTCCGGTCTATGTGGCCTTTAACAATAAAAGGGCCGGAAAATGTCCAATGACTAAGTGCTTGAATGCCCATTTTTCCAGAATAACTTTCAATATCTGCACGTTAAAATAGTGTATTAACAATTTTAAATGAAGAAAAACAAAAATGTTTTATTTAAAAAAGAAAAAGTTTATGTTTTTGAGTTTATGTCCCAAAACTGGAAACTATGTACAGGCGTTTTTCCAACTCTCTCCTCTGTGGTGGCAAAGACACTGATCTGCCGGAGTGAAATAACCGTAATAACCTCATGTTTTCTAACTTCTCTGCTTTCAGAAACCATTGTGATACGTTCGGTGTTAAAGGGTTAAATGTTGCCTGTCACAATTATAATAACCCTATCTTTATGTATTATTATGCATGTGGGGTGTGGATGGACCTTTACAAACATCTGTGTCGGATTAGGTTTTACATTTTGCACCAGCAAAAACCATTTGTGGACGGACCCGGTTTTTTTTACTCTGTTGAAAGTAAATTGAGTTAACTTCTCAAACAAACGTATTGAATCCTGCTGAACCTTGAAGCTTTGTGTCTGTGTTAGTCCACACCCAGTGGATTTTTTATACCCTGTGTTATGCCAGCGCCCTCCATCAAGATTGGGCTGCTCTGCTCATTTTGTTTTACCTGAGAGCCCCTTTTAAATATTAATATGATCTTCTCCCTAAATTACAGCCCTACAGGCCTGCCAGCTCTCCAAGCATTTATCTACCTGGCTCTCTTTCCCTCCTCCACTTTCCCTGTGTATCTCCCTTCACCACTCTTGGCTCAGTCTTTCCACCCCATAGGTTAATTTCTGATGATATCAGATGTGATGGGTAGTTGGCTCTCATTCTCCTCTCTCCTGATTTTATGACTCTAATCCTGCCTCTTGAGCAAAATCCCCTCTTTTATTTTGCCCGGCGGATGATATTTGGAAGCATTTAGTTTCATAGAGGCGTGAAGTTAAAAGCAAACATGAAATTTTATCGTGACATCTAACTGTGCGCTATCTCCCATCAGATAAATTAATCTTGTGTGATGCTAACCAACACTGAAAGGCACATGACTTCAGAGATTTAAATGTGTTGTGTCACCCGTGGCTTATACCTGCCCTTCCTATCACTAACAAATGAGTCTTGTTTGAGCAGGATAAATGAGTTCGCTGGCTTGGCAGCTGCTGGCAGTTTTGACGATTTTTCTGCTCATCATCCTTGCTATTTAGCATGTTAAATAACAACAAGATAATGTGGAGCACTCTTACACATGCTGTCATTTAAGTGCTTTCAAAAAAAGCACGCTAATTATGAGCGGGTGCTACTGTAGCGCTCTGAGAAGCTATTCAACATATGTTCAAATAGACTGTAACACAAAACATTAAGCGTCAACTGCTGTGTATGTTTTGACAATGCTACTTTTCAAATGCACCCACTTGGGATGAAAACATTAGAAATGATAAACTGGATCATTTTATTTTTCCCATAAGTGCAATTTATTATACACTCATGCCTTCAAATGCACAATGAACTCAAACCCAAACAATTTCCAACATGTAAATCCAAATTACATTTGCAGAATTATTACCATCGGTAATCACTGTCAACTGCATAGTGATAGCAGACATTTTGACTGCCTCTTCTGCGCTCAATTACATCTGCATGAATTATTCTTCGAGCAAAGGCAATGTTTTATGCATAGTTTATTATAAGAGGACCTCAATACAAGAGCAATTTCAAAGCGGATCTCACCAGTGACACAATGAGATGAAGAGAGGAGGGTAGTGGAGAAATTGAGCAATTAAAAAAAATTATAGCATGTTGCGCGTGCGTGTGCGTCTACGCGTGTATGCGTTCTTGCGAGTCATGGTTCATTAGGGCAGAAATGTGAACTATATCTTAAACTATACGTCGCAATTAGAGACCCGGCGATTATTTTTATTTTACATCTCCCATGAATAATTGTCACGATGCAAACATCACAGTTCAGATCGAGATCAGGCGACGTGGGCAGCCGTGAGACTTTCTCCGCGTCTTACCGTGCGAGCGCTCATCGACGGCAGCAACTGGTGCTCATTTATTTCAGATGAGTAGCTACCGGGAGAAGTGATGGGACAGAAGGGGGAGTGACAGCTGGCGGAGACGTCTCAGTGAGTTGGCAACAGGAGAAAGTCGAACACAGACGTGATGTTGTCACAGACACCTCATTATTAGTAAGAGGAAACAACACATTTATGAATTATCATAAATATAGAGGTACTACAACTGGTTATGGATAATGTCCCCCTGAACATGCTCTTTATAGGCAGCAGGAAGCAGGACCCACGAAACTAGTTCATGGTTACCCACAGCCACAGCTGAGACAAATGTGGTTTACTCTGACCTATGAAGGTAACATACTAAGTAAATGCCTCCTAGGGCATTTTAAATACAGTACACTTCCTGTTAAATAAACATTTCAGTCGCAAAGCCAAGTAAATATGTTTTGCTTCGCTTTCGAGCAAATGATTGTCAATCAGGGTTCCCAGCACCCAGCGGCATTTGTTTCTGCCGTTGCTGAAGGCTACAGGGAAAGCCTCTGTTTGCATTTGAAAGACACAAATCCCATTTTCCATTATAGCCAGCTGCAACACCTGAATCCCACATTGCAGTTCAGAGTTCATGCAGGCAAATGAGCTCTTTGGAGGTAACACTGAGAAAATGCCTTTGACGTAGAAGAAAAGGAAAATACATGGAGGCGTGTTTTCGTTGAATAAGCCTTGTCCAACATTTCTTTTCTTTCATTCAGTCATTTATTACGAGTCACACGATGGACACATAGAGACAAACAACCATCCACTCTGACACTCACACGTCCCCAAATCAGCATGTTTTTGGACTGTGAGAGGAAACCGGAGAACACGGAGAACACGGAGAACACCCATGCACAAACGGGAAGAACATGGAAACTCCTCGTTCCGTGTTATTAAATATGTTCTGAGCAGTATTAGAGTACCATTTTACAAAGTAGCAATGCAACAACTATCTTCAACTAAAACTCTGAGGGGGACAAACAAACGTTTGTCAGTAATGCAGAAGCAGTTTAGGCTTTGACTGACTGACTGAAAAAGTTTTCAGTCATCTCTGTGTAAGCATGTCCTCCAGCCTTCCAGTCTTTCAGTGGAAACTTTCTATTATTTCATCCTGATCGGTGCTTATTCTTCCTCCTCATGTCGATCTGCAATCAAGAGAGCTACAGCAAGAAGACGTTTCTCTGACGGTGATAAAATCACACCGTGCAGCTACATAAGAAAATTCTCGAGGTGTGCGACAGGAGAGGAAAATGTTGCTGTTCTCATGAGATCTTGCAGCAGTTCCTCCACAGGCGGCACGAGCAACGTGTGCGGTTCGTGCGCTAGTGTACCCTAATGTATGGGTTATAAAACAGCCACATCTAAGACTGAAATCGTAAAAGATATTGATCACGACCACTCGCAAACCTGTGCCGATTTATACCATCCTCGCGTTATGCAAAAAGGCTGTTAAAATGTTTTATTTATTTATTTTTTCTTTGCTTGAGGCAGATAAAATCCACCGAAATACTGCCTTTGCCCTAAAACTGTTTTATTGCAGACACAGTTGTCCCTGCAGAGTACATAGTATACAGGTTTTCCTGGTGAATTAACATTTAATTATGCCTTACATTACAACACCACCATAATAACTTTGTCTCTTCTCGCTGTCTCTCTCCATCACTTAATAGCTCCATCGGAACACTACACAGACCGGTGTGCGTTCAATTGCCGTCCATCTCCTTGGCCCTGTGTAACTCTGTCTGTGCACACTGTGCTTTTAAATATGACCCTTGATCATGAAATAATAAAGAAGAGAAGCCCAAGCTTGGAGCTTGATGTAGATGTATCAAGTTACTTCCATGGTTATAGCTCACTGTGTACAGTGGACTAGCGAAATGAAAGAGCCACAGTTAAGTCTGATAGTTCCTTTCTTCGTGCTTTCATCCTCTACACAGCATTCATCACAATTCCACACCTGCTGTCACACTCAACTGCCTTTGTGTGCGACACGGTGTGACAACTTTTAAAGCCGCTGGACTTAATTCAGTAACAATGCTGGAGGTCTGAATTAATGCCTTGGTAAATTTTCGTTTTCTTTTTTTCTCTTTCCGTCTGGAAAGGACACAAAGAAAACAATATGTATTAATAATGTGTTGTAAATATATATATATATATTTATATCTATTTAATATATATATATGTATATTTTCAAAAATGAACCAAGTTGACTCCTGAGAGCTGTGATGAAGCTGCTGTGGGCAAAGAGAATAAATATCCCCAAGATCATTATTCCCATAGGTAGACTCAGCCACGGGAACGGCACCGTATGTTTTCTGCTGAACAAATAGTCGAGCTGAGATGATCATCCAACTTTAACATCTGTATTCAGATGATTTTGAATGTAGCACATCAGTCAAATGCCAACGCCAGAAAAACAAACAAACAAGCACAACTACTTCATTCTTTTTCATTTCCTTTGTGAAAGAATTGAGAGTATATTAGCAGGTGTAACAGGTCCCGTCTCACTTGATTCAGTCATTCACAGTGAGTGGGTGTGAATATGCAAGCTCTGTATGCTCATGTTTCATCGCATTTCTGTGAAGTGGCAGTGCGTGCATCATAACGTGTGCATCGCTTCCTATAGCGACAGTAAAGGAGACACACGTCAACAGCGACCTTGACAATTTAAAACGGTTCCTGCAATACCAACTCAAAACGTTGTAGTGCTGCACATATATCCGGCATAATTGTCCCATTGTTTGTCCCATGGTCCACCAACAGCGTGCACTACAGGGAGAGAGAGACATTTAGCAAGGACATTTGTGAAATCTCTATTTCAACAGAGTGGATTTAGCGGCAGCACTGACGAGAGCCGGACGTACTGAACTGAATCTCAACCCGTTCTGTTTCAGTGAGTGAGACGGAGTCTGCGCTCCGGTCACGCAGGAAGAACTGAACGATTCGGTGACCAAATCTTTTTAGTGAACTGATTGTAAAGATTCAGTACACCGAAAATAACCTTTGTTCCCACCGCTTGTGGGACAACAGACCGAAACACCGAATCAAAACATAGTTTCTAAACCCTGAAAATACTGCCTGCAAACTAGTATTTCAATGTAATATATTTCCTTAATCTCTGATGACACATCATGGTAATTTTATGACCTATTATCATACATTTCTTACATATAGCCCCTTTAAAAATGATATACTGTCCTAGATCTATGGGTAACATACTGTTCCATGCATAATCTTCTTGGGAAAGGTGATTATCTTGAATAAGAGTTTGCTAGAGGACACTTGCAAATAGGCAACAACTCATCAAAGATGACAGTTAATCTTCAAATTTTTGCCTTTTTTTTGTCCCGCTAAATGTCATCGATGGCTCCAGGGGAAAAGTGAGCCGTCGAGTTCACCTCACACCTGTCTTTGTGTTCCTCCCTGCGCGCCTGTCTTTTGATGACAAGAGGCGAGCTGACGATAGCGAGCCCATTCTACTTCCTAAGACCAGACGACGGTCAGCTTTTCAGCCGACGCATGTTCACAAACCCGCTTAACCAGTCCAGCACTGGTAAAGGGCGCAGCAGTCGTCCCCGTGGCTGTGGAAATAGTCTGTCCCGTTCTAATTCTTCCCCATTCACCAAGATTGTGGATGGGGAGTACAACTGCTTGACAGGAAGATAAAAGTAGAGGGGAGGGGTGGAGAGAAAAGAGAAATAGGAAGACAAAACGAGAAAGGGGTTGAGTTATGATGGGAGGAGGCTGGGAGGTGGAGATAGAAGAGTGCTGCTGCTTTTCTCCTTTTGGCTGAAACTGTCTCAGGAGCTGCCCCCCAGCAACAGAGGGAGAAAAGCATGATGAATAATTAACTCTGAGAAATGTCACAAGCGGCAGAGAGAAGTGTAATCATTCCTCTGTTGGGTTTATAGATCTGTTTTTTATTCGCTTCCTTTATGCCCTGTAGAGCTACGCTGAGACTGCAACCCTTCCCCTAAAAGCATCCAATACATTCCCAGACATACTTTTCAAATAAAAGCAAATGAATCATTAATATTTTGGCCTTTTAGCATCATCACAGAGACATCTCGCAGAGGTCCTCTACATTTTTAATTATGTCATTGATGTCAGTCTCATTAGCTATAAAATCACATTTAAAGTGGTAATGGTTTAGTCCACGTTGGAACGGCTTGAGCTTTGTTTTCTTTTTAATTCTGGAGAGCCAAACATGCCCCTCTCAGAATAAATAAAAGATGTTTGTTTTTTTTTTTTAAATGACAAATTGTTGTCTTCATGTCCAAAACAAGTTAAATTTGTAGTCTTTCCTGTGCATCTCAAAGCAGTCAAAGTGAGTTATGGATTAGCGCGACCTAGCTGAATGAGATAATTGCAGATATATTTCATTTTCTTGTCATTTTTTTTTTCATAAATCTATTATCAAAGAAAACAATTGTTTGCTAGCGCATGTTTAAGCATTAGTTCAAAATGCAATATCATTCTGCTTTTGTCACGAAACACAAATAATTCTCTTTTGTATTTTATCCAGTTGAAATGCTAATATTCATGAGAATGGGCATGGTGAAGATATTGTGGGTTTTTTTTTTTTAGCATTTTGAACATCATACTGTACGTTTTCGCTCTAATGTTGGCAAACATTACAAAAGGAGGCAAATAATAACAAAGAAATCCTGAGGATTTTTGTTTTTGTCCGATCACTGCTGGTTAATCACTTGCACTCCAAGTGTTTATCAGCAAACGCTTTGATTGTTCATAATGAGCTGATTTTTCGAGAGTATTGTTTATTTTACCCGCAGATGCCATTGAGTAATTACTCTTGTATTGTGTTGCTTGTGTGATGTTGACGAAAAGAATCAACTGAACCTTGACTCGAGGCCTTTTTCTGAGGCTCACACCATAGATGGAATGTTATTTTTCAGTATTTTTCAATACTTCTCCCCCACACTTATGGCGTGTTTCCACCTCGGCACAGTTCAGTTGTGTTTCTACTTGCATAGTTTTTTTAGTGCCTGCTCTGGCGAGGTTCTAAGCGTACTTAGAAGGTACTATACATGATGTTGCCAGACTGCCGGACACTGATGGGTCAGAGTCAAGAATCAAGCCGAACAATGCCGAACTGTAGATCAGTTAAAAAGACTTAACCATCCTAAAAATGGGGGTTAATCTCAAACAATTACCAGGGAGATGTCTAAAATCTCAATATTTAACAGAGGAGTATTTAGCGACTGCTGATCGCGAGCGGTATCACAAACCCTGCCGCTGTATTTCAGTCCAGTGACTGTGCGGAGGAAGTTCTGAACAAATAGTTTTAATGAACTGATTCTAATGATTCAGTTACACTGAACACAACTGCTTTACAAGTCACTAGTCACTCGTTTTCGTGTGTCGCAAACAAAGTCCCCGCAGTTTCATGCAGCCGTGCATTGATGACTCCGCCCACGTTGAGTAGGTGCTTTTGCAACCTAAACCTAAACCTAAACCATGCCGTGCCGAGGTAAGGCGAGGTGACTGTAGTGGAAAATAGCCATTACTGTAAACTGAGGCCTGTATGAAGCAGTCTTTTTACATCATATCTTCTTCTATTATGTTACCTAGTATCATGAATGCATAAATATACCACTCGGGTAACTTGAAGCAAGCATGTGTAAGGCCATTTTTAGCCATGGTGGCATGACTCTAGGGACGCCATGTGGAGTTTATTTCCCCGTCTTCTGTCAAGAGTGCCATCTTTCATTTTGAGAGCGTTATATATTCTTTTTCTTTTCACATTCAGATTTTGTCTCGTTTCCCCTTAAGTAAAAACAACAACAACAATAATAATAATACTAATAATAATATAAAGCAGGGGAAGGCAATATATTTTTGGCAAACATACTTCTGTACCTCCCAACAGGCTTTGTTTACATCAATCCTGCCTACAGCTTTAAAGAAAAGACTAAAGCAAGCAATTAAAAGCAAATTATAAACCTAGCCTGAATAAAAGGAGTAAAGAAAATGTAATCTAATTGCACATCTAAGGCGTGTAGGAGGAGAAAAGTTTTTTAGCTCCTTGCTTAGCTTACATTTAATGGCAAAATCAGTGAGAAAAGGGAATCGTCTCTCTCCCAGTGGATCAATCAGCATTTTAATATTGAAGCAAAATACTTCAAAATTCTCCCTTGTATTAGAGCCCATTTAAATAACCTAACAATAGCATTTAATTAACAGGGAGTTACACCTGAGCATTCAGATTTTAACCAAAGTAGTCTCAGCTGTTATTTGACTTGTCTTCATTGTTAATTATTCTGAAATAGATTCTCACAGAAATTCTCCTGGGCTTTAATTAGGGAGTGAATTAAACTTATGTAAATACAGTTTGAAGCCACACTCTTTAAATAGAGTTGCGTTGCACCCCCCACCCCCCTTTTCCTGGAAGAAAAAACAAGCTTTTTCTTTTTAAGTTTGTCAAATGACTCTGGGGCACTTTTCCCTTAAGTGTATGTGTGGATTGATACTTTCTCTCAAAGGGCAATGACACAAAAACAATTTTTTTTTTTCTCTGAATATGCATGAAAATGTGTTTGGGGTGGCACTTTATATCAAGGCAAATAACATGAAGTAACTTGCGTATGGATGTACAGTATTGATGACTGAATCTACCTTCAATCTCCTGATACATTGTAAAAAAAAAAATAATAAAAGGTTCTGGTGCTGAGATTGGCCCTATGCATCAGACAGTGTGCTCTCAGAGTATGAGTCACAATGTCGACAGAATTAATATTAGTCGAGAAAGTTTGGGTTTGAGAGTTTGAAAGCTATCATTTTGGAGTGAATGTTATATGTCAGTGAAATGCCTAGTAGAGTAAAACAAACCTTCTGTCATGCTCCAAAAAATAACCTTCATTCTTAACCAGGTAGCATTTGAAGCCTTGATTAGTTTCATGGCTTCCAAGCAAACACTGCAAATGCATAAAGTGTATTTGTAAGCATGGAGAAAAGCTGGCTGGCAGAGTTTAAGCTCGAGTTCAATGTTGTTTGTCTTCCTGACTCGGAGTTAGTGTTTAAGGCATGCAGGTTGAGTTCCTCCTGCTCCTCTGAGCCTGACACACTATTCCTCTTTTACCTTTGATCAGCCCAGGAGAGGAAAACTTACCTAGGGAAGAGCCATCACTCCAGCACAGCGGGGGAAAACATAGAGCAGGAGGGGGCAAGGAAGGAGGGATGGAAACCTGTTTCCCTCCAGCTCTTTCTGTCTTTCACACTCTGGGAAGAATCAAGCAACAATTCAAAATGAGCTCAGGGAATGCAGTGAAGTAAATGCAAGCTTGACTCTTTCATGGCGGAGTCTAGTGAATGGGAGCTGTGTGTGTGTGTCTCATTTATTAAAGGAGCGGGAGAAAGAATTTTCTAACCAGAAAAACACAATAAAGAATTAGTTACAAACAGACAAAGTCTTTTTTTCCTAAAGTACATTATGCATTTGGGAAAAAGTAATGACCGTATGATGATGATGGTGATGATGGAAATGAGGTTTAATCAGGATCCTTTGTTCCGTTCATGGTTTACTGCGAGCATTAATGAGCTGGGACATTAACGCCGAATCAAATGCACTTAATCAAAAGTAAATTGGGATTTCTACATGAGTAACTGAATAGATTTACCTGAAACACTGTGAGACAATCACAATCTAACTTCTCCCACAATTCATACATTAGTACTGCAGCTCATTCTTTTCTATACATGTTCAACAAAATGTCGAAATTCTTTTGTATGAGGTCAGGATGTATGAGAAAGACGATAATAAATAATTTAAACATTTCCAAGGCTCTGAATCCTTGTTGCTCTCCAATTTCGCTTTCTTTTAATCAACATTTTCTATGATTTTAACCCAACAAAACTAATACCTGTGAATTAGGTTTAAAAAAACTGAAAAAAAAGTTATAACATTAATATTTTTTAAACTAACCCTAATTTGTGGACATTTAAAAAAAGAATTGACATTAGTATAATATGCATATCAGTCATGTTAATGTAGCCAAAATAATGTTCTATGAAGGTTTTATGAAGGTTGTGACAAAAGTAACGTTGGGGAAATGTTCTGGGAACTAAATGTGCAACCAAAAACTAACATTAGGAGAATGTTAGGAAAACTTTTCATATCAATGTTCCCTCAACCAAAAGGTAATCAGAAATGATTAGCTGGCTACTCTTCTTATGCTGTAAAAGGTTCGCTTTCTTGTTCTGTACTTAAATTTGAACATTTTGTTCCTGTTTTAACTAGAAATTCTGTCAAATATGGTCAAAATAAATAACACGAGTTGATACACTGTTACTTACAACATATAATAGTAGTGACAAGTTGCAGCAAACAGTGAAAGAAATATTTATCATTTGTGCTCCATTTAAAGTTTTATACACTGATTTTGTTGATTCAGTTGGTGGCTGGGATCACATGGTGGTGAAGTGGCTGACACTGTTGCCTCACAGCAAGAAGATCACCAGTGTGACTGGGTTGTTTTTATTCTGCGTGTTTGCCCCGTGGTGTTCAGGGTTTTTCTACAGGTAATCAGACTTTCTCCTACAGTTGAAAAACATGCAGAGGTAGATTGGACACTCGAGTGAAGTAATGGCTGTCATGTATTCTCCTCATGTGGAGAATAAAGTGGCAGACACTGAGTGATCTGTTGTCTGCATCCTCACTGCTCACTGTACCGTGCACAGCAGACACTTTAATCTTATTTTGGAAACAGAATCCCACACATGCAAGAGGAGACTCCAAATGGGACAAAAACCATATTATGTCTTATTTCCAGAAAATGTGTGGCGTGGCGAGGCTTCTGAAATAGCTTTATTTTGTTTGCTGAGAACAAAGGTTGTACTTTGCAATAGATGTTTTAGTCTGTGTCTCGCTCTTTTTCCCAACAGGGCTGAAGCAGATCCATGCCCTGTCTATCCAGGGTAACTACGAGCTACGTATCGACTTGGAGGACTTTGAAAATAGCACCGCATACGCCCAATATGGTACCTTTGGAGTGGGCCTTTTCTCCGTTGACCCTGATGATGACGGATACCCCTTGACTGTGGGAGACTATTCTGGAAATGCAGGTTTGTATACTGTGTGAACCAGTTACATCTTGCTTGCAAGGATTTCTGGGATAATTAGTCTCTGTGTTTTTACGCTCAGCAGTGGAGTAGAGTTAAAGCTGACTTCCAGCTCATGCTACCTTTGGGTACAATAACAGTAAGTTATTTTTACAGTGCAGTGATTGTGTCTAGTGGTTCAGCCGTGCAGACAGTTGCAACAACGAGAGGGATGGCTATTGTCTGTGTCTCCGCTCGCCGACCCTCAGATCCAAGCCAGCTACCTGTCACCTTGATTAAATTACTGCCAATTAATTGCACTGCTTGACCTGCAGCGTAAACAAAAACCTGCTTTTGAAATGAAGACACAATTTAAAGGACCTTTGGGGAGCTGTGCTCTGAGAGCGAAGAGAGAATGGGGACAAATTTGAAATATGGAGCAGAGGAGAGAAGAGAAGAGAAGAGAAGGGAAGGTAGTAAATAGGATGTAGAAATGAAGAGGACAGGTGTGAGAGAGTCGTAGACAGTATCAGAAAATGAGGTAGTGGTAAGTCAGTATTGAGGATAGAGGTGTCTCAGGGACAGAGGAGGTAGATAAAGTCAATAAATGAAACCTGCAAGGAGGAGAAAATGTGTTGTAGGCTTTACCAACTGTTTTGCTCAGATACAGTGGTTTTTCTGTGAATGAGTGCACTAACAATGGTCATGGTGTGTCTTTACCATGGCCTGACCTTGAACTTATCGTCTTGTTTCACATTTGAATCCAGTGAAATTAAGGTTACTCAAGACTCTCTTATGTTACCTACCCTCCCTCTGCTACCATTATTACATTATTATTAGTAGTAGTAGTAGGACTAGTAGTACTTCTCTGCCATGGCCGTGCTATGATCAGCTGACAGGTGCTCATTTGGGTTGGGAGCAGCTGGATCTTAATGGGCATCAGAGGAGACTCTGAGCCCCCCAAGCCTCCGAGGTGACACCTAGTGCTTTGCAAATGAGCCTCTAAGTGTTTCCCTTTTGTCGTCTCTCTCCACACACACACTCACCCCTTCTTCTCTACATCCTCTGGACATCACGTTGACATCTCTGAGCTGTTTCATCTCCTTTTTCTCTCCCCCACTGTCTCGTTTCTCCTAATGTCGAGCAGCACACAACATGAATATAAGACATATCTGTCAGATTATTCTTCCCACTGACTGGTTACCATGGCAATGCCAAATGGAGAGCCGAGTAGACGAGACGGGGGGGGGTAAGGAGCTGGCTGGCCACATCCTGGGCAATTAAGGGTTGTTTGATGCCCTGACAAGCTGTTAGCCAGCACCTGATGGCTGGTGAGCTGTCTCTCATTCTGCTCTCAGCTTTATCCTTCTATCCACTTCTGGCCACAGTGGGAAACCTCCGTTATAAAGAAAGGAAAGGACACAGAGTTAAGTAGAGGTATGGGAAGTTTATTGAACATTATGAGCCCTCTGAACACATTTTTTTTGCGGGGAAAACTCACCCATAAGTATCTACTGCAGTGTGTGCACACTGGTGTTAGAAAATCAGTTATTGATGTGGAGAATTTGCCAGTGAAACATCTTTATAGGGCGGTTGGATCGTTTCAACTCTGCTATTTGATTGTGCATGCAGACCATGATTAAGGGCACATAAGTGATGCAAGCTGTGTGTGCCGCATCTCTGCAGTGGTCTTACATCACTGTCATATTTACGATTACAGGTCACAGGAAAGACACGCCCCCCCCTTATTGACTGTTATGTTAATTCATCTGAACAGGTTACAGAAACACATACAAGATCAAAGCTGATAAAGTAAAAAAAAACAACACATTTGATAAAGTCCATTAAAGGTGTCTCATCCACTCTAATATCACGTCCATTACTGACGGACAAACATCACAGAGGTGTGGTAATGAAAAAAAGGTCACAGTGGAACCTTTGATAAATTGGCTACATTGGCTGTCTGACCTCCTATTTTAGATAATGAGACTGGTTGCTCTGGAGAACTGCAGCGCTTTATTTTTATTCCGTCCTCCCCCTCTCTTAAAGAAATTAATTGAATTGTCCGAGGCCATTGTGAATTTAATCGCTTGTGGATCCGTCTAATTACTGGTTTCTGGTGTCAGATAAAAAAAAGACACACCGAGGATAATAAAACTCGTGTCTAAGAAGTATTTATTTTTTCCTTCTAATCTCCAGCTAATCTTGTTCACGACTTCTTCTTTCATTAATGTAATTCCATCAGCCTAAGACTTCTTTTACATAAATCTGTGTTTGTTTGTAGCTTTTTATTTCAGGCCATAGATTTAGTCTTCTGTTTGCAAAAGGAAGTCCTGTTTTGAAGCCTCGAGTTTCATGATTTGACAAGGGAAATTCAAACAGACTTCCTTTGCCAGCAGTGTAATTGCCCCCCTGGTGGCTACTTGTGTCGTACCTGAACTTCACTTTTCAACTGGAAGACTTAAGTGTCTTTTAATGTACAGTATATGACTCAGACATTTTGTTTTGCACCTGTTTTCACACCATAGGCGACTCTCTACTGAAGCACAACGGAATGAAGTTCACCACCAAAGACAGGGACAACGACCACTCGGAGAACAACTGCGCCTCCTTCTACCACGGTGCCTGGTGGTACCACAACTGCCACACTTCCAACCTGAATGGCCAGTACCTGCGCGGTCAGCACACCTCCTATGCTGATGGCGTCGAGTGGTCCTCCTGGACTGGCTGGCAGTACTCACTCAAATTCTCCGAAATGAAGATACGTCCCACCCGTGACCCTGAAAATAAATGAAACTGTCCAAAAGAGAAATAAGAAAGTTTTCGAAAACATCGCAAACTAGACAGCTAAGCAGAATTGTTTGTCTTGATGTAGTTTCTTCATTTTAACGAAAAAAAACTCTTTTAGTTTCCTCCTGATGTGTCATCCTCCCTGCTCCTCATCCTCCATCACTCAGCTCTACTAGTCACACAGGCTGCCACAATCCCATCGTCCCTTTTCTCTCAAAAATAATGCATTCATGACGCCCCATGTTTTTCATCCACCAGTTCACAAAAACTGCACACCAGACCCCTGAGAGCCCGCAGTCCACTGCTCAGGCTTTACTCTGTCTGACATGGTGGTCCAACCATCCCCTACAGAATCACACACCACTGATTACCTCCTGGCATGTAACTCTGACCTCCCATCTGTGCTGACATGGCACTTACACTGTCGTTCAGTCTCACTGCCCATTGCAATCTCTGATTGGAGAGGGTTGTTCCAAATGTGACATAAAAAAAAAATGAAAACCCTTCACGAAATATGAGCAGATAGGACTTCTTCATTTTTTTATTTTTTTTTTACTCTACCCCCTCTCTGCAAAGGAGATCTAGTACGAGTTTCACCAGCGGGAGGGGACAGCACTGTCACGTTTACATCCGCGATCTTTGTGAATCAAATCCAACTGGGTAGTGGCAAGAAGCGCAGGGATCTCGGATAATGAGAGCGACATGGACGGAGAGAGCGGAGAAACAATTTGACGCGGGTTGAATTAGTCGATGGGAAGGAGGGCAGAGTGAATCAAAGGGGGAAGTGGAAGATGCAGATTAAAAAAGAGAGACGAGGGAAAAAAAAGAAAGAGACAACGGGAGGATCTCATTTATCTGACTGGGGCCATTAGGGAGCATATTGGGGCACTGTCTGATCTGCCTGCCAGCTAAGAACTGGCCAACTGATGCAGCACTCGCAGATGGTAACCCAGCACTTTGTGTTTCTACGTGTGTTTGTCTATGTGCGTGTGTATGTGTGTGAGAGACAGACAGACAGACAGTTCGTTGTTCTCCAACGCTATCAATTTCCTGTCATGAGTTCAGTGGAGCCTCTCAAATGACTGCAATGTTTAGCACAGACAGACTGAACATGGAAACATGATGCATGACTGGCATACCTTCACTCTCTCCATCAGGAGTTAATATAAAACAACCGAGCCTCTAATGTATGTACATGTGAGATATACCGGCAAATATTTCAACAAGACCTTTAGGACTACAGAATGCATCCGAAAGGAAAAGGGTTGTGTCATAGTCGCACCACAGATGTAATTTTGTAGGTAAACGTTTCATTCCCGCCCCTCTATGGTTTGTCCTGTTTATTATGGGAGCAAGTTTGTTGATGTAAAATAAGATTTAACGCTGTCAATCACTTTTGTTCCCTCGGGTAGGAATTCTAGTGTGTTATTGCAAAAACAAAATTGCCTAAAGCAAACAAAAAAAAAACTGTCATGAAGAAGAAGAAAAAAAAAACCACACCAAGACAACAGTGGAGCGGAAAATAGTGCAATCCTGATTTGTTTCAGTTTCTCCATTTCCTTTTTGTTTTTTTTTAAATCGGCAAAATAACTTTTTTTTGCGGTTTCATTTACTTTCTTTCAATGTACTGGAAGCTTTAAAAAAAAAAAAAAAACTAAGAAAACAATCTGTAGATTTTATTGTACAGTATGTATGACTTTTAGAGCATGTGAATCTGTTTTCTTACTATGCTAAAACACAAAGAGAACTGAAGCACATGGACTTGATCAAATCCACAGGTTTAAAAGAAACAACAAAAAAAAAGATGTATTTACAGAACTCTATCCCTTCCTCTCGCTGAGCGGCAGGTGGGAGTGGCCTGTGCCGCTCTGGAAGTCAAATGTCAAGCGAAAAGGAGGAACGTGATGACGCATCAAGCACATGTTCATTCAAATCTGCAGCACAAATATGAATCTTTTTTCTTTCTTTTTTTAAACGGAGGCACTAAACGGGAGAGGATTTGGAGCCTCTTGGCGCGTGAGCTGCCTCGCCGGATGTACAAGACCCATCTGACATTGGTTTGGCTGTGGGAGAAGGTATTAAATTTGTGCCGACAGTGAATACACGTGTAGCACTGAATACCTCCTGACATTGGGAAAGCTGTGAGTGTTTCTGTCATCGCCGGTGCTTGGAAAGGTCTCCTTTCTCCAATGCGTGTGTGTGTGTGTGTGTTGTTTTTCCGCAGCACCTCAGCTGTGTACATTCAGCTACTGTACATAATGTCGAGGTGGACTGCTGTCTTCAACGTCAAAGCACAGACGTGTTACAAATACCTGCTGATGTTCGCGTGGCACAGAGTGAGCGTGAGGTGTGGGGAAACGACCAGAAGACATAGCTCATTTTTAAAAGGATTCAGAAATGTATGAAAACACTCGAAGGGGATGGAGTCGGAACTCAGCGTGAGAATGTATGCAAATGTGTGTGTGTGTGTGTCTGTGCTAAGCAGAACATGTGCGCGGTGTGCGTCTGTGGGAGAGGAAATGCGCGTATGCACACATGTGCATCTGCAGTGTCTCTGTGTACACATATATGCACATGTTTCGGTTTGTACATGTCCTCGTGCATGAGGCAGACGAGAGGGCGGGAGGCCCGAGTTTGTCTCTCTGTGGAACTTTTGAAGTATAATGTGATGCTTATGTACAACTTGCCTCCCTTGCCATTTGTGTTGATAACAGAGAGAAAAATTATAAATGAAACTATTACTTATTGTGATTGTGAACCCATTAGAGTGGACACCAACTTCTGGTACTGTGTTGACCTGCGCTCGTACCCTCAAACCCCCCCTAGCACCCACACCATAAAATTGTTTTTCACCTCCACACAACGTTGTGGCCATTGTATATGTTAATGCTATACCCCCAATGATTTAAATGTTAAAAGAAAAGTGAAAAAAAAGAGAAAAGTCTTATTTTCCCATAACCCCCTCTGTGTGTTACCCCCTCTGCCGAAGGTTACTCAACGTCTCAAACGGAAGAGATGATAAAAGAGTGAAATCTGAGGCTCTAATCATTCCGAGTTATCCTGCTCATTACAGTGCATCAGCACCCTACTGATCGATCCCAGAGGTCCCCAAACCTTCTATCTCTCTGACTCTGTACCTCCTTAATTGCCTTAGCCTCTGCTGCCAATTCCCACTCACTCCATACCTCCTAAATTATCCTCTCTTCTCTCTCCAGCTTCAGACTCCCAGCATCTTTATTGCTCTGCTGTTTGCCCCACTTCTCCCCAGCCCACTGTCCTCCAATTCCTTCAGTCCCAGCGCAGAACTAACTCTGTTTTTTTTTTTCCTTTTCTTTTTCGTTTTTGGTGAAGTACTATAGATTGTTTTGCTGAATCTTGATAATGTGTTTTAATGTTCTCGTCAACATTTAATAAACATTCACATTTTATAAATGGGGAACCCCCTGAAGTGTTTGTTTATTCGCCCCTCGTCTCTCTGTGGCACTGGGAGCCCGGTTTTTTTAATCTTAAAACTCTTTAGTTAATCAAACAATGAACAAAACAATCTATATGAACGTCAAACACAATAAAATCACAAAATACCTGAGCTCACATAGAATGTAAGAATGGTTGAGAGGGTCATGTTGAGAGATGGTTTTATTTTCTGATGATTTTCACATTCAACAACAATCCCCATGTTTGAAAATAGCTCTTTCAAAGATCACTCATGTATAATTTCCATCCATAATTGGCTTCCACTCTGCAGGACGTATTATACCAGCCTATCAAACAAACAGTAGGTCACCAGTTGAATATGTTTACTGAGGTAAAAAAAAACATTCAATGAATGGATATTAACCACAATGACAATTCTTTCAGGAGTCCCAGCAGTAGTTGGGTCACGAAAAAGCCATCTGCGCCATTATTGCAGCCCGGGGAAGCATCCGCTCACCCTTTAGAATAAACATTTTAAAGACTCGACGAGATGTCACATTGCCCTGTAAATAAATGATACACTTGCTGTGCCACAGAGGCAGGACTGAAACGGAGCAGAGCAAATACTCATAACAATTAGTTCAAATGTTGTGTTTATGCAATTTGTCAAGTTTTTTTTTCTTCTTTATGCCTTTTGTAAAAGGGCTTTCTCACAGTAACGCTCCAAACCCTTAGCAACATAAACAAAATTATAATTTGAACTGTTCCAATGTGAACACACATGCTGATATTAAGTTTGTTCTGCAATATTAAGTCATTTCTCTCCCACACTGACATTTAGGGCATTGGAATTGCTAGCAAAGCACTGGTATGTATACAATTCTATAATTACACCGATATTCAGTCAGATTTTATTGCCTTCTGTTTACTGTTTCTATCGCCTATGTATTCTGGCTGTGCTGCTAGATTCTGTTTCCTTTCGCCTGCAGAACCTGGCTGTCAGAACATCAGGTGAGCACTCAGATCATGCAGATGACAAGCTTTATGATGCTGCCTATCCGCCGCTAAAGTGCAACAAAGACACTCCGATATTCCCTAATGATGAACATCATTCCGATACTTTCCTCTGGAGTTTTGAAATCCTGCAACACACGGCAACCTGTCACTGATCAGATCACAAAGCCGGGCCAATGCGGTGCATCCACTAATTACCATGAATCAGAGTGACTCACGATGGGGAGGGTAGGGTGCACGCTGAAGAAGTGATGCAGAGGAGGGATACTGATTGCGCGATCAAGCTCTTCAATTCATCCCAGATCAAACGGCAGCACATGATGTCAGTGACCGAGTTCTTCTCTCTGCAGAGTCACAAGACGCGCAGAGGCATTCGAGTGTGATCTGGGGAATGTGTGATGCTGGCTGTGCCATTTATTCAATCTGTGGAAAGTGCAGATTCGGCAGCAAAGAAATGCTGTTTGCTCATTTGTGGCGCGGCGCTAAGTTGCTTAGTATACGATTCATTCAGCAGTTTGTCAAGGAAGAATGATGTAACATCAGGATACTATTCTATTGCTGTGTATTATCCTGTACATTTTCCTGACTTCCTCTTGGCAACTGCTTTTTGTCCCATGCAAGTTCAAATCGTTTATGTCGCTAAGGGATTAATCGATCACATTGTTTTTCCTCAGTAAGTATCCGTTTTAAAAAATAATTGTATGAGTTGACAAACTGGGAGCACTAGACTCGGATTTTTTCTTAACCTGCTACCGTGTAAACATGCCAGTGGTTGTTCTGTTGCCCTGTGCTCACAAAAACCTCTTTTGAACCAGGTTTAAACTGATCTTTTGACTAGTGATGACAATAGTCCTCAGTCATTTCGTGAACTACAGTAACAGTTCCTCATAGCAGAGAATAATCTCGTCATTACACTCGGTTGTGAGTGTGGGTCATTAGCATTCCCTCCCTGCATCTCTTTTCAGCTTGTGAGCAGAGTGAGCATACAGATTACTGCAGAGCCATGAACATCAACTGAACCCATGAGCACCTGACTGTAAAAGAGCTTTGCGTTAGTTCAGGCGGAGCACGAGTGTGAGCTTTACTATTGCTAACAGCTAATTGCTCCGCACACCAGTCTCTGTCCATTGTCCTAACGTCAGTCTTTTTAAATATCCTGCTCTGCACCAATAGGACACAGTGTAACGTGCTGCACTCCTAATGCTGCTACTTCCACCTCCCCATCCTTTTATCTGATGTGGTCTACCCAGTGGCTCTGACACTATTAACACTGCATTACTCTGGGAACACCCATGGGTGGCATGTGTGCGCAGAAAAAAAAAAAGAGCAGGGGGAAGTTTACTGCGGAGCCATGAATGTCAAGTGAATATGAACATTTCTTTTTTTTTATTTTTTTACTGGCGCGTGTGTTAGCATTTAAATGACTATTTGGTTCATTTACCACCAAAACAGATGATCCTACACTAACCTAATGGCTCAGTGATGTTAAAAATTAAATCAAGTCCAAAAACACAACACATGAAGGTGTTTTATATTCAGCACGTATGCATGTATAAAGGGGAGGTGACACTGGAGATAATGTTTTACATTTCCAATTATATGAGAAAGTGGGAAGTTGTCAGGTCATCAGAAGTTAACAATAAGACGGTGGGACAGCAGTCCTGCGCCTCGGGTTGTGCACGGACCGAAGAGAGACAACAAAAACTCAGTATAACAGTATAAGGCTGACAGTGTCCTCCAAGTCAAATCAAATCTGCCGTGCTAATATGTGGGGCGGAGGGGGGGACCAAACAATTCACAGACTATGGTTTTTCGATTGTTGCAGAACGTGCAAGGTGCTCTGTCAAGCTTGTCGTCAGTATTGCCTTTATGCTTGTATAATTAGTATACTATGCTATTTCCTGTCTTTTATCTTATCATTTGAAGTCATCCTTTTTCATCTCATGACTCTTAAATTCTAGCTGACCATATTTAGTGTCATCTGTGTGAAGAACAAACATAAAATGATTGAGTGTCCACATAACCTCCAGTGGTCTACGCCGGATGTTTTTCGGCAGAATGCAAAGGTTATTTTCTATGCTGAGGTTTGTCGAAATTAGACACGTGGTTGCTGTGAACAACAAATGTCCTTTTAGTTTTTCTTGCAGTGTGGTGCAATCGCGTCCTCGGTGCAGAACACTCTGAACCCAGTGTAGACAGATAATTATGCCAACTCCTCTTATTTTCCTCATGTGTGATCAGTAACTGAATTGCCGGCATGTTGACTAATCACCTCCCCGATTGCTGCAGTCGCACTTTTAGAAAGTGCTTGCAAGGGAACATGCTGATATTTTGACGAATGGCAATTAATAGCTGATGGAGGACTTTGAATGTCCGGTGTGGATGTTATACACTTTCTAATTTTCCTTGCAGAGACTTAACCAGATGCCTTTGCGTGACAATGTCACTTTTTTGTTCTTAAATGTAAATTAATTGAATTTAGTGAGTTGATTTAATCCTGTATGTGCATGAAATAACCAATTTCAGCCTGCATCAGCGTCTGATTCAAGTTGATGGCAATTCTTCCTGCAGTGGCACGGCTGTATAACACAGCCTCAGTCAAGGTAAAACCTTTTCAGTGTCTGGTTCTCCTATCTTACATTACGGACTGCATTAGTGACCCTTTGCTTCCCTCTGTCTTTTTTTAATGCAACCACCCAGGTTTCCTGTTTGTCTCTCTTTGCTGTCAAAAAATGTGGGCATTCACCGTTACAGACAGCCATTGCCGTACAGGCAGTCTGACATGCAAGCTGTAGAAATAGAGCTTATTTCCCCACATTTTTATTAAAAGGACTTTGGACGAAGATTATGCTGGATGAGTGATTTAAGAAATTTCTCCAGTAATTTTTTTTTTTAATGCTGAGGGTATCTGCTGTGAAACCTCATCACTGTTGTAATTAATTTAAATTGCAATTTAAGCCAAACTAATTTGCTGGTTTAAAAGAAAAAAAAATCAGATCAAACCATGATGTATTATCCATAAACAGAAAGATTAATTAATAGTTTAAATATCTTTTCGCCCTCGGGTGAAGTACATGTTTACGTCCACCTTCCACAGTATAACTGCATCCATTTAGTGACGGGCTTTAATTACCGCAAATATTACAGCATAATGCTCTGGTAGCCGTGCACTGCCGGTTTAATTTGCGACTCTTCCTCTGATAAAATGCGCCCTGCAAATGAAGTGATTTCCAATCTCCTCTTTCCTCGGTGTATCGATTCCTGTGCTTATAAACCAAGTGGCAACTGTTTGTGACATCTTACATAAGAATCTGACCGGCCATTTCGAAGCCTCCAGAATCGTGACTCGGCCCGGAGGTTTGAAGGATTGAACCAGCAACATTGCGGTTATGTGCCCAATTCCTTTCCTCTTCGCCACGGGCTGTCCAAATGATAAATGATGGCCATGATGTTCCGTCATTTATCAGTAATTTCCCCTCAAAACAGGAACATAATGTACAAAATTAGCATCATGTGATATTGAAGAAGATCTGAAACTAGTGATTTCAGAAAACTGTTATAAATCAAATCAGAAGTTTGTGAAGTTTCCCACAGCCTTCCATTCAAACTTGTGGATTCACCCCCCTGGTGGCTATTTGATTATATTTTAACTTCCTCATTGACTTCACCAAGTAAAATTCAGAAAACTCCATTTTTATACAGTGTCTAATTCCATATGCTACAACACAATACCCTAACACACAACACAAGTTCTCCTCTTTTTTTCCCATTTGTTTCCACTTGTCAAATAAAGGCTTTCCCAAACCCCCAACTGCCAATTATAGAATATCTCTCCGATGTGTCTCCTGTCACCTGTACTTTCAAATAATCAGCCACGATCCGACTGCAACCCACAGGCAACTGAAACGCCTTTAATACCAGGTGTAAATTGGGGCGTTAAAGAGAGCTGCAGCAGTGCTGTTTCATGCCACAGTTGGGTTCCTTTGAGCTTATTATCTCATGGAGCGTGCCGGCGCTACAACTTCAATGAATATGGTTCTTATTCAAAAAAAACACGGCTCCTTTCTTCTCGAGCACTCCGGGGGTGTCATATCAAACTGGAAATGTCAAGGAAAAGTCACACTCATTCAACCGCACCTGGTATTGTGACTGGTGGTGGCTCGTGACAATGTCAATACCTTGATTTTACTAATCCTAGGGATGGGTAAGGTAATACAGAGGCAAGTCTTTATGACAGACTTCTTCCTTTATGAATCACAAAATTGAAAGCATGACCCTCGTATTTTTGATCTGCTTAATTTTTATCTCTTTTTCATTGTAATTTTTAAGAGTTATAAACATCTTGTAATGTCATTTTGACTGCAGATAGATTTTATTAAAAGGGTGAATATTGATCCATTTGATCCTATTGATCGTTTGCTATGAGTCAAAAAGGCCCGTACTGACTTTACTTTTTTGAGTGAGCTTGCAAAAGAGTAGATGCACAGAAAAAGTTTCAGTAGTGAGTTCTTGTGTTCAAAAAAAAACCCTTGGGGATTAACACTTTGATGGGATAAACTCTTCTTGGCCCTGCTCTCCTTTGTGCTGCCGCTGAATACACTGAATACACACAAACATTCCCTCATTCAGGTCTTGTCAGGTATTGCTTGAGTAGATGAAGATGCGGCGCACAATTAATGTTACATAACTGCTGTTCACAAAGACAGCAGTTGTGTAACAGGCAAGAAAAATCCCCCAAAAATGATGCACTGCAGCTTTAAGTCCATTGTCAGCTGGGATTGGCTCCAGTTCAAATGGCCTTTTATTTAGATTTCAAAGTAAAGGCGTCTTTGCACTACGTTTATAAATCCATTCCTTAGCATTAGCCACCATGAATGGCCAAAGTATAAAAGAGCACACGCAACAAAGAGGGCCCTTTCTCTGTGAGAGAACTTTTTGTCTGAGAGCATTTTACATGTGAGCGCTCTGTGTCCCTGTTACGGAAAAGGTTAGCCATCTTAACCCAGTTTCCGTGTCCAAATTCACCTGAGTCAGCAGAGTGAGCCGGTCCCTCCTGCAGCCGCGGAATATACAACTCCAATCAGGAGCCGTTTCGAGGGTTCAGCATTGGCAGCAACCGTGACAAGCGCTATAACTGAACGCTGACCCGAGCGGTGACACAGAGAGACAGACTGAGCAGGAGTCTTAAATTTCAAATGAGGTTTGGACACGGAGAGTGGCGGCGAGGACCAGAGCAATGCTAGTGAAGAGATCTGCAAAGCAGATGGTTTAACAGGGTTCAGTCTTATGTAGGTGGAAAGTAGTCAAAAGCTAAAAGTGGAAAGTTACGGTGTTGCTGCTGCAAAACTTCTTCTTGAACATCATCCAGTCGCGGTACAAACATCGCAGGAAAGAACAAGATTTACGAATTGCTCTTGACCGGCTGTCAGAAATTCAATTCATTCGCATATAGTGACATCTTGCAAGAGTCATGGAAGTGTTTTTTGCATCACAACAAAACCTTAAAATGTTAAAAACACATTCCGAGTTATTAATCATCACTCAAAATCTGCTTTATGCTTCATCGGGATCGTGTGAGTGCAGCCGGATACAGGAAACAAACAATCCATCATCTGTCGTCAGACACTACACAGAAATCTCTCATATGAAATAACCAAAAATGTTAATGCTCATGTAAGACCCCATCAAGAATGTGAGTGATGCATCAGATTATCAGACAGGTGCCTTTAAGAGTTGTTACTACTGTTTAATCTTGTTTTTTTCGTGTCTGTTTTCAGCAATGGATGTATATATATATATATATATATATATATATATATATATATATATGTATATATATATATATATATACCAGTATATCCATGCTGCAAGTATAAGATCATAGATCATGCATGCGATTCCCCTCCATCTGTGAAGGAACAACCGGAGGCCCAACAGTCACGTCTTCAAGCTCCAACCCAGGAGCTGATATGTTCCTGTGACATGTGACTTTATTACATGTTAGACTAATTAATGGTGCTGGCAGTGGAAGGTCCCAGTGGGGTCTTGTAGGAGCAGTGGATGCAATATTCTGCCTGACACACACAGGCTGAGGATACCTGTAATCTGCTTATTACAGGTGACACCTCGCAAATATGGAGCAGCAACTAATAACCAAGCAGATCCCATGAGAGCTTTTGATGGTAGGAGGAAAACAGAGGCTTCAGCTAACTGACTTTTATTGAAATTACACAAAGGATTATAAGCTTTGGGATGTAAAGGATGAACTTGTCCAAATTGTCAATAACCGCAAAAGGAATACAGTACAAATACAAGGAAATGTCCAGAAAATCACTAAAGTTATTGTGCTGTCAATTCACATTGTAAGCTGTAATTTGAACTCCTTTACCCCCAAAATTGACGCACATCTGTATTTAATATTGTTTCCTCACTTTGCAAGTTTCAAGCACAAATAATCCTCACAAATTATCGTTTCCTTCTCTTAATTTAGAGAATGATAAAGATCCTATGAAAAATTACACTTTTCTGAAGTTTGATGATAGAATTTATGTTTGTTTTATAAGTGTTTGCCCAAATGTCGGCACAGTATGACATATAATGCATTACAAGTGATCAGTATGGTTTTATAAAGAATAGCAGTAGATCTGGATAATTTATGTTTAAAGTTTGTGGTCTACAGTGACTCCCAAAAACTTGGTTTCATAGACTCTTTCAATTTTAACACCCTTTAAATTCAACTTTATGTCAAAGTTGCCACCAAAAATCATACATTTTGTTGTGCTTTTCATTCTTGAGCACTACATACACATGTTGACTTGCGCTTATATAATGGACCAACTTTCAGTCACATCATTCCAATCCAAATGCAAATTATCACAGAATTATTAGTTTTTAGCACAGTCCTATATATATATATATATATATATATATATATATATATATATATATATATATATATATATATATATATATATATATATATATATATATATATATAGGGTTGTATGCATGTGTGCGTACACTGCATCTATCTGTTTAGTCATGCTGGCAGCGTGATGTTATGCGATGGCAGTGGTGGTCTGTCAGTCTGCTGCTCCGCTGCTTTGATCCAGAGTGAAATATCTCAACAGCTATTTGATGAATTGCCAAGACATTTGGTGCAGACATTCACAGCCACCAGAAGATGAAGCCTTGTGACACTGATGATCCGCAGACCTTTCAAGTGGCGCCCCCATGAATCTGACAGTTTCTTCTTTTTTTGTGTGTGTGTGTGAAATGTCTTGACAACTGTCAGACCGATTGCCATGAAATTTGGTACACACCTCCGCCGTGTCCAGAGGATGTTTGTGATGCCCTGACGTTTCATCTTGTGCCAACAGCAAGTCGATATTTGCAGTTATTGAGTGAAATTTCTCATTTCTTAGATGGATGGCACATCGGTGCAGTCGTTATCCTTAGTGACTCACAGCGGAAAGGTTCAAAGAGTGTCTTTTTGTGTGTTTGCATGTGTGCATGGGTTTTCTCTGGCTTATTCCCACAGTACAAAGACTGCTCCACAGTGTCAGCTTGGACTGGCTCCAGGCTTCCTGATGACCCTCCCAGGATAAACAATATCACCGATGATTGGAAAAAGTAAGAATTTTATTCACTTTATATCCTTTAATATCAAGTTATCATTACAACCATGTTAGCATAGAGACATTAGCATTTTAATCATAACACGTACAGTCTCATCGGGCTGCTTGCTTTGCTCTGAGTCACTAATAACATCACTTAATAGCCTAAATAAAATAAGTAATTTTGAACCCTGATCATGAATTAAGTTAAATGGAGGGTACAGTTACAGGGCCACACAGTGGGTATTGTGGTTAGCTCTCTTGCCTTTGCAGAAAGAAGACCCGTGTTTGCGACCCTGGTTGCAATAAGTTTGCATGTTCTCCCCGTGTGAGTGTGGGTTCTCCGGTTTCCTTCCGAAGCCCAAATCATGCAGATTTGAGGATTGGGCAATTTGGAAACTCTAAATAGACCATAGGTGTGAGTGTGAGAGTGAATGGTTGTTTGTCTCTATATAGCCCTGTGATGGACTGGCGACCTCTCCAGGGTGTACGTCGCCTTTTGCCCTACGTCAGCTGGGATTGGCACCAGCGCCCCTCATGTGGAGGATAAAGTGGTAGAAGATGGATGGATGGCACAGTTGCACACAAACACTTCACTACAGACTATCCACTTCCTTTCTTTCTTTTGCCTTTGCCACAGATAAAGACACCAAACGACTATTTCCACAAAAATTGGACATTTCCTATAACTAATGGTCCAGACCGAAACGATATTTTTTGCAATTTTTACATACTGAAACTCAGACATCAGCGAAACGTCGCCTGCCAAACGCTTCCCCAAAATATCTGTTGTGTTCCAGTGGAGCAGTCAATTACAAAGATTTTGTGTTCAAACAAATAGATCAGTAAGCATGAGTGAAGAAAAAGCGTGCGTGCCGAGGCAGTGATGCACCCACTTGTAGTGGATTGTAGATAGTGAAGTGGTAGAGCTGGTTTAAAGTATGTGTTACATTGTTTTCTGCTGAAAAACCACCATTCAATTGTAGAAGTAGTGTCTCAATAAAAAAAAAGACAATGGCTGTTAATGGCATAGGTCATAAGTATCTCACTTTGTTTATGAAATGTAATCATTGAAGGAATAAATCAATGACTTATTACTATTCAGTCATGATTCAATCACTACCGAACAAAAGACACTGTTGCACATTCATGCTGCTATATTAAGCCCTGAGCTTGCATGAAAGTACGCTGTATCTGTAAGTTGGTCTTCTGGTGGAGTAAAAGCAGGTGGTGCCACCAAAGATTTGTGTCACTTACCACAGAATCCAATAGTGGCCATTTTCACGAGGCAGAAAGTATCCAAATCCAATTTTATCATGCAGCATAATCCCCTTCGCTGCCGTCCATCTGTACACTCAGCCTGTTCCAGAAAGGCAACAAAATATGGCAGCATTCACATTCAGAGCTACAGTGTATGTTTTACAGCTTGATGGTAGTATACTGGTGGGCAGTTTTATTTTTGAAAGAATTAATGTCAAGTCAAGCAGTTTTGTGTTGTTTTTCTGTTACAGACAATGTGATTTAAAGTGGCCCAACATTCTCCCTAACACTTGGCGAGAGAGGGAGAACTCATTTCCATCGAGTATACACCTCGAGCCGAAACAGGCACCGGGTGGGCGACCATCTGCCCCGACTGTTTGAGAGGAGAGGAGGGAGCGGGAGTGAGACCATAAAACAATACAGGATCTATATACAGTAAACATGTATGACACATTTCATAGTAATTCTAGGAGTGAGCATGAGGCAGTAACATGGTCAGCAGTTATAGATCCAGACTCTGCAGCTCTGAAGTTAGAATCCATCTGTGGAAAGCAAGAAGCAGAGACAGGATGGGAATGATTAAAGACCTAGTTTGAGGATGTCTGGAAGCAGTGTTGGAGAGCGTGTATTGTTGTCTTTTTGTCTTTTTCCTTGTACATTTGCACTTCTTGTTCTTTGGTGGCATAACATGCATACAAAGCAATGAGTGGTCCTCATCCATAAGTGCACAGCCCCAGACATGACCTGGGATATGGAAATAAGTATAACGTGCGCACGAAATATTCATTGATGTTATAATTCGGTGATAATGATTCCTTGCGATGCCAGGGTTTTGAGAAAATCTTTGTAACTCATTCCCAGTCTAAAATAAAACTCAATCACACTATCTCTGTCCTCTAGCGCCCCTTTCTGCTTATGCAGCGCTCAAGGTAATTCATGGGAATGGTTGATAATTAATTAGTATTTAATGCACACGTTATACCTATTTTGTGGCCACTATTTGTTAAAAAACAAAACAAAAAAAACTTGGCCAACTAGTTGTACCTTTTATTTACTCCCTTTACTAATTGAAGTGTTGTGTCTACCACTACCACCAGGTAGCACAGTGAGCTGGAGAGGTGGTTGTCACAAGCTGCCGAGAAAGAGGCCCTGAGGTGCATGCCGATGGTAACTACGTGCTTTGCTTATCATTTTACAGCCATTACACAACATTTACAGCCGCTACTCAACAACAAATGTATAATTAATTGTTGCTTTTAGACATTTTAATGCAGAGATGTTTCATAATCATATTTTAATTTTACTGGGAATGTGTCCAGATGGAGAGGGAGAGGAGGTGGAGGAGGAGGAGGAGAGAGGAGCTCAGTGCATCGTGGGAAGTCCCCTGGCAGCAACGGCCTTAAGACGGAGAACACAGTGCTGGGAAGACACCACAGGTATGTACAGCACTGTAACACAAACGCAGTCAGTGACCCTAAAGTTGTCCTCAAGACAACACTATGTCCTCCGTTTTGAATATACTGTGTGATAATGTATGGCCGGTGTGTCTAAAGTGGCAATTTCATGCCTCGTGTTTCATCGGATGCTTTGTATATCCCAGTATCCTGTGTGTGCATTGCTCCTCCTGTCTGATTTTCCCTCATTTTCTGTATCTTATTCAGATCCTCTTTTTCCCTCTTTTTCACACATTTTAAACACGCTACAACATGCCACAAACCGAAATAGCAATGCTGGCACGATGGCTGTGAATGCTACAGTCACACTGCTGTAACAAAGTTGTTTTTTTTATTTTTTTTTATTTTTTTGAGGTGTTAGTTTCACGTCGCCATACTCTGCAGAATTACAACTGCGGAGTTGTAGCTTTCCAATTATTTTCTGAAGTGAGAATGAGATTCAGTGGGAAAGTGAAAATAATGTGTCTCCCTTAATTTAAACACCTCCCGATGTGATGTTTTTTAATTGTTATCCGGCTGATTATGACAATTGTACATCATAGGGGATTATACTTGACAATATACTGTATACGTGCTAAACTTCTGTTTTATTTACCAAAGACTTAGAGGTTCATTTTCATTCTTTGCGAGGCCCTTGTTGAGAATATGATTTCACATTTTTCAAATGTGAGGACTCACTGCAAAGTTCAATTAATTCGCTGCTTGGTGAGCAAAATGTAAAATGTCTCTCTGCTCAACATGGTTCACAGCTCACAATGATTATAAGTTCAGTCCTTTATAGAACAATGAATTTGAGATTTAGCACTGCAGATTAGCCCCATGCCTAATTGATTATGAGTTACATTTAACTGTGTTACCGCTCGTAGCAAATTGGACATTAATGCCATCTCCTTTGTGCAAATGCAAATGTTTACTCTGCCTCGCTTTTTTAATGTCGGTACAGAATGCATTTGTCTGCCTCAGTAATTCTGCCATTTTCTCTCTCTTTCTCTCTGTTCGACTCGCTGTGCTCTCTCGGCTTCACTTTCGGGCCTGGAGCCTGAAGGTGAGGCTCAGGATTAACCAGCTGATCTACGCTCCAACTCTCACCTTTAGTCGCAAGATGTGAGTCGTGACCAAAGGGATGAAACGGCAGATACAAGCAGCAGAAATTAGTTTTCTTTGCGGAGATGGGCTTGGGAGCTCAGATACTTTGATATCCTATCTAAGCTCCTAACCTATTCTTGCAACAGTTGCTCCTTTATGTTGAATGGAGGCTACCGAGGCGTCGGGGGCATCTGATTAAGATGTCTCCCCAAAGCCTCCCTGTAGAGATATTCTGGGCACGTCTGACTGGGAGGAAGCCCAGAAGACGAGGGAGGGATTATGTATTCCAACTGGTCTCTGAATGCCTCAGGATCCCCTAGAAGAGGCTTGGAGCACATGGCTTGGAAACAGAGCTGCTTTTATTAGTTTGCTGCCACTAGAGCCAGGACCCTCACATGAAGAGGTGTTTTAGAATGGTTTGAATGTTACACATTGACTATTGCCATATTGTTAAATCTATGGAAATGTGTATTTTGTTTGAGGGAAATGGACCGTTCTCCTCATTTCCACCACCTTTTAATGACGTTGCCCACTTTGCTTCTGTGTTTTTTTGCCTTTGAAAATTGAATAATGCTCCTCTGTACTCAACAAAATGCCAGGACTCTTCAGTATGGACAAGACTCTGAAAGGCCACCTGCAGGTCCTACAAATGCATTTCTCTTTTTCTTTTTTTCTTTTTTGTAAATGGAAGGAAATAGCACAGAAGCACAAGAGTGCTTTTCCTTTAAAAATAAGTATTGGACATGTAGTGTTTGTGACAGACACATGTGACAGATATAGACGTTGACCTGCTGTTCAGTGGAGCTGAAAGCGAGTCAGTCGGTTGTTGTCCCACTTTTTAAAACTGGAACACAAAGGACATTTGGGGAAAAGACAGGGGATGAATCACGTAATCAAAAAAATTTGGTCTTTTGTTATTGTTTTGATTGAGAAAGAGAGAGAGAGAGAGAGAGATCTAGAGGCAGAAATGACATACTGTGCATTTACAAGTCAGTCATTCATTCGTTCATTCATTCATTGTGCACTGCTTCATCCTCCCCATGAGTGTTGCAGGGCTGCTGATGGCAATCCCAGCTGACACAGGGCAAAAGGCAGGGTTCACCCTGTGCAGGTCGTCAGTCCATCGCAGAGTCAACACTTAGAAACAAACAACCATTCACTCTCACTCACTAATTCACACCTATAGGCAATTTAGAGTATCCAATTAACCTCTGCATGTTTTTGGGCATGTGGTAGGAAGCTGTTGGGCAACAGTGCTAGCCACGTGTACGACTGTGTGGGCCCCATTTACAAGGAGGTATATGTGCATGTACCAACTTCAAAATGGTAACATTTTTATATAATAAAGGCATTTCTAATTAATAACAATTAAAACAACTTTTTTTTTGGCAGAGGTGGGTAGAGTAACCAAACAAAATTACTCAAGTAAAAGTACTGTTACATTAAGATAATAATTACTCAAGTAATCACTTGAATAAGAGTAAAAAAGCATGCAGTGAAAAGACTACTCAAGTACTCAAGAGTACAAGGATTTATTTTTGAGCTATTCAGAGCAACACAAATGGTACAAAATAGACACAAATGGGACAAAATAGACACAACATAATATAAAACAGCAATGTTCAAATTAAGTATAAGTTGTATAATAAGTATAATAGTAATATTTTTAATAAAACAATAATTACTACTAAATACTACTAATATAATAAATAACCCTTGAACTAAAACGATAATACATGAATTCTTTGGGAAATTAAATACATCACTTTTAACTAAAAGTACAATCAATTAGGATTATCCAATTCAGATACATCGACACGGTAAAAATATTGGTTGGCCGCTCAGTTGACAGCTGAGAGCTGAAACAACTGATAGCTGAAACCCAGCATCCGGAGTGTAATAAAAACAAAAGATGTTAAAAAATGAAGTAACGACGATCATCACTTAGCCAAATGGAACGGTAAAAGTACCGTTCTTTCTTCAAATATATACTCAAGTAAAAGTATGTTGCAATAAAACTACACCTAAAATTACAATTTATCCAAAAAGTTACTCAAGTATTTGTAACGGAGTAAATGTAGCGCGTTACTACCCACCTCTGACTTTTGGCAATTAAATTTTACCAACATCTGCAGGATTGCTCATTATTTGGAATAAGATTTGATAAAGTCCAATTTTAAAAAAAGACTTGTAATAAGTGACATGTACCCACCTGCAGGTGCTGCATTGCACTTACACACTCTTTCTCCTTCAAAGAAAACTTTCCGGAAATTCAAAGTTCATGTGGCATCTGGATACTTTTGAAATATTCCGCCATAAGAGACAATCAGACAAATGGGGCCAAAAACAACCTCCCTAGAAGTAATTATAGGGCATTTACTCCTGTTGGAGCTATGGCTGCTCTTTGTACTGCCAGTGTCAGTCTGTGTGCAATTATGTGTAAACAAAGAGACGGTTGGATAAGGATAAAATTGGTCATTGCAATTTTGAATAGACAGCCAGCGATATGCGACATAATGCTCTGTGACCTTGTCATGCATTTGCTTTAATCCCATTCAGATGGAAAATAAGCGTCATTCCAGTGATGAGTTGGTAACGGAACACAACAAAAGAGTCAAATGTATGAGACATGGATTCTAACTGTTTAAGGGCATAGAAGCATTTTCTGTCTCTTTTACACCAAAATTAGCAGGTCGTTTTAACCTTTTCAAACATGGGTAGATAGACTCCTTCCTCCCATCGCAGGAATTCATCTTTCTGTTTTGTTTTTTTCCCCCCTCTGCTGAGTCTGGTTTGAGACGCTTTCAAACTCAGTAGCAACTGAACAATGTTAGCTTGCTGCATACTGGGCTGAATAAAGCAATAAATAGCAAAAAAGAAACAAAACAAAAAAACACATGTAACCACATGTCAAGTTTTCTTGGCCAAGCCAGTTCTCAATAGGCCAGTTGAAAAAAAAAAAAAATTATCAATTTATCCACTTGACACCTTGGTGTTTTGATTGTTGACTCAGTCACATGATCAGATTTGGGCATTCTTTGAGTTAAAACATTCTGTACTGTTTTTTGTGTCCTTATTTAAACAATCTGATGGTGGAAGGTCTGTGGAAGAAAATCCGTGAAGAAAAAGGTGAAGTGAAAGGTTCCCTCAGCTGGGAGGAAAGAAAAGCCTGGATGTATCCAGCTTGTTTTAGGGCAGGGATCTGCACAAGTGCATCACTGTGCCATTCACTTTCTCTCACATCCTATCAAAAGCAATCCACGGTGATCTCCTTTTGTGAACAGAGCAGCAAGCATTGTCTGACTTCTCAAGTTCCACCTGAGTCGCACATATAACATGACTTTTTTTTTAACTGTGAGGGTTTAACTGTGAATGGAGGTCAGCAAATATGTCAAAGTTGGAGGTTTTCTGTGCAAGGAGGAAATGTGTTTTTATTCACACTAAATGTTGGAATTTGTTGATCCTTCAGCATTTAATAAATAAACCTAAGAAAAGTGTGTTTTAGGGGGTTCAGAGATTACACATTTTCTAAATGAGGCACTGCAAAGTATTCTAGAAAATCATTTTACAGCTTAACACTTGGTTTCCATGAAATTTAGATCACCACACTGCCTCCCTTTTGTGACTCTTGACCTTGCAGAGCTCAGTCAATCACTGGTCTCTCCCGGTGTTCACGTCATGTGAGTCTTTTTAGGAGTAACGGTTATTCCCCTGTTTAGCTTTGAGGCAAATGATATAAAATAAGATTACTAGCCTACTGGCCCCCAATAAATTGAAAGTATGTTTAATGAGTTATTGATTTTCTGCTTCACTTTCAAACAGTTAAATGGCAATATGGATTCAATAATCATAATGACACCTCTTGAGATCAAGGGAGACTGAATAATTGTCCTTTTCTTAGTCATCTATTTATGCTAGTTAGCAAATTATCCATCTGTCTTAGCTTGTTAGCAAATTATCTATCTATCTATCTATCTATCTATCTATCTATCTATCTATCTATCTATCTATCTATCCATCTATCTATCTATCTATCTATCTATCTATCTATCTATCTATCTATCTATCTATCTATCTATCTATCTATCTATCTATCTATCCATCTATCTATCTATCTATCTATCTATCTATCTATCTATCTATCTATCTATCTATCTATCTATCTATCTATCTATCTATCTATCTATCTATAATCAGTGGCCTTGTCTTCTATTCATATAACTTTATATAACTAACTAAATAATCAAATGCAAATGAACCTCATAACGCCGCATTCCAGTGTGTGAGACAAGGGTCACTTAAATCCCTGCACGTTAAAAAGAATCTCAGAATATCATTGCCTTCGCTGATGATGCAGAGTAGTTTTATTGCACTTTCTCACATCATAACTACCATAAGACTGATGAGACTTGACTTGTGCTACAGAGCTCAGAAAACTCCGCACTGCACCAAGATTAAGGCCACTAGACATTAAATGTAGCAGAGAGAATTAAATTACATGTTTTAGGTTCTCTTTTTTTTCTTTAGTCAAACAGGAAATTCCAAGACATTAAAGTTAATATTCTTTAGGAAATATTATCCATGAATAGAGACTCTATTTGTCCATTAATGAGGAAAAAGCTTGTTACAGGTCTTTGGGCTGATAATAAAAGCACGCACCAGCTACAATAGCACGACAATCTTGGTTTTCCTCCCTCTGCATGACCGAGACATGACTTTACAGATTCTGGCAAGTACCTCTTTTCCTTTTCTTTTCTTTTTTTTTTTGAGAGAACACTTATCTCTATTTAATTTGCCACAGAAATATCTTCCACTCCTCCACACATCTCCTTTGCCCCTTCAGCTTCTCTGCATATACTGTTTGTCATGCAGAGTTCAACTAATCATGAATGTTTTTGTGGCTCTCATTTAAAGAAATGATGGGAGAACGATTCATTTTTATGTTCGTCCCTCCTATACTATGTTTAAAGCAGAAGTGTGTAACTTTTAAACATTAAACAAAAAAATGTCTGTTACATTCAAACGAGTTTGCACGACTGTGATTCAAACAACTCTTTCTTAGTGCTTTCAAGTCAAGTCAAGTCAGTTTTATTTATACAGCACAACATCACAAACACAATTTGCCTCCGAGGGCTTTACAGTCTGCACAAGTGACATTCTCTATCCTTAAACTCTCCTTAGAGTCGAGTGAGGAAAAACTGCCGTGTACGGGGGAGAAATGGGAGAAACCTCAGGAAGAGCAACAGAGGAGGGAGCCCTCTCCCAGGACGGACAGACGCGCAGTATAGGTGTCACATGGACAGAAAGTTCAGCAGATTACGAACAAAAAATTACATTTACAGGAAACAGGAAAGAGACGAAAAAGAAAAAGTAATAACAGACACAGTCTCAGAACCTTGGTCCCGTCACCAGCTCACCGCGCTACTTTTTCTCCGTACTTCCCATTCGTCTTCACAACACAGAGTATGACACACCCACTTAGAACAAACACTTTTTTTTTTTTGCTCCAGCTGAGAACCATCTTTTCAGGTTCCGAAACCAATTTTTTTTCCTGGTTCAATGTGTCAGCCAGTTCAGAATTAGGTTCAGGAACTGGCACAGAGCCCTGCCGATGTGAAAGGGCTATCTGTGTTTCTCAAGACAGATGGACTATACTTCCCCTGGTAAAGTGATATGGCTTCAAACAGGTTTCAGTATGAGTGAAAACATTAATCCTGTTTGCCCCTGTCCACCCCTGCACTGCTGGGGGTATACACTAATGCTCCCTCAGTCAGGTCTGATAGTATTGCCTGACAGAGCCCCGGAGATACAAATAAATTAGAGTATAAACATCAGCAGCAACAAAAGTTATGCATAACAGCTTTAAGTTCATACATGTACAGAGCCATACTCTGCACATGCTCTTCAAACACGTTACATCGTGCTGATGAGTCCTATTCTGAGACATAATGGAGCAAATCTAACAAGTTTGCGTCGTGGCTCCGCTCCGTGCGAAGAGAAAATGAATAGTGTGAATAGCTCAGTATATACATTTGCACGGAGGGAAGATTACAAAGACTTTGGCTCAATCAACACATGCCGAGTCATGTCATGTACACATATACGATGGATGAGCCATATGGCACGTGGCACGTAATTTCATTATTCGTTTCCGGGCTCCAGCAGTCAACCTGCAGAGCCCTCTCTTCCTCCATCGCATGCTGCTGAATGTCAGGAGTTCATCTGTGTCATTACCTCTGAACCGTTCTTGCTGAAAGACTGCTAATGTTCCGTTAGCGGCATGAGAAGTTTGAGTTCATGACAAGCATGCTCTATCCCACTAAGTGTATTGTGTTCCCTTCAAAGAGATGTTTTCTCCAAAGAAGTAGATTCAGCACTTATTGTTTTTTTTTTGCCGTTGTTGTTTTTTTTCACATCCGCAGCTCATTTGTCATCTTTATCCACAACACTTATCTACAGTGAAGGCACGAGGGGTATTGGTGCTGGTGCTGCAGTGTTTGCATGCATGTGTGTGTCTCCAGATTTCATTAATCACTGAAGGTTAGGCAGATAGAGAAGCAGAAAAAGGACAGATGGAGATAAAGTGATTTTTGAAAGAAAACGTTGCTCTGTCTCTGAATTCATATTGATTTTTTTTTTTTCAATCAAATGAGAACTCATCTGTCTCTGCTGCAGATTACAGCTCCCCTCCTTCATCATTTGCATAGCCTTCATCCACCACATGACTGAATAAAAAATGGTGAAAGAAGCTTCTGGAGCAACACACACTCCTCATCATTTATTAACTCAACGAGTACTGATTCAGCTCCCTATTAAGATGAATCCTCCCTCATGGTCTCTCTGGACCCCCCTGTCTTCTGAAATCAGATAAACCTGCACATATTACCAAAGTTAATATTTTTAATGTTATATAGCCTATTGATGTGTTCACTGTTAATGCTGCTTGGATTGAATTAACTCGGGGTGGCTCTAAAGAGGCTTGCAGGCTGCTATCGAAGCCTTGGCCTTGGATCAACATATCTAGTGGGTTTAGAGAAAATTGCAGTAATGTGTGTCCCCATCTTTATACAGAAAAGTGACCTGAGGCAAGAGAGTTTGGCTGAGGCAATAAGGCAGAAAATGTAATATGGTGGCATGGGCTGTCCCAGTGGGCTAAGCTATCTCAAACAGTGAAGGTAGGCGTCTCATTCTGTGTGTCTCCTCTTTCATATTCTGCTTTTCCACGTTCTGCTCCCTCATTTCCCCCCCCCTTTCTTATCCTTACATCAGGCTTGCACACTCATGGATGCTTGCGCTCACACAGACACACAGGCACAGTTACACATATACGTAAAGTGATAAGCTGTGAGTCCTCTCTTGCTATAACCCTAACCTCATTGCAGGGTTTATTGGGCAGCTTTGCTGGAGAAGTAACCTCATTTCGCCTGTAGGAATACAGAGTCAGCTATTTGTTTGGCTGCCTGCACGCTTCCAACACCCATATAACCTTCTGCCTTTCCCCACTGTCCAACCCCAACTCTGTCCTCCCATTTGTTTTCCAAATATATCCCTGAGTCTTCGTGCACACACGTCAGCATAGTGGTGTGTTATGTACCACCGCATTTGCTGCAGACAAAAAATAAGTCATTTTTCTTCTGAATTGCAAAGTAATGTCCGTACATAATCAGTACGTTTACTTTTATGCACGGTTTAATCGAGCTGTGGTCAGGACAACTTGCAGAGTCCGTGTATACGTGCGGAGGAGAAAACTGATTCATTGGCCCGTGGTCGTCTAATTCTGCCTCCGTAGGTGGCGCTGTATCTCTCTAGAAGCTAGTGCGTATGAAATCAGTTTCCTATTGACCTTTACGTCACAGAAAAACATATTTTGCTCTCTGCGCATGTTAACCTTGATACAAATTAGATTGAGCATGGCTCCGTGTTGTCCGAAGAAAGACAACAGGTATGTTAGTCCGACTAGGACTAGCTCGATTTTAGTCGGACTAATTAAGATAGATTAGATAGATTAAGATAAACTGAATGAAAATGTTAATGCTAATGTTAATTGCAGCAAATTGCCTGTAAGAGATTTATATTTCCTATTATTTTCTTCTTTTTTTTTAATAAATAATAAAATAATAAGCCACATGGTTTGTGTGAGACCCGGGTTCGCGACCCGGTCAGAACGAGGGCCTTTGTGCATGGAGTTTGCACGTTCTCCCCGTGTGTGCATGGGTTTTCTCCCATAGTCCGCAACCCTCATGTGGAGGATAAAGTGTCTCTAAGTCCCTGAAGCAGACACCATTGTACGCATTTTGTACGTCTTCTTATCCCCAGCCTTATGTATTGTCATCTTTCCATTTCCGTCCCACCGCAGAGTGTCTGAGTGCAAGGATATGTCCCATGACAGAATATTCATGTGACGTTTCCACAGGCTTATTTCCATACTTCCGCACTCGAGCATCACTCCGACCCATCACGCCGCTAACTTCCCCGTCCCCGCACAGCTGACTGCACAGTGAACTCGCAGCTCCACTTGAGGCCACAGGTTCGCCACCTTAGCCTGTCATCTCTGGCACTCAGCTGCCCTGCACACTGCCGTGTTTCCTGCAATCAGATTTGACGTGGTGAAAGAAAACAGATGTTGATTACTGGGACTTCCTCGACAGTTTACTCAGAAGCCAGTGTTTGATGCACTGGCTGTGGCTTATTGATTGCTCGTGTTTTGTTGTTGTTGGTCTCTCCGTTCGTCTGTTCAGTATTCGTTTGTTTTTGAGTATTCGACAAAGCTGTCCTCTTCAAATATAATTTATTTTGGGAAAAAAATAGAAAATGGCCATTTTTTTTTCTGAACATCTTCTGGACAGAGCCATGAATGTTTAGCTGCTTCAATCAAACCTTTGCCATAGTGATTGCAAATCAAATCAGGAAACACTCCAAATCTTTTCTGTAAGTGTCGCGGCTTCGTATGAAATGTGGGAAGCACTGACAAACAATGTTGCCTTGACAAGGAGGAGCCAGCTGACAAAACGGCGAATGGCTTCTGTAATGACCATTTGGTTCAAGTGTGTGTGTGTGAATGTGTCTGTCTTGTGCGCTCTCTGTTTGTTGTCTTTCCAATAGCCGTAACTGCTCTTAGAGGGAACGAACGCTCAAATGGAGCCGTCACACAATGTCTGTGCCGCACTCTCATTAGCGTCAGTGGTTCAAGCAGGTGATTTAAAAAAAAAAAAATAATAAACAAATCTGACTGCATTAAATTATTGATTATATTATCATCTAAATTTTGAGCAGAGTGGGACAGAGGTACGAGGCTGACTTCATAAAGTGCCTATTGAGGAGCACAATGGCCTCATCCATCTTCTTTGCTTTCCTTTCAGCTGTGATTAAATGAGTGTGATGGATCTTGCCATCATTAGAGAGACTGAGGGTCGGCGGATTGGAGGCATCACAAATCAGCTTTATGTGAGAAGAGCATGGAGTGGCAGTGACAGCTTTACAGCTCCTGTGGAATTAATGGAAAGGAGCATTTTACATTGCATGGCCCTACAGCCATTTTCACATTAGATGTATAGTAACCAAGGGTCATTATAGATTTCTAGGCACCGAGTTATGAGTATTTACATTGGTGCGCTCCGCCTTAGTCAGCACTAAATATCCCGTGGTGTCAGTGTTCTCATCCTGAATTCACTATGCTGACCCACTCCCATAAGATATAAACTATATTTAAAAGATGTGTGCGTATGCAAATATGTGCCTGGATTGGGAAAAAATATGTTTCATGATGCTCAGTTTTTCCACTGCTTATTGAAACGCTGATGTGACTATATTGTTCATCAATGTATGAAGTCGGAGTCCAGGATGTTGTCTTACTAAAGAGAGCACTTCCTCTTCTTTGATCCGATAATGCAAAACATTTTTTTGTAGATGTTCTTATGCTCTGTTGCCAACTTCGCAACTTTGTCGCTATATTTAAGAAGTATTCAGACCCCCTAGCGACTAGCGACAAATCTGGCAACTTTTTCTTTTTCAGCAGATCCGTAAATGTAACAATTTATTTCACTCAAATAATTAATTTGATTGTAAAAATGTTAAAAAAAAAACAAAAAAACATGTTTCTTTTGGCTCACTTTTGCTGGTCCTAAGCCCAGATAAAGGGGGAGGGTTTGTGATAAGAAATCCACATGAGAAAGATCATTTGTAGTTTTTACTCATTTTTTGTCTCTCCCACAAATGTTATACCTCTCTCCTACAGCATATATTGCAATTACATAAACATTGCCAGTCATGCAACTTAGGTGATGATGTCATTTAGTGACTTCTGGCGACTTTTAGGACAGCGTATAGCTACTTTCCTTACTGAGGAGTTGGCAAATCTGCACCCTAGATGAGATGATGATGGTGATAATTCAACAAATGCTCTCAAAAGATCACAAAGACATTAAAGTTAACCCACCATGGCATCTTTGGCACCTTTTCTGCCACCACTGTCTCCAGCGTTAGGGTTAGGTTCCGAGCATGCACGATTAGTGCTGGAAGCGAAGTATCACGATCCAATTAACTCATTCGGGTCGTCCGATATGGTCGGATGGTGTTTTTACAGGCCTGTCCGTTTCACAGGTGACTGATAACTGGTTACAATTGGGGAGTAAAAAGGACCTTAAGCAATACAGTAAAAAAATACTCCACTAAATGATCTCCGATCCTACCTTTAATACACCATGTAAAGTGCCTTGAACTAATTGTATGTTATGAATTATACAAATAATATTGAATTGAATTGAATATTCACATTCCATCTCATCTAAACTCATAATCTATGTCTCTCTGTTTGCAAACAATCGCTGCTGTGACTTTCTAACATGTCGCACATTGACGCCTTGATCTGAAAAAGCTAAATGTTCTAAGTGAACTTGGAAATTAATTTTCTTCCTTTACCAGCAAAATAAATCTGGTGTCATCCACGCACAATTACACACGTACACGCAACTGACAGCAAAGATCTATATATACTGCATCTCCAATTAACACGCTGCAGCTTGAAGAACTCCTCCAGTTGCAGAGCACCATCAAAAAACATGAGGATACACAACAGACGATGGGTGTCATTAGCAGCAGGAACGCAGGTGGCAGAGCAGTTATGACAGATTCACCATGCCTGGGTGGAGGTCACCTTTCCTGGGGAAAACGGCATTACAGCTGCAGTAAATTTGGGCAGATTGCTCTCATGCGAGCGAGCTGGGGAGGGTGATATTAGAGCGGCACAAAAACAAACCTAAAGTAAAGCAATAGGAGACACACTGGGGTGGCAGGCTTTTGTACTCAGAAATAAGTTATATCCAAACCATAGGCGGCCATTGAATAGAGAACAGCAGTCCCATGTCTGCAGTACGCAACTTCCAACCATGTGAAGTGTCCCCTAAATCTGTGTTTATCTCTCCCTCTCTCTCTCTCTCTCTCTCTCTCTCTCTCTGCGTGTGTGTAGTCCTTTGATATGTGCATATCATAAAACAATATCTCTGTGTGAACCCCCTCCAACAGAATATGCCTAGGGTGAAAATTCATCCACGCCACATGGGCTAACATTTTTACTCATTAATGTCTTGAGAGGTTTGCACCAGAAATATAAACAGCCTGCAGAATAGGTCTTTGTGTGAAGATGACAGCTGTTTGATGACAGAGTTTGCGGTGCTGTTTGTGCCTGTGTGTGAGCATTTGTTTGTTTGTTTGTTTGTTAATGTGACCGGTTTGACACACATTCCCTCTCATCTCTTTGTGTTTTTTTGACATCCCCATTGCACACACTCCATTAAGGGACTGTCTACTGTTGGCAAGTCATTCTTTTTTCAGCACATCCATTCATACATATTCAATGGTTTGTCACCAATAAAATAGTCATTAAAAGGGAAGTCCATTAAAGGCATATTAAGGATGTGAGTCACGGAATGCAATATAAAGTGAGCGAGAAAACACTGATAGCAATCTGTTAATACACTGACTCAACTCTGTGTTACTCGGCAGTAAAGTTAATAATATTTCAAAACCGCTGCAGAACACATGCTGCTTGGTTAGCATTTGTGAGGCTATGCTTTGTCGGTGTGGTGCTTTGAGCTAATATTTAGCAAATGTAAAATGTTTCCTATGTCATTATCCGCAGTAATGTGGTCATGAAGTGTTCCTGAAAGTCAAGGGATCACTAAAGCATGAGAAGGTCTCATTTGATGTTTTGTCAAAGCCAAAAAGTGGGGCTCCAGGAAAAGTTGGGGGGGGGTGTTTCTCAATCCAGGTCTTGGGGAACCACCCCCCCACACTTCATTCAAATGTCTGATTGTCATCAAGCTGATGAACCCTGATACTGACCCATGCAATCAGGTGTATTGAACATTATGTCACTTTTGTAAATGATGTTTAAGTTTCTGGCCAAATTGCCAGTCTTAAGGCTTTAAAATGGGAGTTCAGATTCTCATGGGTAACGTCACTATTGGTTGAACTTGGTTACAATGTGCAAAAAAAAAAAAAATACTACTGTATTATTGTGATGACAAACTATCCTCAATTTAGGGTTTCATTTACAGTAGAGGCCCAGAATATGTATATTTGTGAGGCTGCAAACGGCATCCAACACTGAGACTGTTATATAATACTCAAATGCTATGTACAGTTTATTGAAAAATTCAGGTGGACACTGCAATGGTTCCTTCTGTCGATACTTTCTAGCATCATCTCAGTGTACAGTAAGAAATAAGATCAGACACATTCTCTGCCTCCATCGAGGTTCAGCCAAAGCTATTGTGAGTCAGCAGTCTGCAGTCTGTTGTCAGGAGACACCACCAGCCACATCTTACCAATCCACCTACTTAGCAGAAGGTGAGAGACTGTAGCTCAGTCAACACATGCATATCTTACAGCATCACCTCTGTATGCCTCATGCACATAAGAAAAAAATATCGCACCCACTTGTCTCTTCTTAGTCCAAAGCATGAACCTGGAAATAGACGTGAACATAACGACAGGTTGTGAAGAAAATCTCCTTCCTGCAAAAGCAGAATGTGACCGGATACTAAGCCAACAAATTCAGGTGTAGTTACTTCTGCACATATGTCTTGCTCACAATCCCCTGATCTACCCTGCTGTTGACAACGGGGATGGTCTTTCCCTGCCAGAATGTAAGCTTTGCCACCTTATAGCCAGCGGGCAATCCTATGTTTAGACTGAGGGCTTAGCATGTGTTTTCACACTGTCCTCCCTCCTACTCTCATGACGAGAGAGCCAGGAATGTGAGGTGTTAATTTGAAAATAGCCAAGCTGGTGCCCGTCGTTGTGGTATTTCATCCCTCTTTTCAGAGGCTGATATACTAGTGTCCTCATGCAAGTGATGACTGCCCACGTCATGGTGAGGAAGGGATAAAGTTTGACAAGGAGCATTCCAATAATAGGTTGGAGAGCAAAGCCACCAAGCCTTATCTTTGCTGGAGTTGCCACCGAAAGGCGTCCATATAAAACAGATATACCATGCTCCGCAGTAACACGTATGCATCACAAAATGGCTTGCTTTTTATTTTCGCACATAGATTAGAGTAGGCAGTGGGAGACTTATATGTGATGCAGGTCTATTTTCTTCTCCCCTGTTTTCTTCCACAATGTGTTTCACAGCAAAATAGACAGAAAATTATCACAGCGCTGCTCACATTTCAAAGTGAAACCACTTAGCTTTTTCAGTCCATTGTTTTTATCAGTAAAACTTGACTGCGAAATATTCGCGTGGACTGAGTGGCTTCACACGGAAGAGTCCTGGCTTTTAGTCGAGTACAGAGGAGTACTTAGAGCAGTGCCATCCCAACATTCCATATGGGAAATCTCTTTTTAAAAACCACTGCGGAGAGCAAATTGGACTATTTTTACTGCCAGTTGTAGAACAGCTAAGTTATTCTGAACATAGTAGCAGCTCTGCAGCAGGAACGCAGCAGGCATGCCTCCAGTGTGAACAATGGAGCTGCGCAAAACACCGCAGAGCAGCAACATCCATCACACACTGCACATACATCCAGTGTAGATAGTTAAAAGTCACTGTTCCACTGCTGGTATGTTATCGCTGCCTGGTATGCTGGTGTATGGCTCAGCCTTTCATGACAAGGCCAAGAAAAGCACAGGCTTATCAAGATTGGCTCAGCCAGCAAATGGGGTAATTATCAGCTTGTCAGTGCGTTTGGGAGATTGCAGACTATTGTTTAAGCCCAACGTGTCCTAATGCCAATCCGTCTAATTTTCCACTTCGTACTCTCTACTGTATTGCAGTGGTAGCAAAAAAAATACCAGACATCCTTCTCTCTGTCTACATTCTTCACCTTGCCCTGGGAGATCCTTGGACATTCCTGTGCCAGAAAGGATTTGTAAACACTCCAGCATGTTTTGGGTCTGCCCCAAAGACTCTCTGCCTGGTTAAACACTTCCAGAACACCACCGGGGGGAGGGATTTGGTAGATATCCTGATCAGATGTCTAAAATGCTGTACTAGACTTAGGGGCAGATTGAGGTACTTATAGGCATTTGGGGTCCTTTTCCCTAGATTCTGATTTCCAGCTACATCCATAAGTCCTTGTAAAGCAAATGTATATATAATGTACACATTTTACATTTTTGGAAAAGAGTGGCAGAGAACGTGCAAAAAGGTTGCAACTCTTGAGTAAAGACCGAAGATTTCTCTCCAGTGTTCTGTTCATGAAAACATGGCGCGATGATGCACCACAGCCACAGTCATCATAGCTCCTCCTCCAACACTCTAACAACGTAAAAAAAAACCTCAGTGTGAGTTATCAGCGGTTTGGTGACTCACTCATAAGTGAGTAACTGCAGCTGCTAGATAGCTGAGACAAAAACAAGCTCTGCAACTGTATTCGTCCTCAATCAAGGATCCTAAAGATGAGGAAATAAGAGGAAAAAGAACAGAAAGAAGAGCAGATTGTGAGGCTGCAGGTGCCACAGATGGAGGGGAAAGAGAGAGAGCAGGACTGTAGCTGACCCAGCTCTGTCTTTGTGTTCAGTATGTTGTTCAACTGCAACCAAAATGGTTAAAATCTTGCTGTTCAACAAATCTTTTGATACCGGAGTGTGTACATATTATGATCTGTACACACACATTACACAAAACTGCAACATACAGCTGCTTTGCTGTGTGCGTGTGTGTGAGGAATGAACATGATCTGAAAGCGAAAGTTTAAACACGGAAACACTTTTAATCATTCAAATTTGGCACCGTGGATACTAACAGAGTTTCCTGTGGGCTGACAAGTCAGAAGAGGTATTTTTTTCCATCGCTTTACGCGTACTGTAAAAGCTTCTGCCTTTGATAGGCCCATCACTTCCTTTGCAACACTCGCTGTGTTCTCGCTTTGATGCTTTCTTTGTTTATCAAACTCACTAAATGTGTTTTTTTTTTTTGTTTCAGCTTACAGTACATGCACGAGAGCCACTAGAGAGGGACAACCCTTGGTATTTCTGCTGCAGCAGATTGCAGAGGGAACTAAGACGAACACTGTCACCACTAAGGGTATTAGCAGAATGTGATTTGGTATTTTTTTTTTGCTTTATGGGCCCCCCTGCACTGTTATCTGGCAGCGGAACAGAGGACTTGGGGCTGTCATTTTGCATGACATCAGCAGACACTGTGCAGATAGTGTCAGCACTGGGAGATCACAGGTAGAAATGGGTCTTTTCCTCTGGGATGGGGAGCCGGTAATAAGACAGCATTAGAGAGGCAGGAAAAATACAAGGCGACAACTACAGCTTATCTGCTCTGCCACTAGCTCACTATAGACTGTATGACATGAAAAAAGAAAGGAAAGATGTTTTTTAACAAAATTATATTTTGGTTGCCGAACCCATTGAGCCAATATTTTGCATATTGTAGATTAGAAGAGAACTTCCAATTCTGTGTTCACCCATTTTAATCAGGCCCATTATGAAATGCTCCCAGATTTATTTATTTTTTATTCTAATGTCTGTGGACTTACATTAGTGAAGTCAAAAATATGATTACAATGCACAGGATGGACGTTTGAATGGAAAGAATAGTGGATGCAGCCGAGTGGGAAACATACAAGATCAGACGATAAAAGACAGCGAGGTAAGAAATAATAGAATTTGAAAAGTTAAAGGGAAATCAAGAGAAACATGCTGCCCCGCTCCTATTGACAGATTGGAGCTTGTTTGTTTGACTGTAGAAATGTCAGACTGCAGACAGAAAACAGCCAAATGTCACTGCCAGACTTCCAGCAAGCAATCTATCTCTGTCTATCCATCGCTCTCCATCCCTCACTCTCTCCCTCTCTCTCACACACACACACATACATGTACATACTGGTATTTCAATTCATATTTACACAGAATATTTACTCCTCCCCAGACAACTCACTTGAAAGAGGGAAGCATGTATCTTAATCCACCTGCAGGAGAAATCCATAGTGCTTCGCTCACCCACAGTGGAAAAAGATTGTGAACACGGTCTCATCTGTCCAGTTTACACAACTAAGTTGCAACACTTTATTTATCCAAATATCATCACAGGTGGCTGTCAAGAACCGCGCAGATAGCGGTTCATTGTGCAGCACATAGAAGTCTGGATTTCTTAAATACAGACATTAATCTTGTTTTGGTTCGTACAGGCAGAATCTAATGAAAGATGTCAAAGGAAAGTTGTCGTCTTAAACTTGTTAAACGCGAGAATATTGTTAAACATGCATGTTTACAAAAAGCCCTTGGTGCTAGGGATGCACAATGTTATTGGCACCATAACGGTATCGCCTGATATTGGTTGATTATGTATTTCCTATGGGCAAACACGTCAAGACCTCCTGATAAGACTAAAACAGTACGCTACCTCCTTGACGTCTGTGCTGTTTAATGTTTATTTATTTTGCACAATGCAATTCTGCAATGCAAAATATTGTATTCATTTGACCACAGAGGAGAATAAATGATTTATATATATATATATATCGGTGTCGGTGATCTACCCAAGCACTCACGATATATCGGCAAATCACCAAAGAAATCCAAAATCATGCATCCCTTCATGGAGCTATACCCTCATCCTAATAATAAGCCATTTAATGTCAATGTCATTTTGACATTAGTCACCAATTACCCTGCTTTTTTCGCCATTTAAAGACATTGTAGTAAGGCTGGATGATGTGGCCCAAAAATGTTAGTATTCACAATATAATAATTCAAGTCACATAATTAAAGACAACAAAGAGTTTTGCTCCTTATAGTAGATAGTTGAAGAAACCTGTTAATGGTGTTTTTTCATGTGAGGTTTTACGGATGTAGAATTGTCAAAAAATAGTCAATGAGTGAGCGCTTCTGACCCTTTTTCCAAGATAACTTTCACTCTCAATATCTGGCAGTTATTCAACCGTTTGGGAATTCCAGTACTGATCGCCAGACCATAGTTTTTTAATTTTCTAGATATCAAAAATGGTCTAGGAGTTACCGTAATGAGAAGTATGCATGCCAAATCCTGTCGGCGACAACAAGATGGAAACAGAAGGGTTAAACCTTTGTTTTTATTGCTACTGGAGAAAATTTAATCACAAGATATATTGCTATTAAATGATTGCCCAGCCCTAATTATACCAGGCTACAAAGGACTGGTAGAATATTCTGTAATGCAGACATCAAAATAAAGAACCATTATACATATGATACATATTTGTATCAATATCAGGAATCTGTTGAAGTGATTATTTGTGACCTTTGGCTTCCCTCAACAACTGCGTCGTATCATCTCAACAGCGCTTGACCCAGCATTGCTGTAGTGCGACCGGAATTTGTATCTGTCATTGTTTATATCCTGGAAGATTTTTTAAATTTAAGCCTGAATAGAAGTGGTCAAATTTGTGTCAGTGTGCACTTCATGCTTCAGTAGCACTCGTACCTGCGACGCTGTCCTGCCTGTCACGCTATGGTTGTTTTTCCCCTCACTACTCTCTCTCTGTTCCTTTCATGCTTTATGTTGCCGTGTGACATCAATTTTGCTTCGCAGTGTTACACGTCTGTGCTCACAAAATGCAAAAATGGGTCATTCATTTCATCAGACTCCCTGTTCTCTTTGTTTTTTCTGTGTGTCTCATACTCGCGGTAGACAGCAATTTAAATGGAGAGGCATTAGCCGGCGGGGATACCCTGATGCTGGTGATTTATTTTCATGAAGAGATGACTGGAGTAACCTGGCGTGTATGTTTGTGCACACATGGTAGGACATGGTAAGCAACCTTACAGTATGTTTGGAGAGTATACAAACAATCGTGGTAATCATTTTCATCCTGGCTAACTGTAACCCACGGACGCTGGGCTTCTGCATGATGATTGGAGGAACTGTCTGAGAGGCGGAAGCAGTTTTTGATTGACAGCATTACACGACAGCGGAGCCTTTTTCTGCCTCAGCCCTGTGTGGATTGAGCGAGGGAAGTCTGTTGACAAACAGTTGGTTCGCTGTGTGTGTGATATAGCCCATTTTCTTATATACGCTGTAAATAAAAACACTATTATAGCATTTCAGTTTTCCATAATTATCGCGTTTCCTTGTTCTTGTTGTTTGTTTGTTAGAATTTATGCAAGAATTTATGTGTGAATAACTGGGCCTGAAATGAGCTTCCCCTGTTTCAAAGACCACCAACCGCCACTGGACCATACTGAGTAGCCAATTAAAATGCGATGCAATGACTTATAAATCGGTCTGATGCATTAATAAAGAACAGAGGGGCGAAATATAAATAGTATAAGATACAATATATGGGATCCACCACCTCTTCTTTAGATTTAGTTTAGTTTCTCCACACACATGAAAGAAATGATTGCCAGATAGCAAATGATCTTCTTCTGCTCTTTACCACTGGTGCATTATAAAGATGTGGCCAACTTGCATTGCAACCGATGACATAGCTGTTGATGAAGCTAATTTGCATTGCACCTGAAGCGCATGATTCAGTCGGTGTCAGCACTGTACGGTCTGCTCGCATTATATCTTTGCCAGGTTTATTAGATAAATGTCGCGTGGTGTGAAATGTCAGCAATCTTGTAAGTTGTCGGTTGGCAGAATCACTTCAGAATGTCGAGTCTCATCCGGAGCATGTTATTGCCCCGTATGAGCACGGCAGTTCATACACGACAGGTGACGCTTTTGACCTGTTCCACCAATTCTACCACTTGTTTTATTGTGGTGACCATTATCTAAAGGGTTGTGTGTTGTGTAGTTTCTTATTGGAGCAGAACAAGAGGAAGTCCAGGGGTTTAGTTGTCTCTCAGATCATATTATTAAGGGATTCTTTTTAAGGGAATTTATTTATCAGTGATGACAACAAATATCTTGCCTACCCCAGCTTTAACAGTGGATTCTGTCTCGCGGCTTCACATCCAAAGCTGGGGGTACTGAACTGTAGAAATATGAAACTCTGTTATTATGTGTACAAAGGTGAAGTGGTTCAACAGGTATCATAGGGCCATGTGTTATTACTATTGATTGTTCCGTGTTGTATTTAGCACCACAGCTGAGTCACAACGTGTACGGTCAAATGGGTCATGGGAAGTCCCCCTGGTTACAGTGTTTCTCTTCTCTATTTTCTGCACGCTCTCCTCCTCTCCCCATCTGGTTTCCTCCCGTGTGTTCTGGGGTGGCTCCGGCCAAATTAACAGCCACACGGAAGCCAAGTGCGTCTTTTGCATGTCTTTTATGACGCCGCCGCCCCATTAAATGAGGAACAGTGCTCATTTTTTAGCAGCGCTCGTTTTGGCACGACTCAATTCCCCACAGTGTCACAGCAGAGTTGGGAGTGTGGCGGTTGGTGTTCAGCTGGCAGCTTCCCACTTAACTAACAAACACACGCAGCCACTGCTACATCTGAGAATGTCAACAGCCACACAAGGACCAGTTTGTCCTCGGGAGTAAAATTCATAATGAACTATTGTGGAGTGAGCTACATGACAACGTTCAGTGCCAAAATGGACAGAAGTGCGATGTTCTCTGGTGAACACATGTTGGTTCCTATTTAGCATGGATAAACAAAAGTGTCTTTTAGGTGCGGGAATTCTTTTAAAAGCCACTGTGTGTGGAATTTGAGGATTTCTTGCATCCATCCCTAGCAACAGCTGATGAATTAAAGCTGATACAGACAACTATTTAAACTTGTCATTTTCATGTTGTTTTGGCCACCATGGAATAACAGCGAATCAATTTACAACACAAAGGAAGTGTTGCCTTCCATACTTGAAACTGCTGCAGAGAAAAGCAGTCAGCCAATATCTACACATAAGAGTGTTTGAAGACACAACGTCAGTTCTCAGTGTTGTGTGAGATCAGTGACTGAATAATAGCCGCTATACAAGATGCAAAAGAACCCAAAAAACATTAGCATTGTCATCAATGAAATGTTCAAGAAAATTGGGTTGAGGTTTATCCAAACTCTAAAACTCAAAAACTCCAATGTTGAAGGACGACAAAGCAAAACCCTTGAAAAGTGATGGATTTGTGAACAGACACATTCATCAATCAATCTTACATTTTGGTGGGAGGAGGCTGCCCAAGGAAAACTCAATGACAAAAGAAGAACAGCTACAGTGCAAAAAAGAAAAAAGAAAAGAAAAGATAAGAAAATGTAAAATCAATTAGCGAAATGAGCCATGAGCAAATGGAAGAAGAGAATAATTCTGTACAAATTAAAGGGGGGGTCAGTGGTGCTGAAATGAAGTTGAGTCTACTTTAGAGAACTCTGAATGAATATATTAAAATTGGCCAACTTGGCCAATAACCTTTTCTGAGAATAATAGGGAAACATTCCTGCAGGTAATGCAGGAAAACTGGAGTCATTTTGTCAAATTAGACTTCGACAAATTGAACTTGTACTTTCAATCAAATCACGGTTCCCCTCTGTCAACTAACATGAAACTGAAAGGACTGAAATAACTGAAAGAGCCCTTCAGTTTGACTTGTGCTGAATGTCAGTTGAGTGAGAATTTCATGTATTTTTTTATTTTTTTTTCATTTGCAAAGACATTTGCGTGGTGTGCTGTGCACTTACAGACGGACAAATGAGCCGCCCTTTAGTAACTGAATGGCCCGTTTGCTGTCGTCCGCTATAGCTCACCTCAGTGGACAGTGACGTGAACACTGTCATCCTCCTGACAATGTTGTTTTTCAAAAGGAATGTAATTGCTTCAAATGAATGTCCCTCCTGAACTGCGCACAACATGACTGGAGGGGTTAGGGTTGGGGTTACTCTTCCGACAGATCAACGTGTCTAAGTTGTTTTGATTGTCTGAGTCATGCTTTGCGATCTGGCCGTGAACTTTTGTTAGTTTTCTCTGCTGCATTCTCATTTTGGATTTTCTTTTTTTTGTTGTTGTTTTCCAATTGCTGATTCTTAAGATTTGTTTTGGAATGATTTGTATTTATATTGTAGTTGGACTGTTTTCCCTTCATCTTCCTGCTGTTCTGGACTCATTGTTTCCCCCCCCCCAAGTGTATTTTGAGTTTGGATTTTCTTTGCAACGACCACCCTGCCATCTGTAGATCTGAACAGGACAGTCATAAAAGTATCCTGACTACACTTTGCTTGTGTGTTTGCAACTTGAGAGTCAAACTGCCCCATGTTTTGCATTACGCATGCATGAACATTATTGTTAAGCTGTCGAAACGTTACAGCAATCAATGCCTAATCAACTTTGCCTGTAGGGGGCATTTAACCTTTCTAAGCATCTTCTCTGGGTTCCATTTGCGCTCCACACTCTACTGTTAAGGAGCAAGGCCATGGCTTTTCTTCTCTTATCGTTTATCTTTTCACTTTTTTAATTAAGGACTGACGCAGACTGCGTTCTTGAACTCTGACCTCCAAGTGAAGCATGAAAACACTGCTTATCTCTGCAGATACCTGGTCATCAACTGCCTAACAAAGTGCTTTTCTAATTCAGTAAGGAACCTGAACCTTTTAAGCGAGTTTTTGGACTTTTTTTGATGCGTAATTATTTGAATTGTGTTGTCTCTAGTTTTATATTTCCTGTCAACGTCTGTTTTCCCATGTTTATGAGCGTCTGCCCCCTCCTTGATGATGTACGTCACTAGCATTTATCTGTGCTTCTGGTTTCTTCCAGCTTCTCACAGTTTTTTTTTTTTTTCAGTTTGAACTTCTCCTTTGAGTTTGAACCAAAGTATCTGCCAGTCTGTCTTTTTTATTAAATCATCTTCATAGCCTCTACTTGTCTCTTTCAAGTGCTTTCACTTTTTGAAGGTTAAGGATTTTTAGAGTCCAAAATGTATGCGTGAATCTGCTTGAGTGTCTGGACATTCCTGCAAAAGAGAGATTGGCTATCAGAGAAACTTCTCCGACTGAATGAATAAAGATTGAAAAGCTCCGGCACATTTAGCTAAAACATCCAATTTCTTTTCTTTATGCCTCTGCTTTCTGCGACCATTCTGCATTTTAAGTGACAACCAACAGTATGACGATGGATGCTGCAGGATTACCATCAATTGCAAATTTATTCTCACCCTTTTTTCTCTCCTGTGAGTAAGTGTTATTCATAAGGAAGTCGCTAAAATAAACGTGTCTACTTGTATTGGCTAAAACAACAGTTGACGACGTGTTAACAGCGGTGTGATTGACACGAGTGGAGGAGCAGAGGATTGCTGTGCTGTCTGTCGTGCAGAAATTCTTTTTTTAAAGATGAGTCGGCATGTCTTTGCCTGCTTTTGTTTGTCTCATTCTGATGAAACAATATATGCTTACAAAATGTCTGCTGACCACTTAGTATGCAGCCAGTGCCGTGCTGCTGCACAGAGCTCAGCAAAACAACCTATCTGGGATCTGAGACTGAGGCTGTGGTCTGTGTGCTGATTTATGGAGTACACCGTGGATTTCTGTTTAATAATCAAAACCTTAATGAGGGCGTTTGTTATTTTTGAGGATAGCAATGATTCCAAGATGCTTATTTTCTTGATGGACATTTTTTGTGTGTGTGTCATGAACAAAGCAAACGCAGACTGTCAGCAAAGAAAGGGGAAGAAGGTACAGAATCCTGGAAGCAGAAACCGGGATATGTTTTGAATATTTCAGCAGATGAATGGCTTATTTTAGTCTGTAGTTGACAAGCACACTGGTCAATAATGAGCTCGAGATGTGACACATCAGTGATTCCCGAACTGGGATACTATTTTTTTTAAGTGCGCAGGAGTAGGGTATACCTGGCTGTAGGTCGACTATGATAAGATACTTTTTTAGTATCTGCTCTGGTGAGATTCCAAGCAAGCGGAGCCAATACTAAAGCGTGACACTGACAGACTGCCCCAGGCACTGATTGGCAGAGAATGTCGTCACTGGATGAGTCATGAGCGAGATATCTGTAGATAACTGTAGATCAGTTCAAAAAGACTTAAAGGTCCTGAAAGCGTGCACTGATCTACAACATTAAGCAAGGAAATGCACTGAATCAGAGGAGTCTGATGTACAGTATTTGACAAACACACGAGATGAATCACAACCCGTTCAAGTCCAGTGACAGACGGAGTTTGTGCTCCGGTCATGCAGGAAGTACTGAACTAATGTTTTCAATGAACCGATTCTAATGATTCAGTACATGGAAAACAACTGCTATTAAAGAACGAGATCCTTTGTGAAGTGTGGAGGACACATTTTCGTTCTCTGACACAGCGGATGAAGGGAAGGGTGAGTGAGGTCCTGCATTTGTTACACTCTGCAGTCTCACTATTATTTGCTCTTTTTTCCCTCCGATTTACGATTATTTCGTGAAACTGTCGACGAACACCCTCTTTCCTCTGTTGTTGCTGACCTGTGTGTTCCTCCAGGTGTAGCACTCGGACTGACACAACTTTGGCGACGTATGTCCCCAGTTGGGCCATCACAAGTGTCCGTCATCTCTTCATACCTACATCTTCATTTTAAGTTTTTTCAAAACTTTAAATTTCTTTTATGAATTTCCGTAAACTCACAAATCTGGACAGTGCGCTATACTGGAGTTATATAGGTGTGAAATCATTCTGTGGTTTTGTTTGGAAACAAAAAAAAAACTTGAGTGACAAGTGGGATTTGTATTTATTTAAACAGAATTGAGAACGATTTACAGATAATGTTTCAGCTTTTATTATGAATGTCATTGGTCAGTTGCCTTCATAACACAGTGAAGAGCAGGGGGAGAACGCATTGCCCCAGCCAGGATTTGCTAACTTCTTTTGTTCATGTTCTGCAGCTGCTCACTTCAGATCTGCCACCTCTTCAAATGTCAGAGAACGCCTGCCTGCTGCATAGTGCTGCCTCTTGGGTTGAGTTTGTGTTTTTCATCTAAAACTAATAATAACGAGACAGGCCCTTGGAGGCGCTTTGTAATTTCTCCTCCCCTTTCTCCTTTTTTCACCGATTACTACATTTTCGTTTTTCTATATGGCTGCACATAAAAACCCTATTATAGACCAGTCAGGGAGTAATGCCATCTTTAATTTTCACTCGGATAGTGATTTTATTCTCGCTTTATGTCATGATATTTGCTACAAGGATTTTTGTTCTGTTCAAGAAGCTGTGCAACTTCTTTTACTTTATGTGTGACAAGAAAGATGAAATCCATGTCAGTGTTTGTGTAGTTTTCATACTTTTTTTTCAATCCCATCAAGCTTTGAAAAAAAAAAAAAAAGGATTTTTGAAAGTTTGTTTCTTTTTCCTTTTGGAAAACTTTGACAAAAGAAAAGAAAATCAGTGAAATAACCTCGATTGGATGTTTGATTTTGCGGAGGTTCAGTAAACAGTGAGTGAGCGGTCAAATCTGTTCAGGTGTCATAAAGGATCACCGATAGGTTTGACACTGGGTCAGTTCATTTGTTCTACTCTGTATAGAAATGCACCAGGAGTGGCAATAAGTTTTCATTATTACACACATTGATTTTCAATACGTATGAAGAGGCGGTGGCAGGAATTCTCAAGTCTACTTGATATTATTAACTGCATCACTCCACAATGGTTATTACCCAGAGCACTGCAGTCAGCAAAATGTTTTGACAAGTGATGAGATTGAGTGGATGGGATGAGTCACTGATGGACAGATGTGAATGAGCTGGGCGGGAAAACGAACCACGCTTTGATATTTTCTGTTTTCAATTTGTCCTTACTAGCGCGGTTTTCCCAGATTATTTTATGGTTTGAGTGGAAATCAATGGGCTCATTGTATATCGGGAGTTCATATATCGAAAAGGGAGTGAAATTGGAAAAGCAATATTCTCTCCATGTTGCAGAGTCTCTCGTGTGATGCGGTTAGCAATGACAACAAAACTAATGGTCCTCCGTAGTCAGTCCCAATGGGCTTGGAGTAGGCCAAACACATGAATCAAATGCTATACTTGGTGCCCAGCGACTTCCGTAGAGTGCGAAGCACATCCTCAGTCCATTACTCAAAGCCAACGATTTACATTAATTCATTATGTAGCCTACATTATAGGTTGATTATCGTAGGCATTAATAACACATGGAGCTTGATTAAATTGAAATGTGACTGATTATGCGACTACCTTTCCTTTTCACGTGCGCTCACCTGAAATATCTTTATCAGAGAGCATCTTTTTTAGATCCGCACTGCCAAATGTACGGCAGACACGTGTACAGGGAAAAAAAAGGATACAATTACTGTATGTGTGCAACTGGATCATCAAGTCTGCACTTGTTGGCCGTGGGATTTTTTTGTCTCGTCCCAGCGTGCACAGAAATTCAAGGCTACCCAAGAGCGTAGAGCAGCCAGCGCGTTCTTTAATGTGGACCACGCAGGTGTGTAACAGTCAGGTGAAAGCCTCGGTGAGGAGAAATTGGACAAAACAGAGCAGAGAGTGCACATCTCACAGCAGCTCGTCTGTCTTCATCGTGTCAGGTCGGGAGAAGCAGGCCACCGGGCCGCGGCACAAACAGGGAAAAACGGTCACACAGAAAATGGAGGAAAAATCGAAAGGATACCATTCACCTAACCTGGATTTTTATCTCCAGCTCAAGACTGTCTTGTTTGCTCCTGCTAGTCTCTTTCTCTTCTCTCTCACACACACACACATACACTCACTAGGCAGCTCCTACTAATATAAAACTAACTGATGCAATAGGAAAACCTTTTAAGGGTTTTTCCCCACTACCTTGCATGCAGTTACACAGTAATGGATCTATTTTCCAGCTAAGAGCATATCTTACCTAATGTCTTATACAGGATTAATAAACAATTTATGACCATCAGTCTTCAAAAAGACTGATAGGCAGGGGGGTTTTACAGATCGTGAGTGGTGAAATTACTTTTTTTTGACAGAAATAAAAAATTATCAATTCATATTAGGTGCTCATTTAAAAAAATAGCCTATTAATGTTTACAATTATTGGTTCATTACACTCTAGGTGTTTTGTGTATGTGTGTGGCTTGTTACACTCAAGTGTTTCACCTGAGGATGTTGTGTTTACAAATATATGATCAATTAACTCGGCAAATGCTATCTGTTAGAAGATAAATCCTCTGAATTTGGATGAGGGACTCCTCCAGATGTATGCAAATGTGTGTGTGCAAATATTTCATGAAATATTTTCAAACCCAGCAGGGCACGCTCCATACTCTCTGTATAATTCATTTTTTTTCCGAAAGCTCTGCACCTGTGAAAATAGCCACGTTACTGATACTGTTCAAAACATATCAGCACAACAGAGACCCAGCACGGAACCTGAAAAGAGAGCAGAGGTTTAATCTCCGCTGGCAATTCCCATGCAACTTTTACACACAATCGGGCTGACTGGCCTCCTGCCACAACATCTCAAAGCATGGCGCCGATTTGGAAACTGGTGAAATATTTGGTGGCAGAGATGAGCGTTGCCTGTGAGTCTCCAGGTGTGCGCAAGCAATGAATGTGATCCCCACATTCCTGGAGGAGGATTTTGCGTTTGTGACTCCCTCTTTCCCTGGCCATCTGCTGTTCCAGTCCCTCTTTCATCTATATGGATAACGAGACATGCATTTGAATAACTAATACAACTGGCCTCATATGGTGTGTGTGTGTGCGCACTAACAAGGTGCTACAGATTGCAAAGAGATTCTTGGAGGGTGCACTCTGCCGAGGTTAAATGCCAAATCTGGTGGCTGTGGAGCTATAGCGGCGATGTCGTGGAATAATGTATCATTACGCCGTATGTAGTCGTGTGGAAGGTCATACATAACCTATCCTGTGTGACTGTTTGCCTGTAATAATAGCATATTTGACCTATTTTCCCCAACATTTTATAACATATATATCCACCTTTTAAAATGTATAGCGTCGCCCATTTTTCACTACTGTCAACATGTGCAGGAGGGCAAACTATTAGGAGAGGCAGGCAAAAGTCCAACCACTGGGAAAACATTATAGTAGCACTGGTCTCACAGAGAAAGTGATAAATACAGAGATAAAGAGATCGATTGAGGTTGTTGTTGCGCCACAGTGAAGCCTCCAGTGCTAAAACAAAATGAGGGTCCAGGGCTGAGGTGGGGGGAAGCGTTCCCCTCAGGCTGAGATCCGTGCTAAAATGGAGGAACCCGAAGTGTTCTTGTCCTGAGGGAAGGACTGCCCACATCCAGATGTTGAGTGCACGGTTGATGATTGATGCCGGAGGGCGCACAGTGATTGTAAATGCACACACACATTTAATATGTGTACGTCTTCATCGGGGATTCTGGCTAAATATTTCAAAGGGCCAAGAGAGAAAACAAAGGGAAAATGGATATCAGAATCTGGAGCAGTAATCCCACGTGAGACACCGTAGAAGAACTACCCCTCCCCACACCCCGTCTCCCAGTTACAACAGAAATAAAATCGTTTGATCTCTGCCTTTCCTGCTTCTATTGTTATCTGCTGTAAACTTCTACCCCACCCAACCACGCTCACACTGTAGCACATGTGAAACTGCAGAGGCTAAGTAATATTGTACTGTACGTGCAGATAAACAGACCTGCAAAATACTTGAAACCAACAGGGATTTTCTGCTTATTTGTAGTAATTATTTTTTTTACACACCTTCCCACTTTAATTAGCATTGTGGAAAACAACCATCCCCCACCACCACCTCCTCTTGATGCACACCTGTCTTTGCCTGGTTCCTCAGGGCATTTATGATTACCGACAACACCTAATTTTGTACTTCTCAATAGAAACATCGCTTGTAGTTGTAAGATGTGCATCTGCAAAGATGTGCATCTGCGGTCGGAAGTGTTTGCTTTGTTAATGAAAAAGCAACCTTTAACCAATTAAAAGTAAATAGCTTTTAAAAAAATACATGCTGAGACTGACTCAGAGGTGTTAATGATGTGAAATGTGTAAAATAACGAACATTTTGTCCGCACCTTGCTGAATGTTTGGTGTGGCGTTTTTATAGGAAAGTGCACTTTCTGTGGCTTACTCAAGGATGCTCCGCAGGCCATTTATGAACAAAAGGTAAAAAAATGACAAAGATTGGTTTTATTAACACCTCATCTGTATTGGCTCCGTCACCTAAACCCCAGCAAATCAGTCACAGTAGCTCAATCAATACAACACCCTGGATATTGACTTGGTCTTTAGCACTAGAACACTCTAATAGGTCAGGATACCTGCGTTTGCTGTACTCTGCAGATTGTCTTGCAGTGTTGTCCCTCCTTGATACCAAACATTCTTATCAGTTTCTGGTCACACACACACACACGCACACTCACACACAAACATGCAGATCAGAGCAGCATCCTCTCTTAAGCTGGCCATTTCCTTATCACCACGCTACACAAAGCAAGCCATCCATTAGCATCGATTTCCATTTGAATGACCATCTATCTCTAATGTTATTTCCCACCGTGTTCTTTCCTAACCTTCCCTTCACTGGCTCTCCACTGGCTCTAAAGGGATTCCTCCTTCTGGACTCTGTACAGCAGATGAACTCTTGTTAATTGCTCACAGCAGTTGGAGGTTATCAGCTGGCTGGCAGTGAAGGTCTGAATAATAAGGTGAGCGGAACAGAACAAGGCCGAGGTGGAAAACAATTAATACAGGAAAGAAGCGGCTGCTTTCTTTACCGCGGGTGAGTGAAGGGGGAGGCGAAGAGATTAGATGAAGTGGTTGGAGATTTAGGGGTGACTCATAACAGGGCAAATAGGAGCGAGTGCAGTTGCTCAGCTGATTAGGTGCTGTATGCAAAAGGTTGCCGGGAGCACGCCTCTGGCTGCCCTTTTCATGGAGAATCCTGCATTTCCATGATGCCACTTTCTGATGATCTGTTGAGAATCTGGCATTGATACAGACAAATGGCGCTCTTCCTCTATAAAGTACTCGCCTCTGTCATGTCCCGCGTTGTGTTAAAAGTCTGCGTCAGTTAGTTTAGTTTATGTGTCCTCCTGGTTTTATTTTGGTGAAGGGTTTTTTGGTCTTCCTGTCCGCACTTCATCTGTCGTGTCTCGTCTCGTTGATTCACCTGTTGTTAATCAGTTCATGCTCCTTTTAAATACACCCTCCTCCTCCTTGACTTGTGCCAGTGCGTGTGCCGCGTCCTGCACCTCGCGTTCCCCTTTTGGATTTCCACGTCTGCGTCCTCTTGACCCTGTTTGGATTTATGACCTGACCTAGAGTAAGACGTGGCTTTATTAAAATAAACTTTTTGTTTGATCTCTCCCTCCGCCTTGTGCATTTGGGTCCACGCTGTGTTTGAGTGCGTTGCGGCCTTGACAGCTTCGGCTCGGCTCCACGCGGTTTGGTTGGTTTTCCATTACAATATAGTACCTCCTCAATGTGGGCGGAGTCATCACAGCACAGCTGCAGGAGGCCGCGGCACGGAACGTAAACAAGGCTGTAGTTCATGTGCCAGCACTGCAGTTACGCTGTAAAATTACACCAAAAAGTACTTTGTGTTCAGTACTTCGTCCATGACCGGAGCACAGACTCTGACACAGTCACCGAATACAGCGACAGGATGTTTTGATGCAGCTCGCCGCTCGCGATCGCAGGCTTTCAGCTGTGCTGTCGCTAAATACACGAGACGTTTCCTTGCTAAATGTTGGCGATTAAAGGTTTGTTAAGTCTTTTTAACTGATCTACAGTTTGGCATTTTTCACTTTGATTCTTGCGCTTCTTCCTGTGACACACTCTGACCGATCGGTGCACGCCAGTCTGACGACGTCACGCAGAGTATCGGCTCAGCTCGCTAGGAACCTCACCTGAGCAGGTCCTAAAAAAGCACCAGGTAGTATCGCTAATGGAAACGCAAAGTAACCGTGCCGAGGCGAGTCGCACTAGTGGAAACAAAGACACACATCCTAACTATACACCAGACTCAAAAGTTGAATCAATAACTGCTTTTTTTTTGCCCTGGTTCCGTGTTTTTTCAAAGTGACCTTGCCTCCATTGCAGATAGAGCGTCTACTGAACTGAATCATGAATTTAAGTGCACGACTCAGGTTTCATGATTTTGTTCCCTCCCCAGAATTGCGTGTGATTCATTTAATTACTGAATTACTGCTGGTGATGATTGGTGACTTGAATGTGAGAGTAACCAATCATAGCATCCCTTTGGAAAGTACTCAGAATGAATAGGAGGATTTGTGAAATCTAAGTGAAGAAGTAATACAGTCAAGTGCAGATGTAACCTTCCTTTCAAACATATGTGCAAACACTCTTCTTCCATCAAGTCTCCACTGTTCATCCTCTTCTTTATTGCCTGCAGGCACTCTAACTTGAGAGTCTGAAGTTATTATGCCTCTCCCTTCTCCGAAATTTGGTGCACTCAGCTTGAGAATGGAGAAGGAAAGAGCTTATTCTACCTGCATCTGCAGACGGTTCGGTGAGGAAAGTGTAATAAGGAAGCAACTTTTTTGTGTCACGGAGGTGGCCCTGTGCTCGGGATCAGCTTCTCCCTCTCAAACAATCAAGCGCGATGTGATTTAAGCCTCCAGCCACTGCAGGTGAACTCCACGGGAAAAGATTTATGAAAACATTTCCACTAAGACTGCTCCAAACTCCAATCAAACAAAGCAGGCTCATTTGTCTTTCTTTGTATCCTTTCTTTGTCTCTCCCCTTTATCCTGCGTGTGTTCTTCTTTCCTGCTCAGTTTTGTCCTCACTGCGTTTCCCGTCTTTGCACATGATCAGGTCTTTGTCCTCACCGCTTAAACCTGGGGAAATGGGTATGACAAATCTGTCCTCTAAGCCGGGATTGTGGGGCTTTTCTCATTGATGTTGGCTGATTATTGCATGTCATGGCCGGAAAGGCAATGCTCAAAAATGCTGCTTTCTTCTGTTTTTCAAGGCAACCACTGAACTCACCCATGATTGTTGATATGAACAGTGTTCTGATGTTGCAAACATAAATACTCTTCTTGTGCCATTTTTTTTTGTTTGTTTTTACTTCTGGACAACATGGCAGTCAGTTCAGTTCAGTCCAGTTTTCCTGGTTTTGTAGCCATGTCAAACAGGGCAAAGCGTTTACGGTGTGTCCACTTCAATCCACTTATGCTTCTGCAGGGAAAAGGGTTGTGCCACATACATGCACAGGTTGAAAAGACTGTCCTTTATAGTCCTAATGACAGGTGTCTTTTAGATGCAACATACAATCAGACTGGCATCTCCCACTGCTTTTAAAAGCCCAGTGTACCTGCAGCTTGGTCGACCGCTAATGTAAAAACTGCTTTTAGTGAAAGAAAATGCATCCTGTTAGAGCCGGCTCTATGGCGATTACAGGCAGTTGTCGAGGGTACTACTATCTACTGAGGGTGCTAAGACCACAGAGAAAGAAATATGTATAGATCTATATTTACTCTACATCAGGGGTGCCCAACCTTTACGACTATCTACTTTAAAGTTTTCTAGTCTGTCGAGATCTACTGGTTCACGTAGTCATCGCTTGTCACTTGCCGACAACTTTTCAATGGCGTAATTACAATGTAAACAAGAAACCGACACATCCAGATATAATTTTAAAAAAGTATTTTGTGAGTTGCTGAAACGTGGCAATTTATGCATTTCTCAACCTTGGTGCTCTGGCACTGGGAAGAGGAAGTTTGTTTATAGTCAGGAGCTGGTTGCAAGTCTCAGGCCGGCCACTGGGTGGTCATCTGTCATTGTGGATCTGTCACACGGTGGAGTTTAGAACAGACCCGACCCATTAACTGTAATTATGAGCCTGATCCCGGCCGTTATACCCAACAGTGTAGGTTTGTGCATATGGACAGTGTCCCCACCAATGTTTGGAGAGAGCCAGAGACGAGAGCGGATATTACGAGCATCAGCGCTGCGAGTCACAGAAGAGTCGAGAGAGCACAGGGTGATGTGTTGTTCGGAAAATGCAGAGGTGACTTTTTAGGACTGTCAAACACAGTCATTGTTCGGGCTCGGGCAGAGATTCTAAACTCTACCTGACACCCACAACACAGAGGGGAGTGTGGCGTTGGCGCAGCACAGCCAAGAGGAAAATATGACCAAAAATTTACCGTTGTCAAGGCTGCATCTCGCGATCAACTGAGAATTACATCGACTGGTTGTATATATATAAAAATCCACCCTGGGTGCCTTACTTTGCTCAACAAATTCAAATCACTGATGACAGCCAATAAAGTGCTCCATGGGTCTGCTCCCACCTACTTAAATGCTCTCCTAAAGGCTCATGTTACCCCTCGTCTACTCCGTTCGTCAAAGAATTGTCGTCAGCACTCCACACACAAGACAACGATGCGCTACGAGAACAGTTACTTGTCTATCTTCAAGAAACTCTTGAAAACCCAGCTCTTCAAAGAGCATCTTCTGTCCTAGCACTTACCCTTCCCTGCACATCCTTCTGTCGCGTAACAGTGTTTTGTTTATTTTATATTACCTTCATTACCATTTTGCTATTATTTATTACTATCTTTTCTTTCTTTTTTTGCTTATAGTGTATTTTATTGCTTGTTTGTCAATGTGTTCGTCTCACTGTGGTCAGCATATCTTATATGTATTTCTGTTTTTCATTTTTTTGCGAAATGTTCATTTCTGGAAACCATGTGACAGTATATAGAAGAGATGGGAGGAGGGGCACCAAATCCCCATCTTGCCCTAGGGCAGCAAAAATGCACAGGGCCGGCCCTGCGTCCTGCACAGGAAACATACGTGCAAAGTGTGGGAGCGCTTCACAGTGTGTGTGAAAGTTGTACAATGCTCCTATAGGTTTGGATCATTATCTTGTCAGTGTGCGCTTAAAATAGACACTGACTTCACACTGGGTTTGTGATGTTCAGTGGATTTCTCCTGCCTCACCACGCCTTAGTTATTGGCGTATTCACGTATGGACACTCATTTGCTTTAATAAACAACGAGGGCTCTGGATGAATAAATGACAACTGCATTTGAAGCTGAAGCTTGCAAAAACAACAACACTTGCATCATGTCTCGTGATGTGTTGCACTGGATGTAAGTTGGAAGCGTCATCTTGAAAAGGAGAAAAGGTTTCAGTACCTGGGGGACTTCAGCCACGGATGTCTTGACTGTGGTTCATTTTTTTTATTTTTTTTTACCCCCTCATTGCTTGTCAGACGTGTGGTGCTGCCACATAGACTTCTGTGTTTTTAGTCACTATGGGATTTCAGTGGCACCAGCAGGAGCCAGGCAGGCCAGAAATCAGCCGTGATGGATGGCTGTGTCTGTGTGAGAGGATGGAAGGGTCACAGGAGTTCACAGCAGTGATGGAGACACTTCTCTGCTCAGCCCCTATGACTTTTTTAATTAACCTCTTTGGGAGGATCAGACTCTTCCCTTTAGAGATAATCACAACCTGGAAAGTCCCTTTGTTAACACGTACCAAACCTCAGTGTGTCCAGTATAGTCTCCAGTTTCTTTCCCTATACCCCTTTACACTGTATCTATCCAACGCTCAAAAGAAATCATTTACAGTTAGTTGCATTTTTGTAACCGAGGAGTTTGTGTATTTGTATTTTTCAAGTAGTAAAATTTGGTGTTTTACATCGACTTAAACCCTTTAGCACAGAGCGTAAATGCGCAGATGACACGTTTGCGCAAGCACACTTTGCATCGCCGTAGTTACACAACGGTTTCTGAAAGCTGAGGAGTTGCACGTCAAAGTGGTCATTACGGTAATTTCATTCGCACTGTTGCAGGAAGCCGTTGAGATGGAAGAGTTGGAAAAACGCCTGTACATAGTTTCCATTTTTTGTCCTGTTTTTAGACAATTATTTATAACAATTATAAATTGTAAATAACTGCCAGATATTGACTTATTCTGGAATAATGAGGCAAAAACACTTACTCGCCGGACATTTTCTGGCCCTTTTATGGTTAAAATAAGCAAAAAAAAGTTCTGACATTTTGACACTACAGTGTGTAACTTTTGGTTATTTTTGTTGTTGTGTCTGTTTGATGTGTTTGGTCTTCATGAACCGTAGAGACAATGTCACTATGTATTACTTGTTTACCACATCCTTCACCTAAAAACATGCTCTGCCAAGCAATAATATCAGACCTGACTCAGGGAGTGTTTGTGTGTATATAGCAGCAGCACACAAGAAGTCTTTATTCCGTCAAACTGCTGAACAACTGGGTTTATTGAGCAGTGGAATTTCTCCTTCTGAAAACTTTTTGTGGGTACTTGTGTTTTCAGTCATGCTCCAAACTGTTTGCAGCTGTCTCACTTTACTAAAGTTATGCACTACAGTTTTAAGTATGATTTTAAGTATTATAGTTTTTTTTTATTATTTAAAATGTAAAGTGGATGGAAACATCGCTGCCTCTTATCTTACTGCAGGGAACGTTCTCGACCGTCTGATATCAAAGAATGCACATTTTTGTCTTACAAACATCTTGACGTATTTTAGTTTGGTCTTTTCTGGGGTCATTTAGCGAAAACATCTGTGACCATGACCCGCTTTTATTTACATATTTGTCGTACGACTGTTGTTGGTGAAGAAACAAAAGATGATCTACAGAATTTTACAATCCATCCCCTTAAATTGTCATTGAAATTTGAATGTCGTGTGTCGACAAGTTTTTTATTTTGATACTACACTTTAATTAGTGAAGCTGCCCTGTAATAATAACATCTATTTACAATATTGTACCATACAGTAAAGAGAGAAGTCACATTTAATATGCGTACATTTTTAATTATCAATTTTGACTTGACTTTTTGCCAAAATTTGTCAAAATTTGTGATCGTTGATCATAAGTAGAAGAAACCAGATACAGAAAATGTCAAACGCTAATAACGAGAGTTCACCGATTTCAGATGAAACACTTGCAAATATGTGTTTTTTGTACAATGTAATTGTACAATGCATGAACGTGATATCTATGTAATGAACCTTTGTTATACTGACACTGAAAAAATTCAATTTATATTGGTATTGAATCATTGCCCAACCCCTTCTTGCACGTTAGTTGATTTTCATCAAAGTGTTCATACTTTTACTTAGTTAAAATATTGAACAACGCGTTCCACCTCTGGCTTTAACTCTGATAAGAAATGGAACCACGCGGGGCGAAAGGCAAACGATCTGTTTCCATAGTCACTCGGACCGTTTTTCTGCTCTCTCTTCATCTCCCTAATTCTCCCTGTTATAATTTATTTTACTTCACAGCAAGGCCACCCCATTGATCGCACAGAGAGACAATTGCAGTTTAATGGTGAATTAGACAAGCCACCTCTCACCACATTCCTCTTTTCATCTCTCATTCTCTACTTTCCACACTCAACTATAGACCTTGGAGCCTCATTAAATAAAGGAAGCTTTAAAGCAGAAATAAAGAAAAAATATATTTAATTTTTCACATTAGACTTCCCAGGGACAAACAAGGCCTCAGTAGCTTCTCCTTGGGGGGAGACAGCCCGTCTGAGTGATGCCCCAGAACAAGCAGATCAAACGCCTCTCCTCTGGTTCATCGCCTTTCTTCCTATCTTTCTATTTCGGTTTCCTTCTTTCATGCTAGGGAACAGTGGCTTAAGTGGCTCGATTGGAGGCTCTCAAATGAAGCCTGAGTTAGCTTGGGAAATAAAGTGTGACTACCTTGGTGCCCCCTGCTGCTCCGATCTGCGCCATGTGGGATGGAGCGTGGAGGGCAGGGAAGGGCAAGGTGAAGTACACAAATCTGGCAGAGAGGAGGTCAAGATAAATTAAAAAGAGAGAGAGAGAGAGAAAGAATGGGATGAGTCATGAAGTTTGCTGTGCTGGATTATTCACACGACATATCATTTATTCACAAAACATGGAGGGAATGCAGAGGAGTGAAATGCAAGAACCCACAGCTCCCCCATGTGGACCATTTTATAAAAATCTATAGACAGTCACTTGACAAACTAATGCATCTTTAGACCACACAACACATGTGCCCTGCACAAAGACATTCTCCTTACAAACCTGTTTGCTATACTTGCAAAGAATAATAAAAAAAACCCAGACAGGCTTCATCAGTTTGTTTTGTTTTTGTGTCAATAATCCAGCCCTGAATTATTCATATTTGTCTCTATCTTTGTTTTCATTCATATTCAGGGTCCTCAGCTTTTCTGTGAAGCCTTTGAAAGGACAAGTTGCTCTACACATTGTGCGTGCTAGGGAAATGTGGATTTTGTGATTTTGCAGGTCATGGTTCTGCATAAGTGGATCCACAAACGAGAGAGAGAGCGAGAGAGCTCATCTCTTTGTCAGTGACAAAAAGGAGACTACAAAGTACTTACCTGCACTTGTTCTGATTATATCCAGACATAGTCACCTTGTTACAGTATGTGCTTTTTGTAGTTTTTAATGTCTATTTTCACTACAAACAGACTACTCTGTAATATTTAACGTCTATTCACTCTGTATACTATACTATAACTTGACTGACTGACTTAAGACATTACAAGGATTTATTTACTGTTTTGCATCTTTGTGAAGATGCTGAATGTAACGTCTTTTCTTCTTGACTCAGTCAGGCATGAAATCTACAGGCATGAATATGCATCATATGAAAATCCAGTGCATTTGCACAAGTGCTGTTTTGCATGTCTGACACCCCAAATGGACACGTGTTGTAATTTTGTGTTGTCAACCTTTATTTATTTTCCTAATGAGCAATTTGCATAAAATAAGAAAGGCCCTTCGTTGTGAAATCTGGTTTATAGTGTTCATTTGTGAGCATTTCAGTTCCGGGCAGTGTGAAAATATGCTCTGAAAGCATCAAGATACACACATGCAGCTGAATAGAACCTTTAAGTGCAGCTGTTGATAATGTGTCGCTATATTTTTAGGAATTTATAGCTTATATTTGTTGCGTTGACTGAACTGCAGCTTAAGTTTGTTTTGGAGTCTCGGCTCAGCGAGAGAGAGAAGGGGGAGACGTCATTTGCTCAGATCACACACAGAGTGACACCTGAAGTCTGTGGGGCTGTTTGTTGTGTGGCAGTGCCGCGCTGTGACAGTAGACTACAAACAGAGCAGAGATCAATAGATAAACAGAACATGTCACTTAGTGTACTTTATAGTCTGTTTGCTTTTTAGTGGATTCAAGTCTCAAGCAGAGTTGCAGCAGAGATCAGGCTGCATGTTCTTAGAGTGGCTTCACTGGTCAATTTACACACTCTGTGCCATATCTTCTAAGACGAACAGTATTGGGCTTGTTAGTAAAATGTTTTATTCACAATTGCTTGCTACTCTTAAATGCATTTTATTATTTACTGAATATGTTAATTTTCTGTCATACCGAAGTGGCAAGTTTCCACTCACACACATACCAGACATCCAAGGTTCACACATAAAAAGGGAAACAAGAATAAAAGAAACATCAGATAAAAACCCGTGGCATAACACCAACGATCCCGTAGAGGGTAAATAAATACATAAATAAGAAAGAGGAATCAACATGAATGCAATTTCTGTGCAAATAGGACTGAATTGCTAATGTTGAATCATGTTATTCTCCACATATCATCACACAAGAATAAGCAAACAATCTATAAATAGTGTATATCCACACTGGAGCCAATGGTATATAAGCATAAATAGTTTAGCAAATGCCTGGTTATGCTCTGTACAGCAACAATTTCTTTGGCCACTAACGTGATTATACAGTTTGATAAATGAACAAGTTTTATTTGACATCAGTCAATTTCTGGCAGATTATCACAAAAAAGTGATAATAAGGGGGTGGATGTAATAGTCTGATATTGATATAAAAATGAGTTGCAACTGTATTTGAAACACAAACCTGAAGGCAAACGATATTAGCTAATTGTCACATTGTCAAAAGACCATGTGTGTTTATGTTATGGGTTTTTTGTGACCCCTGGACTAATTCTCATGGCCCCTTGGGGCTTGTGTCCCACATTTTGAGAACCACTGCAGTGTTTAATCATGGAAAATGTGTTGGGCTACCATATTGGGTTGTGTTTTTGTTGTTTGTGTGGTTGATTTCTTTTTTCTAGTTTCAGTTCTAAGTCATATATTTTGGTTAGGTAGAAAAATAAACAATATGTTCCTCATGTTTGTGTAATTTCCCTTATTTTCCACTCATGTCTCTTTACTCACCATGGAAACTTATGGAAAAGAAAATAGAAACATATTCAGATCGACAGTTTTTTGATTGTTTACAATTTTAGCTCTGATTTCACTTATAGTTTAGTGGCAACAAGTCTAAATACAGCTTAAATATTTATCATATTACTGTAAAACGCCATTGTAAATCGGTGATATCTCTCGATTCTCCACCAAACACTCACACACACACACAGACAGAGTTACAAGTTCGGTCCTTAAGCCGATTATGACCCCGGGCAGGAGGCAGGGCAGTGGAGGTAAACGGGTAATTTTATTGGTCGCCTGTGTGTCAGGAAGACTGAGCAGCCAATTGAAAGGCGCGGAGATTTATCACCGTCCTTGACCGGCCTGACCTACACTACCTGTCAACACAATACACTTCCTCTCCGCGGTTAATGACTTTCCGAAGTGTTTTTTTTTCCCCCTCTCACACAGCAGCTGTTTCTCCGGGGCATGGGACATGGTTTGTGAAACTGACAGCGCGCACCAATTTTACCCCGGAAGAAAGACGCGGCGTGTTCCTGAATGAAGTTCTGCACAGTTTGTCACCCACACAGTCGGACTCTGGAAATGACTTCCAACAGAATGGAGTGGCTTCTTCAGCGGTGCCACAATCAAGAAACGCCGTGTCACTCTGTGTGTCGGTCGGTGCTCTTCGTATCTTGTATGGTAAGAGCTGCTGGGATTGTTGCTAACTGCTAACCCAAACTGCAACTCAGAAGGATTGCTGTGTGTATATATATATATATATATATATATATATATATATGTATATATATGTACATAAAGCACGTTTAAAAACAACAAGCACTTGACCAGAGTGCTGTGCATGTAGTAGTGAAACAAATAAAACAAAAATACAAAACTGCTAACCGAAACTGCAACTCAGAAGGATTGCTGTGTATATATGTGTATATATGTATGTATGTATGTATATATGTATATATGTACGTATATATATATGTATATATGTGTGTATATATATGTGTATATATATATATATATATATATATGTATGTGTACATAAAGTACGTTTAAAAACAACAAGCACTTGACCAGAGTGCTGTGCATGTAGTAGTGAAACAAATAAAACAAAAACACATAAAATACAATTTCAGCCAGATTATGCAGAACAACAGAAAGTCTTTAATGCAAAGTCAAGTTATCACATTTTAAAAGCAAAAGGTAAACTTGTGTTCCTACAGTTCCACCACCTTAAAATGAATTACATTGTACATAGAGAAAATCACATTTTTAATTGCTGTAAAAGCCTTTGAAAGCCAATTTTCTATTATCAATAGAACATAATTTAATAAATTGTGTTCCCATTTAGAGGAAAAAAATTATGCAATGCATATAAGAGTGGAAACCAGTGTGATTGACAGCTAGTATTGTACAATGGGTGTGTCTGGCTGCAGGTACCATGTGTGAATTTCCAATTTCAACAACTGATGAGGCGCCAATCAAATCTCAAGGCTTTAAAAGAGATGTTTGTTTTGCAACCAGAAGACTACATCCATTTTTATGTGCAGGCTATGTTCGCCACTGATGTCCACAGACCTTTAGTCAAACACCGTACCTCTATCTTTGGCAAAATGTTCCTCCTCCTCTTTTCTCCCAGGGAGAAAATAGACATAATTTGCCTCTTGTTGACATTTGTGCACACAGCATAAGTGCAGGACGGCTGTGCAGAAAATTGTGAGGATCAGGGTTCAAAAAGTACTTCTATCTATTTATTTTGTTCAGAAACTGAAGAGGTTCATCCACAGGCAAATGTACAGCCTTTATGACCAAACTTCTTTTGCCTTTGTGGGCATCAAGCATCCACCAGAAAGTGGCACTCTCTGGCAACCTCTATGTATATCGCGTGTACCTTTAGCTGACCCTGATTTCATACATGAAAACTTTGAGCAAAGTCTGCTGTAACTCTTAACAAGAAGGATTTAAAGTCAGAAAAGTGATATCAAGTGTTTTCTTCTCGAACATCATTTGCTGGATGTATTCGCATCCATGTGTGCAGTGATGCTGCGCTGTGCAGTGAAGTAGGACAGATTATAAATTGGTCCAAGCCAAGGCCCAGCTGTACTCATTTATCTGTGACAGACAGCGCCAAATAATAAGAGGATAAATAGTGAATCCAGTCCAGTCCAAACATGGCAATCCTTCCAGACGGTATAGATGATAAGTCAATTGAATTATAACTCCCCCTCATCCATACATGGAACAAGCAAAAAGTATTTTACAAACACAATCATTGCCCTTGGATATGCCGCAGTTTTAAGATTTTACCCCGTCGTCTCCGCTCCATCCTCTGCAGCTCTTGGTCCTCTCTGTATGCATGTCTCCTGGATTGTGGTCTGTTGGCGTCCAGCTTCGTTCAGCCATCACAGGGAGCTATGTTCCTGGGCACCACTCCATCGTTCTCCTCAACAGCCCCAACGAACAGGCAGCCAAGGACATGGGGAGGTGAAGTATCACAAGGGAGGGGATTGGGGTGACTGCATCTTTCTAGGACAGATAACATTTAGGAAGGTTGATTGGCAGAAATTGAATATTCTACCATATGTACCGTATGTTCTTATAAGTATATGATCTCTTAAAGGTAGGGTATGAGATCCTGAGAAAACAGCACTTCGTTTTACATGCAGCAACACAAACTAGTAAAGCAGTTGTTTTCAGTGTACTGAATCATTACAACCAGTTAATTAAAAAGATTACCAGGTACTATCGCTAATAGAAAAGCAACTTTGGTAACTTCCGGTACTTTTCTGTACTTTTTGGTGACGCTTTTTTAGATCAAACAACAAATACTCTCAAAAGATCACATAAAGTTAACCTACACGTCCAGTAGAAACAGGGCCACCATGGCATCACTTTGCTGGGAGTTGTTCAGATGGCCGTTTTGATCGATCCAATGAACCATTGATTTTGTCTGGGCCATTCAATATGACTGGATGGTGTTTTTACAGGCCTGTCCGTTCACCCAGGTGACTTAACATTTTTCATTTTTGTGACAATGCATGAATTAATTGGTTTCCATTGGGGTGTGAAGTGGATTTTAAGCAAAATATGCACCAGAAAATGATCTCCCACCCTACCTTTAAATCTAAAAATCATTAAGTCTTTCATGGGCTTAGGAATAAGCCTTCACAGAGGCAGCCATTGTAGGTAAGAATGCATACACAGAAGAATGACATTCTTTCTGGTATGTCAAGGCCACCATAGTTCCAGGACACACTTGGTAAAAGGAAAAGTGAGTGTTTGTTACAGTCTGCAGTCTCACCATTATATGTCACTGCCTCTTTTACACTGGACCTTTGTAGTATTTGTTTTTTCAATCAACACAATAATGTTGCAATTACAATTCATGTCATCCCATGCAGCCGTACAGGGGCTTTTCTTCCATTTCTAATTCAGCTCAAACATCTCAAAGAAACAGATGCTTCAGTGTCAAGGTTCCTGGAGAAAGTGCAAGAAAACATGGTTGAAATGTTGTTTCATAGAGGTCAAGCCGGAGTCGAATAAGTTGTTTCCTCCTGCTCCCAGCCTTTGTGTTACGCTCCAATAACCAGATGCTGCCCCGAGTTCCCTATGCTGTAAATAAATCCTAAACGGTATCTTCTCAGCTAACTCATATGCCAAGAAAAGTAAATACATTTACAACCTTTCCTCTTAACTAAACGCTAATGGAATACTTTACGTGACTTGTGGTTTGCAATTTAGTCCGAGCGAGTTGAGCAATTTAAAGCCAGTCAGCCATAAGTGACTTTTCTTTACAAAGAAGAGATACAATCTTGTCAAACCCACAATTGGTAGAGAGCTGTGTTTGCACTCTCATCCCCTTCGTCGGCATTTTTGCTGCATGTAAATGAGCTTGATCAATTTACCACATGTCAAAGCAGAAAGTAGCCACAGAGCAGTCGCCAGCTAAGTGAATCAGCTCATCCAGAGCCCCCGCTGTGAGGATGGTGGATTGTCGTGCTCACGATAAACAATGCAAAGTCAGCTCAGTCGAGGAGCAGCGCAAAGAAATGGTCAATTTGATGTAATTGATAAAAACCTGTTGGCTTTGTATGAGTGTTCTTACATTTCTTTTCTCTCTTTCCATGTCTTGCTCCCTCTGTTTCCATCCACGCTCCCTGCTGCTCGCTCTGTTTTTCCAGGGCAATCATGGAGAAGCGGCTGGCAGCCAGTGTTAACATTCTCTCCAGGACGTCCACAATGTAAATCACATATCTGACCCTTGCCTTGACACAACGTTTTCGCCGTCAACCACAGAGAATAGCGTCGCTGTAATGTCTCCCGCACGCGCAGACACACGCGCGTATTAAGCGCACATGCACTTTTTTGTCCTCTTTGCTGCATAGCCGGTTGCCAAGGAAACCACATGTGAATGAGCTGCATCTGAAGGCTTTTTTTTTTTTATTAGTTTCGCCATCACCAGACACTGAATGACAGTTAGCCTTCAAAGCAGCCATGTGTTTGTATGCATAGATTAGCTTTCCTGTTCATGAATGAATAACCATAAAGAGACGAGGAAGGAAAAACCCAGGACAGACGGCGACTGAATAGAAAAAGGCATCATTAAACCTATTACCCAAACAGAGCTTTAGCCTAAAAATAGAGGATGTGGTTGGATTAGTTTTGGGATGAGTGTGTCGATAGTGGTGGTCAGAAGCTTCCTTGTGTCTCTTAAATCCAGGTTTATATTTACTTAGTCTGAACGGTTATTTTCACATTTGTCACATGGAACAGGCGTAAAACATTTTCTTTTCTGCAAAGTGTTTGTTTTTTGTGTGTGTGTGTGTGTGTGCGCGCTGTCCACAAAAAATGTTCAAAAGGAAGAGGCAATTTTGTGCTTGACATCATAAAAGCCTCTCAGGGGCAGGTTTGACAATATCGCAGTAAATCACTGTGGCCATAATAAATGGTCGGAGAAGGATTGATTGTTAAATACAGATTTTCCTCAAAGGCTTTTGTACAGAATGTAAAAGCTGCACCACATTGTAAATGCTTAGTCCTCAGTGATTTAATGTCCTTCCTGTACTTGGAGGAGCTATAATAACCTGCACTCTTTGTTTCTTTAGGTACTATTGGAAAGGCGAGATCCAGGATGCAAATGAATTTCTGATGGTATGTCTCGAACAGGAATGTTGAAATACAGTAGACAGCAGAACTGTCAGAAGAGATGTCATTGTTGTTGTTTTGTTTTTGTTGCAGCTGGTAAAAACAAAGACCTCCAGGATCCAGCAAGTCACAGATTATGTGAGGTGAGGTTTTATGCAGTATGCATCGTTTATTATTATATCAGCATTGTCATCGTCAACATGTGCATTAAATGAAAGTTCTTGTGATCAAAATATATTTTTATATCAGTATTTAGATTCTAACTTAAACAGGCGTTTAAGTAACCATCTGTGGTGGTCATAAACAGATGGGACCACAGATAGGCTACATGTACACATATACTTATAATAAGATCATAGGATATCATGAGGAGAGATGCAGCTCCCCTGAGTGGCACATAAAAAAAAAGTCCCAAGGACTGTATGTTGGTGAGTTTGACAGGATTTTCACTCGTGTTGGGATGTGGGCCCTGTATTTCCTGTCAATTCTTTATTTGGTTGTCTCATTACAACCAGACACTAGATGAAATCAGTTATGGTAGAGAAAAAAAACAATGAATAAAAAAGGTTAGGTTGAGGTAGCATTGAAACTATTACAGATTGTGTCTATTAATTGTTCAATGTGACTTGTTTGTTTCCCTTTAAGATCCATCCATCCCTACGCAAACCCAGAAGTCCTCAGTTTCCCAGTGGAAGATGGCAGTCTGGCTTATCTGAAGTGGATGGATGAAGCCATACCAGATGACTGATCCATAGAAATCAAAATCCATTCCCAGCGAGGACAGCGGGTGAACAAGGAAACGGAGCCAGGTGTTGTTTGATGGCTGTGAGTCAATGTTTGGGGAGCACAAAAGTTCAAAATATGACATTTACTGTACATTCTCTGGATGCTCTGATCTTTTCAAAGAGGATTCCACGATGTACTGTGGAGATCTGATATGGAACGTTGTACCACGGCAAACAGACAGTCGTGGTTGGCTGCCCGTCGTCAGCTGCAACTGTGCATCAGTGACAGTCGAGTGCTACAAAAACCGTGGCAAAGGGGATTAAACCAACCAAACCGCATATATTCTTTACCTCCATCGGCCGCATTATTACTTTTATATGGATGCACTCTCGTCGATACTGTGGTTCAAAACCAGTAATGTCTTTTGTGTATTGAGTATTTGCATTTGCTGAATCATGCTCTTCCTGCAGCTTTAATTTAATCGTCCTCTATACGCTGTAATCCATTATTGACATGACAATGCTATACTGATGATAGCAAGAGTAAACGGTTTATCTCAGTCATGCACTGCCTCTCACTGATCGTGACTTTGCCCAAACATAAATATTACACTGGGAGTTTCATGAACTTTTATACGTATAGTTCGTATGTCATGAATGCAAAAGTATAGAGTCCTAGCAAAAAAAACAATCCGCACAGCAACATTCAAAAGACCAGGATGTCGAAGCAATTATCACTTACCTGCTATTCAATACTTGATTGATTTGTCAGGTCGTGAGGCAGCAACGGAATCATGTGGACATGTGTGGTGTAAATATTTCATTCCTGGCCATGAAAGGAGCTTTTTTGAGTAACACAGCATAGCGTTTCGAGTGTGTGTGTGTGTGAGCACTGCTGTGTTTCTTTTCTACTCCACAATTAAACATTGACTCGCATTTTGTATCACCTCAAATAATGTGACGCTGAACCCCTGAGGATAATTTATTAGGCGCATTTGACTGAAAGCACTTTGCATAATTCTGTATCTCAATCTTAAAACCCTTGCTTTTCCCTCGCCTGCTTTGCCTCCTGTGGGTGTTGCTAATTTTAATTGTAAAGGTTCATTCAACTTTAACAACCCAGTCATTCGTTCTGCATCCGTTTGTTCATGCTGGTGGTCGTAGTGGACTCTGTTAGCCATGGAACGCTTGTCTCACTGGACAAAAACATGGCCAAAGCTTCACTCTGCACAAAGAGTTTCCGGCACGAGGCCACAACAAAGAAACTGCAGATACGGTTTAGCTGGGTGACGCGTCTGTGGAGCCAAAGTAATCCTCAGCTGGTCCTGTATGTGTGTGTGTAAGTGTATATGTACTATGTACTTGTCAAGACCAGTAGTCCTAATGGAGACCAAAAACCTGGTCCAAATGAGGCAGAGCATAATATCTGAGGAACTGGTTAAGTTTAAGATTTAAGATTGAAATTGTGGTGAGTTGAAGTTTATGGTTGGGCATTGTTGGTTATGGTTGAAGTTAGGGATAATGCTTTTTTCTTTGTCAATACTTGTGCCAGAACAGAGACTGAAAACTGAAAGTGTTCTGCAGTTTGAGTACATTTCCACTAGATGGTGGTGTTTTAATACACATCAAAAGTGTTCAGATCCATCCTCATGTCTCTTGTCTGTTTTTAACCCTCTTCCTGCTGCACTGTCACCAGATTTTGGATCACAGGGGAAGAGTGGAGTGATTTTTTGGGGGGATTTTTGGATTGCATCTTTACAACAGAGAAATGACAAAAGCTTTTACTTTTACTTGATTTATGTAGAGAATAAAGTTAAACCTCAATCGACTAAATGTTCAGATGGATTAATTAAATTGTGTATATATATACGACTAAATGTGACTAAATGTATATATATATATGTGTGTATGTGTGTATATGTATATATATATATATGTGTGTATGTATGTATGTATATATATATATATACATATATGTATATATATACATATATGTATATATATATACATATATACATATACATATATGTATATATACAGAGAGAGAGAGTATATCTACTATTGCTGCTAGGATATACCTCAAAGAGCACTGCAGGTTACTGTCTGATGCTTAATTTAAAAAAGCATCTTTATACAACAGCTAGTTGTGTCAAATAAAGAATAGCTGCACCGTACATTTCCACATAAATATTCCCCCTCATAATGTGTAAACATGGCGACATATGGATGGGCTGTTCTTCTTCCCATTTCATTAAATTCTCCCTGGGTTGCGGAATAATTAAGAATAAGCCATAAGTAAGAGACACAGATAACGTGCTCCCCACTGAGCAATTTAATAAAATGGGGATAAACTCGTGCACGCTCGTGCACGCTCGTGCGCGCGCACACACACGCACACAATCGCACACAATCGCGTTTTTCTTAAAATGGTGTGTGCGCTGTATATTACTTGTAAATGACACTATAAATAGCACTGTTCATTTTCTCAATTTTAAAGGCGCCTGCTTATATAAAATACCGTGGACAAGTTTAATGCACATTTACACCCGCTACAAGATAACTGGAGTAATATTGTGTCTTGTCACCCTCAGGCCTTGTAAAGATGTGAGTATTGGTTTTTATCATTGTTAATGAATAATTTACTCCGTTGATATGAAAAGCGATCATTTCTCCAGCTTGAGGAAAATCCCCGTGAAAATCCTCCTGCTTTATTTCTCGCCTTTTCAATTTGTTATAAGGAGTCCATTCTAATGACCACTTACCTTTTTTTTTTGACAAGGACTGTTAAAGGGTGGACCAGTTCCTTTTTGTTTGATTCTCCAAGAGAGAAATTGAGAAAGTCAGAGTTTCATTCCAAGAGAAAAACCAAACCTATATGAGGCTGATCTCTTCTGCTGACTGCCTTCAGTATTACATCGCAAAGGCAAAACAAGTGTTGCTGCTGCAGCTGAGGACTCTGAGGGATGGTCTGCATCCCAACACGGCAGAGGAGCTTCAGGTGGACAGAGAGAGACAACAGATTTGCAGTGTCCCATGAAGAAAAATAACCTGAAGGCTAACCTGAAAAATATTGCTAAAGAGATGGGCCTCCAGACAGGGAGGGAAGACGGATGCACTTTGCAACAAGAACTGAGCTGGCTGACCTCTTTAAGTGTGAGCTCCACGAAGAAATCGACTTTAATGTATACAGTGTGTCAGCTAAAGTTGCAAAAACTCAAGGTCTGCGAAGGAGATGGCAGAGAAGATCAACCCGATGCATGAAAATGCCAACACGCAGCATCTGATATCCAAGCTAAACATGGAGTTCTCGCTCAACCTTGAGTTTTCCACAAAGCTCAAGCCACAAGGCTCCCTAAAGCCCTCCCTGTAGAACCCATGGAGGCTGAGGTGCAGGAGGAGGTTCCCACAGAGTCCAGTTCCTTCTGGGACTGAGAACACAAGAAGCTAAAGGACCCTGCACTCAACAAGTGAACATCTTCTTTACCCAGTGTTCATCTGTGCTCATCCTGTCACCGACAGTCTGTATAAGCGGTGAATGGAGGGATAAGAAATGTATTGTTATGTTTAATAATGTCTGTTGAGTTGAAAATATCTCATTCAGGGCCGGCCCAAGCCTCTGTGGGACCCTAAGCTGAAGCCTTAAACTCAGAGTAGCCGGTACTTGACTACTATTGAGACGAATGTAAAATTATAAATTGCATTAAGTGTAGTTGTGTTGTTCACATCAAACCAGTGTCACTCTCTTTTTAACCTTAGAGGGCAGTAAAATCACAGAAATATAAGTTACACTTACGTATTCAAAGTGAAGTACTACATCTGGTGATACTGAACTTGAATTAAACAGTTTAATGACTTTGTTTTGTTTTTTTTTATAAAACAGAATACAGATGTGCAATTGTGCACTAAATGAGCAAACTCCAAAATAAAACCAAATTAGTTTTTTTTTATCCTCACACTTCGCTTATGCCTTGGGCTGGCTCTGATTACATTAAAAATTAATAATGAATATAGATTTCTTCTATTTTGATTAATTTACGTTGATTTGAAAGAACTGACCATTTTGTCAAGGCATATTTAACACACTGTTTGACACTGTATTTTATTATTATTATTATATTGAGTTACTTCTCAGCATCATTGGTGTGCGAACAATCGCGTACAGTTTCAAGCACAATTGACCTGAGGTGAATCCTGGAAAGTGTTACAATCTGCAGAGACCGCTGTATTAAGGTGAATTAAATCTTGGGAGGTGGAACTTTCATGTTCACCAATCCAGAGTAAATCTACTTTTTTCATTATTTTAGAATCAAATTGAATCATTCCTGTATGTTTTCCTCTTCTTGATCTTGCTTCAAAGTTTAAAGAAAGAAAGAGAGAAAAAATATTTTTTCTTATTTTTTTATTTTATACAGCGTAGCTAAGACAATATCATGGATTTATCTTGGATGGAAAAAAAAGAATCACTGCTGAGCAGAGAGAATACTCTAGATGTGTGGAAAAAAACCTGAGAGCAGAGAGCACAGCACTGCAGAGAACAAGGGTAACCAGCAGCGTTGTGACCTTTTCAAAAATGGAACGCCGTGAAAGTGGACACTGTTTTTTTTTTTTAAACGATGTCAAGCTAACAAACAGCGAAGGAAAAACAAATACACCAATTAATTAATTCATCTCAAGCCCCATATTGTAGGTTTTGATGGAAATTAGGAACCTTTTGTGAAATCCATGGAAAAGGTGCAGCTTGAAAAAGTCGCCCGTCCATGCATGCATGCATGCGTAACGACACGTGTTAGTGGTCATGCATAAATATACAGTGTTTTGGAAAAAAAAGGGGCATTCCTTGAATAATAAAATGTGTCCTTTAATGGCTGCTGGGGGTTTTAATCAGCCGTGGAAGACTCTCATCCATATTGCAGGAAGTCAAGGACAATATTTGTTATAATCTCTCTCAGTCCATATGTAGCGCTGCTGTGCATCTTAACATGCGTCTGAACACAGAATAAAATGAGGAAATCGGGCAGCAGATTCCGGGATAGGACAACACAGAGTGAGCAGTGAAGCCATGGAAAATAACAAAGGAAGTTTAAAAGTCACATTCCTGGTGGTCAGTGTTTTTGGGCTCTGTCTTATGACTCGGACGCCAGCATTGATTCAATATGACCCTGAAAGCTGATGAATTTGTGTTTCTCCCAACAAACTGCTGAATGAGCAGTAGAATTCTCTTCTGGAAGTTTTTGTGGGCACTTCCTTGTGTTTTCTTTCGCAACAGGTCGGCGCTGTTGGAGGCGATCTCGCTTTACCGTCGACTCCGTCTGTGAATCACAAGAGCTAAACAGCTGTTAGTGCACAGTCGTGTGGAGTTGACGCGCTTCATCAGCATTTTGTGCACTTATCTGACATCAACGGACATTAAATACTCCCAAGGCTCTCCACAGAAAGTTACAAGTTACATATAATAAGTGTGTTTAAGTGGAGCTTGGCTCAAACTCAACCTTGAAGACTTGGACTTGACTTGTCTAACTGTAAAGGGGAACTTGGCTCAGACTCCTACGTGGCTTGGATTAAGAATTGAACAAAGGAGACGTAAGATTAACCCTTATAACACAGACCATTTAGGCTGCTTTTTTCCATTACTATGTTTAAATGTACAGTATATACAGAGGCCATAAGAATTTGCAATGTAGATTGTCTTATATCCTTTTTTTTCAGCACAACCTAGACAATCTAAAAATAAATATACATATTTTGACCAACTATATAAAGCAAAAAAGTAGTGTGAAATTTGGAAATCTGTCACGGTTCAAAGTTCGCTTGGCTCGTTTTTATGAACAAAAATGAAAGAAAAAAAAGGTCAATTTTTTTTACTTCTGCACAATTATTGCTACTTTATATCACTACTAAAAATGTGATCGTAACTTTGACTCAACAACACATACGAACAAGAGTAAAATATTATTTAAAGCCTGAATATGTAATCTATAAACACCCCCCCACCCCCAGGATGTCCATATAAGGAGTTTATTATTCCCACGGCAATTTACCATGGGTGCACAGAGATCTGTGCCGCGTGAGCACTTAGGGTTAAACTCAGACTGGACTACAACTCTGCTGACAGTAACTATGTGTGGATTTCTGGTCTGTTCTTGCGTAGACTTCAATTTCCATACAGGCTACAAATTCACTAAAAGTAAGATTACTCTTGCAGAGTCGGGCAGATGTTGTACCTGTAAGCTCGGAATTGGCTCAGTGTTCTGCACTGCGAGGTTTCACTGAAGGGAGGGAAGAGTAATAGCTCAGTGCTTGAGTGAGTGAGCTTACACTAAAGGTGATTGCTTTCTTCCTTTACTCAGCACCTCCTCTTCTTCTTCAGCCTCAATGAATCCCCTCCCTCCCCGTGCTCCTCCCTGCCTCCCGGCGTGCCTCATAAATCCTCATCTGCAGCACATGTGCTTTGTGTTCGACGTGCACATTCACGCTCAGAGTGAAAACGAGGAGAAGGAGTGGAATGAGTGAAATTGAGAAAGAGAGTGAAGAGACACTTGGCTGGGCAGTGAAAGTGGCTCATCTCTTCTCCCGTGTGCCTTCCCCCTGGCTCTGGTGCTCGCTCGCTCGCTCCCTCCCCTGAGCTGCTACGCAGATTCCGTCATCAAAACACACTGTGAGGCATGCTGGCTCGCTCACTCACACACACACACACACGCTCACACAGAAGCTCACACTGGAGCCAGCCTTCAAGATGCATCAGCAGGAGAGCATGTCCTCTGATTCCCTGTCAGGTAAATGCAAAATGAGATGTGTCTCTCTGTCATCCATCTCTTTCCCAGCATCACTTTCCATCTCAGTCAACATCAAATTCAACATTCTTTATTTTCTTGTTTCCCTGGCTACTCTCTCCTATTCTTTCTCCCCCCTCCCTCTCTCTCTCTCTCTCTCTCTCAGTATCCATCAGTCTATTTTTCTGTTTGTGTGTTTTTTCCCTCTTATGCACGGCCATAAGTACATGTGTTGTGCGATAAGAGGTGGTGGCCGTGATGACTGTCTTTGTAGGGAAAAACAGGAGGTGTACATTTGTTCCATATGGCCGAGCTGGAGGCAGTACTTTAAGGTGGAGTAGCCCCTGTGATGGCTTCACACCCAAAGCACAGCTGGGGACATGTATATGGACTATTGCTTTCTTCTGACCCATATACAGCGACGAGGCTTGTGCTACTTTCACTGGCATCTCCCCCCATCAACTTACACCACATTTTAAAATATGTTTTTCCATATAATTCATCATAACTTGAGTGCTGACAGCTACGGAAATGTGGAACACGTATCAAAGCGAGCTGTTTGGTTTGTTTAACAGTGGAGTCTGGTTACGTGTGCTGTACTTGGTCGGTAGAGATAACGGTTGTCCTTGGTGATGAGGATTGTCCTGCTGGTTATTGATCTGGAAACAACACTGTGCACACTGATCCTTAATTAGTGATGCAATTCATTTGATTATCAGCGGTCCGTTCACTTTGACTCGCAGTGACTGAATTGCACGCTGTTCCATACTGATGAGAATTTTAGGATAACTTTATTTGTTTCCATGTTGCACAGAACCCATCCCAGTATAATGGCTTCTTGTGAGCCTTTCGTATGAGAACTATGCCGGGTTTTAACAGGTTTTAAATTACACTTTTTATGCGACTCTGCACTGGCTAAATTAGGTTTCAGCGCTGGACAAAAATTGCTTGCATAACATCGTTTCTGTCAGAATGCAATAAGAGGACATATTTTGAGCACAGACGCTTTGTAGAACCACCTCGACTTTATCCTTTGATGTGTCTCATCATATCTCCAGTTTTGTTCTTGTTTTTGTTTTGGGTTTTTTTTGCGTTTCTGATTTTTCTTGAATATTACAGTTGCTTTTTGGGCTGAATAAAACATCCAGGCCAGTTGGACTTTGCTCAAAGTGTCTGCTAAAAGCTTACATGTTTAAATGTATATAATAGACCAACAATTATGTTTTGATAGACAGATCAATAAATGAATAGCACTGATGGAATGACAGACATAAAGCACAGTCAAAAACTGGAGTAGTTTGAAATGGTGGCATGTGATTACCTTCAGTGTGAAACCTTGTGCTTCAGTTTTACAGTTGTCTGTTGTTTTTGTTTTGTTTTGTTTCTTAAAATTGTGCAGAGGCATTTACAGCAAGACGAAACACAACGTGTGTTGTGGCTGCCACGGTGTTGTTCATGACTTATCGACACTTCAAACGTCAATCCTGTTTTGACACCTCGCCCGTCACCCTTCACCGGCTTCGTCCGAGCTCCCAGTTGAACTCGTTATCAGCACATCCCTCTCTTCAAGGTTTGACTCACATCACCCCGCGGTGCACTTAATCTGTAAATAAACCAATGGCGGAACAGCACAGCGGCACAGTTGGGTTGATTGTGGTGCAGATGCAGGGGTTTATCTTTATAAAATTCTTAGTACAGATGGGTGTTATTAGTAGCGCAACCTCAGCGTGAGCACGAGCGGCGTAATTTACCCTTAAGTGTGTTGTACTGGCCTACAGCAGTGACATAGCAGGTGGCCCAGAAGATTACATAATGTGTGTGAGAACACGAGAGAAATGTGAAGGTGCACAGTGAGAAAAGCGTAAGCCACCAATCAAACGACTTTGTCGTATGACAGAGTGGAGCACCGTGCAGTCCGAGCTTTGTTGAGTTATGCATTTCTGAGCACGCGGTCACCGTCTCTGCAACAGTTTCAACGTGAAACTGTTATTCGCACAAACATTTCCTCACACATAGCTATTAAGCTATTATGGATTTAAAAAAAAAAAACAAACAAACAATGTGAAGCAAACTACTGTGCATTTTATGGAAAAAGTGAAAAAAAAACAAAAAAACACCAGACCTGTTTGTTTTTCAGAGCCCAGTACAACAATTAAACGCATAAATTAACATTATACTGTGGAACAACTCACCATAAATTCCTAACGTGGACTGGGTTGTGGTTAAGAGTAGCTCAAGTGTTGCTGCACCATATGCTCAGCTTTATTGTTTCAGGGCTTCTTTTTCTCCCCAGTACCTGCGCATCAGCAGAGATTCAACAGAACAATATGCGAGACTGCATGTGAAACAGCCATGGACTCACTGGATTTCAAAAAGAGCACAGTTGCACTGGACATTTGAGTCATTGCACCTGATGTTCGTGTTCCCACCACCATCATCTGATAACCTTTGAGCTAAGGGATGCAACAACTCTTTTAACCAACGATTTAGCTTTCAGACTCAATTCATCCTCCATTTTATAGGGAAAGGTAGTTAAAAGGACAGTTACAATGTTGTCTTTCATGCACATAAACGCCCTTACACTATTATCACCTGTGTCAACAGCTCGCAACACATGGAAAACGCTAACACCTGTCACTCAGTCAGCACTGAACATGAACATGGACTGAGCCGGTGCTGGTGCTACTCAGTCTGAACAGCAGTGAAGCGTTTCAAGACGAAAGTGAAGGCGCCATAATTACGTACACATCAGAGTAGTGTTTGAGACTTGTTTACAGATAATCGTTTATAACCCCTTTTTTTGCTTTAGGGACCGACACTCGTTTCCACACTTTTCTATATCAAAAAGTTAATTTTGGCATTGTTTTGTTGGTAGAATCAGGTCAATAATGTGATTTGAGGTCACGTGTCTTCCTTGACTTGGCTTAGTTTCAGTCGCTTATTTCAAGCCTGATCAAATGATCTGTGCTTTAGGACACAAACTTCAGGAAACGTCACTCCCTTTTAAGGCAATTTTATAAATGATCTCAGTCTTTGCGCACTCTTTGCTTGTCATTCAAAATTTGTAATTACTTATAAAAATTGTATTACTTCTAATGAGGTTTTCTTTTTCCCCTCTTTAACAATCGTTATGGATGAGGTCAGCGTGCTAGAAACAAAGACAATGCATATGCATGTACATATATACATATACAGGTATACGTTGTTATTATTATTATTATTATTATTAATATTTGTTCAGGTCAGACAAAAGTTGTTTCCCACAGCAGCCACTGAGAGAGTTTGGGTCAAGTCTGTTTTATAGCAGAAATATCCTGCATTATAGTACTACTGCCAATTCCCACTCCCACTCCCACTCACCAGCACACAGATCAAGATCCACTAAAGTCAAGGCTTGAAAATGAAGGTAATTGGAGTTCACAGCCACAAGGCTGCAGAACAAAAAATCAAAAATGTTGCCTTATTGACCTGCTTGAAGTCATAATTTTGTATAAACATGCAGGTATTATTTTTCTCTCTCTCTCTCTGGACAGCACAAAAAGCGTAGAGGAGATTTGCACAACACTCTGCGGAGCGATTGTGACCAGATAAGAATCAGATCCATTTTTTTAACACCCTCCATAGCACTGCAAGATTTCTGTCGGATACAAAAGAAAAAAAAAATCAGACATACTATATTTATGGTGTTGAGGTCATGGAGGTAAGACCCAGATAATAAACCTGATCTGACAGACAAGGACTGCTTGACCTTGGCAGGTCACTGCATTCCACCGAGGTTTTTCCACTAAGTGCATTTTATCCTGCTTGGCCGTCACAGACACACAGGGACACAATGTTATTTGCTGATATACTTTTTTCTTTTTTTTTTTCATCATGTTTAGTTTTCACAGTGCAGCTGCTCTTCAGAGAAAAGACTTAGACTAACTGTCTAAGTTAACTGTTGATTTGATTTTCCCGTGTTGTCCTTTCAAACATCGTCCTGAAAGAAATGTTGGAACTGCGTTGCTCTGCGTGACGACAGTTGGCACTCTCTGACTTCATGTAAAAACTGTGTTTGTGCACTTTGTGAAGTCCATTAAAAAGGTACAAATCTATCTATGTGAGGATATTTCACCTTGTGGGGACATTTTGTCTGGACCCCACAACTTTAAAGTGATTTTCAGGGTTAAGGCCTGATTTTTAAATGTTAAGTTTGGGCACTTAATTATGATGGTTAGGGTAAGGCGATAGGACAGGTTCAAATATACTGCCTGTGGGCCAGGACCGGCCTGCCAATGGCTCCAATCCGGCCCCAGGATGGATGTGTGAAAATATTATATTTTTCAGTTCCAGATTCCTGTAAATGATTAACGTAGGCATAATATTGTTGAATTTACACTTATTTTTCTCAATAATTTTCAAGGTTGTTGATAATATGTTTTGTAAAACAAAGGGAAATAGATTATTATGCTATTATTTGACTGGTCCTTCCCACTTGAGATCCAATTGTGCTGTATGTGGCCGCTGAACTAAAACGAGTTTGACACCCCTGAGCCATAGGAATGTCCATGGGGTGTCCTCACTAAGATATAAAAACAAGTTTGTGTGTGTTTGTGGGTTAGGGCGTGTCTAGATGAACACATGAGGAGAATATATACATGTAGAAATCCTGGATTCTGCAAAGGACTGGTCATCATTGAATCCCTGACATATTGTTCCGTGCATCCTGTTTGTTGAACAGAGCCATTTCTGCTGCAGCACTAATTCTCAACCGCTCTGATTCTACACCCACTTTGCCGTGGAATTCATGTTTTTCTACAGCATAAACACATGAATTCTTCTGAAATGTATCAAAGGGAATCGCTTTCTACTTACGTCTCACCTCTAAAATCTGATCTTATCAGCAACTCGGGAATTATACTGCTTGTTTTTGTTCTCGTTGAATTATTGCCTGTATTCATTCAAAAGAGAGTGGCCTTGATCGCTATTAGATCTCAGATATGCCTTTTTTTTTTTTACAAATGGTCATGCTGTTAAAATACAAGCACATATTTGAGGTCCTCGCACCACATTGTCTTTGAAACCCCTCGATTTTCCTTTTTTTGGTGTCAGCACCAGTGTCTCCAAGACAACTCCTGCAGCTTGTGTGCTCCACACTGACAGTATATCCACACATGCAGTATACTGAACTTTAATCATTTCCTCGTTTTGGACTGCGAGCACTGAGTGTACAAAGCTGCTGAAGCTTCATATTGAAACGCGTGTCAGAAGCAGCAGTAAATACACAGATGCAGCACTTATGGCCTCATGCCTTCATGCAGTTTGGACACATTTAATACCGCCATGTCCTTGGGGCTGTCATTCAACGACTATAGGTCAGTGAGACCCTTCTTACAACAAGTGTAAATAAATGGTTGTCAGTAGTAATGTGAAATCCATCCTAGAGGTATGAACGTGGGAAGAATACCAATGTTTTATTTGCACGTTGACACCTTCTCAGCTTGTAAATCACTTTTTTTCCCCCCCAACAGTCACGTTGTGATTGGTGGCATTTCCAGGAAAAGCTCTGACGGGATGTTTTAATCGCTGTCTCTGCGTGTGGGCTTACCTTGTGGCCTTTGTGCTGTTGCTTTGTGTGAGTAGAGAACACGCCGAAGCCCTCATCAGCTGTGCAAATCCAGGGGCTCTAAATCTCTGCAAGCTGTGCTGAAGATGCTGGTGAAGGCAGACAAGATTTATAACGTACTTTTAAAATGGATGCACCTCTTTCTAAAGTGCTTCTTCATTTGATGAGTGCGCGGACCTACCACCCTGTTTTGTAACCATTCCCCATTTGTTTTCTCTCTCTGAGAGTTGAACAGTTGTGTTGCACTTTCTCCTTTTAGAACGTGAATTGAACAGGTGATGAGAGTCATTTTTGTCATTTTTAAGGGGATTGATCTCAGTGATGATTTTTGTTGCTGAAAAAGAAGACCACCTTTCTCTGTTCTGATGATTTTTGTTGTGTAAGAAAATTGTTTATGTGGATCAATTTCTTTGGAAACGCTGGACTATGATTTTTCACACGCATTGGAGCAAACAAAGCAGCAACTGTCTTTGAATGGCAAATGAGTCACTACCAAAAAAACACAATACATGAACTATGCATCGGAACAAAGGGAAATTGGATTTTGGTGGTTCAGATATTTCAAACTTAAATCAGGCTATTGCACAAGTCTAGTTCAGGTGAGGCAAGAGTTACGCGGGAGTACAAGAAACGGTTACATAATAGTTAAGTCAATATTAACCTGCTTTTAAAAAGCCTCTTTTCTTAGTTGCCAACATGCCTCCCATCATTGCTATAAAACCCAACTATTCGGTTACATCCTCTGTGCCGGTTTTATTTCTGTCTCTCTCTACATTGTTGCTGTAACAAATGCTTGTGAGGCATCTCCTCTGAGCCTAAAGTATTGATCTAATACCATGATAGGGCCTGATTTGTATTTGTTATTGGTACCTGATGGAAGGACTCTGTAACAGTCTGTGGGAGGTGACGTGTATTGTCATATTGCAGGGCAAAGCTATTGATGCTGTAGGGGAAAGAAATGCTAATACTGTGCAATTATTGATCTCAGTGAGCCACTAATGTTTGTAACACAAGAGGGAGCAGCGCAGGAGATTTATATGCAAATACATTGTAGCCGTGCTTGTCATCTGAGGTAGATTAAGCATGTAGGTATACAGTCTGATTGGAACATTGCTTATCTTGCACAAACAGCTTACAAAACACTCATCCATGACACGATGTTTTTATGAACTCACACACACACGTGCACACACACACGCACACTCACCCATCTAATGAATACATGATCTTTTGTCTGTTTCCCCTGCTGTTCACTTAAGCCTCAGTAGAATGTGCTTGATTATGTAACTGCCCTACAATCAAAGGTAACACAATAAAAACACTCTAATGTGTATAATCGTAGCCTGTTATTTGGACACAGGGTTTTGTTGTTGCTAGATGGAAACACCAACACCAAACACCCTCATCCTAAATATAAGATTTGTATACAACATTATTTGCTTTGAGAATTATGTTTTTCAAGAAGAGTTGAATGTAAATCTTTAATCCCTTTTTGCATGCACACAGCGTATGATCCCATGATTCCACCCTAAGTGGCATTAACTGTTAACGAGGTGTTATGTAATTAGGAAAATATACAAAGTTGAAGGAACATTAAGGGGATAAGTGAAATGTGCAATATTGTGACAGTGCAGTTTAATTTTTGACATAGATTCAACAAATAAATTATATATATATATATATATATATATATATATATATATATATATATATATATATATATATATATATATATATATATGTATATATACATATATATGTATATGTATATATACATATACAAATTAAAATGACTCATGACAACACTCAGGTATACAGGTATACTTTATGTGTTTAAAAATGTCCACAGTAGCTTTTTCCATATTCCAGTGCGTATTCAAACTTAAAATATGATTAAATTAAATAGTTGTTTCTGTAGTATAATTGACAGAAGGACTGAGTTTGTAGGCTGAGACACATCCACGTGTTTTGTATTATGTTTTAAGATGGACCTGCATACAGCCTCAATAGTAAACCACGTATGACCACTAGACGGCGCTGTCCGTATTATGTAGGGATATGGCTGTTTGCAGCTAAGAATGTTTTCGGTTTACTTCTTGGAATCTATATTTTACTCTTTACATGGATACTGAGGGGAAAACAATACTAGGTAAGTTAATCTAAATTACTCCATTATATATTTTTGGAGGAACGAATTCTCTGTGCAAGCGGAACTAAAAAATGTCGTCGTCCATTTACCACGTTGCACAAGTGGCGCAGAACCAAAACAAACATGGCTGCCCTGGTAATTAACAAGCTCAAAACTTTGCAAAAGTGTCTTTTTTTCCGTTGTCACGTTTCAGGACTATCGTCAAAACAGTAGGTGCATGTGAACGCTCTCTCAAACAGCACAGAGGAGATGTATTTCGAGTTTGACACATCAGTAATGCCACGCATTGAAGATAAATGACTAAAAATCAGATGGCAGTTGATGCAATTGTCGTTCAACACGTGTAATGATTATGTGCAATTTGATAGGGCAGGTGTATATGGCACAGTTTTTAATAGCTGATAGCTGGATATGTATTACATATATCAGCTGTTCAGTTCTTTGGACATCCACAACCTTATTCTTACTAAGACAAATAATGTAAATCTTTCGCATGTGTCTGCTCTGAGGTTATGAAAATTATATTTGTGCATATTCAATTTAGAAAATAACAGTCACACACTATTGGATAATTTATTAGGCTATTTATTACCAACATCTCTGTGACCTCGGAAATGTACCTAATTGCGTTCCTGTTGTCAGTAACGAAATGTTTGAGAAACCTAAAAGTAGCAAAGATTCATCTGTATCAAAAATAAGAAAACAAAGCAGTATCTCAATAATTCCCTTGGTTTTGATTTTATGGAAGTACAGGACATGTTATCCATATACACTGTGACAATAGGAACAAAAACCGACAACTGCTATTTATTTTTGCATATAAACACTGTTAATTGTTCACTTTACACTTTTGGTGTGTGTGTGGACACGGGTTCAGGTTGGAGGGTTTGTCTTGGAAGGCATTTTTTGGAAAGGCATTTTGTTTGCATAGGGCATGTATTGAGGCAATCCGATGTGCTTTACAGAAAATGGAACAGTTATAAACCAAAGCAGTTAAAGTAAAAATGATAATCTCATTTCCATTGACTTTATATCAGGTTTAAGTTTTGAAACGGCTCCAATTAAAATATTGCCATCAATAATTCCAGTATGAGATATCACAAATGCAATTCTGGCCAGTTCAAGTACATCTTCAGTTTCTCAGGAACTATGACTACTATTCAAACTTCACGTTTAGATGTTTCAAACTGTATTACTGCATGAAATTACTTAAGGGAGTTTTCCTGCAACGCGGACTCATGGTCAGAAAAAAACGAGTATGAAATTTTGATGAAACTTTGCTGCAATACGACCTGAGACAGCAGTGCCTATGAAATAATTGACAACAGAGCATTGTATGTATCTCCCATAAGCCTGCTGAATAAATCAATAGAGCCACGAAAAAGAAAAATCCACATAATTTATATCAGTCCTTGGTCAGTCAGTGGGTGCAGTGGTGCACCTGAGATCTTCTCTGTGGTGTCAGTCTTGGCAGTGATTTCAGCATCAATTTTGGCCCTTGCTCTCTGTTGTCAATGATAAACAGCTTTGCCAAAAGATTTACGCTGTGAGAGTAAAAGAAAAATGCATCTGTCTCGCAGATTTTATTTCTTTTTCTTTAAAAAGGTGATTTTAAACCTAGAATATTAGTCTCACAGGTTTTTCTCCTGTCTCCACTGTTAATCTCTGGCTCATAATTTTAAAGCTTGTAGGACTGAATCTGAATTACGTAACTGAGAGAAAATGATAAAAGAGGCTCGTCTGACAAGGTTGTAATGACCCTGAATATGTGCATCAGGTGCATTTAACACACTGCTGTCCAGTCTGCTGGAGTTCTAATTCCACACTGCGAGGTTATTTAAAAAGACATGACAATTTGGCAATGCGTTGTATGAATAATTTACATGAGTGCGCATGAGTGCATCGACTATTCACTGTGAAACTGTGCACATGACTGATAAGTCTTGAAGGTTCTCTGATGATTTCATATCCTGTTTCTTAAGTTTACGTTCCTAAGAGCAGACTCCGATTTAAAAGTTGATGATGACAAAACCCCTTGCAGCACTATGTCGAGAAGAGCAGTGTCACATTCTGGCGACAGTCCACAAACAACATCATCCGGTGATTCCAACGTTCACAAGAATGTTTTCGTGGATGTTTGCGTTTGAGTTAAACAATCAAAAAGTGTGTTTTCTTTGTGTATGCAGCGTGAAGAGAGAATATATGAGATGCTAATGAAATTTGCCTCACGAAACCGCTCCGTAATGAAATTCCTGGATTGTGTTTTCAGTGTGGAAAAAAAAAAAAAGCATATGTATAGCTTCTTGAGATTTATGTCACCTCGTCACTGGAGGTGGAGGATAAGCCAATATATTGCCATTTCACTTGTTTGATTTTAATCCTTTTTTCACCTGACATCCACAGAATGACTGAAGTTCAAATATTGGACTGTATGCAGTAGACATTACCCCCCAGTCGCATGAAAACTTTTTGCATTTGCTGAGCAAAACAAGTCATGAATCTGTTTTTTTCCACACATTATACATTGAATATATTGTAATATTAGATGATTTGAGACTTTGAAGAAACCAGTAAGCTGTGATTGAAAAAGTCTTTATTGACAGAAACCCTCAAACGCTTGTTAAATGCAGAAACATTTTCTTCAAACATTCATTGTAACTGCCTTTGCTACACCTCAAAGAGTGTTAATGCAAAATAGATTATTCTGTTGCCCAGCCCTAATTACTGCATTATCTACTCAATTATCTCACTGTTAATAATTATGTTTTCTTTTGTGTTTCTCGTCCTCTCTAGATGTGCCGTTTTCATCGAGACACCGGATATCACGTGGCCACTCCTGTGAAGAGCGAACTGTGTGGAACCCAAAGTACTGTGTGGTTGCTGACTGTCAGATGCTGCTTCTGAATGAGGAGGAGGTGGTGAGAGAGCAGACAGTACATTGTCTTAGCCTGTCATGTTCATCTGTGTCACCATTGTTTGTCTTCTTTGCTTGCCCCCCCCCCCTTTTGCGTGCGTGTCCTTTTCCATTTTTATTTCATTTTTAGATTGTTTTGGCTTTGGCGTTTTAGCCCCTTTTCCCCCTCAAAACATTTATCTAGTAACATAACATATTTCTAGCATCTTTAGCCAATATAGTGGAAATATTCAGTTTTCAGGCTGCTATTCTAATTCTGTTTCAAGCTGCAGTGCATCACTTTTCTGCCTGTGTTGCCCATGTAACATTAATTGTTTTGCTGCATCCTACATCTGAAAATGAGAACTGTAAGCAGTACTATCAGACCTGACAGAGGGAGCGTTCCTCTGACTCACTGCAAAGTCGCACCATTAGCGTGAAATTAACACAAATCACTACATAATTTCTTTTCATTCTGTTTGTTAGTCTTGTTTAATAGTTTTCATGGAAGTGGTCACAGGACAGACACATTTTAACGCAGTTAAAAAAAGGTCTTGTGCTATGCGCTTGTAATTTCATGTGTCAGGCCTCAAATACATTTACTTCTTCAAATATCTGAGCTCTTCCAACTCACCCAACATCTTGGACAACATTTCATACTCGATACGACTCCTGAGAAGAAAAGAAAAGAAATAACAAGTAGGAAACATAATAGAAGAGCAACATTTTGAATGAAAATAAGTGGTTACTTACAAAGTCACTTTAGTCAGCAGAAGACGTGTACTGATATTTTCCGATTTCATTGATTCTGGTATCAAAACATTCAGCTTGTTCGGGACGTACATGCTTATGTAGAACATTTTGTCTGCTATTTATCATTTCTAAAATATTTTACTTTCTCTGCATATTTATTGTCATTGAAAACAAGTGCGGACGGACGGACGGACTCTGCCTCATATACACATTTATTAGGTGATACTGGGTGTAGTGTGACCAATCCCTAATCATTAGTGGAGAGACCGGCACTCTTTTGACTGTGTTGTGGAGTTGCCTACGTCTCGAGTTGAATCTTTTTCTCTGCAATAAGATCCCAAAGGTTTTGCTGTTGAGCGTCCCTCTGTTTTGCAAGTGACTTCAGAAGGTTTCTCTTCTGAAGTCTCTTCTCACACACACTCTCTGGCACTAATAAGCAAACACAGGTGTAAACCGTAGCCTACAGTGTAGCTGAAAGCATTTCAGTCGGAGAAGCTTACCTTCATCTTTTTCTGTTTTTTCTGTTTCTTTTGTTAATTCATAAAGCAGCTCCTAAAGAACCCCGACTATTTTCAGAAAGTTGCACATATATATATATATATATATATATATATATATATATATATATATATATATATATTACACAACTGTCCCTGCAGATCTTTTTTTTGTTCTTTTGGCCTCTTCCTCTGTAGGAGTCGACCACAGCAACCCTCCCATTAATTGTATCCAGGCGTGGGAATAGCACCAGGGCAGACTTAGAAAAACCTTCAGTACTTCCTGGTCACAAATTCTTTACACTCCTCCTGAAGCTGTGAGGTCCTGTGGCCGACATCAGGTTCCAGCAAACTTAGTTTGCTTATTTCATCAAAGTAAAGACCCGCCTCTGTTAATCGTTCTTTAGACATCGATAACATTCTTAACGAGATACAGCGAAGCTCAGTCCAATGCTTTTCATCAGCGTTGCTTTACTTTGAAGCAAATTTAGATGTATTGATTGGAAGTCAGTTTATTCTAAGCTGCTGATACCATAAAAGACATCCTTCCTTTAAACCTTTACTTACACTGCTGACGCTTGGCACACTTGGAAGACAAAAAGTATCCAGAGGAAGGAAGAATCCACAAGAACGATGGGATGTTATGGATGCCAACTGCTGTGAATCACCACTACCAAACAGACTGGATCATGGATGAGGTAGATTACATGACTGCAAATAAGTCGAGGTCAAAATTGTTAATACTACAATTACAGACCCACCACTGCAGCCAATTTTTTTTGTGAAATGGTTTAAACCTGCTCCACACAAGAGGAGAATTCTGGCCCCTCTGACAATCGTGGGGGCCTTCTGATTTTAGGCTGATTTGAACAGATTATCTGGCTAGATTATCATGTAGTGATTATCATGTAGCAATTTCAACGCCATCAAATTGTAAGTGTTTCACATGTTTGATATTTACAATTAAACAGCGATTGGGTCATGAGCAGAACCCTGCAAAAACTATGAGTTGACCGGGAAGCGACTGTTGCATACTTTTTTATTTAGAATTGTAACTTGTACGAGCAAAGTGGATTTTGTCTTCTCAGCCATGACTTCATCCACAGTTTTTTTTGCGGTTCTCAGCACAAAAAGAAATTGCGCACACACAACAGCTATTGACTGACCATGCAGACAGTCCAGTCCACCTCCGTGTGTGTTTATATTCTGAAGTCACATTAAATCATGCGAGTTTCTGTGAGATCCCAAATCCCTGGAATCTCCTCACTGACGTCGTTTGATTAAAAGCCAAGTGTGTGGTCCTGCGCGTTGACCGGATTGTCTTTCTCAGGATTAGAATTGAAAATCGGTTCCCAAAGTTTGTTGTGTCTCTGGTCTCCCAGGTTTTAGAAGTCAAGTCTGATTTCCTCTAGTGTGGGACAGGCTTTAACCGACACTAAATGCTTGATGCAAGTAAATTACTTTTCTTCTACGCTCGAAATGTGTAGACATGACAAGTGTTGAGCTATTGTATGTCCTCTGTAGCTTTCACAGAGAAGGGATTATCTGGACAAGGTTTGGTGTTTTCATACCTCTGTGATGGGGGAACGTCTGGTTTTTCTTTTGTAGGTTCGACATTGCCGTGGTATGTCATGTTATTTTAAAGTGACCCATTTGCAGCCTTTCCACTGCCGCAACAAAGTACAACAGCGTTTAATTGCATCCATCTGAGGCCCAAGACTCTCAGAGGTTATCCGTTAACACTGCAGCATTCCTGTTATGTCAGCAAACTGCAGGTCACAGTGATTATGCAGTTTTTAGTGGCTCACTCCCAATAAAAGGTGAGATGACATCAGATCGGTGCATCAACGGCTGTGAATAATGCAATTAAACAGTAAAGGTCACATTTTTATGTGCACTCCTCTAGTGTTTTTGGTGTTTTGGTTCAAAGATGATCCCAAAAAGCCTCCTCAGTTAAACCCCTCACAGACTCATGCACTCTAATTGATTGGCGTGACGGTCGTCAGTTGTTGACTTCCTGTTTTCCATGTGACGCGCTGTCTCTCCAAGCAAGCAACACGTAGAGTATTTTTCTGAAAGGTCTTTCAATAATTCAGATTAAGCTACAAATTATAAAGTTTGCCTGTTGGCTCTGATGTATAAAACTGATTTGTTCCATGCTGTCTTACTACTGAAATGTGGCAAGTGTTTATAGGTTATTAGTTCTTTGTATTGATTGCCTTTTTATGAGATCATATTTGCTCTTTTTATTCCTCTATTCTGTACAACCTCTATCATTTCTGTACAAAATCTCTAATAAAGTAAAATGTAAGTTTCAAACATGAAAGGAGAGAAATATTGACGTTTTTAAAGCAAAACAGTTTTGGTTTACTGTCGGCTGTGAAAATTGGGGAATGAGTAAACAGTGTCAACTCTTCCTTCCTTTTTTTATTATAGATTTTTTTTTGTTTTATGCTTATCTCATGCACTAACGCTTTTGTTTTGAATTTAAGTGCAGCATCACTGGGTCAAATCAATGCTGACACTGTTATTTGTAATGTAGAGATTTATTTAATAGATGACTGTAGCCTTATTTGCCAAAGACCGTTAGGCCCTCAGCCATTTGTACCACCACTGTGCCACTACACACAGAGCACTGCTTACACACTACACACAAAGAGGAATGGTAAGAGTGAAAATAACAATTTCAACATTCCGCAAGTGTCCCACGTCTCGAGGGCCTCAGTGTGAAGGAAATAAAACTGAGAGAAAGGTGTGAATCCAAAGGATTTAGACTTTTGTCAGTTTCAGCTCGTCATAAAATTGTTTCACGGACACACAAAGCGCTGTGCACAATATGGAGCTATATGGATGTCCCTTCAATTACATTCAAAACGAGGTTCTCGTGTTTTGCTAGGGTTGTGTGAACAGTCTCAAATTATAGTAGTTTGGAGGATCTTTGTTTAAATTGCCCTGATGTTTAAAGTTAGTCTCCGTTCAAGTCATTGTTTCACCGCTCGACTCAAACTAGTGCGTACATATAGGGCAAACACTTGTTTTTAATTAGGTTGCACAGAGCGAGAGAGAAAATGCATCGCTGCCCGTGTCAGCAGTAATTTTCTTCAGTTAACTTGCTCACAGAAATTTTTTGAAGAGAAATTTAGTTTATCTCTTCATATGCACTCTTCCCTCGTACCCTGTCCTCTGACCTTTTACCTGTCAAGTGGTTTATGTAGTGGAAACACACCATGACCTCTTTGTTTTACTTGTCAAGCAACGATATACAACAGAAAGAGATTCTGATGATGTTTTTATAATGTCATAGAGCAGCAAAAGTTCCCAAAGTGATGACTTTTCTTTCAACTGGATCTTTTCACCTTTTAGATAACTTATTATATTATTCAATTATTCATGACTCCAAAAGCCATTGATGTAACTACACTCCCTGTTCTAGACTATGGGTTGGCTCTTACAGTACAGCTGTGCACGTACCCTGTCACTACAAATTACTGCAGGTCCAAGCTCACCTTTCCTCGTCTTTACAACTCCGACCGCCAGTTTATTGTCTTTACACCGGAGGCTGCGAGAAAAAGAGCTGTCCTGAAAACCAGGTCCCAGGAGGCGAGTGCAGAAGTAACTCGAGGAGGAGATGAGAGAGAGAGCTACAGGGAGATAAACAGACAGACATGGAAACGGAGGGATGGAGAAAGCAAGACAAACAGTGCCGCATTGAGTCGAGAGGTGTGAGGATGTTTGATAAGCCATTATCACTGTGTTTGGAGGGCATTGGGCCCTTTCTCACTGCTGCCATCCTCCTCCTTTTGTCTATTTAATCTTTTTTGCAGCCAAACATTTGGTATGCAAGCTATAGGGAGATACGGGCTGACACGGACTGATGGGCTGCCTGTGCCTGTTGTGTTTTTTATCCAATGACTCCTCATTTATCAGGACCACAAGAGAATAGATAAGGAGCCCGTTTCACTGTTTTATGTGCATTTCTTACAGTCACAGTTTGTCTTTCTGTTTCAGCCTCCCTTGTTTTTCCTCCTCTATGTGACCACTTTGTATCCGTGTATCCTTTTGTTACATGTACTCACCCTTTGTTTTATCTATCTCGAATTTCTCCCTCTCTGTCTCTGTCTGCTCCTTTCCTCCTCTCTTCCTAAGCAGATTCGCTCCTTGTTTTTGCAGGAGAGGCGCTCGCCATCATGCAAGGTCCATCTCCTGCGACGCACCATCAGCGTTCCAGTGGAAACTCAGTTTCCAGAATTCCACAGCCAGCTGTCCACTGAGAGCGGTGAGTAGCCCCGAGGAGGACATGCTTTGACTCCACCTGCTGTGATGAAGACGCCGCGTCTGCATTTCCATGCACAAATATAAGTGATAAACAAATGTCCTTCGAAGTTGTTTCACACGGGGTATGGTCACATGGATCTTAGTTCTGACAAAGAGTGTGGAGCTTGTCCGTGTTTTTAATGGCTTGGCTCTGGGTTTGATTTGTCGCATGTGCCTGGGAAAGCTACATGTCAGGTCAAAGTCAAACATGAGCACTTAGACCATATGCAGATGCTTGTGGGCAGTGGAAACCCAGCACTTCGGCAAAGTGTCCAGTCACACACCTACAGGACACAGCCTTGCACTGCCTGTATGAGTCATTAAGAAAAAAAAAAAGAAGAAATTGCTACTCACTCCTCTCTTCTACCTCATATCCACTAGATGGAGAGCTTGCTGCTCCATAGCACTCCAGCACACTTAACGTTTCATTCTAAGCCACTAAGACAGACACTGGTGAAGGATTTGGTCTCTTTGAAAATGCAGTCGACACGTCGTATCTGCCCTGTTGCTTTTACCACAATGAAATGCTTGTGATATAACTTTTTTTTTTACGTCTGCGGAGAAGACGGAGCACCTCAGTAAAAACAACATTAGTGTCTATGAAAGAGAAAACACTGAATCAGTCCCAGCATTTGAATTCCACAGTTACTGTTGCTGGGTTGTTCGCTGGGCATGCAACATAATGTGACCCTAAACACTGAATCAGTGTGAGCGGTGCTCATTTGGTGCAAATTCTTTCTCATGATGTCATTACATTATTCTGTATATAGCACAGTGCATTAAGTCTATGCTTTTACTAAGTTAAGCAAATTCCTGACGTGTGTTACACATAGTTCCTGAGACGGTTAGATTTTATGTCTGACTTGGCATTGTTGTTTGCTTTTTCACTCAAGACACGTGTACATTTCTGTATTATGGCACAGTGATGCTTTGTGCTCCTTTCTGCAGTTTCACTCACTTTTACACACTTTGAAATGAACAAGTGAGTTTGTGGTTAGATTGGTATGTGGTGATGTCTATAGACTAATAACCCTCGCAATTTAGGAAGCCCTTAAGTTCCACGTTTACTTACTTTAAGTTGTATTTCATAGCTGACATAAGGAAATACACTGTATGTTTTTTTCTCGGGTAAATCACAGTCACAATCACCTGCTTTTTGTTACTGTGGTTGAGGCGGTTCAAAAAGTGAGGTCACATTCTAGTGTGACAGCAGCTCGATTAATGATACGACGTGAGAGACGTCCTTCTGCTGCTTCAAAGTTACGTGTTACCCGGCGTTCTCTACGTGTCACACATTTGGCCTTAAAAATAAACACAAAGATGATGTTTTTGCTGCGGTCATCATTAGAAGTAAGATCACATGCAACTTCAAAATCATCATCCAGAAGGGCACGCATCCTTCTCTAATCTCTTATCCTTGTCTTTAATTATCATAGTGGATCTGTATAATTCCTGCAGGGAGGCCCTTTTTCATCTAGACCAAAAGCATTGTAAAAAAAAAAACGACTGATCATAATAATTTGATGGCCGTATTCACTTTAATATGCCCATGATACTTTATTTATTCTGCATTTTAGCTAACAGCTACAGAATGCATTACAGTTTTGCAGTTGAGAATTTACATCAATCATTTAAATATATCATTTAATTTCATATATAATTACATTTGATGTGGGTTTCTTTTGTTATTGTCACTTTTAGGACTCACTGCATGGCTGTCGTTGCATAGACGTAAAGGAAAAAGTATGTGTTTTAATATTTGTCACTATGACAAGCATTAGGGGCCACATGGTGGAGTAGTGGCGGATGCTGTTGCCTTGCAGCAAAAAAAGACCCAGGTTTGGACCCGAGTTTCTTCCCACTGGCCAAAAACATGCAGAGGTTAACTGCACACTCTAGATTGAATGTAGGTGTGAATGTGAGAGTGAATGGTTGTCCCTGTGTGTTGGCCCTGTGATGGACCGGCGACCTGTCCAGGGTGTTCAGCTGGTATTGGTTCCAGCTCCAAGCGACCCTCATGTGGAGGATAATGTAGTAGAAAGTGAATAAATAAATGAACGAAAAGTTTTCATTCAGTATCGAGAATGTACTGAATTGCCGCTGCTCAGTGGCAAAAAGTAATTTTCACATGAATGCATGAAAAAAAAAAAAAACAAGACAAGCTTTAAATTCTTCACTGACAGATGAGATGTTGTTAAATCTATCTCCAGTGTTCAAATCCAAAATACCAGCGTTCAAAATCGTGTTCCACTTGACGATTCGACGAGCACTAAACCCACTCGCATGATCTATGTTCTACTAAATTATTCTCTACTGTATTTCTCACCTGCTCTTGTCCTTGAATCTTGAATAAATAAGCAGCACAATGAATTAAAACTAACGCTGAGATGAATATGAAATCCGCAGCAAATCATAGGGGCCTCTCATCTCATCGCATCCTCCGCCTCAATATGAGCGGCTGCTGCTATTATTTTGAACTCAAAGTGGTTTTGGCACAAACACAACAAAGACGGAGCACTGTTAACACTCTCAGCAGACCAATTAAGCTACATTTTACTGAGTTAGATGTTTTTATTCTTTGGAATAGTTCTCGACTGTTGGTTCTTTAAAGATGCATGCATATCTGGCCTATTTTACAGTATTTACTGCCTTTCACACACCTTAGCGTTGTAATGTATTTTAAGTATCTTAGTGTTGAATTTAACAGTCTCTATTTATGCTGCTTTTTTTTCCCTCAACACATAACATAATAATATGCTGTGCTATAACTACGAGAGTCTATTTGTACACAGATAAGCTATAACTGATAAAGAAGCCCACCGTTATTTTCAACATAAAGATACATAGTGCAATTTGATGTAGAGCTGCAAATGACGATTATTTTCATAATCGATTAATCTGACGATTATTTCCTCGATTAATCGTTTGGTCCATAAAATATCAGGAAACCTGAAAAAATATTGATTGGTGTTCATCACACCTAGTTTTGTCCACAAACCAAAATGATTAATAATAATAATAACACCATAGCAACACCTCATTTTTAATATATATAAAATATTGATTGTAAATCCGTTACTGGGTTAATCATCAACTGTTTTGATCAGTTTGAGTTGGTTTTTGGACGAACTAGCACAAGTTTCTATTTTTTCAGCTTCTTAAATGTGAATATTTGGTGGTTTCTTCATTCCATATAACAAATAAATCAAACAAATAATCGACAGATTGTTGTATGAAAATAACTGTAAGCTAAAAATGACGATTTCTTCCGTTAACTTTGGTGTGGGAGAGTGAGCGGCTCTGAGTAAAAACTTCCTTATGCTCCGTCTTGATGCCACTGTGTTTTTATGGCAGTCAACAAAAGTCGTCTGTTGCCTGAAATAATAAGTTTGATTCTGAGATCAGCAAAGAGTTTAAAGGCAACTCATTTCTAAACATAAATATTTAATTGTTAGATGGAATTTGGCAGTAGACTCGACAAAAACATTTAATATGTGCTTTGAGACTATTTTTATTTTTATTTTTTCACATTTCATAGGTTACACATCAATTTGATTCTAAAATAATCACCTGACTGCACAAGCTGTCAATTCAGGTCAACAAAAGCTGTTATATTTGCAAAACTGAGAAGGCAGTTGAAAACATGCCGGGGCATTTTAAATCAAATTAACGGTTAACATTTGGGTTACAGTTCTCTGGAAGTTTCTAAATGTTTCTGGCATGTTGATGTTTTTTTTCCAAACTGATGTTACTAACTTGTCATTATGATGAGGGGGAAAAAAAGAATATGCTGAGCATGAAATTGATCAAAGTGGAAACATTCAGCGCTGCCACAGCTCCCTCCTCCCGCCTCTCTCCCCACCACCACCACCACCACCACATTGTGGAAACTGCTCTCCTCTCTCACTCCCTCTCTCTCCTCCCTCTGATTCTGTGCTCCGTTATACTCCCTCTCTCTCTCTCCCCACTCTCCAGAGAGGGGTTCAGTCAGACAGATGTAACACAACAGTAGACGCCTGAGCTGAGCTGGCAGGCTGCAGGGGCCAGACCAGAGCCGGCAGCTCTGCCTGGAGAGAAGAGCAGAGTGAGAGAGAGAGAGAGAGAGAGAGCGCAGACATCAGCGGGCAGGGCAGACGGAATAAAACAGTAGTTGTAGCAGCAGTTTCACCCATTGTAGCCGAGTTACAGAAGTGACCTTGCCTTGGGATATGGGTGTGTGGATCCAGGTGCTCTTCACCCTGTGAATTTAACATGGACCCTGACGCCAGCCCCCGTCCAGAGGCGCAGCATGGTGAGTGAGCTTTGAGGGAGTAGCGGATGAAAAATATTTCAGACCATCACTGTGAATGAAGCTGTAGTGTGTGTCAGCAGTCACATGGTTGTACTGTTAGGCTTCTATTATGACTAGGCTCTCCATTCGGCTCTTAAGCTGTTGACTGGGGCCTCTGTGGTCAAATGAATAGGACTTCAGTCTGTTCTGTTGGGCTCGGGTGGGGGGGGGGCAGGGGTTTAAAGGGTGAGGGGTGTTACATGGCAATGTGATGAAATCAACTGCCTGCTAAAGACATTTTCCTGTAATGACCATTAATCTGTAGCTAAGTTAAATTCTCCTTTTCTTCAGTATTAACATTTTCAGTTGAGTCTGTGGCTGCTCTGGTGCTCGGGGCAGGAAACCCTCTTGCTCTTCGAATGGAATATTTAACAATGAGTGTCGTGGGTGTGCCATTTCTTCTTTTTATTTTTTTTTTCAAAAGCAGAAAGAAGAAATGTGTTATTCCAATGTGTGTATTGCTTTGTATGATCTGTAGTTGTTGCTGCGTGTGGCTGTTTGTGTTAGAAAAGTGGCAAAAGTTCAAAGTGGGACAAGAGAAGGGAAAGAGTTATGTAGACAAATAAATCCAGTGGGATCTAGACTGAACTGTAGGCTCACTCTTTCTCTCCTCCCTCATTTTCTACAGCCTCTTCCCTCCTAATGCTCCAACTGTTCAATCCTAAACAAGATAGTTATAAGGCAGGAAAAAAAAAAAAGTGTATTATTAACAGGGCCAGAAAAGACGATGTTTTGTCTTCTTGGCCGACTGGAAGGACTCTGCCGCGCAGCTGATGAAGAATGTGGTTAACAGAATGAGTCAACAGAGAACATATTTCAAGAGACTGTAGTCTCACTAAAGCCACACTGCTGCTTTATGCACTGGGCGCGCTGCCACGACAGAGAGGGAAAGACAAAACGAAGGGGAAAGGAAACTGTGAAAGATAACTTTAGCATTTTTGTCCATCTGAGATGTAAAACCGCTGTTTTTAGGCAAACTAAAGAGGGAATTTTAGGGTTTTTCCCTTCACCCTCACAGTTAGGTTTCACAAAAGAAAATAATCAGACTTTCCTCATAATATTCACTTTCTGTTTCAAGGCCAGTCAGCTAGCTCCTCCAATACATACAGTTTGAGGAGAGTTCTTCTGAAGGTCTGGTATAAATAACAAAGTGTGAGTCGAAAGAGTAATAATCTGATCTCACCTGATTACATTCTCACCTCAGCTACAGGAGGAGTTCACGCTATTCTCTTGTGCTCGGGCAGGCGCATTAACACATGCATGTGCTGAGATATCATTGCTGCTGTTTGCAAAAAAATATCTATACTCCACAGCATTCTACGTACGCGTTTGTTTTTTTCACATATCAACTTATATACATTCGTTATTTTGCATATAAATTGGATGCTGATATCTCCATATACAGTAGCTGCAGATATGACTGTACCTCTTCGTATTTCCTGTTTGTATCTACAGAGAGCTGATGGTTGTCTCCCATTGTGCATTACTTAAAGCAACTTTTATTTTAACCATAACGGCTCCAAAAACAGCGTCTTTCATTAACACGCTGCACTTTAACCTCTGTGCTTGCACTGTGGGAGATTAGTGTGGCACGTTTGAACACTGAGAAGTGTGTAACTTAATGCAAAACTGCCACATTAAGGCTCAGCAAGTGGAATAACTGAGAGGTTAAAGTCAAAATCTACCTTCGCCATGGCAGTTTTGCTGCAGCGACAGCACATCCAGCAAAAGTTAGATAAGTGTTGCTTTAGGAAAAATATCCAGAGAGGGATTTCAACTGTAAAGTGGTCACTTAAATAACTGTTGTACACGTGTACCCAGCAGTTTTGTCTGCAGTAAACGGAGAATCTAAGTATTTCCCTTTACAAGCAGCACGGCCTAATTCGAGCCCTAAAATGAGCATAACCACTAGTTTATAGGAGCGCAGAGAAATGTCGAGTGAGTACAGTAAAAAAAAAAGGGAGAGGCAAAATATAAGTAGCCTCGGTCTATGTGTTTTTTGTCATAGCTGAGAAAAGTTAAATGCTTGCTCATGTACTGGAGAGGTAAACAGGGACATTGTCGTGTACACACTTTAAATAGAGAGGAATCAAGTCAGCTGAGCTTTCTTCACCTTTTTTTTATTCAACAAGCATTTTTGTGGCAAAATAAATGCTTTTCACTCATTTTTCCATTTTGTGGAGTTTTCTGACTGCACTGCTAAAATTCCCGTAGATTCTATCCAGATGAAACTGTGGTCTTTGCGGGTGAAGGTGCTACAGGGCTTTGTCTTGAAGAATGTTCAGCTTTTAATAAAAGACTTATTCTTGCTCGCGTTGTCATGTGCTGTAGCCAGACTCTGGATCTGGGTGGCACAAGCTGTGTAAATGTAGGCACTGGGATGTCAGCTTACACAATTTAATCTAGTTTTAAGAAAGTGTTATCTCACTTCAGGTCTCATGGCTTGGCCAACCTCGGTGTTTGTTCACTGTGAATTTCAGAAATTAAATAACTGTTAAGAGCAGGGGTGTCAAACTCATTTTAAATTCACGGGGCCACATACAGCATAATCTCATCTCAATTGGGCAGGACCAGTCAAATAATAGTATTATAACCTATTAATATCAAACACACCAAATGTTTCCCTTTGTTTTACATTAAATTAAATATCATCTTACAAAGAAACCCTGAAATTCTTTGAGAAAAATGAATGTGAAATTTTTACAAATTCATCCTGGGGGGCCGGATTGGACCCACTGGTGGGCCGGTTCTGGCCCGCATGTTGTCCATTTGACACCCCAGGTTTAGAGTAATCATTTTGTTGTGATGTGTGGGTGTGCATGCATGTGTGTTTTGTCACACTCAATAAATGCTGCCTCGTGCTCGAGCACCGTTTATTTAAATTCGTTCACAACTGTATTTAACTGCTACTGATAACACAATAATGTGAAATGTATCACGATTAAACATTTCTACACAGCGTGACACATTTGTACAAGAAACATTTTCATGTCATAACGTGAAACGTGACATCCCAATAGGGACGGGACCATGACACTTTTTTGTGTCCGGTATCACAACCTTCCGATACAGTCATTTTTGACCATTTGTGAACTTTTAAGATGGCAAAAACACATTTGTGCTGAGACAATATATATGTATGTATATATGTATGTATGTATGTATATATGTATATGTATATATGTATATATATGTATATATATATATATGTAGGATTTTTGGACTGTATCAGATTTTACATTTTTATCTGCAGTGATATGCAGTGATTTTGACAGCGATTCCATCTCTAAATTACAACATATTGTTGAACGTTATAACGAGATACTGATCTATTTTAATTTTTGCTTGAGTGGTAGTAATTTGACAATGTATAGTTTAAGTGTTGCCCAATAATATTATACTTTAAGCAAGTTTTTATATCATTTCTTCTTATTAAACCACTATATTTTACCAGACTGAGGGAATTGGCTGTAAAAGAAACAAAAAAACACATCAGTTGACCTCTGGTTTTCTGTATTTGCATTTTTTATGAAACAAATGTGAAACCTCTGGTGGCAAGACAGTTTGGCAATGTGTTATGATACTGGTACATTCTTAACTTCTCTCCGGGAAATTTTCAGTGCTTGAGGAACTTGTATTTAACTTTACAAAAGATAATATCCGAGTTTTAAACACCGCTTTATTCAGAAGGTCACTAACTTTATCCTTCTGCTGTTTCTTGCCGGTTAAGCAGTGCATACACAGAATCTCTCCTGCTTCCCAATCAATGTGTGGGCTGTGAAAGCAAAGCAGGGAACTAATGGAGGTGAAAATGCTGACGTTGTCAGAGGTGGCTGGTTTTTTTTCTTCTCTCTCTTCCTGTGAGTTCACTGAGTGGCCCCTCTCCCTTTAAATCCAGCCATTTGTTATTTTAGAGCATTTACATTAAGATATCGATTGTTCCAGGCTAAAACTCTAGATGCAGCAAAAATAAGATATAATCACCTACTCGTATCACTTTAATACTTTAATACTTTACATTTGGTCTCTTCCATTAACAAAGAGGGAAATATCGGGCTCTGTTGTCTCTCTGCCATTTGGTGCTCATCATCAGGTGCAGTTTCTCTGTCACCTGCTGCACCGGATGCAGTGAGAGCTGTAAAAGTAGATTAAGACAATTATGACTCATTATGACTGGCTGTGTGTACTCTGTCATGTGTCAGCAGTTTTCTCTCTAGAACCCCACAGAAGCAGCCCCTGAGAGGCAGCGCAGAGATGAGTGAAACAAGCAGATAAATGATTGTGATCGGTCAGTGAGCTCAGTCCCTGGACATTTACACTATAGACTTGTGCATACACAATTCAGACTCTTTTCCTGTGTCTAGTGGAGTTCTTCCCAAGACTTCTTCTGTGTAGCTTATTCCTCTCTTGTAAGTCGCTTTTGATTAAAACCTCTGCCAAATGCTTAAAAGTAAATGAAAACAAAGCACTAGTTAGCCACCAGGGGGCGACACCAGGTCCCAATCACTGTTTCAGGTCTTTTTTTAAACAACACATGATGTCAAATGTGTCAATTATGCTCAGATTGAGAGAAAATAGCCAGTAAAACATTGCAGATATGAATGGATAACAGTGTGATTGACAGGCTGTTGTTCAGTCGGTGCCTGGTTGCAGGTGACGTCTGTGAACTTACGATCGCAAAAGCCGACACCGTATAAACACCGTCATGTGCTTCTAGAATGGCACATACAAAGGGCTGGTGTTATTGGAAGTTCTGGCTGCTTTGCTTAAAATCACATTGTGGGAATGCACACAGTTGTCTGTCTGCCAAGGATGGCAATTATTAAATGTTCATTTTTTTTAAACTGTCATGATAACTGGTTCTCCACCTCAGTAGCTCTGAGCGCACACACACATATTAACAGTAAACATTGTACAGGTATAGTGCCTGGAAACATTCAGATGCTACATCCAGTTCCATCAGAATTTCTGCTTGCGATGGGATTTCTGTTCCATGCTTATATTTTGGGGTGGCGGGGCCGGTGTGAGGAGGCTGTGAATATTTCTGAAGACAGATGGGGAAAATACACACATCACACACAAGAGGAATGCTGTGGCTATTTGTATAGTGGACTGTAGACCCACAACTCCCTGAAAAACTGGAAAAAGTGAGAAAGGAGGCTGGAAAGGGAGACGTGAAAGCACAGGAGATAAGGAAGATGTTTGCTAACGTCTGGGTTTTTAACAAAAAAAAAAATTACTATATTTTCGCTTCGAATATGAGTGGACAGTGTTTACTGGAGGTCAAGGACCCATTGTATTGCATGCTTTCATGCATTTATGATAAATGCTGGACAAGAGACATTCAGAGGTCTCAAAGAAAACGTCTCAATCTCCAGACTAGCCATCTCCAGATTGTGACTTTGTGTGCCTCTGTCTGTTGGACTGTGTATTTTGTCTGTTTATGCATAATTACAGTGGAGCAAGAGACAAATCTCAGTTGACTTTGTCTTCCTTTTTCTTTCCCTCTCACTTGTCCCTTGTTTTCACAGATTAAGTCTTCTGCAGTGTAACTTTGTCGTAAATAATTCATTTGTATACTGAGTCAGGCTGCAACTTTTAAGCAACTATTTTCAACTAATCTGTTCATCAGTATTTCCCAAATCTCAAAATGATGGATGTTCCTGAAAGTCTTGTTTTATCCACAAACCAAAATTGTCCAGCTTTAAAGGTTTCTTTGATATACAGCGGGAAGAAATATTCACGTTTTAGGAAGCTAAAGCATTCGAGAGCTTGTTTTAAGTATAAAAAAACAAACCGACTAATTGATTACCAGGATACATAGTCGTGGATTCATGGATTAATGGTTGTAGCCTTAATCCTGATACTTAAAACTATGTCCTCCCTGTAATCTGTGTGGGTGTTTGACCTTTCAGTGATGCTCTCAACAATGAGACTCTGGCCCACTGAAAGTGTTGTATTTCAGAAGCAGAAACAAGCGTCATCTGACCAAAAGTTCATGAGATTGTAAAAAGGTCACAAAAGGCCGCAACTGACTCTGGTTCACACATGTAGTGTAGTACCTGAACTCCTCGCCTCTTTCTTTAATCCTCTTCTTGCAGTGTTATGATAAATAATATTAAACTCTTTTCAGATTGCACGGAAAATATTGCACTTGCACATCGCGTATCGTAAGAAAAACTAATCCGAGAAGATCTACAGCTGTGTGACGTCCGCACACACACAGCTGACAGATGAAAAGTTCATCAAACTGGCCAGTCTGTTGATGGTGGATATAAATAACGCTGCAAGAGCAGAGCTAAGCAATAACCTCAGAGGGCTGACTTGTGGCCAGCAGCAACAGTGGCACGCCTCCATTTGGCACCGTATGTCCAGAGAGCCACCCTGATGGGAGGCTGTCAGTCAACACTGAGCCTTGGCTGAGGGAGGGGGGAGGAAGGGAAAGGGAGAACAGGAGGGTTGGGATGGGAGGCAGGAGAAACAGAGGTAAGCAGTGTTATGTATATGAGACAATAGAATGGAGAAGGAAACAGGAATGTTGGCACAAATGTATATCGAACCTGTTCTCCATGTCATGAAGATATTCATATTAAGTGTAACTGTTTGCATTCATGCCGTATTGTGTGATTTTTAGTACAAATACTTTGTTACTGTACTGAAGTATAAAAATTCACATACCCCTCCTTTACTTTATTTGTTTTTCTAGGAACTTTTACTCCACTACATTTCCTCTAACTATCTTTGTTACTAGTTACTATACAATCAGAAGAAGAAGAGTAATCTAGAGCTTTTCTAATCTTGTTGAGCTGCTTAGCACTACAGTTTTTGCCATTCACCCGTTCACACATGTTTCATACCCATTCACACACTTCAACATGGGGTTCCGTGTCTAGCTCAAGGACACATACAGACTATCAGTTGAAAGACTACTCGACCTACCGTGCTACCGTGGCTCAATCCTTACTTCACATATTACTTTTGATGCTTAAAGACAGTGAATGTCATGTACTTTAAGACATTTACTTAAGTAATATTATAAAAAGTGTCATCAACTTCTACCACAGTCATTTTCTGGTAAGTATCTTTCTGTAGTCTCGTATAAAGTACCTTAAAGGGTTAAGGTACTTTATACGAGACTGCCGAAAGGGAGCCAAACGCATTAATGAGCTTGTTACATGCTCGCATATTGGTAGTGTGTATTTCTCCTCTTATGTAAATGCGCTGATCCCACACTGAGCAGACAGTACTCAGGTAGCGGGTGAGAGTAGTGAGGGACTGAGCTGAAGAAGGAGAGGTGGAAAGTACCTACAGTCCTGGGTGTGTGAAAGTAAACTGGTGAAGTCAGAGCGTGTGTTTAGGCAGACGTACTGTATGTCTTTTCCTGGGAGATTCTTATCAAAGTAGGATGTGATGAGCTGATCTTAATCAGTGTTTTGTTTATCCCTCCTCATTGTTTGTGTGGTTTACCCAGCAACAGATCTGCGATGATCCAACAGGGTATTTATTTCAATACCAACGCTGGTGGGAAAATTTGGTCATTTGATCCTGAAATTAGAGCTTTGGGACTGGAAAAGCAGCAACAGAAAACTTGAGATGCCAGGTTTCGAGGTTTAAAGTCTGTCTCTTTTGTTTTCCGACCAAAATGAAAGTGGGGTGAAGTGCTAAAACAGCTCTGTTTCATGTCACATCCCAGACATTGTGTTCTGTCGGTAAAACTTCCTTGATTAAAGAAAAAGAGGTGTACGCTCTGATGAAACGGCAGGGATTCTTTGACAAACAAGTCAATTAATGTCACTCACTGTGGTACAGCATTTTGTGATTTTATAGGTGGCACTAAGGGTCTGTTTAAGTGGCTATTTGGTTGTTAATATTCAGGTGTTGGCAATTTTTATGTTCCATGAGTCCCTTGTGCTCCTGTTGTCAGAAACACGTCTCATTGATATTATATCCAAATGTTGCTGGATTTGGCAGGAAAATGAACCATTTCTCAACCACCCTTCCCCCCTACATTTCTGTACTGAAACAACACATCATGTGAGAAGCATAATATTGGCTGGCTGGATCATTTTCAGAGGCCACATATTTTTTGAATGAATGTAGCACTACATTTATTGTCAGCTGCAGAGACAGCTTGGTTGGGGTGGATGCAGGGCGTATGATATACACCAATATCACACCAGAGACTGGTTTACATCTAGGGTCCAGTCTGTGGTTAGATTAAGGCCCTGACTTAACCTTAACCAAGTGCGGTTAACCACAACAACAACAATAATAATGCTGCAGTCACTTCAGAAGATATTCTTCTTATTATACTTGCAATTTTTTATTAATTTTTTATTAATTTATTTATTATTTACTCACAACATAGAGAACAAAGTGCATAAAGTCTATGTATTTAATGTGGACGGGGCATCTCTTCACGTAGCTTTCTCAAGTAGCGACGCCCGATGAGTGAAACTAGCAGCGAGTGTTTACTTCAGAACGCCTTCATTTGTTCATTAAAATACCAATCCATTGGCGTATCGATTTTCGTAGTCCTGTAACCTAATGCTGTTTGCAGTTTTGTTGTGGATCAAAATTTTTAGGAGACTGGGAGTCCAAGCAATATTCGCCAGATGTAATCCTCAAAATTCTACCAGTTGCTAGGTTTCCACTAATCGTATATACAGTAGAGTTTGCTCCATCCACTGTTGTTCAGCAATTAGTAGGAGTGAGTTCACAGAGATTAGTAGTGGCTGGCATACAAGTCCAGGGCAAGCAAGATCAAAATTAGCATTTTTTTGCTGCTTTCCATCAGTTATTTTAGCAATACGTGTACGTTGTACGAAGTGGAGGACTGTTGTTGTTTCTTACTTACCTCCCTCCTCCACCATATGCACCATTGGGGCTAATTTTCCAATGATGGAGGGACATTTCAGTCATGTGATTTCTTAACGTCATCCTTTTTCAAGTTTTCCATCATGTTATCAGTCAGGGTTTTTTTTTTTAAATCTGCAAATTTAAAAAAATGCACGTGCAAAAGGGCTGATGCAACCCCCCCTGCTGACTTGCATGATCAGATTTAGTGGATGGAGCTTCAATCAAGCAGGAAACGGCAACTGCATGGTGCTATCAGCAGACGTTTAGTGCTCTGCCTCAAGTGATATAGTTATCGATTCATGCACTTTTAAGGCACTCAAAGTTTAGTGTGTCACTGCCAATGAGCAGCTTTTAGGGGATTTTGATCATTGACAGTAGACAGTGACAGCATGATAAACTTCCTAATTAAATCAGGGCCTTGGTAGTTTACGTGGTTTGCATTTTAGACTGCCCGGGGGGCCCAGGTCACCCATCCCCTGTCTTGCCTTTTTTTTTTAAACTTGAATTCCCTTTGGAATCCTTCCACAAAAAGCACTCGCTGGCATGGTAGGCATGGCAGCAGCCTGACCCCACGTGCCGCACACAAGTGCTTTTGTCTCAAAATGGCAGATGTTGGCATTCCTGTCTGACCCACGTCCAACCCGTCCTGCAGCTCAAACACACACCGTCCTCTTTTTCTCCGGCTTTTACTGGAAGCAAGAGACACATCATCAGCCAAACGCTCGCATTGGACTTGATGTTTTTTGACTGTTTTCTGTGTTATTTTTTTTTGTAACACATAAACTCGGCACCCTGTGGAGAACAGTGCCATTCTGTGTGTTAAGTTGTGCCTCAGAAGAAGAAAAAAACAGGTGCAGAATGACAGAATTACTTCTGAGGGCAGATCATTAAGACAGCACAGACATTATGCAGTTTTGCTCTGTTTTCGTGCTAATGCTGTATATCCCCCTTATATCCTGTATTATTCTCAATTTGGGTCTATTTGAGCATTCACATGCTCATGCACCAAAATCTATGCTTTTGTAAATATGCGATTAAAAAGGTTTCACACGTTCTTGTTCTCGGACATAAATACACACAAAAAGGCTGAGGGAAACAAACAGAGTGACAGGGGTTGAAGGGTGAAGGGATCACTGAGACAGAATGGGAGACAAACAGAGAGGAAGATAAAAGGAGAGGCGTGTCAGGGTTGTCTATAGGAGTGGACTTCACTGCTCCGCTTTTTTGTCCATGTGTAACTCTATAGCCCACATACCAAAGGACTCACTCACTGTGTCACTTCAGCCTTCGGGTTTCTGTCTTCTCATTTTTTACTCTCACTCTGTTTTTGTTTCTTTTCTCAGTGTTTTTCCTGGTAGTTGTTTATTGAAGGTGGATACTCAGCCTCACAAGCATCCTAGTCTTACCGACTTGACCAGAATCCTGCTAAACCTTCATATACGTGCTTTAGCTTGTGACATAGTAATCTAGAGCTTTCACAGGTTCTAATATTCTCATCTTTTGTGTCATTATTTAAAGGCGGGTCCCCTAACACACAACATTTCTACACCTGGGAATATTTGAGAATATTTCTACATTTTATTGTACGAAGCTTGGGATTTTGGAAATGATCAGGCCAGTCCTCAAAAAAACAACAACAATTGAATTACACAAAAATGTGTTTAATATCTCATATCAGGCTCTGTTGCACAACGAACCCTGCCAAAGTCAAAAGTGGACGCTTCATAGCTGTGCTGAATTCCTCAGAAGCGAGAAACACATGAAAGTAATAGATAGTCATGTTCATCCCGTCCTCACTGATGTCACTGACTGCCTCTGCAACAGAGCAATTTGTATCACTCTGCATTGACTGGACATGTGTGGAAACTGGGCTGTTTCCATTTGGGTCTTGGAAGCCAGAGCTCGCATCATGTGGAGTGAAGGAAACATGGAGCTGCCTGTCATCGGTTTCTTCTAACCTACTGGATCTCTTACTGCTTTGCTGAAATAATAATAAATTAACTTAATTGTAGCCGTAAAATAAGTTCTACAAAGGAAACATCTTGTCTACACAATTATCTGCCAGGTCAGTCTGTTTACCTTAAACACAAACTGGCTCATTAAATAATTTAATGGTCTATTAAAGGCCACGTAAGCACATTAAGAATGCCTCAATAGTGAAACTGCAGAAGAACTACACACATTTAGGTTGAAAACAGTACATTTGACAATGCTGCATATAGAGCGCGTCAATGTCAATTTCAGTACTCTGTATGTATGTATGTATGTATTGGAGTTACAGTCACTAGTTTCAGGTCTTCATCAATAAAATAAAGTATGGCACATATGAGAGGACACCATATTGACTGACAGCTAGTGTCAACCAATAGGAGCCTGGTTGCAGATGATGCTTCTGAGCTTCTGGTTGCCATGTTGTCAACATGGTGCCAGCCAAATTGTGATTCTGGAGGCTTTGAAATGGGATTTCAGATTCTTATCTGTGACGTCACAATGATGTCTGTTGTTCGTACAACTGCTGTGTCTGCTGCTCTTTTTTTTTTACACAGGATTTATCTTTTGAAATTTGTAGTCAAAGTTTTTAACCCTTAGAACACAGAGCATTTAGGAAATCATGCATATGTCAATGCTTTCAACAAAAGCATTGTTGAAAAAAAACCCCATAATGAATAGATTAGGGGCACCACAATGCTAGAGTGCTTTTACTTTGAAAGGTGTTATGTTTGAGACTTATTTGATAGAGAGCAAGACAGTGAAACTGGTGAAAGTTCATTTTCAATGTCTATTTCGCTCTAAACTGCGCACAGCTTACAGTAAAAAAATAAAAAGAATGGAAAGAGCCCTGTGGTTGCTCTATTCTGTGAACACTGAAAAGGAAGTCATATGTCCCTGATCCAGACGTGCTGCCCACGCATCCAGTGTAGCCACAGCCTTCGTCTTAAAAATCCGGCTGATATAGGAACTGACTGTATGTAACAGCCGAGATGGAGTTTATACCAAACTTATACCAACTTATTTTTTTCTCACACCAAAGCCTCAACGCTTCATTTTGAGGAGGTGTGGAAGAGAGCGGGAAGAAGCTCAAGTAGAAGTAAACTGGTGTGAATAGCAGGAGGGGCAGTGGGGGTATTGGCTGGATCTGATGTCACCTCTGTGGACAAATGTCTGGCGTGACAAATGTCTGGCCAAGGACGGTGGCAGAAACATGAGAGGACTGTTCTTTGGCAGGAAGAAGGGAGGGACATGGGAAAAGACAAGGAAATGTCCCAACATAACCACTTCATTTTTTCATTTTTAGCCCAAACTGTGTTTTAACTTGCCCTGTGAACTTTGTTGTAACACTTTACACCTGAATTATGCAATGCAGATGGCATCCTCTCTCTTGCCGTGGCGACAGACAATTTTCTGTAATATTGAGATGTTAATTAGGCAGAGCAAAATGTAATTATAAACCCGGAAAAAGTAATTGCCCAAGATTAAAAATACTTTATGATATTCCATCGAGCAGTGTATCCTGAGGTTCGCAGCAAACTCCAGCTAATGCTTTAAAGCTGGTGTGTGGTAGCGAGGCCCGACTTGGCCTCGCGGTTTTTGGTCAACTGCAACAAGACCTCCGATTGGTTGGACGGGAGCTAGGAATTCAGCTCTCTGAGGTCTGAACTCCACCTCCTTCTCCTCCTCCTCCTCCGTCTCTGAGCCCCAGGCAGTGAGGCACGACGGCATTCCCTGTGCATGCACACACACACACATAAACACACACACACACACTCTGTCATTTGCTCTTTCATATGAAAGGGGCTGTAGCGCAGGGAGTTGCAGACAGAAAACAGGGAGAGTAGAAAGTGAGAGAAAGCAACAAAAGAGGAAGAGAATAGTCTTCTGCCCTCTGTTTGTGTGTGGGAGAGGGTTTTTTTTTGTTCCTCTATGTGTGTGAGACCAAGAAGGGGGAGGACCTGAACCCTGTTAAGTGCCCCTGCAGGAGTCCACAGGACCCATACACACACACACTCTCTCTCACACACACACACACACACACCACGCATACTTACTGCTCACTCCACTGCAGCTACTGCAGTCTGAATGAGTGCAGAGCAGAGGGAGAAACGGAGCAAGGAAACAGGAGTGCGAGAGAGGGGAGGAGAAATCGCTGGAGCTGCTACTTGTTGCTCTTGGTTTTCTGTTAAGGCTGAGGATGATACTCCTTCTGCTTCCCTTGCAGCAGTGGGACCTTGTCTGAGGTGAGCACCAGCATTCTGCTTTTCTCCCCCTTTTCCTTTTGACTCTCCAGAAAAATCTGTGAAAGGAGTTCGGTGTTTGAAATTCTTTGAGTTTGCCAGTGTGATTGCTCTCTTGGTGGAATGGCGGAGGAGGGTTGAAGGAAAGGAGAAGGTGTTCGGGGTTTGTTCCACGTGCCAGGGAAGCAACATTGTCACACTGATCTGTCAACATTAAGGAGTGAGGGAGTTGTTGAAAGAAGCAAACTGTTTTTATGGGAGGAATAAATGAGGCGCAGGAAGAGGTTGCTGAATAGATGTCAGACTCAAAGACACTGAGAGCATGTGATTGTGAGCTCTACTTCCACAAGTGGGGCAACAGAAGATCAGAGGAAAGACTCCAGCTCTCAGTCTCTCCATTCTCTTCTCTCATGTGTGCCTCCCTTTCTTTGCCTGTGCTTCTTTGCTGAGAGAAACGTGCAACAAACATGTAACATTGATTCATAATCATGTCAGCTTTTATGTGTCGTCCTGTTCCTAAACACTGTGGCAAAGGTACAAGGGGGTGTTTAACTACTTCTGCAGCATGTAGTCTTCATTTATCAGCTCCTGCGTGATTATAGTGTCTTCTGCGACTCCTCTACCACATATAGCAGCTCACTTCAGTGTACAGCCCCATCATCATTCCTCCACCAACATGTGTTTACATGCTGCTGTTTGTTAGCCACACACAGCACTGCTGAATGTCAACAATTTTGGAAGTTGCCTTTTTGTGTTTGTCTGGAAAGGTTTGTTATTTAAACATCCAAAATATTTTTTATATAAGGGGAAAAAAGAAGTTGTACATCTGTCGAACTGGGAAGTCCATTCAAAATAATATATTGTTTTCTGTTTCTTCAGTGGTAGCTCTTTTTTGGGGCGTGGGGTGAGCATTGTTGTCCTATTATTAGAGCAAGCCGGGCCAGCCGGCAGCTGTGGGAAGGAAGCAGGCTCAGGACAGCCGGGGAAGAGGGATTACAGGGAATACTGAGCGGGAATTGTGCACTGACTGCTGGAATGGCATTCCTAACTTGGCCCAGTCAGTGGAGGGGAAGATGAGTTAGCCAGAGCACCACCAACCAAGGATCAGCGTGGGTCATTAGAGTAAAAGAAAGACATGAGAGTGAACAGTGATCTGCACTAATACACTGACGTAACTGCAGATTATAGCTCCTGTTGTACCGCTGGATTACTTTGTTTGTTGATTGATTGACCTGAATTTGTTTAAGACAGCAGTTATTGCGTTTCCCTTAAAAATAATCTACTCTATACTATGAGTCTTTTCATTTGCAGTTTCTTACAAACCCAAGGTGATGTTACCAATTTGATTTTGTTTTCTGAAAGAATACAGAACTCGAGGACATTCAGTGTGTAGGGTTGTAAACAGAGAACAACAGAAATTCTGCACACTAGAGAAGCTAAATCAAAGCTAAAGCAAGTTTAAAGGAAGGTACGACCACAAAAAGCTCTCACCAAAAACCTCACCCAGGATAGACATTTGTTTTTTTTTTAAATCCTGAATGAGGATCCAGATCTTGTTTGCCACCAAATTATAAATATGTCTTTCTTGGGCCATAACTTCCCCATAAATGCTGCTCATTATCAAACACGGCCAGTAACACATGACATCCTTGGTGAAGGTAAATAAACGTATCAATAAATGAAACACAAACCTAATACACGCTAATGTGTCAATGGGTCAGAGTCTTTGTAATATCTATATCTGTGATAGTCCAGGCAGTGGAAGCTGACTAATCATTCTGAGCGAGTCAAAGTGGAAGGAGTTTCTCACAGATAGTGATTACTCTGTGATTGACTGCTGAGATAAACCGCTGCCACACTGCCGAAAGTGATAATAGCATCGCAGTATCACTCACACATCTCTTTGACCTCTCTCCTCTGTAAATCTCCAGTGTGTATTCCAGCGAAAAGCACTTGTTCTGCGTTATCAACAACAACAACTGCTTTGTTGCATTGTAACTTTCACTTTTTTGGGTTAAATTCTTAGTAGTTTTAAAAGGTGTTTGTCATTTCCTTGGGGTGGACAGTATAAAAAAAAGCTGATTTTTGCTTCTGAGTGAAAGTTAATTGTGTGTTTTTAGGGACAGAAAACAACAAACACTCTCATTTCACAGATCTGGGTTAAAACATTCATAACAATCTGTTATGAGCTTCAGCTCCCTTCCCGATGAAGTGACTGATTCCCTCGGTCATTTACAAGAAGGCCCTTTATTTGAGTTTTGAGAATTTTCAGCTTTTTTAAAATGTTTGACACCGACCAACTTCCCTTCCCTCTCTCCCTCACTCTATCTATATAGAGTGTGATTGAACACCTCACTACAGCCAGTGACTTTCAGCTCCACCGAAGAGCTGATCATTTCCTTGTATCTGTCACTTGTGTCACCAACACTTGCTTTTCAAAGTAAAAGCCCTCTAGCCTCTATTCCCTGTTTCCATTCATTTATTTTCCACAAGGCTGACATATTTTCAACAATAGTGAATATTTTGCAGGACCGTTGAATGCACAGCTTTACGCTGAAGAGTTCTGGCATTTTACTGAGGACAGAGGAGGATTTAATCTATCTATGTTAAACATAACAGCAGCTCCGTAATGCGGATGCCATCAATAACAGGCAATTTTTATGAATGAGTCAATATAAATACAAAGACTTTTGGAAACATTTGTGGTATGTATGTTGAAAAGAATCTATATTTTAATGAGGAAATGTTACGTAATCTTTAAGTGTTTTCTTCTTTGCTCCTCTATGACAGTGAACTGAATATGTTCAGCATTTAATGGACACAACAGCTCATTGTTCATTTGAGAAAGTAATTAATGGAAATACTTTGTTAGTTGGTTTGTTTTCACAGAGCTATTGTGAAATGTTTCATCGGGGAGAAAAAAATACTGCAACAGTACAATTGATCAAAGAGTCAGGATGAACACTTCTTGTCTTGATCATACTTGTTTAGATATTTTGAAATGATTGTGAAATCAATGAATCGACTCCAGCTGCATTTAGAAGTGATGATAGAGACCGCTGTGTTTGCAAGTTTACCCCTAACTTGTCTGTCAGCACTGCGAAAATAGAAAACATGAAATTATTTTTGTACGGTTTGAAGACATTAAAAAAGTGATGAGGACCAGAGGTGTTGTTAATCCAGTCTTTTACTTCACATTCTGTTCTCGGTGTCTCCTGCTCACAAACACCTTATTGTGGAACAAGACCTGCCCTCATTTCTCCCACTTTTTCTTCACCCCTCCCACCTTGGCTCTCTGAAGAACAGTTATGTAATTAGTTAGACAGCAATCACAGACAGCAGACATTATTTTGATGTATGTGTTTCACTGTCTGATTTTGCTTTTACGCAGTCATAGAACAGTCCAAATACATGTCATGCAGGGTATGTTGTGTGAGAGACCCGGCTCATGCGCTGTGTGAACGTGTGTGAGTTAAGTGTGGTCAGTTTGTGTCTCCGCTTCTTTCACGTTCGGGCATGAAGGTGCAGCTGCGATCTTTGTATCTACACTGGCAACTACTGCTTGTTTAGATCGGAATCAATTATCCATTTAATTGCCGTGAAGCACTAATGGCAACTGTGGACAATAATTCAGTGTAGCCTTGTTGTGGCAATAAGGCGCTTACCATCTGAATGTAGAGCCACATCTCCTGGGTGATTATATTTGGTCTATTTCATTGCCCTAAAACAACAACAAATGAGGAAACTCATAATGTAGAGATTTACAATGCTCATGTCGTTCCAACAGAAGAATTTTATTGGAAATAAATTTAAAGCTGTAGTGCGTAGCTGGACGGAGTGGCAAGTCTCGTGATATATTGACCCTCGTTATTAATCCAGCTGGAGTGCATATGCAGTTTTCAGTAACTAAAATTCGGTGACCTTAACGTGACCCTGTGCTGACGTCGCCCTGTTTGAGCCCAGTGTCCGTCTGCTCTTCATTCATGTAGGCTTAGAATTTGACTTGGCATTACGTGCTGTCAGCATGTACGCTACATTAAGTCCAGGACTATTGGGACCAAAACGAAATAGATTGGCTTGCTTCATTAACCAGAAAGCCTGTTGTGTTTTGGTGGTGGTCCTGATCCTAGTGCTGGTTTATGGCCAAAAAAGCTTACTATGATGAACAAGCACTCGACAGTTAATTGCGTTTTTTAAACCCTTTTCATGCAGAACATCTTCATTATCTCAGCGATTACACGCACCAGTTGCATTTGTAATATTAGCGTTCGCGTGTTGACTACAGTACATATAAAGTTGCGGCACTGTTTGTGTGTTCAGTCTTGTTTGATAAAGTCTCATTGTTTGCCGTGGAAGAAGCCCACCCAGTGAGTTTTCAGTGAGCCATGAGATAACAGAGAAATATTCCAGGGCTCTCGTATGTGGGTGTCCACCAGTGGATCTGTGTCTTTTTAAACTGTAACTGTTCAGTGAAGTTATGTGTCGTACGTTAAGTGATTATAGTGTATATTAAATACCGAATGTTCCCTATTTTTCCTGTTTCATGTGTCTGTATGTGTATGTTATTGTTCAAGTAGGTCATGCTAAATACTTTACCTCATACACATTTCCCATATCGCACACCCTTCTATTTGAGGATAAAAAAAGAAATTGACCACTCGAGAAAGTCAGTCAGGATATCTCGTACAGGAAGACAGTGTGTCAATAGTCCTTTGTTTTCGTCTCCAAATACATTTAACCTGGGTTTTCCTTTGTCTGAGAGTTGACTGCTCACCTCTTTCCTGTGTTTGACTCCGTTATCGAGCATGTCGTTGTACATTTCAATCTCAGTAGGTGCAGACATGTGGGTAACCAATAAAATCTGTGGGGACAAAGCACATCAGTGCAAATGCAAAAAAGTCCTCTGCTTAATCAAGACAAAACGAAACTAACGTGCAGCAAAAAGCATCTCCACTGTCTGCTGCACTGAGGCGACGACTATGGATATTGACCACAGGAAAATCCAGCATGGGCAATACATTAGCACAATCCTTTTAAAGAGCATGGCATGCCAAACTTTTTCCTACTCCAATGCTACCTTCCTCTCGCTCTTAAGTGCACCTTTTACTGATCTCTAATTTATAAGGAAGCAGATGCAGAAGCTCTTTGAACTTGGGATTAAAGTCTTTTTAAGACTTTCTTCATGCCGTGCAGTTTTCAAAGACGCCATGAGACAACTTATTTGTAAGGATTTTATAACAATGAAGAAATCAAATATTTAAGTGCCTTACTTCACTATCTATACTGTGCTACACTTACACAATGGAGCTGGTGAAATGAGGACTTACTTGAACCTTACTTTAATGTGAGCTGTAATTTAACGGCCACCTGTTCCTGTGACATTTAAGTGTTTTTGTCTCTTGAATCTGCTCCCAAATGTTTTCTCACATGCAACATGTCACAAGGCTTTTGTTGTTTCTATGGTAACCAGTAAGGGGAGCTCAGTAGATGTTCCACTGAGTCAAATCAACAAAAAGGGACACACGCTGCTTCCTGAGAGACTGGTTGATATACAGACTAAACACTGACAGTTTATTTCCTGGACATGCCGGTGAATTATTTCGCTTCCTCGTGTGTTTCATGGCAACACAGTTGGTTTTCTTAGCCGTGCGTACGAGACGGGGCTCCCTGATAGCAGTGCTCTGATTTAAGATACATTCCTGACACTTTTTGAACACACCTTGCATGATATAGCACTGTACTGACCACATGAAAATATTCAACTTCCCAGTGTTTATCAGCTCTCTCTCGCTCAGTTTACATTACAGCGCTCTCTCAGTTTACTTTACACACATGCACTCATGTTGGGGTTAGTGAGAGAAATGGCGGTGATCATATACATAGGAGGGTGGTCCAAAGTTCTTAGACGAAACAGAAAACAGGAAAACGGGGAACACAAACTCCACTCCCAAAGGTTGTCCCCCCCCCTTCCCTAAGACACACCTCATTTCCTGTCTCACAATTCCCCCACCTCCCACTTTGACCCCCGCACATTCACAGACATTCCATCATTATTATATTGAAAGAGCACAATAGGGAAATATGCAGATGTAAAGTCTAAGTTTAAAGAGAGGGAAGCTGAGGTGAGGTTATATTAACCTGATTTCAAGTGCAGCTTTGAGCCACTGTTGCCTTGCTTGTCTCTGCCTTTGTAGAACTTGCGAAGACTGCGCTGTCCCAGATAGTTGTACTTCTCTTGTGTCCTGCCCTCCATATCTCTGAATAGCTACACAAACAGAGACACACAAGCTCAAAGCTCATCTATACACACACGCACACACTGACACACAGACAGAAGTTTTACCTGTGTGAATGCAACAATTCATCAATTTATTCATAATGGACCGCAACGTGTATCGCAAACTACTTGGATGGATTCTCTGTTTTCAGTTTTAATGTGATCAGTTGCAGTTTCTTTGCCCCTCTTTGAATAAACTGAATACCCTTGGTTTGTGGACAAAACAAGACACTATTGTCAAACATATTATGAACAACGAAACAAATCAATGAACCGAGCAAACAATTGGCATATAGATCCTTGATGAATACAATCATTAGTTGCAGCCTTAATTGGGAGCATGCCACTTTAAGGTAAAGGTCATTGCAGTTCTCCCGAGCTCCCCATTTTCCCAGTCCTACGGTCCCTGGTGTCCCTACTCTCTGGCCTCTCTGACAACTTCACCACTTCATCTGTGGAAGGACACAAACATGCACACAAACCAGTCCACGATGTGCCTCTGCATGTGTCTTTGAGAGAGACTGTGATGCACCTGTTTATGGCTTGCATGTGGATTTCCACACTAGATAAAGTGTTGCTGATCACAGAGATGATGACACTTAGAGGTTGCGCTCAGAGGCACACATAATTCACTTCAAGTGCCTGTTTTGATGTTTCTCTCTGCTTCCACTTTGAGTATCTGTAAGTTACCTTGTCCACATGTCTTTGTGTATAGACATGTGGACATTTTCAAATTGGCTGAGTTTCCTTTTCTGTCTGAATGGGATTTTTGTTTGACTTGCACCTCTTGTTTCTTGTGGAGTCGTGCTGTTTTCCAGACTTGTAAGAAACAGGCACCTAAAAATAGAGTGAAACCAACTTTTATGTTATAGCTAACACCTTCCATCTCTGTGCCCCTGTTCATATATGGTCTAAATCAGGGGTTCCCAACAGTAAATATTAACAGAGCTGCAACTAACGATTATTTTAATAATCAATTAATCTGTTGATCAAATAATTGTTTACGCTATAAAATATTTTGTCCACATACCAAAATGATTCAGTTTTAATGATTTCTTTTTTAAACGGAGCAAAGAAACCAGAAAATATTCACATTTAAGAAGCTGAAAGATCTGAAAAATCTTAACACTCAAACCAATCAACTGATTATCAAAATAGTTTTTTGAAATCAATAAATAATGAAGACACATCCAGTGGAGACTGTCAATACAATGTAGTCAAATAAAGTAAAGGTTTAGTGCATACAAATACAATACAAGTTTTGTTATTGTGAGGAAAGTTGCCATCTCTAGTGGGTAAAATGTATGTTTTCTCAGCATAGCAGTTTAGACCTACAGCACTAAATGCTAAAAAAAAAACAGCACGCTGTGCTTACACTGACAAGGCAAACATGATGATATTAGCAGGTGAAGATGCTGTTCAGCTTCTATGTGCCTGCGACCCCGCCAAGCAACTGAGAACACAACATAATACATTTTTAATTTCACAGTCTCACGTAGGCTCAGCAGGTCATTGCAGAAATCCCCTGCTGTTTATTTGTATTAAACACAGATCAAAGTGATAGCCCACTGCATTGGGAAGACTCTGGGGTACGATGTCTTGACACTAGTCGATAAATCTTATTTGGTTACCCACTGCTGGTCTATGCGGCAGGGGTGTAGGTCTTGGTAAACGGATGAAAAAGAAAAGGAAAGAGTGACAAAGTGATGGTGGATAACATTGATATGGTAAATTGATATAGGCCAGCATTTACAAGAGGAGAAAATGAATTTTAAAATTAGATTTTGATGGGCCCTTTTGGTCATAGCTAATTCTCATTCTGTTTTGTTGTTTGTTTTTTCAATCCAAGCATACTCGTATAGGATTATATAGAAGAAAACATAGATGTTGTGTTGCTCAGCTGGAAATCAGACTTTTGTTACAGTGTATGTGTTGAATTGTAGCAAATTTGAATGAGTTGTGTGATATATGCAAGGGAATGGCTCAATACCTCTTTTTTTATGTCCAATATGATACCGATATCACAACCATGAATTTCTACTGATACTAGCAGTCTGATCAAGACTTTCACCCTTTTTTAACCCTCTCTCAACATTTTTTGAACAGTCTGTGTTTAATGAAGTGTTTATGTATTGGATTTTACTTTTTTCTCTAGAAATATAAATACAGATTCAAGAATTCTTTATTGTCATTGTGTGTACACATCACAAACACACAAGACAGACACGACATTATAATCTCATATGATCTCATCAGCGTATGACGGGTATGACGGGGATGCTGAGCTTTGGTGGGGGGATTCAGACGAGCAGATCGGGGGAAAGCACACATCCAGGTGAGGACGTAGCCCAGACTAGAGCCGGGTGGCAGAGATCTTAATCACTGTCTGTTGTGCTCTTAAAATGACCTGAAAATTCAAGGTATTAGCCTATGTTTTGTGTCGTTTAAACATGTTACTATACATTTTGCTGTGTTCCTCCACCGTGTCAATGCAACGCCGTCATCAAACGTCTTGTCGACTCGACTTCGACTTTATTGACAGATGCGTCGATCTGAAAGAATGAGGGGTCATTAAAGCCCGGCTGTATAGCACACAATGGATATATGTTTACCTTTCTTCATGAGAGCTTTTCTATAGGAGCCAAGTGTGTTCATGTTTGTGCCGATGCTTGTTCCTCACAGGCCATTGACTTAATGTAGCCATTGTAATTAGATTGATGGAAGCGAGTGCTCATATATCAGACTCAGACTGTGCGTGCAGTTGAATTCAATTACTCAACACGTTTGTTCATATCAAAGGTCAGTGCTTGATGGATAGAGACATTTTTACTGTACCAATAATTGCCACCCTCGTGTTTGCCCGTATTGCTGCCAAAGTCCTAGTCATGCCCTCTTAGCCTCGCGCTGTGGGCCACTTCAATTTCACATGGCCCTTTGACAAATTATGTCAATTGTTCATATGACAATGGAGCCTCTGTTGCTCAATGGCAAGTAGCGATCCTTTTGTGGGCAGTGACTGGATTCCATAAATTCCATCATAGAGGACATGGAGTATAAGTGAACGAAATGGGAAACAGTATCACGTATTGTGTTTATTTAAATGAGACATTAATGCCATGTCAAGCTTAGGCGTGACTTGTCTTGTCCCGTTTGGTACAGATTTGTCGCTGAAGAGATTTGTGTGGCGCACACAGTGGGAACTGCAGCGAGCGACGGAAGGAAAGTGAGCAGTTGACGGCAAGAACAAGAAATGCTGGTTCTTTCTCACAATTACAAAGAGAGGGGGACGTAAAGAGAGTAGCGTTAAAAAACAACAACTAAGGAATGAACTGAGGGAAGGATAATTGAAGCACTCCAGTCTCACTACTGTAATGACATGTTTCCTTACCTATAAAATCGGCTTCCTGGCTCCCTCTGTCCTCTAATCTTTTCTCCAGCATGTTGACGGCCTGTCCCGTCAGGGCAAACAGCAGGACTTTTGTGCACGTTACATTTTTATGTCTCTGTGTCTGAGTTATAGACCCCACGGAATGAGGACATTTTGCAATTCAGTAGTGATGGTCACGGAGTCTAGAGAATGCGTTACGTCAATAAATCTCCTCACTTAGACGTATAAATCAATATAAAAGTCGCGTTCTATAAAAAAATGCATGTTAATTATCTCTGTATTAGTCAAACAACAGCTTTAATCAAATCTGTATAATAGTACAAAAAAAACTGAGTTTATTTGGGAAATTAGTTTCCCATACATCCCAAACTACACCACAGTTGAAGGAAGTAGTTATCAGTTTTGTTTTTGCTTAATACCATCATCAGTCTCGTAAAAATACACTGTTTAGGTCATTATTTGGTGTATTGGAATGTTCCAGAAAAGCCTCCTCTCATACGCACATTTCTACTTATTTTCCTCCATCCCCTCTTGTTGTGTAGCGTGACGTTTGCCCTGAGGGTTTAAAGAGGAGCCGGCATGTAGATTAAATAAGAACGGGATTACTAAAAGAACATGGACAACAAAAACCTGCACAGAGCTTACACAGTATTACGTGTGCACTTGTGCAAAGCCTTGCTTTGTGCATAAGCTCATGTCTCCAGTGGGATCAATGAAGTTTCTATCGATGTGTTTTCGGTCCTGGTGCGTATGCAGATGAGAACGTGGCCAGCAGACTATGCTCCTTTCTCATCTGTGTTGTTTATCCCAGTGTGTTTGCGAGCCTGCTGCTGATTTATTTGATCTACAGTGGATTTATTAGAACAGATTTCCCAGTGTAAGCATTCGCATAAATGTCAACAACAGAATGTGAGCCATTCACACTGTAATCCCGACATTGTCTATTTGGTGAGCGTTAGCACATGACCTCACACTGTGTGTGTGTGAGTTTACTGCCAGTGTAGAAGAGGTGCTGAAACACACAAGCACTGTAGATCAACAGGTTGTCAACAATTCTGATTATCAAGTCATGTGTGGCGTTAAAATCAGCTTTTTTACGATGAGAGTTTGCTTGTTTTGTCACATTTTGTGTAACAGTAGTTGAAACAATCGCGAAAAACAAGTCATCTAGTTAATAACCTGGTTTGAGCTAATCTCAGGCTTAAAACTGAGGTGTTTCTCAGCCTTTTACTCTTCCTTGTCCACCTCGCCATCCAAGTTCTGTATGTGAAATTCATCTTTGACTGTGGTTAAGAGCTGGTGCTGTATTCGACATTAAAGTGAAATAGAGTTGGTAGACCACAAGCCCAGAGGATTCTGTCTCCAGCGTGGCTCTATTTTGTGGCTCTTTGTGGGCTTCTTATGATCTGAAGACCACCAGTGGAGGAGACAGATAAGAAAAGAGGTACACAGCCGCAGGAGAAACCACTGGGTGAACTTAAAGCCACACAGGCTGCCTGCTAATGAGCTGTACACCGCTATGAGTGAGCAAATTATAATTAAATTAACACTATTACACCAGCACTACAGTAATATATATGTACATTTACTTAGCAGGAGTCTCTGGTGCAGTCGTGCTTGAGCATTTCTGTTTGTATATTGCACTTCTCCTATGTGTTCACCAAATGCCTCAGGCAGTGTCGGTTATGCAGTGACAAGCCCAGTGACAACACAGATTTGGAGGGCATGTTCTACATTAAAGGATGACGTCATCTCTTTTGCTTTTGCTTGATTGTCTAATGCTCGTGTATATCTGTTTTTAAATGAATTGTAGAATACATGTGTGACTGTGCTCATTCTCCATTGCTACAGTACCGCCTCAACGCGGGCGGAGTCATCATAGCATGGCTGCGGGAATGGCCGCGATGACGTTTTATACGCGGCACACACACAAACTTGTGACTACTGACTCGTAGAGCTTCGGTGTACTGATTCATTAGATTCGTTCACAGAATCGTTCAGTATTTCCTGCAAGACTTTAGACTTTTCCTTACTTCATGTTGGAGATTTCCGCATGTTTTCAGGATTTTTAACTGATCTACAGTTCGGCATTGTTCGGTTTCATTCCTGTGTCTAAAAAAAGTACCAGGTACCAGATATTGTTGCTAAAAAACAACAGAGTAGAGTTCAGACGTGCTAAGCCGAGTCATGCTGGAACTGTGTAGTGGAAAAGCGCCATACAGTATGAGGACTGGACAGCTGATATATTTCTAATGGAGTGGTGGGAGACAAGGGACACTACAGACCAGACAGTTATTCACTACTGTTGTCATGTTTAAATGTAGTCAAAGCATAACTTAACCTTAAACAAACAACTAACTACCATTTAGCTACTGCTGCCAAACAAAAAGAAAAGAAAGAAAAGTATAAACTCCCTTGTGATATGTACAGTATATATTAAAGTTTGACATTTCCAGGGAAAAAAGACAAAGTCAGTGAAATAGGTTTCCTTCCTATGGCCCGGACTGGCTCAGCCCAAGGCCCGGTACTAGTCCTCAGCCCTGGGGTTGGAAACCCCTGATTCAGACCATATAGTAACAGGCGGCAGCGACATGCATTGCAAAGTAAAATGTGGACGTAATTGCGATGGATCTCCTTATTTTTCTCTCAACGATTCACACATTCTCAGCACGAGTTTGTGGGAACACACTCTCGACTAGTGACGTTCACAGAAGTTGTGTTGGGAGTCTGCAAATATGGACTCTAACCAGTGAAACCGACATCAAACGCGCAGTGTCGAGTTACTTTGACTGTCGAAAGACTCTCAAAAGCTTGGAGTTTGCAATTCATGAGGAGTCTCTGCTGATTTGAACCATGTGTCATAAAAAAAGATCTCAGAAGACCGAGATCAAGAACTGTTGATTTATCGCTGGAAAGGGTTATAAATTGTGGACGTGTATCAATACAGTGTAACACAGCTATTTTCCTTTGTAATTAGCGCCATGCTATAGATGCTCATGAACATGTGCAGAGACATTGAGCTTGGTGTTCAATATAAGACACTGATCACGAAGCTGCAAGCTAGTTTGCCAAAGAGGACGTTAAAGTCTGCAGCGCTACAGGGGAAAATCTTTTGTTGACTGATGGAATTAAGGTTGAACTAAGGCTTCATTAGTGATAGACACCGCAAAAAATAATGAAAATAACATCCCAGTGGAAGAGAGCATCAGTGTTTGGGGCTGATTTGCTGCTGCTGGGTCTGGACTGCTCATCATCAACTACAGGGAAATTAATGTTTAAATCTGTCAAAGTGTCTTACTGAATAATTCAAGGTTGGTTGTGTGCCAGCTGATGTGTCAACATCAGTTTACATCTGGAGGGGTTGTGGGGTTTTTCTGTGGCTAAAGCCGATCTTTAGAAGTCAGTGCAGCCGACGGCCAATATACTGAATGTATAATAATAATGATTATTAATTATTAATCCTGTGAAATATTAGTTTGAAGCTCCAGTGTGTAAACTTTGGATGGAGTCATTTTCAACTGGCATAAAATGAAGATGAAATAAGTGTACAATCACCCTATTGTATGAATTCTTCCATTTCCTGACCCCAGAAAGAACCTTTTATATTCATATTGTATATGAATTTTATATTTTCTATCATATTTTCTAATTTATATTCTATGGAGGTTGTCATTTTCAGTTTAGGTGAAGGATATCGACTTGCAACATGCAATAATACAAAAAAATACCTATTTTAAACATTTATTGAACAACACTTCACGTCTGTCTCTCTAAATCTGCATTGCAACTTTCAACTCAATATAAAATACATGCAACATGTAATTAAAAGCACTAAAAAAATAGTGTTTTTAGTGACCCTTGATCGGGGTTCTAAGTGCAAAAATGTGATTACACTAATAAGAAATAATGTGACATTTGACTAAATAATTAACAGCCAATGCTGATTATGAAAAAAAGTGGCAAATATCACCCTGACTGACTGGCTTGAACAAAATAAACCTATCTTTGGATTTCAGAGGAGCCCAGTCGATGGTTCAGCCCAGCAGAGAAGCTGTGGGGTGACCTCAAGAGAGACTTTCACACCAGACAGCCTAAAAATATGAGCTGAGCTGAATTAAAACTGTGAGGTGGATTGGATGGTGTGAGGTTTTTGCTGCCAAATGAGGGTTTTGACCAGTTATTAACTCTCAAGGATTCACTGTCGGCCTCCATGTTTAGTTTAAAGTCAACACCAAAATGTTTATTGTGGGATAATTGCACAAGCACATTCTGTTCGTTTGCCTTTGGGACTGTGATGAAGATCGGGTCACATTTTTAATCACAAACCACTTCTGAATACAAGCACTGGGCTTGAGAGAGATTGTTTGTGTGTACATTTAATACAAACTTAATTTACCATCATGGTTGCTTGTGTATGTTAGTGCAGGAATGTATGTGCGGGTGCATCTATGTCATATCAGATATATCATTTGAAAAACAGCACTACCAGAAGTCTTTCTGTGCTCCTTGCAAGTGGCCACTTCGTTAGCATGAGCCCTCTCATCCCTTCTTCCCTCCCTCAATCACTCCATATTATGCTCTTTATTCCTTTAACCATGGTAGAAAAAGAAGAGTTCACTCCCCCCTCTCCTCGCCCTCCTCCTCCTCCTCCAAGTTGCATATCTGTTTGTCCCCGGCCAGCAGTGTCACACAGAGTCCTCTGTTCTCTCGCTGTCTGTAGTTCGCGCTTATAATGAGTTCTACTCAGGACGAGGCATTCCGCTATTTGGCCTTTTCTCTGGGGCCAAGAGCGAGCGAGAGACATGAATAAGAGGAGGAAGAAAAGATAGCATGGTAGATGGCACCAGTCTGTCACTATAGCAGCAGGAGCACATATGTGCCAGGCAAACTTTTGTGTCTGTGAACTTTAATAAAAGGTTTAAGGTGCTCTCTCTCACACACACACACACCACTCATACACATACCAGCAATTACCTAACATACACATTTTGACAGTTATCCTACATCTCACTGTAATGTCAACTGTCCATCAAACGATCATTCAACTGTATTTCGGCTATTTCTTTTTATAATTAATGAGCTGCTGTGTTGCAGAGGATGTTGTCACTCTTGTTAAAATGTACCTACGATGTGACTCAAGGGCAGAAATGATGAGTTTATATTAAATTGATGTCCCTGTCTGTTCAAATTGGTCAGGTATTAGACAAGGAAGTGAGCACACACATAAACTGTTAAACACTGTGTGTTGGGCATAATCAACTAAAAGATACAGCTTTGAAAGTGTCCACAAAAACTGATGCGTGGGCACGTTCTGCTTTTTACCAGACACTAGACGAGACTATATTGGTCATTTGACGAGTGGGGAATATGTCATCTTTCTTTTAAAAGGGGCAGTTTCACCAACTTTTTAAAAGCATTATGTGGCTGCTGTGTTTGACGTTGACTTTATTATTATTATTATTATCTTATTTTTTTATTTTTTCCAATCCCAACTTCCTCTGTTGTTGTGGGAATGAGCCGTGTATCTCAGATCCACAACCGTCTGATGAACAGATCACACATTAACGATCTCTGGAAATTAGTGAGAAAACTGTTTAATCACCCTTTAAACGATAGAAAGAAACTTGTAATAAGTGAACTTCTATGCAAAGGCGTCCATGTGGAAAAAATTGTAGACCAAATGACAACTGACTCATACTTTTTTTCTATACGGATATAGAACTATATAGGACTGAAGGATTTTATATAAATATCCAACTGTGTTTTTTTTTTTTTTTTACAATTTACAATTGTGATTGCGATATGATAGGAAATGGTAATTTATACATAATTATTCTGATTTTCATTTGAATAACATATTAATTATGATTACTGTGTGATATTTGCACAGATTTGTGAGAAATCAAGAGGTTTCCATCAGTCTGTAGCATATGATGTGTATAGGTCAGGACAATATTTAATCTAAAATGGTAATTTGACACACATTTTGGTGTTAAGTAATATTGCACCGTATTGCGATTTGGATCAGATTTCGATGAATAATTCAGCCCTAGTCACATAATAATATTAAAATTGTGCGTGGAGACACCAAGTATTGCCATTTCTCTTTTCGTATGTATTTTTTAAAAACGTCAAACACTCAGTATATCATGATAATATCGTATCGTGGTGTCTCGGGTTGATTCCCACCAGTAGCATGAATCATCGATTACTCTTTGATCGTTGTTTACATTCACACGATCGTCACAATGATCTGCCTCAATTGCCTCATTCAGAACTAGACATAATTTACGACGAGGTGCTAATTGTGTGTTATGGTCACATTCCTGTTTACATGTTAGAAAGCTGCGTTCGATTATGAGTCACGTCTACATTGTGTTCACTGCTGTGGCAACGCCAGTAGAACATTGTAATGCATTCAAGATGTCTTTTATACATTCATGTCGTGCTTTCTGGTTTTTAATTGTGTTGTCGAACATTGTGATGTCTCTAAGTCTGTATCTCTAAGTGTATTCACTGGGGCAGATGTTTTGATCTTCTGCTCTTTTTGAAGAAAAAGAACGAGTCTTCTTTTTGTTGTTATTAGAGAGCAATTGTCGACTCTCTTTGCCCCTTTTTTCCACAGTGATTAGTTAAGACAGATGGATTGATACCCGGCGATTGGACAGCACTATCGAGACACTGTGATGGAGTGGGCGATTAGCCAGCATGATTTATCAGAGTGGAAACCAATAATATATCTACTGATGAATCTGTTATGTAACTCTCATACTGTGATGTTAAATAATCAAGGTCGAAGCACACAGAGAAAGCTGTTTTGGTTTAGAAATCCAAGTTCAGCAAGTAGTGAATACTTTTACATACTTACATACTCAGATGTGACGTGATTAATGAGTTGATCCAGTTCCCACTGTGAACTTAATGAGTTGGTTTTTCTTTTAAAGCTATCAATCCCACAACAGCTTGAAAACATTGCCTGTGCTAGTGCTGGGACTGTCACTTGTACAACATCGTGTTTTCCAGAAGGGGTCAGTGTTGATACAGGGTTTAAACTCCTGTTTGGCTCCATCTGAGTCCTCATGTAAATAAGTGTGCACAGTGATCCAATGACTCTATATGATCTATATCTAGAGTGGAAACGAATCAGTTAGTCAGACAGCGGCGACATTATCTAGCACAAATTCATTGATGAACCAATAATTAAAGTGATTTGTCACCCCTGTATGACATTGCCTGGATATTAAGAAATTGTAATAATTATTTTGCAATTATCTGACATGTGTAGACTAAACAATATGATAAGAAAATAAATGAGCTGCAGGTTAATTGACATTCAAAGCAATCATAGCACTGTGTGTACCTGTGGGGTACCACCTTAATTCATCTTAAGACAGAGAGAAAGAAAAGAGTGGTCCCTCTAGGTCTAAACGATTTAGGCAAAATATAATTTCATTTGCAATTCAACTTTTTAAGTCAATTTTTACCGTTATAGATTTAAAAACAAGACGGGGCATTGCTGCATGAGATATTCAAATATGAACTACTATACTCCAATAGAAGGACAAGAACTAAACGTGTTTCTAACAATTATAGATTGAAGTTCTTTTTTTAATATGCATGGAGTGTAGAGCAATCAAAACTGCAACAATTAAACTGCAGCCATCCGAGTTTTGCTGATTACATTGTTACAAATTGCGATCTCGGGCAGCGGTAGCTTTTCATTTTGCCTCAGCCTCCACTCCATAATCCATATTGACATGTTTTCTCACTTCAAGACGAGCCAGTTTCGCCCAGATATTCAATCATAAATGTATTTATGGCGTCTTATCACAAGCCATCTGTCCTGCTACTTCGAAGAGGTCTAATCCCGATGACTGCCTGTGAGCCTTGTTTGCATCTGTATAAAGGCTGTATTTCAGGCACAATAGCCAGTGCGATTGCACTTTATGTGTGAAATCCATCCACGTAGAGTACAAAGAATGAGCTGTGTTCGGAATCGATACGTCTCTCTCTTTGTGTTTTTGTTTGCTCATAAAGTGGAATTAGTTCAATTTTCCCCTCAGCTGGATACATTTTGAGATTTTAAAAAAGCTTTACAGGTTCAGTGATTTTTGTGTGTGTGTGTGTGTGTGTGTGTGTGTGTTTTGAGTCACTTTCATTCAGAGCAATATGCTCGCGGAGGACCTCTGGCGTTGCTGTTTGAGTTACGGGTGTTCAGTAAATAAGTGTTTGTGAGTAAAACTGAAACATTGCACTGAAGTGTTGACGTTATACCATGAAAATGTTTTCCCTGAACATAAAATCTACACAGATTTTATTTTCACCCCTCACCTAAACCTCTGTTCTTGTACAATGTCATACTTTACTGTTATGTTTCCGTATGTACTGTACATACACACCTGCAATTTCGTTCATACTTAAAGGGTGGTTTCATCCATTTTTTCCCAACTTGGTCAAACGAAGCTGTGTGTGTTTAATTTGACTTAATATTATCAGTTTTTTCTAATGATTAAATTTTTTCACAGCTTTACTCATGAAACTTAAAGGAAACACAGTAAAGAGCAGTGTATGGCTTTTATTTTCTCTGAAGGAAGTGACTTTGACTTTTATTTTCTTCAATCCCAACTTCCTCTGTTGTTGTGGGTCTGAGACATGTATCTCTGGAAATGAGTAAAAAACTTTATTTTTTTTTTTGGGTGACGTGGCCCTTTAAAAGAGGCCATTCTAGTATTCCACGCATACATACTCTATCTCAGATTCCATTTTTGTAACGATGATTTCACCCTCTCTCGTGTGTCCTTGCATTCTTTGAGCACCGAGCTGTACGTGTGTGGATACCAGTGGACTTACTCGTATACCTTATAGCAGATTTTCATGGTTACCGTCTTCTTCATTATCTCTTTTGACCAAAACAAGAGCACGCCACCAAGATTACAAAATTGATGTCATGGATGCGAAAAGTATGTCCCGTCCCTAAGCTGATGAGCAGATACGGACACTGTGAGAAGTGTGTAACTCAATGATAGATAGACTTTATTCCTTCCTTTATTTAAATTTGTAGCGTTTTGTATGTTTACTAGTTTCTTTGTTAAATTCGTACAATGTATATCTCATGTATACCTGGTATCTGGTTCCTGTAACAGGTAATACACTTACTTTTTCCATGCATGTCTTTTTTTTGGATGTTGTAGGTAGTTCTTTTTCGGCCCCCAGGTTTCATTCTGGTTTCTTGAAGCAGTCAGCAGACATTTTCTTTCAATTTTCCAGTGCTGAGTTCTGGGTATTTGGCTCCTACCTTTGGAACAATATGTCTATGTATAGATAGATAGCCTGCAGACATCATATATCTCCCGTCCTGAGTCTGTTCTCAGCACACTTAATGGCCTGTGCTAAACACTGCAGTCAACTAAATGTGTTCATCACGATGTGTTCATCACTATATTCAAGTGGCCATTGTTGTGTCTGCATCAGCACACAAAAAAAGGCTTTTTCCACTCTGACTTATTATTTCAGAGTGCTGCTGACTGACTGGAAAGTGGGCACTTAAATACCGAGTGGAAACGTCCGGGTCGTACTGCTGAGTATGTAAAGTAAACTTGCAAAGCACTATCCCCTCTATTACGTCCCATTAAATTGTTCGCGTAAAAAGTGAACTCAAGTAGAAATCCACCAAAAGGCACTGAGGCGTCGTCTTAGCGAAGGCGTCGCAGTATCAATTCAAGTGTGATGCAGGTGAAATAATTCACGGAAACATTCGGAGTTTTTGGTGCGTGTTATTTAAACTGTTGTGGATTGTGCATTTGTTTGAATTATTTTTTATAGCAACAGGATGGTGTTTTTGGGTTTGGAGAAAGGAGACGTCAGTGACCTTTGGCAGAAAATAGAAGGACACAGGCCACAGAGGATGGATGTTTAGCTTCACATAGAATACTTTTGATCAGTGGTTAGAAAAATATTGGCATCTGCGTCTGCTCACGATAGGTATATGAATAGCTAACAGTTTGCTTCCCCTTAATATGTATGACTGAAAAATAGTCATATGATGACCTTATGGCACTCTGAGTTGATCTTGATTCAAAATGTCAGAATTCAGCAGTAGCGTAGTGTATGGCTTGTTGCCAGTGTTTAACATCACTCTGGGAATCGATAAATATTCACCTTCTGGGTCTATAGCGATAACTGCTGATATTCACAATGAAACACTGACCTTTTATTGGCCCATTCACTGCTCACTGGTGGTTTTGTCGTGGAGCAACGGGAGGCTGTGAGCAGCACACGAACTCCGCATGACCCCGATTCGCTGGTCTGCTTGTCCATAGCCTCCCGAAGCGTCTAACAAGAAGTCTTTGTGGGTAACTGTTCCCTCTGTGACTGTTACGCAGGGACAACAAATCAAATCTATTTTTTTAATTAAAAAAAAGTTTTTCTGGCCTCTCACACACACACGACTTCTTTAGTCTTTGAACATTGTGTGTGTGTATTTATGTGATAGACCGTACAACGTTTTTAAACCTCAGCAAATGATGTGTCTGCAGCTCTTTCACGAGAGTAAGAAAATACTGCGTGTTAGTCGTGTTTCATAAATCCAGCGGTAGCAGTGCAAACCTTCACCACTCCCTCTGCTACCTGACACAAGGCTGTGGAGTGATGTATACTTACTAATGTTCCTCTCAAATACTCTCTGTGGAACAATAAGAACAGTCAACCCCATGTTAGAGATTTACTGACGTGTACACACACACACACACACACACTGCCACATTCTTTCGCCGGGGAGTTTATTGGCTGAGGTAATGACAAACTCCACACAGTGTGTATATTGTTATGGTCCCCACTGCTCTCAGTAGCAACAAGTGGCATCACAATGAACAACTGCGCTGTCACACTGGGGAGGAGATGGGATGTAGAGGAAGAGTGTAAGGGGCCAGGTGAGGAAGACTCTAAATTAAGTACAATTATTACATGAATTAATTGGACTTGGGGCCATGGGAGGTGTTGCTTTCTATTGCGAGACAATTTCTTTGGTGCAGATTTCTTTCTGTATTATCCAAAAGTCACTTGTCAGTGTCAGTTGTTGCTTTGTCGTACATTTTTCTCTACTGTTGACACACCTACATTGCTGTGTTATCTCTTACGTCATATTAGAGAAAGCACAAACCTTCACCAAGGCTGCTCATTGTCCCATATTTTTTGAAGGCAATGCGTAGTCGGAACACAACCAAAGAATCATTTCTTTCTTGTTGTGTTGTTGTTAGTCTTAGTCCTTCACTTTTTGAGTTATGCTGCTCACAATCAGACTATCAGACGGACAAATGTGGCCAAAAATATAACCTCCTCGGCCCAAGGTAATCATGAATTTACAATAGTCGAGGTTCATAACAGAGTGCGCCTCGTTGGCACACTGGTGTTGTGGGGTTCATTGCCTACAGTGAAGTGTCCAGAGACCTTCTGACCACAATATGAGCCCTCATATGCCTGCTGAGCCATGTCACTCCATCATAAGTTTCGTTTGTTTTGCCACATTTGGTGTGAACTGACATGAACTGACGTCAGACATAGTCGTGTGGCTGCCATTTGAAATGCTACAAACGTTTCATCTCCTTATTTGCGAAGTAGTCATTCATTAATAAAACTATATTCTCGCATGTTGGATGACAACATGATTAAAAAAAACAAAAAAACAAGTAGTATTTTGAGGTAAAGCAATGAATGCAACAATCACATGACTGGCTTCTTTATGCTGAAACTTCAGTGATTAGTTTTTAAAAAAAAAAAATTAAACAATGCTACTTTCATGGCAGTATAAAACATGTGGTACTGATATGGAAGGGATTCTCAACAGTATCTGGATTTAATCAGAATACTTTTTTTTATTTTGTTTTATTAAATAATCCCTTTGTTGCAGGAGCAGTCGCATATCATGATTTAAATTCCACTGTGTGAAACAGCTGACATTGCTTAACCCCAGAGGGCAGACATACGTGAATCCCTGCAATTGTGCCTGTGCGTTAGTGCGTCTAGCTTTGGACTATAGTCCATCTGGCTGACCCTCTGATCCCTCTGTCATTCAGAGCACATTCTGATTGGCTCTTTGTCACTCTTTAACATCCCATTTACATCTGTTTCTGATAGGCTGTCACTCCCTCGCATGCCTTCCCCTGCCTTGGGAGGCAAATTAAAGTGGTTAAGTTGTAAAACCCGGAATGAGATTGAGGCTGTGGGTGGACCGGGAATCTCTGTGTGGTATCACATGTGGCAAAGACGTTTTTTATAAGCCAAACTTGGTCACTGCACCGGGTGCTGTCTTCTCTGTGAGTCTATAAGAGAATACTTTTGACTGTGGGCTGAAAACATCCTGTTATCTGATCTTGTCTAAATGACTCCATTCCACTGAAGCACTTAATCAGTACATGTTTTCTATGCAGCCCCAAAGTTTTCTCCTGTTGTTCTCAACTACATAGCACACTCTCTCTGTCTATCTATGTGTCTGTCTGTCTGTTACACACATTCTCACAGAGTTATAGGAGGTGAGGGTAGTAGCTTTGGATGTACATACCTGTGCTTTAACAGACTCATTTACTGCTTTGTGAAACTAGAGGAACTGTCTTTGTGACTGTCTATAAAATTCCCTTAGTGCACTCTGGCACAGAACAGCTTTCCTGTCATTCAGGATACACGCTCACAGTGTATTCCGGACATCATGCCTCTGGGATCTCGCTGTGGGAAACTTTGAGGGGGGAGTGTTCAAAAGGTGGAGCAAAAAAGTCTGAGCTTGTAGGACAAGAACACAAGTATTGAACCGAAGTGGATGCCTGATGGTCTAATCTTCTCTCTCCTCCCAATGGGGAATGTTTGCAAAGTGGAGCGGATTTGAACCCGACAGAATCTGTTTGGACTTTTAACTGAAGTAGATGTCAGTGTCTGTCAGAGGATTCTTAAGTGAAGCTTGTGATAAACAGAGTTGCACTCCATGAGAAGTCTGCCGGAGCTTTATCTGCACTGATACCAGACTCAACAGGACTTGTTGTCAGTGCTGCTGGAATATCTTGCTGTTGTTGGCGGCCTTTAGAGTGGGAACTGTAGCACCATGGCTGGGGTCAGTAGGAAGGGGTCTGGGAGACCCTCGTATTACTACAGATTCCTGGGCAAGTCTCGACTGCAGCGTCAGCGAAGCCGGTCCCGCAGCCGCACCAGGCCGCCTGCCAACAGGGGTAATAAATACTTCTACTACTAAGACCTTTTTTTACTCCACCAGACCCATGTGCAATATAGTATTAATGTCCACACAATAAGCTTCAGACACAGAGGCACATGTGCACAACATCACAGTATCTCATTAGTAGTTTTATATTGTAGTGCAATATACAGTGTATTAAAATGTAATTATATTGTAATTACTTCATTTTTTGTTAGTTTTTACTATTGTCACGTCAAAAGTAAAATGCAATAAGGCCAGTGCTGGGCAGGTTCAAAATATTCTGACATCATGTGCCTACGCACTTTGTTTGCACACATACCTGCTACTGAATGTGATGCGTCAAATTAGTGAAATGTTTCTCCGTGTGAGAATTGTCTGTTGTTTTCTGTCCATTAAGAATTTTAAAACCATAACTAATAGGGTGCTTCAACGTTTGCTCAGGAGCAAAACTTAAATAATACGTCATCATATTATATTTATATGAAAAGTTGATAGCATCTCAAACTAAAATGACCCATTTTACAAGGAGCAAGGGTGCAAACTTCAAGAGTCTGAACAAATTGTGTTAGTGTAACTGTCAGCTCACTAACAATCGTTTTCACTGTGCCTGTGTTTCTGATGAGCAAGCTCATAGTTGTGGTTTTGTTTTGTTTTTTCTTAAAGGATTAATTTGCACATGCAGGCAGCATTTAGTGTCAACAGGCAGTTTCCCCCGTGTTTCAGTTCACAGAACTACTTTTATAGGATCATTATATTTAAAGGCCAAGGCAACACTCTACTGTTGCTGATATAAGTGTGTGACTGACATGACACGTTGGTGTCACTATTCACACTGTGACGCTGCTCTGAAGTCGCCCCACTGACCCTTGACATCTCACAGCTCACTCTCAACCTGCAAATGTTTTTTTTTTTTTGTTTTTTTTCTGTTATTCTTAGCAACTTGGAAGTGCTTTAAGACTCTCAGTTCATTTTTCTGAGTTGCATAACTATTTCTTTTCCCCTATAGTCCATGTCCTCCAGCAGCGTGTTTCTTCACTTTGCTGCCTCTCAGTAGCCAGCTGCTGTACTGGCTGCTGGAGGCGGTGTTTGAACTGCAAGGTTACAGTGATAAGTCTGCCCCAGAGGCTTTGCTCCAGTTATTTGAATTCAGAGAAAATAAGAAGATCTGAAAACTTCATCATATTGATTTTTCTCTCTTAAATGTACTGTTTAAATCACCATGCAAAATACAATACGAAAGTAGATGTCCATTGCGCATACAGTATGTTGCTGTCTTTGCAGTGCATATGATATGATAAATAAATGGTTTTAAGCATAAAAATCTTGGTCCCACTTGGTCGCAGAAATTGAACTGAAGTAAATGTAGATAGAAAGAGAGGCAACGTCAGTGTGTTGTTGCTTGGTTTCACTTGTATGGCTTCACTTTGCTTCTCCAGTTAATGAAAGAGAGGCTTTGAAGTATCATTCAGGTCTCAAAAGACTACACACACACACACACACTCACACACACACGCACGGACACGCAGTTGAGCCTTTGTACAAAGACATGCACGCAATCACACTCTGCCTTGATCTTTGTGGGTAAATGCAAGCTCCACTCACCAAGAGAAGAAGAAAGAAACAAAAAAACTACTGCACACATCAACATAGGGATGCCGAGGCTGGAACACAGAAACATCCAGCAACTCTCAAGAGCAACACACACACACACACACAACGTTTACCTGACAACAACAACTAATTGTATTCGTCCGACTAGAACTGGACTTTTGAAATACATTCAAAGATGTTAGTCCGTCTGAAATTGCACTCAATGTGTGACTGACACACCCAGGTAATGTCCGCAAGTCGGCCTGGGCACTCTGCTCATGCACTGCTGCTCCCAGCTCCCAGGTAATACCTGGAAATAATACCATCCAGGAACCCAAAAGAATCACAGCAGTAACAGAAACTACATTTTTTTGGACTTGGAATTTGATTTTTTTTAAATGAATGGATGATTTGGAAGACTTGGAAAGAACTACCTGCATACTAAACCATAAACCAGCTAATACTAACAAGCTCAAAGGGTTTTTTTTGTCTCCTAATAGAGTGAAGGCAAACACGTTACGTTCAATAAATTGATTCCCCACAACTAGCGCTGGTATAGTGGGACAGCATCAGTTGTCCTACTAGACGGCTACAACCATAGCTTGACTTAATTCTGCGTTGAAACATACAGAGTAAATAAACTAGTAACCATGTGTTTGTGTTCATCACTGCTGTCTTAAGTTCAGAATGTGCATCCATCGACAGATGTCATCAGATGGTCGTTAAATGCCTCGAGAGGAATTATTAGAACTGAATAAATAGGCAACACATTAAAGCGGTGTTTCTTTTTAATCCACGTAGACTTTCTTTTGTTCCTTTTCACACAAGTGATTCTGCTGCTTCCAAAGGGGAGATCTGTTCATTTGATTATTGGTCTAAGTTGTGCAAATTATACATATATTGAGATTAAAGACATGTTTGAACCACTTGAAGTTCAGACCAGCGACTGTTTACATGTACACAGGAAACCTGGTTATGGGGAAAGAAATTAGATTACGCGTGAAGTAAGACAATAACATTCACACGCACTGGAGCAGCCTGCCACTGTTTCTGAATTTGGACTAAATAATTAGCATTTTTTACAAATAGATCCCGTGGCTGTGCTCAAAGAAAGTGCTTCAAGAGCACATACTGTACCTGCCAAGACTAAAACAATAAAACTACCGCGTTGACTGTGTCAAAGAACCCCCACCATTTGATAAACACCAACACATTATGAGGTTCCCGTTTGCACCAGCCCTCTGCAGCATTTCATTGAAGCTCTGTAGTTTTTAATTAATCCTAAAAGACAGATATACGGACTAACAGACCTCGCTGAAAACATACAGTCCGTGGTGGATAATAATTATCACCTGGCTGTGCAGTTCGCCCTCAGCTCTATAGATCTTTATACGGCAGCACGTGTCAGTTCACTTTATTGGTTTTGTGGCCCATAACTTAACTTGTGTTATTTCCCCTTCTCTGGTCTCATCAGCCTTGTTCTTTCCACAAGTGAGCAGCAGCTTTTATAGTGTGGAAAATAAAGAAAAAATAATTAAATAGTGGATCATAATTAGGAGATGCAGGGAAGTTGTCTTAATGTAGAAGCAGACCGAAAATATGATTAAAGGGCCACTTCACGTAAGAAATATAAAATGTTATTTCCAGAGATAAATGTGTCATACCCACAAAAACAGAGGAAGTTGGGGTTTGAAAAAGTAAGTAAACTGCAAAAAAAGTTGACGTCAAATTGACTGCCTTCAAAGAAAATAAAACCACTGTGTTCCTGTCAATTACAACACGTTTTATGAGTAAAAGAAGTCTTAAATTGAATCCAACTCTGTAATAGAATGTGAATTAAACAAACACAGCAGCATCGTGGCTGTTTTTAAGTTTACTCTTCATTTGACAGAAGTTTTATCGAGAGGAAGTCACTGTAACCCGTCTTGACGTATGAACTGTCACTGGGACAGATCGGGGTTGCATGAGCTCATGTTATTGTTTTCTCAGCACGTGTCTATGTGTCATTATCAGTGGGTGGAAAATCTTATATCAGCATGGCTGCTGCCATTTCCTCTCATTTTGTCGGAGTTGGGGATATTTACAAAAACCACTGCTTATACCTCCAAGAGGAAAAGAGACGGAGTGAAAGTGGTGTTACTCTTTGTCCTGAATTAGGTGAATATAAGAAGTACTTTTCCAGGATCAACCTGCGTCTCTGCTTTTTTGTTTACACTGTGCCTTCGAACAACACACGTTTAACTTGACAAACATGTGGGTTTTTCCATGGAAAAGCAAATGGGTGAAATTTGGGTGGAGGATTTTAGCAAAGTTAGGTTTCTGTCTCGCATTTATACCCTCAGGTTGGGCAGAATGTTGGGCTGGGTTAGGCGCTCATAACTGTTGCCATCATACCTTTTGCATGATACCAGAGTATGAAGGTATTTCGCTCCACTTCACTCATGCTTGTCTCCACATCCACGTTCCATCAATCGTAACTTATTTTCACTTGCAAGATGATTCAAATCATCTAAACACCACCTGGCCAGTGTGTCACTAAAGTATGCGCGTATATTTATTTTAGTTTCCGTCTAGTTTATGCTTAATTTCTGTCTTTTAAGATATCGCTGTTTCTTAACATGCACTTGACCATAGTTTTTCTTTTACAGTTGAGTATATAACAAACAGTGAGACATTAGTATGTCTTAATAAACTTAATATAAGAAATCCTTATAGTTGACCGTGTTTGTTGCGTGTGTCATTCGAGCCAGGCTACCATTATTTCCCTTTCTTTAGTGTGTATGTAAAATGAAGTGTCTTGTCATGACAGAAGTGATAATATTGATCTCATTTTAAACACAGAAAGGGTGAATAGGTTCACCAAACTGCTCCATCATAACGTCTTAAATGAAAAGAGATGTCGGCGGGTGCTCGTGTTTAAGTAAATCAAGTGTTCGGAGAGCTGCATGGGACTATGCCAACGATGGTTACGGCCTTTTAAAAACAAGGAAGTACTATGCAAAACAAAAAGGGAAAAAAATCTGTAGGAAAGGGAAGGAAAAACTCGAATAAACGTTGAGAAAGGAAGTTCATTGATTGGAACTAGTGAAACAATCACGGAACAAAATCTGTCACCAAAAGTTCCAACTGTAGCATTGTGATTTAGATAATATGTAAATCAGAGTTAGGCTAAATTGAAGTAATTGCATACAAAAGTAAATGTCCAGTCTTTAAATACAGTTCACACTGAGAAACCTATACTACTCCAGTGTGTGACCGCACACAATAAAGCATTTACAAAACATTTACAGTAACAGTAAGGAAAGGATGTGTTTGAACATATCAATAAAAACGCACTTATACATTAACACTGACGCGATATTGCATGGGATCATATTCTCAATGGGTCATTACCAAGAAACACTTGTGTTCTGTGGTACTGTGTCATGCTAAGTGTCCCCCCCCCCTCCCCCCCAGGATGTTACTGATGTAGTCATATATTAGGCTCAGTGTGTATGTGGATGTACTGTACGTGTGTGTGTGTGTGTGTGTGGGTGTGTGTGTGTTGTCTTTGTGTGTGTGGGTGTATGAGTGCACTGATGGGAAGTGAGGACAGAATTATAGGAAGCATGGCCAGAAGCACACAGACAAACACAATGACTCAAGGTTCTGATGATTCCTTCATATTTATACTTCGACACAGAGAGGCTGTGTTTCTGATTTATGTTTCAAAGTTGCACTTAAGTTTGAATAGAAACAGTGTCCAAGTAGTGTCAAGTTTGACATGTAACATCATCGCCAATGAAATGTTCTCTACTGACTGTTTTCTCGAGATTAGATCTGCCCTCTGATCTGTTTGAGTGAAACAAGAACTTGACAACAACATTTCACAACTTCATTTGCATTAGAGTGAGGTATATATAAAATAAAACAGGAAGAAGCAAGTGCGATGTAGTATGTCCCCTTTCCCGGATGAAAGAAAGTATGATCACTTTGCCTTGTGAGCTTATGTAGTGGAAGGCATAAACACGAGAAGGAGAGCAGAGACAATAAACCCCCTTAGAACCCACGATTTCTTTCTGATCTTTTAGTTTTTATTCCCGGAGCCTGTGTTCTTGTCTGCCGCGCTTTCCCTCAGTCAGGTGATTCTTAAAGAAGCCCAATAACAGGGGAACAGGTGCAGGCTAATGCTGCTTAATCCATGGATATCCACTCAGATTACTTGCCAGAGTGAGGGAGCAATTTTTAGGAAATAGCTGTACAACTACAGAAGCTAAGTCAGCACTGCCGTTCACTTTAAAAAGCAGCCTGCCGATTTACTCCCAACAAATCATGTCACTGAAGCATTGCTATTTTCACATGCGCTCAAGCATTTAGTATTAAAACACAATATAAAATAGATGCACACAAAATCCTAGTTTCTATAATTAAAAATCAATAATCATCGCTAAAACCTGGCCATTTGAGTGAGTCTCTCCGACGTTTGAATGATTTGTTCATCATATCTGTGACTGCAAGTTGACATTATAGCAGTAAGCGAGATCGTCGCCGGCATTGCAGGAATGTTGCAGCGGTGTCGCCCTCTGCACAAACACAAACTTCCTCCTTGTGCAGCCCGCTCCTCTTCCTCTTCCACCTCTCTCTCTCTCTCTCTCTCCTCAGCCTTCCTTTAAAGCTCTGCACACAAAGGCAGGCATGTGCCAAACGAAACATGAAGCAGGGGGAAAAAAAAGCTTCAAAAGCTACATTCACGCTGCTATGTTTTTATTTTTAAACGCATATCACATCTGGTACAGTTTTGCCTACCGTTCACCCTTGACTGGAATTTTGGAACACCTAAAATAGAGAAGTTTGGAAACTCTGCCGGGTTCTCTTTTATGTTGGAAACTCAGGGGGGCTGCATTTAAAATGACGACGCAGTCGACCACAGTCAATCTCTGATTGGTTCTTATTAGTCAGAATTTGACTGTGGGCCATGAATAAAAAACACTGCAAATACTTACTTTCAGTTCCCTTCTTATTGTCTAATAAAAGAAATCTCTGTCTCTCACTAACTAAGCAAATAACTGTAAAGGAGAAAAAATGTGAAGCGCATAACGACTGATACAAAGCTTGTTTTCGTGTAAAACAGAATTGTTGTAGATTTTATTTCAAGACTATATATATATATATATATATATCACATGTAGGGTTTATCCTGTGATTTTGGACATGACTGGACCGATACGGATGCTGAGTATCACATTGACTCATCCCCAATTCCACTTTCAGGCCCCCGACACTGAATCCCAGCATAATTTTTAGGCTGCTGTGAATGTATGTTTCATTAACCCTAAATCTATTCGGGGTTGCTAAAAGTTAAGTGGCTATTGACTATGTCTGCAGCAGAGGTTGCTGTAGGATGAAACAATTCTCTTTTACTCCCGGCGTGTGTGTGTGTGTGTGTGTGTGTGTGTGTGTGTGTGTGTGTGTGTGTGTGTGTGTGTGTCGAGTCGCTGCGAGGAGACAAAGCAGCACCTCTTTATCACCCCATCATCTCTGCACTCAGTAAATACTGCATCGCAGGGTCAAAAGTCCAGCGCTGTCCTCACGCTTTAGTGTTAACACATTACAGTCTTTGTGTACACAGACAGGGAAACACTCGCCCATCTCTTTCACACACTAACACATGTGTTCGCTCAACCGTAAAGCTTGACGGTTCAAACCTGTGCTTGTAATGGTATACGCCTGGCTGGGCCTCCACTGGTCCCTCCATTACATGGATCATTGTTCAGCTAGGACTCTGATATATCACTAATGAGGCTGTGCTTTGTTAAAAAAAAAATAAATATATATATATATATATATATATATATATATCTAGCTGGCAGAATGCACTTTGACTGACATTAATTCATACTAGACTGTCAAAACTAATTATTGCTGTACCATCGCTGAGTCAAGGCCAGTTCTAGTTCTTACCCTCAAAGCTGGAACAGGAAAGGAAATGATGCATTTGTGAAGGAGGGAGGTTGAGAGGTGACACGGTCTGAAGAGGATCGTCCTCCAGGTAGATGGAACACAGGAAGCACAGCCTTGACAGCCTGTGATTTTGCTGTACATTTCACCAGCCCGCAGAGAGTGTATGTGTGTGTGTGTGTGTGTGTGTGTGTGTTTGAATTTCCCTCTGATTTCCTCCCTCGTCATAACACCAGAATTTGACATTCTCTCAGAGGCCACTTTCCAGCCCTGAAGGCACATACTTCTTGAAATACTGGCACGTGCTGCTCTCGATAACAGGATCCTCTGCTCATGGTCTGTTTATGAGCTCGGTGAGCACCGTTTGGGTTATGTTTCCCTCCTGTTCAAATACACACTTGAAAAGCAACAATAAGCAATATTTAACCCTCTTATGACCATCGAGATGATCAGGCTGCCTGGATTTATATTGATGTTATGGTTGTTATATTGTCAAAAATGAGATAAACAAGATAACCTTCACTTTCAAGCGTTTAGGAATATGGTACCGAGACGCTGACGGCACAAACACTTATGAATCTTGACTGTGATTGGACGGTCGTTCCGCAGAATTCCGGGGGGGGCTACCTTAATGACAAGTATGGTGCTGGGGTCAGACCCTGGATAGTTTTTGAATTTTCTAGATATCACAAACGGTCTAGGAGTTACGGTAATGAGAAGTAGGTCAGCGACAGGATTGGTAACAAAAGGGCTTAATGGCTCAAGTGACTATGAGATGAATCCTCTGATATTTTGTCTGTCTGTCTGTCCTAAAAAAAAAAACAGTTAATACCAGACATACCAAAACAGGGAGGAACTTATATGAATGCAAACTGGACTTACTTGTATCTGATTAACTGTCAAAAATGATCAACTTCCCCCCGCCCTAACTACTGCATATATGCATGTAATGAAACAATGCTTTTTGAGCTAAAAGATTTTAATATATCCGCTTTTTTGTTTACAGCTTATTTCACGATGTCCTCAAATAGCCATTAAAAGTCATGGTTCTCGACAGCTGAGCAATGAATTCAAGTTGTCGAAATTAAAATTTAAGACACAGCCAGTCCTCACAGACAGGTCGTCAGACGTGTGTGTACCTGTTGAAATTAGCTAATGATGGAAGAATGCTGCAGTCTGTGAGCAGCTTTCACTGGATTAGAACATCAGCCACAACACCTAGTGGGATTTCACGTGTAGTAGATGACGCACGTTTGTAGTGGCTTATGGGTAAAAAAAAAAAAAGGCAGAAAGGAAACCATTGTTATGCGACGCTATTAATCCTTATTGTAACCCCAGCAGTGGAGAGTGTAGATGCTGAATGTTCGCCGTCATTTGTGGGCACATAAAATAACTCACGGTGACAACTTGCTCTGAACAACAGTTGTGAATGAGCTCGATCATCGCGGAGCCTCTTTGCATCGTGAGCTCAAGTGATAATGAATCATAAAGCACACAACTCCAGGCGAGGTAACTAATTGTGTTTTTCGAAAGTCAACCGTTGTCATTGTTATTGCGATAATCATATCTCCACTTTGGCGTAGCCACACCAAAAGTGATTAGTTATGCAAATCAACGATCCCGTTCCCCCCTCCCCTTGATGATAAACTAGATGCTATCAGTCTGTTTTATAACGGTTTGCGTGACACATTACCACCTGCCCACCAAGCACACTGTGTTGTTTACCTATGTTTATCCGCTCGCCTCCCGCACAAATACGTGATACAACACACAGAATGACTCTCGTTTGTCTTTGCCTTAACAGCAAATTAACAAAATGTTGAAGAAGCTATGAACCTTTCATCCTTTACTCCCCCCACTCTCGCCGACAGCTGGAATTCTGTAAAATGGAATATCCTGTGATGGTCTAAGGGGAACTGGTCATTGGATGGAGCACGCCTCGGTAACACTAAAGCAAATATGCACTGTGATCAAGATATTCCATAGAAACTACGTCATGTTGCTTATTTGAATTAACAAGATACAGTGTTGATAAGAGGGTGCTGGGAAGAGTATTTTTATTATTTACTTAACATTTGCATATACAGACACTGCCTCCACTCAGGTTATGCCAGCTCATAGTGCCAGATGCTGTCGTTGAATGTGAACAAAGGCGCACACAATTCTACCTGTGTCGGCCAGACCAGGGCACATCCTACTTTGGTGCGTGCACAACATGCAAATGACTCCAAGTGTGAGGAGGACAGAATCGAGCAGCTCTGTTTGTGGGTAGATTCGTGTTGGTGGATGAGGAAGGTGTAACGTGTGAGGGCACAATGAGGAAAAACAAAGAGAAGAGATGAGAACAGATGTGAATTCCATTTGATATGATGCAGGAGATGAAGATGCAGTGTGTTAATACAGTGATTACTCTGATGGGTGTTGAAGTAAACTATTTTTTATTATGAGTGCACACCGAGGGGAAACAGTGAAACTGATAATGAATGAAAATTTGCTGCAAAAAAGGCCACAGGATTACAGGGAACTCTCTCATTTTGCCTGTGTGTCCTCCCCTCCCAGCTACTAAAATACTATATTAACATCTGTTAGACAGGCCCCTCTAAATGAGAAGTGTTAACAATCTCAGACCAGCTAGCACATGTAGTAGAAAAGAGCTCTTTGATGCTCTTCTTGAGGAGTGGGTTCAGAATTTGCGCTTTAATTTAAGTTTTATTGAGTGCCGGTGCCAGATGCACTTGTTATAGCATGGGGAAGTTTGTTTCCAGTGAGTCGGTGGAGAAGACTTGCACGCAGATGGTGGAAACATGTGATAGCATGCACGGCAGTTTCACTCAACAATTAGTTCACAACTACTTGTGTAACCAAGTGTGTGAGTGTTTGTGTGGTGTGTGTGTGTGTGAGAGAGCATTGCTGTGTGCGCTTGTTGCAGCCAGCTGTGTTTGAGTGGGAAGATTTCCGTTAAGAAAAATGAAGCAAACTGCTGGGTCAAATCCATTGGCGTTAGCAGGAATAATTTGTGAAAAGAGAGAGAACTGTATCATGGTCACGTAACATTTTTGGTCCTAATGTGTGCCTTTTAATATACTATGATTATTTACATAACATGACAACAGATCTCCACCACATCGTGACTGGTCAGAATAGCAGCCGCCGTGGACGTGCAATAACCTTTTAGGTTTGATTGCACTACTTTTGAGACCAGTATTATGCCGGCTCAAATGCTGTTTATGCCCTTTGTTTACAGATTGCACTGCCTTTTATGTCTTTATTTACCGTCTATTTTGTGTGCTGCTGGCCAACTGAATTTCCCTACGGGGTATTTATAAAGTATGTCTTATCTTATTTTAGATTGGGATTTTCATTTGCCAACTTCGCAACTTCCCCACAGCACAGTTTCGATCGCTGCTTTTACGAGTATTTATAAATGTCCAGTATCCAGACCTGTAAAAACTGAAGACACACGCAGAGCAACACTGTTAGAGCCTGTTGTGTTGGGAGACGTTCCATACCGAATGATTGGATGTCAAACATCCCCAGTAAAACAAAATGGAATGCTCCTAATACATGACATGCTATTACAGAGTTGTGGGACTGTTTATTAAATAGGATTTGTTTCATAATGCAGTTTCATCCTTCATTAAAGTCACACAGCGCAACATGCACTCATTTCATTAGTTTCCAACTTTGCAGGCATTTGCGGAGCTTATTTACATTTACATTTTCAAATATGACCTCAGCGATGGAGTTTGACGCAGTCTCTGTTTTTAACTCTTTAGTGTATTTCCTAAATAATTGGTTGACTCAACTTTCCTTGTTGGGCTCGGATGAGATCAACATGCAGTTTTCAGACGAATGTACTTACTTGTGTCTGTACCTAATGTCTGATGAGAGTTTATACCTAATTTATATAAATTTTTGTTGTGGGGCAGCTGTGTGGTAAAGTGTGTGTCTTCTAATGAGAAGGTCAGGGCTCATATCCCCATCTCCTCTAGTCTACTGGCAGTGTGTTGCAGTGCAACCCCAATTTGTTTTGATTGCACTCCTGGTGCTGGTCCCAAGCCTGAATAAATGGATAGGGTTGCATCAGGAAAGAGCGTAAAAATATGGTGTGGATAGAACCAGTCGACTGTGACGAATCCTGATCGGGAGCAGCCAAAAAAAACAAGTATACTGTATATAAGTGCGTATATATGTCTGTCTGTTAATCAGCTGTGACGTCTCATATCACGTCTCAGTTACAACACGGGGGTCATGTTAGTTCACCAACTCATAAACTGCTCTGTGGCTACGAGCTAGCATTCAGCAGTGATGGCCGTCTGAACTCTGTGGGGACTTGCATGCTCGACAACTCTCACATTCCTCCCCAACATGTCCAGATTCGCTGCTCCCACACCGGAGTCGCCGACTGCTTTTGCTCCTCGACGTCTGCTGCTGTAAACACGCACGAACACAAACACACGAGATAAAAGAGATAACGCTCACATCGAGTGTGGTAAACAGGGGAAGGAACGAGAGAACGAGGAACTCGAAGCAACATCCTCTTACATACTTAAAGGGCACATTCGTGGAGGAATCGATAATATGATGCAGTCCCTCGAGTACTGCTTTAGAGAAATTGAATCAGATATCAAGGAATAAATAGACATTTTCGCTCTCATTTGGGATTATTGTGTAAAGATAAAATCAGACGTTTTCCAAAACCTGTTTGGGTTTAAAGGTCTGAAATTGTACACCGTCTTGTGAATTTAGTCTGAAGCTCAGTCTGAGGTTGTCTCTTGTGTGTGTGTGTGTGTGTGTGTGTGTGTGTGTTTCTTTCGATCAAATTGGGGCAGAGAGAGATCAAGGATACAGGAAGAGGAATTTTAAATTTGGTCACAAAGGATATGCAGCGCTCTGCTGTTAACTATTTCACCAGTTAAAGAAATAGTCGGGTTCTCTGAATTGAGTTTGTTTTCCTCTCCTCCTTTTCGCCAGCATCTGATTAACTAATCTTAGTATCTGAAACCAGCTAATCGCCTTGTTCTGTGCTGAAATTCACCAGCCCCGACTAAATGAGTATTTTGTGTGGATTAAAAAACAAGATTAAAGTTGTTAATGAATACGCTTCAGTGTTACTTAAAGCTTCGCCCTCTTTTCTTATCGTAACACTGAGCTTATTGACTCCTGGTTTTTACTCCCACAGGAAACGGGACAGAAAATAAATAGGGGTTGTATCGATGTGCTCTAATTCACCAACTAATTCAAACGACTGTATTTCCACAACATGGAGGCCAACTTGTTAAACATTGAACCGTGCATTTCTCACAATGTAAAGAACCCATCCACTATGTCACGGTCTCTCTGTTTGCAGAGTCTCCTCCAGAGAGGACGGGACGCCGACGCAGCATGCCAGGCAGCTCGTCAGACAAGGCTGCACCCGCTATGGAGGCGACGTCCACTGCTGCGACACCTTTCAGAGTCACCATGAGTACCGTAAGTGTGTGTTTTTTATGAGCCATTTATGCCTTTTGTATTTGTTATACTCGGCGTCAGTTTGCCCGAGGACAACAGCGCGGGCCCTTCTTACCGTCGAGGGAATTCCATTTTTTATTACGTCCTGTGTGGGCCACACTAACTTATTGAATACATACATCACAGTGAGCTCTCTGATGCAATGGTTCGACCCGCCTCTCTGAGGTGCAGTGGTGATGATGATGTAACTATTTATTTTCCCCTCATCCCTCTTCATCACGAGGAGCAAGTTCAAAGTTGTCGTCGCCAACAGGATTTGGCATGCATTAGAGTTGCAACTTTTCATAATCCATTAATCTGTCGATTATTTTCTCGATGAATCGTTTGGTCCATAAAATATCAGAAAACCATAAAAAATGTTGATCGGTGTTCGTCAAACCTGGAAATGATGATGTTCTCAAATGTCTTGTTTTGTCCACTAACCAAAATGATTGACTTTTAATGATTCATTTGTTATCCAGAGCAAAGAAATGAAGAAAATATTCATATTTAAGAAGCTTTTATTGTTTTATTTTATTGTTTTAATCATGAAAAAAGCTTCAAACTGATGAATCGTTTCAGCTCTAGCATGCATTACTTCTCATTACCGTAACTCCGAGGCCACTTGCGATATCTAGAAAATTCAAAGACTATGGACTGGTGTGTCCAAGACAACTTTAACTTTCCATATCTGGAAGTTATTCAACCGTTTAGGAATTACGGTACTGAAGCTGACGTGCGCAGGTGAATCTAGTCTGTCGTTCTGTGGAAGTCCTGAGGGTTACCGTAATGACAAGTATATGGGTGCAAGGCTCTATTTCTCTGCTTTCCGGTATCCATCCGTCTGTCTTCTACCGCTTTATCCTCCCCATGAGGGTCACGGGGGGGTGCAGTGCCAATCTGGAAACCTGGACAGATTGCCAGTCCATAGTTTTGGAATTTTCTAGATATCACAAACAGTCTAGGAGTTACGGTAATGAGAAGTGAGCGTGCCAAATCACCTCTCCTTTCCTCACCTTTGGTAGTTCCACATATGGTTTGCAAAGACAGTATCTCCTTCCTCCTATAAAACACTCATGTTCCTCCCCCGTGCCTTAGGCGGCTGCTAGTACCGGATAAATGTATGGTAGAAGTCTGGTCTGGCACCCAGATGGACCCGTGCCAGTATGAAACTCATTTACTTCAAATATTGGAATGGGACCCTTTGATGTTTGATATTCGCACGTCACACGTCTACACATCCCAGGCTTAGCAATCAGCTTACCATTCCCCCGCTGACTTTTTTCATAACATTTCACACTGAATAACATTCACATGCTTCATGCACACTTTACCACTCCTGTCACTTACTCATGCACGCTCTCTCTCTCTCTCTCTCTCTGTGGTTTTAATTTTTTCTGCCATGTTTAATTCAGTAGATAAACAGACAGTTAATGAAGCAAAAATAAAAAAAAGAAAAAGAAAACAAAGAAAAAACTGCCACGAGTCATCAATTTAAATCTAATTAGCAATTAGGCGTGCATATTTCCATAAATAAATAATGAGCGGGGAGATGACAACCCGCAGGTGAACTGTAAACAGTCGACGTTAGGCCAGCTGGGCCACAAGCACTTAGCATTCAGTCACTCATGTACCATCCTCTTCTGTCATGTAAACCTTTAGCCCTTGTAATTGTTAAACACATACATTAAAGGGCCAAGGCAATGATGCAATCATTTCAAGATCATGACCAGCATTCAAAAACAAGTCGTTTCTGCCCATAACTCAGTAAAACCATCAGATTGTTGCCCCTATCTTGTGTGTGTCTGTTTTAAATTCTTCTGTACATTTTTTTTTAATATGACCATGAATGAATGAGTCCATGCAGCGATGTAAAAAGAAAAGGAGAATGAAGTGCTTGTAGGAGACAGGAAGGGGTCAGATGGAAGGGTTAAATATTGATTAAGTGTCTCTTAAGCAGCTCCTTGTATTCTTCAGGTGAGAGAGAGAGAGAGGGAGAGAGAGGAAGAGAGAGGGAGAGAGAGGGAGAGAGAGGCAGAGAGAGAGAGAGAAGAGGACAACTGTCTCTGTCACATGACCACTTAATTTACTTCTCTGGGCTCATTGCTAAGCTGCAGTGCCGTCTTCATTTACAAAATAAGAGGCTTCCCCGGCTTGTGTCCTGCACATTTCCACATGCTGCCTCCCTCTGGCCTGTGATGGTATTACCGCAAACTAAGTTTACCAACTTTGCCAACTTAACACTTTTTTAGGAATTGTAGATAACACATAAGAACAGCATGGGTTTTGCTGACTGAACACAACCTGATAGAGCAGATACTGAGTACAAAAAGACAAATAGGATACAAGCCTGCACTGTAAAAAACAAACAAACAAACTTGTGCTTAGAAAGGAAAGTTCACCTACTGCCAAAAGAAAAACAAATACTCTTCCAATTACTTAAACTAGCAGTTTCAAGTCAAGATAATTTCATCATAGCAACTGCTATTTAAAGTCAAGTTTATATTGTTTTTAAGTAGCTTATACTTGCACGTTTTCAGTACTATTAATTAACATGAATGAAAATACAACTTATTTTGAATCAAAAATATAAAATGTATTGTGCAAGAACATACCTTCAACCTCTGTGGATTAATTCACTCTCATTACAGTTTGGTGTTAAAGGTCCAGTGTTTAAAAGTAAGGTAAAAAATTAAGATAAAATAGTTATTAATAATAATGAGCCACCTGTTTTTTTGAGTTGTTATTTTGTATTATCCGTGAATGAGCCTTTTATAAAGAGGCCCCCATTTTGGACCACCATGTTTTTACAGTAGCCTTAAACATCTTTTGAGTTTTGATGCTAACTGAAGCCTTTATTTGTTCTCCAACACATACAGACGTGGAGGGAAGGATGAGGGGAGGTATATTCAGCCAGCTGCAACATGCAACTTTACCATTAAATGTTGCTAAATTCTACACACTGTACCTTTAATAGCTCTTGTGGTAGGGGTGCCATCTTTACTGCTGGGAGCCCCACCCCCTTTATCTTTCTATGTTTTAACCCACACACGTACAGACATGGATGTTAACCAAAAATGAGTCTGGACAGTGGATAACAGGTCATTTTAACTTTTGAACACTTAATCACTTCACTGTTAGCGTTCAATTTTCAAACCTTGTCATGAGAAGTGGTGCTGAAGATAAGAAGTGATTTCAGATTGCTTAAAGCGGGTATCTTTTTAAGAAAAAAGAAGAAAAAAAAAAGGTGTGATGAAGCCAGGCAATCGTATTCTTCTCCTTCATCTCTCACATTTAGCAGTGACAAACCAGCCCTCACTTTTCTCCCTGCAGTGAAAAGAGTTGTCATGGCATCTAAAGTGCTCCTCCTAGGCCTTGAGCTAAATCTGTCAAAATGGTTTTCTCTCATGTACTTTGCACACACACACACACACACACAAACAAACACACCTATGAGTACACCCTTTGGTGCTACTCCAAAACAATTCTGCAACAGCAGGGATGGACAAAAAAAAAAAAACGCTCTCTCTAAAGCCTAATCTTCAACAACTGGTTAAAAAAATAGATGATTGCATACATTAAATACAAAAGTTGCCTCTCTGTAGTCTCTCTTTCAGGGACTTAAATAAAGAGCTGACAAACCGTATCTAAATCTGACAGGTTTGTGTTTTCCTGGCTGCTCTACAGCGACATGGATTGATTCTCAATCATGACTCGGGTCTTTATCCAATCTCTCCATGTCTCTCTCCTCCCTAACTCCCCCCCCTCTCCGCTCAGATAATAGCAGGGGGTCTAATTGGACAGGTATGCGATGTGTCTTGTTTTCATCAGGTTGTGCTCGAGGAGGACAAGAGAGGTTGATGGTGGAAGCGGGGAACACCCTGCTGATTGTCCAGGCACACAGATTCTATCTGCACCCATTAAGGAAGACTGGAATTGCAAAGCCAAGGGAATAGAATTAAGTTGTTGCAAGCATTTGCTTTAATTTCATGGGGGAGCAAGACATCTAAAAAAGCGGAGCGATAAAATTGAGCTGTCCGCTTAGTGCTGATTTAATGGGCTTGGACAGGCTGAGATTACAATCAGGTATCCAAGGCCATTATACAGCGTGTGCTCACACACAGCCACACTCACACACAGGGGCATGTGGTAACACATTTGCACTGTAAACAGGGGTAATATTTCCAGTACAACAAGCCAGAAGTGCCACCGCCGTCAGTGACAACCAGGTTTTCCTCCTCCTCCGCCTCCTCCTCAAGGATGCCTGTTGAATCAGATTATTGCGTTACTCCTCCTTCCTCGAATTAGCTGTCAAGCCGTAGACGTGTGGAATAATTAATGAGCTTATTCATATTCACAATAACACGGGACATGCCCCGTCAGGTTGCACCGGCTGTAATAGGCTTTGTCGTATTTCTGTAAGAACGAACCTCGGGCGATTGTCAATATCGGTCTGATGTGGAACAAAATCACTGTGTTGGATATCAAAAAAGAAAATGATTATGTTTGAAACAATCCAGAAACCCTAAATGCGTATGCATATAAAGGTTATGTAAGGTTGTTGTTATTGTTATCATTGTATATGTCAACCATGTTGCCTTAAGGCAGTGGGGTCAAACTTGCGGCCTGCGGACCACATGCAGCCCTCCAATCGATTTCATGTCCCTCCAAGCGATAATTATACAAATTATGAGTGATTTCTATATATTTTTTTTAAAATAATGTTATTTATTGTGAACTAAATGTTGTAGCATATTAAAACTCTATTTTGAAATCTAATCCAACTTTTTTGTTATTTGTAAAAGCACTTTAAAACGACCACAGTGGACCTGTAGAGAATAATAGATAAAAGACATAAAAACTCACACGAGGCAATAAAATACACATGAAAAAAGGAATAAAAACGACATAGTGTTATACAATTTTAAGTTCATATCACTCACCGCTACTGAACAGTTGCTTCAGAACAGAACCCCTACTGACCAGACCAGGTCAGTTGAGTTTGAGACCCCTGCTTTAACATGCAGAAAGACGGAGAAAGCAGAGAGGTCAAGCTTTGTATGTTTTGGCTTATACTGTCATGATATGTAATATCAAGACAGTATAGATGCTGACAAGAAGTGATCAGAATTTAAACCGCAGGGAGGAACATGCTTCATTCCACCTGTGATGGTATTATTTCAGTCCTAGTTTGATTTCCTCTGTGCAGCTGGTGCTATGGTCTGCTGATCCTTGATCCGCTGACATCCTCGTTGCTCATTTGCTTTGCAGTTTTTCTGCATTTCATTGCACTTGTACTTTTTTGTAGTGCACCCCTCCGTAACCGGCACTCACTGTAATTTATTCAATGTTTTTGACTGATCCCATGTCCACTTCTGTTCTCAGATTCTTCTTTCCATCTCTCTCTCTCTCCCTGTGTTTGTGTCCTCGCATGTTGCTTTCCCTTTTTTTTTTAAATGAGTCAAAATGTAGAAATAGATGATAAAGGCAAATTAAATGTTAACATTTTTCGCCGCGCTCGCCGTGAGTCATGCCTCCCGTGGAGTTTAATGTGGTGTTAATGTAGGCATCAGTCATAATGACTGACTTTAAGTGGGGGAATTGGCTGTTCATATGTGCTGACCTTCACTCTGCACAGAAAGAGCTTTGACAGGCAGATGGAATGTGTAATGATTGCTGTTCACATGCACAGGTAGGCTGAACAATACATACAAAATAATCATAAGAAGTCAGGCTTGTGTACCTTTTCTCTCTCTCTCTCTCTCTCTCTCTCTCTCTCTCTCTCTCTCTCTCTCTCTCTCTCTCTCTCTCTTTTCCCCTTCCACTCTTTAAAGTCCATCCATCAGGGAAGAGGGAAGAAAAACACAGAATGAGCAGCCAGTAATCAGTCCACCTCGCCTACAGGGACACATTTCTGTGAACAGGAAAAAAAAAAAAAAAAAAGAGAAGCATTTTAATTTGTTAGCTGTGAATATGCCAACAACAGCAGGCACACAGATTCTCCAGGGGCAAAAGGGAAGAGGCGAGGAATTACCATGAATTTGAAGGGGATTTGTGAGTGATGAAATCAGGAAATGAGAAAAGGTGTGTGTGTGTGTGCGTAGAGTACATGCAATTTTTTTATTTCATTGCCATCTTTGCCATCCAAAATCTCCCGTCTCTCTGTCATGTCGCTGAAAGAGCTAATGGGGATGCATGGTGCTGATAAATACAGTCTAATGTACTGTTGAGCTATAGATTGACCACATGCAGACACGGCTGCTTACAGTAAATGGTGTGTTTAAACGGACGGATCGGACACGTTATTGTCATCATACAACTGAAATTGCAAGGTCACATGATCAGAGCCGCTGCCACAGTGGACCAACACACAAAAAGGTCCCAGACTGAATTGAACCCTGGGATCTGATCACCAACAAGTATTCAATTCTCGTATCTGATCCAAAATACGCAGTAGTTTAAGTTTAGTTTTTACAGAAACAAACAGGCCACAGATGAAATTACACAACCACTTCTACAGCTGTAGTCCTTGTTACTAAACTGAACTTCATGTGCAATAATGATAGAGGATGACTTCAGACACTCTCCGTCAAGCTGTCTCACAGATGCAAATAGCTCCTCTATTTCCTTTGAGCCTGCATTGTGTGAAAGTGGTACATACAACGCCCTTCATCAAATCAGCCCTCTTTTTATTTGGTGTGAATTTTAAGTAGTTACTCGCATATACACATAAAAAGACACAATCTTTTGCTCACATACACACACACACGGACACAGACACACTAATGAAACACAGGTCCGGTCGCCTACAGCTAACCGCAGAACGATGACTGAGAACCTCCACAGACACTAATGAAACACCGACACAACATGACCGGTGTGAACTTAAACATCCTGACATTAGTGAGTCTTTGTTCGTGCCTTCTTGATGACGGGTGTCATTCATTGTAGATGCTACGGTGGCTCCGCTGTGATCAGATTGCAGGCTGTCTGGAATCGTACTCTCTAATTAGACCTGTTCCCTTGTTGCCTGGGGCGACCTGGTCCTACTGTAGGTGGTAATTAATTACACAAGTATGGAGCAAAGTATTTCGACAGTGTCGCTGGTCACCGCCTTTTTCGAAAAGTACGGCGTACATGTATGAAGACGTGCACGGAAGTCAAGTCCAATTCTCAGGACGAGTTCAATTTCAGAAATCTGTCCCCGTGACTCCATCAACAGGACTCTTCCCTTCGCCTCAATGTCCTGGACATTTTTTCCCCTCTGTTGTGAACGCGTCTGACACTGACAGTCGTCTGCTGCATTCTTCATATGTGAATGGCAAACTCAAGCAGAACGTCTGGACCACAATTTTCTCCCCATTTTACACGGTTCATATCCTCAAAACAACTGTGAAAAAATAGATTCATCAGAGCCTGAGCAATAATCATTGTCAAATCATTGCAATGTCATTTCTTCTTCTGCATTCCACCCCTCCATCAGCTCATGTCATCTGTATTCAGAGCCCTTCTTTTCTGTCCCCTCTTCAGCTATCTCCTACCCAGCATTTAAATAAGAAAAATAAATAATAATAATAAAAAAAGCTGAAAAGAAGATCAGGTCTTTGTGTTTGAAAACTTGCAGCATCCTGTGATTTCTGCACCACATCTCATTTGTTGATATGCTCTCGTTCTTAATACCGACCAGCAGTTGCCATGGTGATAGTGAGGTGCTTGGGGGGGAGTGCGATTGCAGATGTTAGAAGGAATAAACACACAGACTCGCACTAAGAGAGGGAGAAATGAGTAAACTAATAAAGGGGGTGTATTCGGCGAATTTGTTTGTGGAAAATAATTACAAAACATTGTGTTTGTACATCAGGAATCAGAAAATACAGATAAACGCGCTATGTGGAAAAAAAGCCTACACTGGTTCCAAAAAGTTATTAAAGCAGCTTATTTATATCTGAATGTCCTCAAGGTCTTGTATGAGAACATGTCTGCTGTTGTTGAGGAAATATTCCGTGTCCGACCTTGTCCCGACCTTTCCGGCAAACATCACTCTCGATTCTGATATGATATGAAAATCGATACTCATTTGTTTCTACCTTTAAGTACTCATGACCTTGGGCCTCGGCAAACCAGGAGACGCGCCACCTAAATGTTGCCGTTAATGTATTCTGTCCTGCTGCCAAGTGGAGCCCGGTGACTGACATCGCTGCGAGACTCCCGACACAAACCTGCAATGGCACTGTCATATTGACTGTCTCTGTCTCTCTCCATCAGGGATTTCTCAGTCGACGGCTGAAGGGCTCGATAAAACGTACAAAGAGTCAGCCCAAACTTGACCGTAACTCCAGCTTCAGGCACATCCTTCCTGGCTTCAGGAGTGTGGACAATGACAGGTTGGTGTTTTTTGTGTTCTTGTTGTTTGGCTCTTTTTTTTTTGCTTTTCATGAGTATTTTTTTTTTGTCTGATGTCTGGTTACTCAGGTCACCGTTGACATTATTGTGTTGCGTTGTCAATACATTGTGTGGGAAACCCCCCCCCCCAGCAAATTCTGACTCTCCAGCCTGTCACTACTAATGCGCCTCGCTCTTGCTGTGATTCTCGGCGAGGTACACGGGGAGCGTTCCCTCTCCTCGGTTCTGTCATGGCGCGTTTGCTTGTGTGTTAGAGTTGTGAAGTTCAACTCGCGTCTCTGCAACAAGGTTATAGCCTATGCTGAGATATGGCTTTTTGGAGAGGCAATAGAAATCATGTGAACACAGGTCACAACAGAACATTTCCTCCTGAAAATAAAACTTTCATTACACTGTGAATAAGTTACATGGTTGATAACGTGCTAGAAAAATCTTCTCTAACTCAGCAAATGTTTAAAAAGAAATATTGAAAGCAACAGCACACATCCCAGAATACCCTCAAAAGACTTGTATGGATTAGTCTATTTACATATATATGCACATCCTGGCCACTTTATTAGGGATATCCAATAAAGGAGTGGTCTTCCTCTGCTGCAACATGTTGTGATGAGATTTTCTCATGCATACCTTGGACATAACAAGTGGTTTCTCTGACCTCTGGCATCAACAACAGCATTTTTGTCCAGAGAACTGCACCTCGCTGGATATTTTGTCTGAAAATCCCAGTCGATCAGCAGTTTCTGAAATATTCAGACCAGCCCGTCTGGCACCAGCAACCATGCCACATTCAAACTCACTCAGAGTGAGAGTGTGGCTTTCTGTTTGCATCGGAATCAGTATTTTGTGCCGGTCATTGGTTATAAATTTTCTACAAACAAATAAATACAGTATTTTTTTTCCACTACATACTGTCGTCCCTGCACAACTGGACTTGACTAGTAATGGAAAACTATACCAAACTGTGTGGAGCCGTGCTGAGCCGAGGTAAGGCGTGCCGGGACTGCACCATATATGTTAGCTCAAGCAAAATACCTTTCGGATATATAGTGATGATGAAATGGTTTCTGCTTTTAACTCAACAACCTGCCTCATCTCTGTCTCTTCCTTGCCATCTCCAGCCTCAGAGTCTGGGTCTTTTGCTCACACCACCACTAATGTGATAGTGTTTAGCTTCAGGCTGTGATAATTGCCAGTGTCTGATAACTTCTCCTAATTTCCTCAGGAACTCAACCACTTGGCAAATATTTGCCCTCACCCAACGGTGTCACTGAGAATTCCCGGGGCCACTTTTCACCTGTAACTGAGCTTGCCAGCTTACTCTGGCTTTTTGATGGTTGTTCCATAGTAACGGCTATCACTGGCCCGGACCTGTCACTGCTGTAGCTGGAGAAAAGCCAAGGTGTCCATCTGTGGGTTTTAATTAACGGAAGTGCTGCATTTTTTTTTTTCTTTTACAGCTTTTGGTTTCAAAACCTGGAGCCGAGTGGCTGCATCTCTTTTTTGTGCTTTTAATGAGGCATTAACGCCACTGTCAGACCATCACAAGGGAACACTAGCAATTGTTCTGCGTGGTGAGCTGTTCCTCTGCAGTCGGACAAAATGAGCTCACACCACTTCGTCTTTGCCCCGCTGTCTATTCTCTTCCTCATGTCTACTTTATTTTTTATACTGCCACCCCGTCTATCTTTCAAACTTCCCTTCTTTCTCCAAATTACAAACTCATCAATCGCCAATTTTAGCCCTTCATGTCTTCATATTCCAAACATGGCGCGGTTTCCTAAAACTATCAGCATTTATCTCTGATAAAACGCTTGTGGAAGGTGGCAAATATTTGACAGGAAATTGGAATGTCCAGAGGGGGGCGGCTTATCTCACCTGCTTCAACAGAGCAACGCCAGACACTTCACACACCCCACTTGCACACACAGATTTGAATGAAATGATCCTGAGTCACGTGCAGGAGAAGAGCAATGCCACTGCTCTCTCTTTTTATGATATATGTGTGTGTGTGTGTGTGTGCACATCTCGGTGTATGTGCGGAAAAAAAAAAGAGGAGGAAAGCATGAAAAGGATGCAGAATGTGCTGAGAGAGGTGTCGGTGATGCTTCCTGACAGCCTGCGAGCAGTTTCCCCACAGGGCAGAAAACACTGCAGCATGCAGATGACAGGCTTGGGAACTGGCAGAGGAGGGAGGAGAAGATGAGGAGTCAAAGTAGAGATGAATAAGAGGAGGGAAGGAATTTGATATCCCGAAAACCCCCCAGTGTGCAGACGGTCGGCCTTGAATGCGAGAGATGCCGCCCAAACAGAGAACAATTTACATCTCTATCACCGGCGGCTGTTGTATCTCATTGTACATAATATGGTATAAGAGCTGTGGAGAGCTCCGTTGTGTACATGAGGCGGATTACTTAGTCATATTTTAATGACCCGCTACATTAAATATTAATGAGCATTTTTCTGTAACAATGACTTGGGATACTCGGCATCATGTGGAGTGTTTGTGTTTGCTGTGATGACATTGTTAGGCCCTGTAGCCTCAGGTGGTCTCAGGAGAGGAGAGCTGCAGATGAGAAGCAGCTGGACTCCTAACATGACATGTTCATCCGTGTTAATTAAGAGGCCCTGACGCTGACTGAGCACTCTTTATCTTTAGCAGAGCAGAAGCACAGGCACGCTCACATACTGTAAACGTCTGTGTGTCTTTCCCACCGTAACTGTGGCAGTGGATGTTTATTTGCGTGTCACAGTAAGTTGAATAATCGCCAGAGCTTCACTGCTCATGTTTGCATGACTGCAGGACTAAAACTGGATTTTTAAAATGCATGGAAACATGCAATGAGTACTCAAATGTTCTACTTAAGTTAAAGTACTGGTCTAAAAATGTACACGGAGTACAAGTTACTTTTTGGTTGGAATTATTTCTTGTGTCGTGCAAAAAGGACACGTGGACACACATCTCACCTGGATTTTTAATTAAAGGCAAACCTTTACGAGTTAAAGTGCGAACAAAATAAAATATGTAAACTATTGTCAGTCAAAATGGGTCAAAGGTCACAAATACTTTAACTTTCTCACTCACTCAGCGACCTTAATTCGTGCCAACTCACCTGTCCTCATCCTTCACCTGCCCCTCTCATTCGCATTACCTCATCACTCACCTGTCTTTATTATTCACAGCCAAAGTTTTTTTTCTACTCATTAACAAATGTGATTTAAAACATAGCAGTAGTACATTACTTCCAAAGAAACATACTTAAGTAAAAGTAAAATTACACATTTAAAAAAAATAGCGAGTAAATGTAATTCATTGCTTTCCACCTCTGTAAACAAACCTAATTTCTCAGAGCCGAACTAACACACCTAGATAATTACTGCATGTATACTTTCAATCTGACCCAAACCGGCCTACGCACTCTGTACATGCAGTTCCCACCCCCAGGCTTTGACAGGTGCATTTTCTTACTGATGAGCACATAACCTGCTAATGTGTGTATACTGGGACCCAGGGACAGCAGTCTAATTAAATCAGCTAATGATGAAATGAGGCAGAAACTGCCGTGTTTGAGCATCTCGAGTCAACGTGTAGGAAATAGTCACAGTGCCTTTAGGTCATTTGGTTCACATTTTTAGCTTTTAATTATATGTTTCTTATCTGTGCTTTGTAGTTGCAAATGTATTGGCATTGGTCAAAGACGGGTTATTGTGCTCCATCTAATCAAGTTTCTCCATGCAACGGTCTCTCATTGTTAAGTGCACTGACCTGATAATGTCCTTTACTTTATACGTATCTTGTTGCTTCCTGTGCTCTGATCTGCTCTTTGTATTATCTCTATCTCTCAGAGATAATCTGCGCCTCACCAGCTTCTGCTCTCTTATCTGATCTACACACTAACCTTTCCTGATGAATATGACAATGGCTGCAATGTGTGACCTTATAGATTCTGCTGTGTTGTGTGCCTTGGTCAGACATAAAATATGACATTGGTTTCATTTTATTTTTTCAGTGAAGACTTAATAAAAAAAAAATACTGTTTTAGAATATATATACATATATTTATATATGTGTGTGTATATATATATATATATATACACACACATATATATATATTTATATACATATGATTTTCTGAGCTTTCATATCCATACATATCATGATCCACACATTTCTGCAATGATCTGCAAACCCAAAGTGGGCATAGGACACAATTTAAATGTTAGACCTCAACTTCTTCCTTGGAGATGAGGTTCTGCCTCTTTAGGACCAGGATTTGGTCTCCATTAGGACAACTGAGCCCGACAAGGTCAGTGTTAATGCCATGTAAGATCCCTAAAGAGGTATCAAATACAAGCACCCACCCACACACACACACACACACACACACACACATGCGGAAGCCTCTGCAGCTTCCCTGAAAGAACATAAGTCATGAATGACATCATTGCTAACAACTGTACTCAGCCTCCCTCTTCCTCTTTCCCCTGTGTAATGGGACTACTTGTCTGCCTTTTGTGGTCTTAGACAAATGTGTTAATGATTGTGCTTGTAATTGTATGCATTTGTGTGTGTACGTGTGACCTTGTGGGGACATTTTTCTCTGGACCTACAACTTTAAAGGGCTTTTTCCAGGTTAAAACATGGGTTTAGGGTTAGGATTTAAGGGTTAAAGTTAGGCAGTTAATTATGATGTTTAAAGTAAGGGCATTATGTCAATGATGTGACCTCACTAAGATATAAAAACAAGTTTCTATGTGTGTGTGTGTGTCTGAGAGAGTTCTCTGCACCATGACTCATGTGTCGTTATGGAAAGACTGCTTCTCTGTCACAGCAGGAAAGCCTTTTTTTTTTGTTTGCCATCACTCACACACACTAACTCTGAATATTAGCAGATGGAGAAAATGGCTGAACAGATTTGTCACATCGGTATTTCTTCCTGTGACCTCTCTCTCTCTCTCTCTTATGTCTCAGCCAATCTGCTCCGCATATATTTTCATTATGCTTGCATTGCAGGGAACTCTGACACTGCACACCGAGAGCTCTTATACACATTCACATGCTTAACAGGGGTGTAATTTATGGGGGGAAAATATTCCCCATCCACTTTTGGAAAATGCAGTAATTTTAATTATGTAGGGAATTAAAGCATCATCTGTAATTTGCTGCTTCAAATCCCCCTGGGTCTACTTTTATAATAAGTTAATGTTTTCAAATTCATGTCGCTTTGAGCCGAAGAACAGTTACCAGGAAATTCTGAACAGAACAGAAGAAGCAGCTAAAGAAGCAGCTTTTTTTTTGGACATTTCTAAACATTTGTGGGATTTAAACATGTAAGCTTCATATTTGATTTGTGTTTTATTACAAGATGCCTACATACATATATTATGACCTTGATGGAACCGTTATTCTTTTGCACAACAACAAGGAGCTTTTTGAGACACGATGGTCTCTACCGCACATTATCGATGTGAATTTTATAATCACAACCTGCCTTTTGTAGTTTCGAATGGCGCAGTTAAAGAACCTTGCAAAGATGTTCAGACTAAAGTATGGGCTTCTACACCTGTGTCTGTGTCAGACACTCTTGTTCGTCTTGCTGTGTTGCTGTCCGTGTAAATGAAAGCAAAGCACTGGTACAGCATTAGCTTCTGAATGGCTGCCTGTGACGGGATTCAAGAGCCTTTGATACAAACCCCCCTGTTATCTCTCCATCAACCTGCCGTAATGGGTGCCATGGTGATTGTTGTTGTGTATGTGTGTGTGTGTGTGTGTGTGTGTGACAGAGGGAAAGACGGCAGCACAGAGGGAGAGACACATCCATACATAAATCCAATAAAGTGATGACATTTAGAGTTATTAAATTCCGTAAACATTCCCCAGGTGTTCCTACTGTAATATCCAACCCTTTCTATTGCTCCCTCCCTTCTTCTTCTTCTTCTTCTTCTTCTGCTGCTGCTTCCCCACCCTTTCACCTGTCACTCACCTGGCATTCAGTTTGTGCTTTTTCTGCATTTTGAAGTCATTTAACCCTCCTTATCCACCTCTTTTTTTTCGCTCTGTGACTGTGTCACCTGGAACAAATACATATATTGTCATATTGTTACCTCCTCAGAGTGAAAACATCCCATTCGTTGTTGATTTTAATTAAAGGAATACTTCACCAATTTGCATTTAACGTTGTATTACTAGAATAGGGGTAGTACTTTGAAAAACTGTGCTTACCGACCTCAGTTTTCCCTTAATACAAAGCTAAATGCAAATCGGTGAAGTATTCCTTTAAGACTCTCTGACTCTCTGATTAAGTCAAATAAGCACCAAGCTTTTTTAACTAGCCTTTGACTTATATTGATTCACAGGCTGCAGAGAGAAAAAACATGCGGCTAAATACCTGTCATTACCCTGACATTCTCACAGAGGTGAACACTGACATTCAAACTTCAAAAGAACATAAGATTGTGTAACGGGAACCACATTAGCGGCTGTTGTTGTGATCTCACTGGTAGATTTACTCCACGTCAAACCGGACTCACGGACTTGCCCCTGAATCCACCCCTCTTTGTCTCTGTGCCCTCACTTCATCATTTCCTGCAGCTGGAGCAACATTCTCCTCCCTCGACTCTTTTTCTTTTTCTTTTTTTGAATCTGTCGCTATTTGCGTACTCCCTAACCCTGTTATCTTGTCTCATTTTGGATTGTCTGGTGGGAATGTCACATTTTGCTAACTCTTTTTTTTTTTTACCCGTTTCCCCCCCTACCCCCCCTCCATCTCTCAAACTACACTGATGCATAATACACATGCAGACCCACTTTTTTTTGCTTCCATTCTGACCTCGTCTAATCCATTAATTAACTGACTGCATCATCTTGTCAAATGCAGAGTCAGTGCTTATTAGCGATGATAACTCACTGCATGAATATCTGCTTGGACACTGTCCAGAGAATCAATGGACTTATTATTTGACAACAGCAACACGCAAACGCCCAATTAGAGATCTTTTTTTTTATGACAAACTTAAAAAAACAACAACAGTGTTTTCGCTATGTTCATTGCAGCAGAGGAAGAGTACATCTTCCTCCTCCTCTCTTTGGTATCTTTTCTTTCTATCTCATTTGCGATCTATCAGCATTCTTTGGTGTAGCTAAAACATGGTTTTCGGGATAATCAAGTGTTGTACTAAGCAGGTTTCATGTACCACTGTGCATTATTAAGCTACATCCCACGCAGCCTGGGGGGGGGATTCATTAAATGAACTCATCAATAACGTCTTCAAACCTAATGCCTCTAATTTAGCGATGATTACAAGGCGTTATCCCATAATCTCTCTCTGATTCTCTCTCATAATGAGGATTTCGTCAATTCAAGAGTGATGTGGCATTCCTGAGGTGCTCACGCGGAGTTCGGTGTGTTTTTTTTTTTTGAAAAGGGCTGATTTGTTCGTGCTCTTCTGAACAGAGTGCTCTTCATTTGCTTCAAGGACAGAGATGGCTATTCATCTTTGAAGATTCACCATGCAGGCGCACAAGTGTGTGTGGTTTGTTTTTTTTCCCCCCCCTGCCAGAACCAAACAAGTTCTGCAAATTAATATCCAAGGTTAGACCTTTCATGGTGCACAAGGCTCCTCAAAGTGTAGTCACTTAATTGGAATTGAACAATTGACATGTTCACTCTTCTGAATGAGGCTGGATTCACTCCACACACAGAAGTAGAGCATTATGACAAAATGTGTCATAATATAACTAAAGTATTATATTACTATATATATGTACTTTATATGATAGTACTATTAAATAGGCTAACTATTTTAGTCGAACAGCTTAATAAACAATATTTGGTCATCTGTTAACTATAAATGAAGGTTTGTGAATATTTGCGGAAATGCCTGAATATTTTCAGTATTTTCAAAATTAAATTCCGTTAACAAATGTGTAAATAAGCGCTTTCATCTTTGTCTAAATTGCCCTAAAACGCACTGACATCTTCACCTTACATGTTGGAAAGAAACAAAGAAATTAGATAAATATTGTTTAGCGAACACTTAAAAGTGAAAAATAAATCCGCATGACTCTATTCTGACCGCGGTTCAAATTACTCGCATGAAATGTTCACGCACCGCCCACTTTTACAATTACACCGTGACGAGTATTCACCACTTTTTAACCGTGATGCCCGCGATAGAATCATACATTGCCCTCGGTCTCGCTGAGAACCACTCTGCCTCTTAAGTGTTTTTGAGGTTTGTAATAAAAATGATGTGGCACATAAATGGTGCTCTCCAAAGAAAAGAAAAGAAAAGTCCACTATGTTTTCTTGTTTTTAAAGATTTATTTAATGTTCACTGAGATTTCAAGTGAAAATGTTACACTGGTTATTTTCAATATGTTTCATGGCGCTTTAGTGTGTATAAGCCTCTTCCGATCAGTTGAATATATGTATAATTCGTCGCGGAATCAGGCCCTGGGCCGTCCGAGTGTTGCTGACACCTGTCCAGCTTGTGGGGTTTGGTGGCCTGGTTGATGTTTAACCCCGCTGGGCCTTCCGTGAGACCGTGCATGCGTGGCCAAGGGTCTTCTCTCTTTCATTCTCTCCCGGGGTAATGAGCTGTAATGGATAGGGCCTTGAGCGTGACAGGAATACCAAGGGCCGCATCAAAGCAGTATCCTCCACATGCCTTTAAAGAACTGCTCAGTACACATGCAAACACTCATTTATTCATTCAGTCCTCTCTTTAATCTACTCCAGTCACAGGCTTTTCATTTATTTATATTATGCACCCGTTTTTATTAATATTAAAAAGTGTGAAGGTTTTCATGAAGAATGTACAAAGATTATGTGATTTAGTGAAGAAGAAGAAGGAAAAAAGAGACCTATGGAGTAGATACGATTGATGTGTTGCACATAAATTATTGCTCCGTGGGGAGTCACAAGCGGTGGTTTGTACGTTTTGAAAAGAGAAGGACATTTTGATCAGAGTTAAAGGTGTTAAGGTAAGGACATCCATACAGTCCATACAGCCCTGCCACTTAACTGAACTTTACTGCTCCGTGTATGAGCATATTTTTAATCTTCGATGGATTAATAAAAACGCCCATTTATTGTAAAAGTCTCACCCAGCTTGCTCTCCGATTCGGTAAAGTCTCCATTTCACTCCACTTAATCCGAACTGGCTTAAATAGAGTACAGAGACTACATTTATATTCACCTAATCCACCGATGGTGATGATACATAAATGCCTGCCTTGGCAATATCCCTAAAGCCAAAGTTAATCTTCAGGCGAAGTGAAGTAAGCGATGACACTGATAATTATGTACTGTCCCGACCCCCAATAAAGAAGTGTTTATGTGGCAGCATATGAGAAGCAGGAGTAACTGCATATATTCAAGGAATAGGTAATGACTTTAGGATGTCCTAAGAATTATGTTCCCAACTGTTTTTTGCCATTAGCCCAGCTTAAGTTTGTCAACAGCTCACTTCCCACACCAGAGTCCTATTGAGAAAATCAGGGATTTTACTGCTGCCTCCATCTGTACATTTAGATATAAATGATTCTTTGACTCCACTATCAAATGAGGCAGCATTAATTCTGCAGCTTCTGTGTCCCCACAATCTTAAAACACAGCTTATCTCAATGGTCTCTGGTGCGCCTTGTCCAAACTACCGTTTCCAGCATGAATAGATAAATGATCTTATCTTATTTTAATTCTGAAGATATTGAAGACTTAAGCCGATATAGATTTTTATCAGGAGAGCCGTTTGTTCCGCTGTTTGGAACTCTGTCTTGAAGAAGGGAGGGTTTTGTTTCATATTTCCGGTACGTTGAGATAATCTATAAGAGTCCAGCGTCTCAAATTTCTGCAGCTTCATTACCCTAATCCTTGCCTGTGTTTTTGGAGCTACGGAATACTTTGAGATGATCGAATTCAAATATGGCACGTGCACGTATCCGCCCCGGCACCTATAAACTCACACAGGCTATGCTTCTCTACAGGTAAAAATGGCCCTGAATGTTACTGTGTAATGTAGTCAAATATTTGCGCAAACAGGCTTGTAAAGATAAAGCAATCAGCTGACTGTACTGTACGTCACACTTTTATTACCTCACACAACCCAGAGCACTTATACATATATATATATATACAGTATATATATATATATATATATACATATATATATACATATATTAATTTAAGCATTAAAGTAAAATTACTTCACTTGTGTGAGGTTCAGGGTCAGGTTCACGCAGTATCCTTGCAACTGACCAGCACCTACATAGTTTTTTTTGTTGTTTTTTTTGGCTTTGCAACTTGGTTTGATATCACGTCTTAGATTGTGATTCAGCTGCGATGACGTGCGGTCACTTCCTGGTGCAGTATGCGTCATCATCCACCACTTACTCAGCCTTTTCCAGATGCTGCCACATCAAAGTCAGGCTGTCATGGTATTAAAATAATAAAAGAAAGTAACTTTTTTTTTTTCTTTGTATGATTAAATAAATTAAATTGTCCATACATCTACTGCACTTCAACAAGCATTGAATAATGTGGGCACATCCTCTGTTATCCGTCATTCTTTTTTTTTTGATAAATACTGACTCATGCCCTGTAAATAAATGATATCGATCTGCCGCGTCTATTGTAACAGCAGCGCGGCTCCTCTTGTGCAGCCTGACCTACTTATAAGCACACATTTTAGCACCAAGGTGTCAAAGCTGTGTGTTTTATATAGCGCTCCATCTGAGCACAAGAACAACAGGTCATCAGAGCCACCGCTTTAAAGTCAAAGGACCATTTGAGTTCACGGGACACTCGCCCGTCACTTTCATTTACACTTACCTTTGCAAGACGAGCGTCATAACATAACATTTGTTGCCACAGTCTGGGCTCAGTCACAAACCATCAGTTGGATTCCTGCAGTGTGATGGCAGACCATTGCACTGTATTGCATTGCTTACTACATGGGGAATTGTAAATTAAGAGAAAAACACTGAATTGGTGGAGAGATGGGATGGTGCCAGACAGATAAGTGTGTCTTTTTTTTTTTTTTTTTTTTTTTTTTCTTTGTTGAAAACATTTACAAAAAAAAAAAAAAGGTTGTGTTCTTGGAGTGCTGTCATTCTGAGCTTGATTGTGTCTGGGTCAGATGTTCAGCTTCTCATTGTGCTTCAACAAACTCCTTCAAATAGCTCCCTGCAATCAGACCGCACTTGTGGCCTCTCCGTCGGACAAAAAGCATGTTATTTGTTTCTTGTTATGATGCATTTAAGGAGTTGTGAGCATGTCTATCTTGACAGGTTTGTTGCACTGAGTGCGGGAGACCGTAGTGCTGCAGCCGCGTCTATGTCAAAATGGTATATTTTTGCACCAGAGTCATTTTTTGGTGTTTGGAAAGAGACATTTACATACACTCACGACTCACTTTAATTAGGTCCTCACTATACCTAATAAAGTGGCAAGAGTGGCATCCTGTGTGGTTGTAGCACATTCAGGGATGTTCTTCTTCATACCATGAGTGAATCTTGCCTTTGAATCAGTCTCACCGTTCTCCTCTGACTTCTAAGACATAGAGAATCGCAGCTCACTGGATGTTTTCTCTTTTTTCGGACCATTCCCTGTCAATCCTTGAGGTGAGCGTGTGTATGTAAAACTCTTAGAAGATCAGCAGTTTCTGAAATAGGGTTAGGGTTATTATATATATATATATATATATAGGGTTGGACCAGTCCATCTGTCTCCCAACAGCCATGCCATGTTTAAAGCCACTTAAAATCATCTTTCTTTTTAAGTGGCTTTAAACATGGCACTTTCTGGTATTTTTAAAAGTGTCTTTTAAAAATTAGTCATTAGATTATTTTTTTATTTTTTTCTATATATTTTATTTTATTTATATATATATATATATATATATGTGTGTGTGTGTGTGTGTATATATATACATATATATGTGTGTATATGTGTATGTGTATATATATATTTATTTTAATTTTTTTATTTTATTATTATTATTCTATTGTGTGATTTTTTTCCTTCTGTACTGTGTGTCTTGGACCTTGAGTCTGAAATAAAGCTTATCTATCTATCTATCTATCTTCACCAATTCTGATGCTTGGGTTGAACCTCGTTGTTTGATATTTGCATTTTCAAGCAGTCGAGCCGGTGTAACGGGTGTGTAATTCTGCACTTGCAGGTAGCTTGAATAGACAACTTCAGTCGGTCATCATCTACCGCTTTATCCTCCAACAGAGGGTCGCGGTGAATAGACAACTTTCCATAGTTAAATGAATTAATTACACATGCTGCTTCAACTTGACAATAGCTCATTCATCAAGGTGATGTCATGGAGCAGCCACATTTCCCTTTATGGCTTTTGCATGTGTCTGTGTTTTATGATATTTGAATCCAAAGACAGGCTCATACATGCAAAGTTGTGTTGTTGTAATGTAGATTATGGACAACATAACCCGTCAGAGCACCATCTCAGTGATTGTAGACGGAGCATTAATGCTGGCGGTGCTGATGGAAGTGGTGTTTAAATGTTGGCATCGGCTGCAGGAGCTGGAAGCAGCGTGTTACAGGTGCAGCTAATCCAACTGATTAGCGGTTGGCTCATGTGTGTGGGAAGTGAGAAGAGGGGTAGCTGTAGGCTTATCTAATTGGATTAAGTGAACCAGAAAAGAGTTGCTTCCTTGATTTTAAACTGATCGGATGATAGGGAGGGAATAATAAATAAAATGTCAGAATGGACAGGAGCCCAGTGGCATTGCTTGAGAGTAAGCTGGTAATGAAGAAGAAGAAGAAGAAGCATCGCTGATTAAACATTCATTAAGCTGAGTTAAGAAATAAAAATAAAAAAATAAATCTTCGAAAGCAGCCACACGTCACATGTTACCATCACAATCATGAGAGTGCAAGGTTTGCATCAGTCCTCACTCATTCTTATAGTTTAATTCCGCCGTGTTTTTGTTTATTATATCATATGCCAATCACATGCACACAAATCAGTCAACATTTAAGATTACCGAAATGGACTGTAAATAATTTATGTCTTCTCTTTTTTTTTTTTTAAAGTGAAATTTATACTCCTATAGATTTGTTTTGTGGGTAAATGTATTAGGCACTGCTGGTCCGAGCTGGCACAGCTGTTTTTACAAGCACCAATAAATTTACGGAGTCACATTCTCTCACCTCCATCGAGTCACACGTTCATTTACTCTTTGCTTTCAGTGTGTATTTCATCCTGGAGTAAACCTATCAAAGAGGACCATAGTATTGAAACATAGCATTCCACCCACCCCACAGCCATTGATTGCTGCCCAGTTTGCACACTGTAAGAATGAATAATTGATCAACAACACACAACAGGCTGTGGATTAAATTAAAACCGCTGTCCATAGTACAAACACTGTTACAGTTCAGGTGTTTTTTTTTATTATTATTATTCCTGTGCTGTTTTTGGAGGCAGTTTCTCCCGAACCAGTAATCACTTCAATCTTTGTGACTGACATTGATGTTTTGTTGACGTCTCAGTGATTTAATGGGAATTATAAACTAACACTGACATCTGATGTTAATAGAAACATTGGAAACCGATTGTAGCCTATTGCAATTAAAAAAAACAATGGTTGATGTTAACATTTGTTTTTGTAAATATGTGCACATAACCGACCTGCCCACCTGCTTAATTGTAAGGTATGTTCTATATATTATGTCACATGAGTCAAGTTGTAAAGGTCCAGTGTGTAATAGTTCCTTGTTACAGATTTTAGACAGAAAAAGATTGGAAAGATTAATGTTTAGATTAGATTAAACCGAAAGATTGGATAGCGTAAGATAGCATCTCTTGCCTCACTCCCCTTAATTTTATTTGCCCACGTAATTAGATTTTTTTTTTTTATTGAGTAGCTCATTGCTGAGAGTGAAGTTCCAACTCCTCTTGTTTTCCTGTTTCAGGAGGAAACAGATGGGAAGCTGCGAGCGTTTACCTTTCAGTATTTTAGTTGTTAACCCAGCAGTGTTCCGATGATCTGAGCTTTTGTCCTGAGTGGGTGTGAGCTCAGTATTTGTCCACCACACCCTGTAGTGTGGTCATTTGATTTACAAGTGTGTGTGTGTGTGTGTGTCAAGGAGAATGAGGGGTAAGGGTGATGTCATTTTTGATGACATCATTGCAGGCGTGCAGGAAGTGTAGGAGCTGCGGTCCCGGCTCTGCACTGCTCTGCCTTATCATGTGTGTCCTGCCTGGTCTTTTATCCCCAGTGCCAGCTCTGGCAGTGTGTGATCTCCAGGAATAACCTCAAACTCACCCCTATTTCCACTGCCAGCCTACCAATTTGGACTCAAATTGACCATGGCAAAGCCCTCCCACCATCATTCCAGTCTTACTACTAGCAACCCTTTGGCTGGCCCCGCTGGCCCATCTCACTCTGCCAAAACTGAGCTCAGCATGGCCTCGACTGAGTTCACCAAGCTCGGGTCTGGTACCCCAGTCCATGCCTTCAGCTTAACAGCAGCGGTGGCAACAGACGCAGCAACAGTAGCTGAACACCTCACGCCAGAATTGACAGGACAAAGAGCACATACTCCCTCCGGAGCAACACAAGAGGAGGAGGGTGGGGGGGGCAGGGCCAAGCCAGGCTACGCTGCACACACATACTTGTGATCCCCCTGCACACCATATATATAGGCTCCTCCCAAAGCAGGGAAACGGAGATGGAAGGTGCAGTCAATCACCGACAGTGAGAGGGAGGGGTTTTGCCGGAGTTGGTATGAGAGGAGGGGTGAGAAAATGCAATATATTTTCGTCATTCTTAAAATCAGAGGCAGGTTTTGCAGTTTCCTTAAACCCATTCATTCAGAGTGAATGAAACAAGAGAGAGAAGGAGAGAGAGAGAGAGAGTCCTGTGTCAGTGACAACACAGGAAGTAGGGCATGCTCTGTTCAGGGTGTGCGAGAGAGGGTGGGAGAAAGGAAGGAGGAGAGGGAGCAGCCAGAGAGAGAGAGAGAGAGAGAGAATCATAGTGCTCGTTCTCCTCCCCTTGCCTTGAAGCAGAAAGAGAAGGAGCCAGAGTAAGGAGGAGGAGGAGGAGGAAGAGATTCACAAGTCAGGAAGAGAAGAGGCAAAGCGGCAGTCTGCAGCAGCAGCAGCGGCAGGAGGGGGGTGGAAGTGGAGCTTTGCAATCGCCTCTGCCCTCATCCATCCCTGCCTCTCTATTTCTTTTTTTTTTGCCCTCTGATTCTGGCTCAGCCTTGGTTCCCTTCTCTCTCCACACGACTTTGATTGTTCTGTGGAATTCTGACAATGGCTGGTGAGTGTTATCCTGCTTTTCACATGTCACTCGCCATCCTTTGTGTGCGCACGGCTGCTTGGGTTCATGCGGTGGGAGATTGTTTATTTTTTTCATTGTGAATGCGTAGCCAGTGCCACGAATAGAGGCGTGCGCGCGTGGAGGACGCTTGATTGAGACTGTTTGCGCTCCCCGTCTTATGTGCCGCTTGTCTTCCAGCTGTGCCCTCGTCGTCTGTCTTCACTTTCCCTCTGTCACTAGCGATGCAGGAGAGGTTGTTCTGCTGAGCACAGGCACACTGCTCCATCCTGCGTACTTTCAGGATGCTCAGTCATTATTCTTTAATTGCTTTCAACTCCCAGAGGGGCTGCCATTCAGAATACGGTTCTTTTACGATGTGTACTTTGTCAATTTATGTGCATATAATACCGGAAAAAAACATAATAAAGAGGATGGGGTTTTTGGATTGTTAGAGTTGATCATATCCTCGATGGCCTGTGTGACAGAGGGCAGCCAGCTTACACAAATCAGATGACTAGGTTGTGCTGTGAGGTCAGCCACCGATTTTGGATGGCATCTTCTATCCAAGGCGGCAAATATCAGTTTAAAGATAGGTGGGTGGCCACAGGACAGAGAGTCTCAGAGAACAAGAGCATGAGTCGAAAGGCAGCCTTTGGGAAGTAAATGTTTATTTGTTGCACTCCATGAGAAGATGGAAAAGGGTTAGTCAGTAGAAATTATAGCTCCTAACAGATTTGTTAACATTTTACAGATGGCGTTTCCACCAATATCCAGTTAATGCATGATATCTAGTTTCACAGTTGCAAATTTAGGCCTGGGGAATAGTTCAATGACATTGTGGTATACTATCACAATATACCATATATACTGTAAATATAAATGTATTTGATAATTGTTTCAGTATAACAAAGGTTCAATGTAAAAATCGACAGAATAGAAAACTTTGCGTTCCAGCTGGAGCATAAAAATATTCCTTTTTGAGTTACTCCATTTTAATGTGTCTTGGTGAGGAGACACATTAACACGCAGCACTGAGTGTCGGTAACTTGTTTGTGCCACATTGTGTGAGTTTAGTTCAACAGCTTTCACTGGAGAACAGCATTCATTTCTCTCAGAGGTGGCTTCATGAGGAGAAAGCCTGTTTCTGGTTTAGTAAAGACATAAATTATAGTTTGATGGTCTGCTTTACTACAATATGCCGCTGATATGTTTCAGTGTGGGAGCTCAGCTGGTGGTCCTCCTGATTGCAGGATGCTGTCGAGCCCTTGACAACAAAACCCTTGCTTGACATCTGCAGATCATGTCGTTATACTACAGGCATTTTGTGCCAGTCTGTGTTTGTATGCACTAACAGTGTGATCCCCCCAAGCCTGGGGTACTGTGTCTGCTTGCATTCATGAGCGACTGTTTCCCTGCATATTAATACATGTGTGTTAGTATGTGTATCTGTGTTTTCTTTGTCACAACAATTCAAAGCTTGTTTGAAACCCAGACAGTGGGGATGGCAGAGTGAGAAATAGAGGTGTGAGGCGTTTTTTTTTTTTTGTGTGTGTGTCTAAAACGTGCAGTTGGAGTAAATGGGAAGCGACTGTGAGCGTGAATGTGTGATAGAGATACGACAGAAAAAGAAAACAAGTGAAATACGGTTGTCAGGATAGTAGAATTTCAAGCTTATTACTGATGGGAAAATACTCAGCGCTCCATACATTAGATACCACACAAATAACAAACTTGAATGTCAATAGAACAGAAATGCTTAATATCAGTGCATGTAAAAAACATGCTATGAAAACACATTTGAAAAAGATACACAATATCTTGTGTCCTTCTGGTGACGTTGCAATATCATTGCATTGCTGATCAAATAGGGTTGGTAAATTAGGCTGATCAGCTTTAAACACCTTTAGATAGACCCTTAGAGTGAAAAAATAACATCAACAGTTTATTTTGTTGACTATTTTTTTATTCTGGGTGACTTAATCTCTTATGTAATGTTTAGGACGCCGCTCTTAATTCCTCTTTCATAAAATAGATTTTATGAAAGAAATACAATATTGTATGTACTGCAACACCGTGACTTTAAATACACAATATATCATAATCTATGCCTTGACAGGATCAGTGAACAAATGCAGAGCCCTCTCCAGTGTCTCTCCACCACTCCTGTCCTGACCGTCTCTCCGCGCCATAGCCTGAGTGCTCTGTCTCTGTGTAATTACTCTGTCAAAGATAATCTCGGCGATGTCCATTGATTTGCTGAGAGCTGATGAAGTGGAGCAGAGGATTTGATCAGGCACATGCAAAGGGAGGGGGGAGAGGGCGACTCGCTGCCACACCCAGGGGCCACTCGAGTAGGGGTCAAAAGGTCTGCGCCACTCGGATTTGTATATCAGCAAGGATGAAGCACAGCTTTTTTGTCTGAATTACTAATAAATAATCATGGTCCAATCTTATGAAACCCAGAAGATTTCATTTTAATTAATTCAGGTTTTTTTATATCCCTCTCCAAGGCCCACCTGCAGCACTTCCAAGGGCCACACTTACGGAAACACTGCTCTATTAAATTTCCTTTAAAGCTGTTTCACTATGGATTCTTTTCACCGGCTACTGCTTTTTTGTTACACATTAATAGTCCCTGTACTTCCTGCTTTTAAATGCAATTATTTATTAAAGCGAGGGAACTAATGTCAACATTGAATCGAATTACTTAATAGGAGATTGTGAACATTCTGTAAAGGCCCAATAGGCTTGTATTGAGTTATCAATTTAAAGAGAATTTAGAGGCGAATTCAAATGTAGTCCCTTGAATAAAACGAAGAAAGAGGGACTCGCCGTACATTAAAATGTCTATTCCCCTTTAGAGGCTTGTATTGAGTGAGTTTAGTGCTCTAAAATTCATGATGCGTATCAGCAAGCCGGCGGAGAGACTTCCGTCTAACTTCCCATTGTGAATGAAAGAGGTTTTAAGTCGACTCCGTCAAAGACATTCGGCGACGTTATTCTAGATCTCCCATATAATCTGCCTGGGAGAGAATGAAACAGGAAGCATATGTTCATGATGGGGCAAAGTTGTTAGTTCTCTCGCCCTGAAGGCTGTTGCACAGAGTCAATAGGAGCAGCAGGAGGAGAGAGCTCTCAAGTATCAGTATGCGTCTCTTTCTGTCCTTTCTCGTCGCGTACTGTGTGTTTTCTTTTACACAAACAAACGGGAAGAGCTGATGTCAATGCTCCGTCTCTTCATCTCTGCTGTGCTTCATAAATAAAATGGAAGGCGAGCTATAGGGGGTTGAGTAAAGTAGTAAAGGGAGGGAGGTCATGGATGCCTCCATCATTTCCTCTCACTCTTCTATCTGCACTTAGGAGTAAGCTGCATCTGTATTAGTATGTTGTAGTATTATTATTATTATCGTCGTTACTCTGGAAGTGGAAAAAGATACTACTAACCATCAAAGTTTATTTGATTTTGTAATTCTGACTCTGCACACAACACCCCAATACAACCAGAGATATTAACGGGGTATGGAATAAACTCAAATGTCCCTGACATTTAACTAACTTCCAGCATTTTGAAACATATATATATATCACAGTTTAGCTGAAGTTAGTCCTCACGTACAGCCGGGATCATCAAGAATTCTAATCCTTATTGCAGAATTATTAATAATCCCACCAGATGAGTCATCCGAGTGTTGAAATAAGTTCAATTTGCTCCTCTCCCTGTTTCGTCAGCGCCTCGTCTTCCCTGCCCTTCTGCAAACCTCTCCTTGTCCACCATGTCTTACCGTCTCTCTCCACCGTCCACCACCCACCTTCTCTGAGATGCAGACTTGTGGAAGCTTGCCTGGAATGTAAAACTGTATCCTCTGATTATTTTCCTTCCCACTTCCCTCCCTCTTCTTTTACCTCTGTTTTCAAGCAGGTGGTGCTTTAATAAAACAGGTTAGTAGTTAGCAGGGGAATAGCCTGTCAGAGGCTAAGGCTGTCTGGGACCGCCTCTCAGACAAACAGATAACAGAGAGAGAGAAAGGGTCCTGTCCCTCCCACCCTCTCCCACGCTCCTGCCCTGTTGCTGTCTGTTGTCGTACACTTGGCTGTTGACCCACACACTCTTTGGCTGTATTTGACACGGTTCCTTCCTACAAAATCACATTTAATACATGTCTGCATGCACCGAACACTTCTCTGGAAACATTAATGTACACAGACACGTGACGGTGCAGGGGCCACATGACTCGCACACTCGTACACAGAGGACCATTGTTCCAAATTCACATAATAATGAATAACTGAGACATAATTTTCGGCATTCCCCTTCAACTACGCCGATTACTAACACACTTCCATCGATAGAAAAGCCTTATATTATATTATATGTGGCAACAGCTACACTCTAAACAAGCCTTGTGAAGTATGATATTATCATGACCTAGACCAGAGGAATGAGGAAATCCCCGTGAGTGTTTAGTCTCCCAGCCTTGCCTTGGGTCCGTAGTTAACCTTTACCCAGCCATTCTCCCAAACAGCAAGGCATGCAGGTCTGTTTACTTGTGATAAGAGCAAGCAACTCTAATCCACTGCATTGGGAGGAACCAAGTGCATTAAGCCCCCTCCAGTTTCACCTCCCAAATGGTATTTGAATTGTTTTTGAGCTGCACAACCTGTCCAGCTACAATAGGGTTCAAAGTCCTTTCCTCTGCATGGTTTCACAGTGCCCACCTTTGTTATGAGTAGCCGGCAACTGCAGACGTAAATAGTTCCACTTAAGTCTATTGAAATAATGATGCCTGTAATTTCTACAGACTGTTGAGTGATTGAGCTGAGAAATTCTCCCCTTAAAGAGTGGAACTGGTCCAGGCCATACCGGACCAGTTTCTAAGTATTTCATGGATGACTGGCATTTCTGGGTCTTTGGCTCTTCTTTTTTTTTTATGGAGCTCAAACCTCAGTTTTAATTGAAGCATCTCGTGACAGCATATCTCAGCGGTGACATCAGTCTTCGCACAGTGGGTCGCCAGCTATGTGAAAACAACCATGTACAATACATCTGGCTGTGAATCTTCTCCCTAAACCAAGCTGTCCTCATTTTTTTCCCTCCTCTTCTCCCTCGCTTCCTCTCCTCTCATCTCTTTTCTTTCTTTTTTCTTTTCTTGGAGTCCCCTCTCTCTGGCCAAGGACCCAGGATTTTCCCACAGAGCATGGTGCTGAAGGCTGAGCTATTGTTTCTTGCTTTAGGGAAGCGGGTAGGGAGGAGGAGGTGGGGGAGGCAAGCTGACTTCCTGGCTGCCAACTCTGGGTCTACATCAGTGTGAGAAAAAGCAGGGGAGACAGATCTGATGATGTGTGGAGGGAATGACTTCAGCTAGAATAAAATATAGAGCTTTGCTTCATTTCTCAGCGAGTACTGTAGCATCTGAATAACTTTGTAACAGCCTGTCAGCGTTTTCCTTGTTTGAAGAACTTTTTTGGGGGGGTTTAATTTTCTTCTTGCACCTCCATTTGGAACAGAAATGGTGTCGTCCACCACTGTTTACAGTACCCAAGATATATTTTTATAGGAATACACATTTAGGCTATTATTTTGCAAATACTACTGTAATTTAGTCGTTGTTTGGTGACCTGCCACTGAGTACAACAAAACAGCTATAGCTCCATTTTTTTAGTATACTTAATTCAGCATCAAATATTAGTTTAAAGTCTTTAAAGTCTTACCTGTATAAATCAAGGCTTTATTTATCATAATACAATGTCACACTGGACTATGGGCAGGCGTGTCCTAGATAAATAAGCACTGTCTTTTTAAATGGGATGTGGAGAGGGGTGTGTCATAGACATCCTTTGGGAGTGGTGTGGTGTAGCTTTGAGGGCAGAGGCTTCAGCCACGTTCCCAGCGACTCAGAAATAGTCAGGGAAAACACTGAGAACAGCTTCTAGTGAGGAATGCGACCGAAAGGGAATCTGTGCACTCGGGAGATCCGGCTCAAGCGAGGTTCTGCTGGACCATGTTTCACATATTCAGTAGATCGTAGGTGTCTTCTTTTTTTTTCTTTTCTTGCTTTAATACTTTATTCATGGGTGTGCTGGGATGGCTACAGCACAGCTGCATGCTGTGGTTTAAACAAAACCTCTGTCCCTGCATCCACCTACGGTTCACTCAGGACTGTAGATTGTGAGTTTCATCTGGTTATTTTCAGCTACATTAATGCCATAAAGCACTGTGTATATGAGGTTTGACTCTAAGGGAAATTGCGGCGAGCTAGTTAAAAACAGATAAAGTGCAGCGCAGCTGAATAGCCGTGGGAGAACGTGCTTGAGGAAGAACTGGGATACGTTTAGACTTGAACATGAAAACTATTCACTGCCAGAGGCAATGTGCGGTTTTTAGAGTGTAAATAAGATCTCTGCATTGACAGCACGCTCTACAATTTAGAGGCACTTACATGCTGAAGCTGCCTCACCTGTCCAACTCTGATGTTAGCAGAACTGCGACAAAGTGGGGAAAGGTAGCATTTGCAGAAATCATAGGCTTGATAGTTTTTTAGCCATCCAACTTTTGCCATGTTTGCGTAGGAGGAACGTCTCTTTCCTCTAGTTTTTTTCTCGTGAACTTGAGTGTTTGCCGGTTTCTTTGTCCAATGCCACAGGGATGTTTGAATATTCAGGTCAACAAGTGAAAAACACACTTCCTCGTCTCCTTGACTCTTTTGCACATGCTGCTTTCAGTGCTTTAAGGGAAAAAAATAATAATAATTGATGTTTTTTTTTTTCATGTGTGTCTGCGTTGTACACACACACACACACACACACACACATACTGGCACTACATGAATGCAACATTACACACAGGAACTTCAGCACATAAGCACAGCTGCACACACCATTTCCATGACCTTGGTTTGCCTGAGTCTCAGCCACATGGTCTGAGTCATACCCACTGATATGTGACTGTCTTGCTACTCATAATCTTTTATTATTGCTGTGTAGGTCTTTGGTTAATGCGCAGTTGCACACATGCATTCCCACAGTCGTTCTGATTAAATGGCATCGATAACGGTTAGTCAGGAATAATGAAATGAGCCTGACTCAAAGTAAAAGATGTATTTGTGACTTAATTGTGTGGCAAGTTTATCCGTTAATAGCTTCTTTTTTTTTGCAGTGCAGTGCTTTTTTTCCCCTTCAATTCTCTAGCAAAGTCAGTAAAGAGCAAACCTTTCTGACACCTCATCACCCTTCAAGATTCAACAGGAAAGAGAGCGGGATGGCCAGAAGCCAGAAGATAAGTCAGTTAATTGTGCGACACCGGCCAGTTTTAATACTCATGCATGGTGATAACACTTTAATCTTTGCTATCGTCTTCAGTCCCATTATTTTTGGTATTTTACTGCAGAATTAATGAGTGTGTTAAGTGGTTAAGGTATTCTTAATTACAAAGTGAAAAGTAAAGTTTTGATTTTAGCGCCGCGTCTCAGCCCTTACCTGTCAGTGTTATTTATCGGCGCCTTTAAAGTGGACTGAGAACTGAGAACGACGTAATAATTATCAGAAACGCAGACAGATCGGGTCTGTGATTCATTCAGGGATCATTTATTTCCTCGCAGCTTGGATGAAAGCTGTAATATATTGTTGTGCTGTAGACTTAGATATATGTTAATGAATTGACCCTCACTTATTCATATTTTCCGCCTTCATTTTGATCTTACACATTCAGTTGATGCACAATACGTCATCATCAGCACAAATCAATAGAGTAAAAGTATATCATATTGATTTTTGGTTCATTTCCCTTCGCCTGCTGATGAAATAATCATTATTTGACCCTTGACTTCACCATTGCTGCCACTCATTTTGTTGATTTTGTAGGTTAAACACGCCCACTGTTGACCTACCCAGCCGGGAAAATTGAAATCATGAGGTTATGTGAAACAGAGAACGAGGAGAACACAAAAGCTTTTCACATACATTTCTCACTTTTAAGTCATACTTTTATTGGACATATTTTTATATATCCACTTGTATGCATATGTTTATCATATTAAACATGTTCCCAGTCATTCAAACCACAGACTGTAACTGAAGTGTTGATACAAAATGACAATAATAATTATGAGGATAACAAAAGTAAGAATGAAATCACATTGACGTTTTCAGGACTCGTAGTCCTAAAGGAAGTGGTTGAGTTTAGGGCTAACATTGGAAGTGTGGTAAGGTTAAGTTTAGGGTTAGGCATTAACTGGTTATGGTTAAGATAAGGCTTTGGGTTGGCTTGTCCAAATGAATGGAAGTCAATGCAAGTCTTAAAATGGATGGATAAATGAGCATGTGTGTGTGAGTAATGACGTTATTTCAGTATCTTAGAGTCATGAGACAGTGGAGTGAGACCAGGCTGTGTCACTTAAACAGAATATATTGTGCTCTAGTAAAGCCATATTCAATCACTGTGGGGTTTTTTTTTCCACGTTATATAAATCACATTGTTTAAATCAATGCAACAGTCCCTACATTGGTAAATTCCCAGTAGGCTATCCGTCATTAGTATGACATTTGACCTCTGCCCTTTCACCTTAGCTGCTATTTAAGGAGTCACTCATTAGTGGGACCTTTGACCTCAGTATTATTTCTCTGTCAGTACAATGTGTTGGTTGACCTATTTGGACTGCCAGTCTAATTACTGTGAATGAAGCTCTGGACAACAGCCACAAACGCATATAAACTTACACATACCATAGATTTTCTTTCTTTTTTTCTTTTTTTAAATTTACGTAATGATTTGTATTATTTTGTTATATATAGAAGTCATGCCAAGCCCAAGTGGATTTGCAAGTGGGTTAGCTATTGATAAAAAAGAGGGGTTTTTTTACACTGGGAATGTTAATTTAGTGGGAATTCACTTCAAATGCACCTGGCTTTTTCTCAGCTTCAGCTCTGATTGACAGTTGTGAGAATGTAAGACAGGGCAGAACACACTAAATACTTTTCCTTCCGCCTTATTTTTCGTCAGTGATGCAAATCCTAGGTTCATTTTTGTCGCAACACTACTAAGACACATCGCACATCTTTCTGCTGTTAACAATAAATGTTTTTGGCAAATCTTCCTGTACAACTTGGGGCATCGCTCAGTATTAATCTTTCTGTATTTTATCACCGACTTAAACTTGTCCACTTGCTGTTGAGTTGAAAACGAGGGACCAAAGTAACAGATAGAAAATAGAAATTAGTGTAACATGCTCTATTGCATTGTTGTAAGTGTTTGTGATGCAGGAGGAAATGGAAATGGTGCTTATCACCTGTTTTTAGCAGATTCACCCGTGTTTAAAAATCCCAGACACGTCCAATTTCAGTGTGACATTTAAAAGGCGTGTAAGTTTCAGTGTAGCAAAGCCCACTCTAGGATTTATTTAGATTTTTAAAAAATAAATAAATAAATGAGTAAGTGCTTCTGCCCCTTTTTCTAAGATAACTTTGACTTTCGATATCTGGCAGCTATTCAACCGTTTAGGAGTACGGTACGGGGAAGCTGACGTCACAAACGTGTGACGCGGTTATCTTGTCTGTGATTGGACGGCTGTTACGCAGAAGGGCTACCGTAATTACAAGTCTATGGGTGCACAGCTCTATTTCTCTGCTTTCCAGTATCCATCCATCAATCTTCCACCACGTTATTCGGGTTAGGTGTTGTGCCAATCTCAGCTGACATAGCTGGATTGGACCGGTCACCAGTCCATTGTCTTTTAAAATTTTAAGTTTTTTAATCACAAACAGTAACAGGAGTTACGCTAATGAGAAGTACGCATGCCAAATCCTGCCGCACGATGACGGGATTGGTAAGAGAAGGGTTAAAACTATCCTGGGAAGAAAAAATAAGTAAAGAGGACGTACATGTGTCACATCCTGCAGAGCCTGACACAGATTAATCAGAATAATACTCTCGTGGAAAAACAAAAACAGTTCTCACAGACTGCTGCAGGTAATTGACAAGCTGTGTTTTGCAGCTGCTGTAGTGTGGTCATCGTTGTCCAGTAGTTCACAGGCAGCTGTTCAGTTCTCTGTCACTCAGCACATGACCCTCAGAGCCAAACCCCAACCAGCGCTGCTCCGGAGCAGCTCTGCATTGCTGCATATCGGTCCCCCACAGTGAGTGTCCTAGCAGATGTTACACTGAATTACCTCCCAGCCTCGCAGGGAGGCTGTTCTCTCACTGTAATCAAGCTGTGCATGCTTGTGTGTGTATGTGTATGTGTGTGTTACCAGACAGCCTGGCTCGGTGACTGCGTTAGCTCTTCCAACAGTTGTTCTCCAAACCACCTGATCTCAGTTAGCGGCCAGCTTTTCCCACAGTAAAGAGTGTCTGCCAGTATTCTGAGTCAGGCGTCCCTGCAGACTCCTAAAAAGGGGGCCTGGTAAAGCTGATTATATAGGAGATACCAAAAACTCAAGCTAACTCCCTCCTCCCCTGTATGTGTGTCTTTACTGAGAATGGGTGTGTTGCGTGTTTGCATGTGTCTCATTCTTGTCTGTAAGAGCTTCCTTCCTGCCTGTAAATAAAAGGACATCTTTGTGTGGAGCTGTTCCGTCTATACTCCGCTACACTGTGTCCTCTTCAGTAGCTCAAACTTATTTTTCTTGACAAAAGTGGTCGCACTATAGCATCCGTTTTATTTATCCTCTCTTTTCTTGCTGCGATGATCCCTGGGGCAGTGTCTCTATTTTCCCTTTCTCTCCCTCCTTCACAGTATAATCTCTCTTTTGTCTTGTGTGCATTAGACCGCCGGCTGTGCAAGGCCAGCACAGGTGCTGCGAAGCACTAATGCGTCGGATGACAATGTACATTTTCGCTTTTTTTTCTTTTACAGTCATTGCTATTGCTTTAATGGCCATATGGTGGAGCCAGTTCCGGAGTTCCTGAAGGAGGCATCTTTGATAAGGAGTGTCAGTTTAGATGTGATGTGTACTAACTATCCCAATGAAATTTATTGGTACAGAGAATGGCGGTGGGCCCGTCACACAAGCGCCAACTCGCTTCAACTTCAAACTCTGCGTTTTGTCTCCAGAGATCATTCTGTCTGTGCTGCTCTGTGTCTTCCTTTGCCTCTCAGACGTCCTGATTGGACTTTGGGCTCCAAAGCCTGTAGCCTCGTGTGAGCTGTTCCACTCACACGTCCACTGTTCTGCACCAGTAGCATCTGACAGAATCGTCCGCTTCTCTTTCATTCACCTCCTCCTGACTACCCTTCCCTCACTCTCTTGCTGCGAGCCATATGTTTGATCCGCTGTCTTTATTCTCCTTTCAGCGAGTGGCCAGCTGTTCTTGTGCTTCTGTGCAGATGACATTTGACAGCTGGCAGGGTGAAAACATATATTTTCCAAAAATCTAAATGCCATTGCGCTGCTGAATAACATAGACGACAAGGACATAAATCTGACTGCGGCAAGAGTCTAACTTGCTCTCTGAGCCGATAGCGCCTCATTACTCAGTGTATTGAGAAAGATTAACCACATCTGCTTGGATCAAATGAGCAATCAGCCTGTGACAGAGAACTCTGCAGTGTGACAGACAGTTGTTTCGTCGCAGCCTGTGGTCCTTTCCACTGAGTCAGCTCCAAAGCAGAGGGAATAATGGACACTTTATTGTGCGGGGCTCGATGCATGAATGATGGCGTATCTGTCCGGTCGCCTGTCTCTGCAGTGCGTGCGTTTCATAATCAACCTTGAACAGTTACCGCACGATTGTGTGCTCACGGCAGGAGTTCCGCTGTTAACAGGGATGTTTTCTGCTTTGGTGCTTGAATCGTGGCTCAGGTGTAGCGGAGTGGTCAGCGTTGTTGGCCGGCTGGAGCTGTGTGGTTCCAGCTCTGTGTTACACGGTAAGCCAGCTGTAGAGGGACTAATTTCATCATTCTCGAGGATGTGATTAAACCACGCGCATAACCAATCACATCATTATCTCTCTCAATTTATTTATCCCAGATCAAATATAGGTTGAAGTATGGAATTAGATTTGTGTCACTATTTTCAAACAACACTTTTTTAAGAAACAAAAATAAAACATTTGATTTAATCATTTAAAGATATTGTATTTTATTTTTTGAAAATACATTTGTTCTTGGTGCTGTGTTGTGTTTTTTTATTTTTGCGATTCTGACCGTGGGCGGGCCTTAGGAAAGGTGCCTGCTGATTGGCTACCGAGTTTTAGAGCGAAGTAGTCACAGGCTTAGAGTCGCTGTCCATCCGGAACTCGTACTCCCCAAGTTTTCCCCTTCGACAGCCAACAAAATAATTGTAATTATCTAACTTTAGATACGAACTTTAGATTCTAAACTTTAGACACTTACAATTATTTTGACTCCAAGCCTGTGACTACTTCCGGTCCGTTGAGCTATGGCTCCAAAACTCAGTCGCCAATCAGCAGGCAGCTTCCAAAGGCCTGCCCATGGTCAGAATAGTCAGGAAAAACCTGGTGCAAAGAACAAATGTTTTTTCAAACAATAAAGTACAATATTTTTTTCAAATCAATATTTTAGTTTGCTTCGTAAAAAGTGTTGTTTGCTTCGTGAAGAAAATATTGACAGAAATCTAACCGGATGTTTTGTTGCACATGGAGTCGCTGTGATTTATGGAAGTGTTCATTGTCATCTCCACAATCTATGCTTTTCATCGATGGGCTTGCATAGGAGATAACTGTATTGTACGGCCACCACAGAGCACATATTTATACTTCTGGAGAAATAACTACATGCATGGCTCTGACAAAGATGTAATGCTAATGTGCAAACTGAGGCACAGGCTAATGATTTACATCATTTTCATATTCAAGCCGTCCACTGCGCCCGTATGCCCTGCAGGGAAGCATCTGCATTCATTATGTTCCATTACTTATTTATTCATTTTTTTTTCCCTTCAATTCTATATTGCATATCATTTATGTAGCTGACACTCAGGTGTAAAGTGACTTATACTGATTCCATATTAAGGCACAAGAGTTTTTAGCAATCTAATCTCTCATCCTTTATATGTTTTTGCCCAGCTCTGCTCGTTGATATAGATCCCTGTTGGCACACGGGTTTTCGTGTTTGTTTGGTAGAGTGCATTATTTACAACTAATCGCTGTGCCAGTCTTCAAATGGGGAGTGTATTGATTGTTGTGGATGTCGGTCTCATAGCAAAGCGCTGTTTGCGCAGGGAGACTTAACATCAGGTCTCTTAACTCGGGCATTAACAAGGGCCTCGCTGGAGAGAAGTATTTTGTTTTTTAAAGGTTTTGTCAGAGGCTTAACTGTGGTGGTTGATCATGACTGAACAGCAGCATGATTTTAAGAGCAACACAAATGAGGTATTGTGGGAAGATTACCAACACTTCATATGTACTGGAACATGTTGTTGTCTATTGCTAAAGCAACCCAGGAGGGACGCGGACTTTCAAAGCCCTGTTAATTGGAGCCACACTACATTAATTCAGCCTATTTTGAACCATCAGTACAAATATAGTCCCTTGTGGGGCAGCCAGTCAGCCAATGAGTCAGTGTTAGACGTCTAAGTGCTCTGACGCCTATAGGCCCAAAGTTTTTAGACTATATCAGATCCCAGACAGGCTATCAGATGAACTCTTTACAGGATGCAGAGACAAAGCACACTGGGTGCAGCCCCAGAAACACTCAGAATCCATTACACTGCTCTGCCGCTTCTATGGCGCTTACTCTTAACTAAGTTTCTATTGAACCTCAGCAGGGCACAGTGCATTTAGGGTTCTGATAAGTGTTGCCCTGATGCAGTGTTCTAAATTCCTATAAAGTGAATGGGCATTGACATCACCAGCCAACTATGTATTCTACTCATGAAAATCCAAAAAGATCAAAGGCAACTTAGCCACATTGATGGCACTGGAATAAAATCCACTTTATTTAACAGGGGTTTTTTGCGGCGGGCCCGTAGCATTCGCCATTTACAGACATGTTCAGCCGTCGGCCACCTGCTCATTTCAAACTGTTCGGAAGTCAGAGGACAAGGGATCCATTATCATTATTACTATGTGTTTTTCAAGGAATTTGGTAAGTAACAGAACAAAAGGCAGAGAATAATATAGATGAACTAAATGTCAACATCTGCAGTTTGGGGACTTTCTTTGTGTCATCTCCGCTATAACCCCTGATAAACAAAATACCCCAGGTTGCATGTGAATCAATCAGGGACTACTTTCAAATCACCAGGCAGTAAACGCAGATCTGATCTTGTTTTAGGGCCGTGTCCTCACGCCAATCCCGACTTTCAAATCACATTTGTCGCTTCAATATGTGGCCAGGCAACGTGAATTAGATATGCCATATCAGAAGCCACGCGGCTATTTGCCTCTACACACGTGCTGAGCATCGCTGTCATCGACCAACACTGTGGAGTGCTCCGGAAAATCAAACACATATGTTTGGGTTTGAAACACTGTCGCTGATACATAGCCAGATGTTCAGAAGGACAGTGCTGTTCTCAACATCATTACAGAGCCAGATTTATGGCTTGACCTTCTCATTGTATTTTTCTGCAGGTCTTCATTCAGTCGGTGTGGGAAATCTTCCCAACTCTCAGAGACCTGTGTTTCCCCTGCATGGCATCCAAAATATTGTCAGAATTGAGCCCAGAGGACAGAGCGAGACAGGTTGTTTGGTAGCCAGGAGAGGACAAGGGAGATAAACAGAAGTAAACAGATGGAAAGAACAGTGAAGGAAGAGAGTATAATGGAAAGTCGTGTACCAAGGAAACTGCCTTGCATAAACTCCCTCCCCCCACACACACACACACACACACCTCAGGTAAACACTGAATAACAGAAAGAGGAGAGAGGAGGAGGCTTAGTATTGGAGGTCTGTCAAGGACGAAGGACAGTGGCTGAGAATAGATGATGCTGGGGGGAGGGGGGGGACCAAAGAAGACGAGGACAGAAGGCTCAGCTTATAATGCTGAAATTATTTGGTGAAGACGACACGAGCAGCGCGTCACCATGCGTGAAACAGAAGTTATGAGCGGCAGATTTCACATGACAGACACTCTTTCATTGTCATGATTAGAAAGCGGCCCATGACTCGGCTGTAAATTACACGTTACAGTACAACATAATACAGTGGCATACAGATGAAAGCCAGCATTATTATTCATCAATTCATACTCCCACCATTTCCACTGACACTAATGTTCCCGGAATACGATATGCCGAGAAAAAGGAGGAAGATTACAATGTCTTCATTTCTGCACATGCGTTCCTCTCGCTGCACAACAGTTTCTCCTCACAGTGTGAAAAATAATAAGTTTTTTTTTTACAGGAATAAAGCTTTGATGCTTCCCCACAGCTATGGCTAAATGTGGCTAAATATTAGAAATGTACCGTATTTGTAACACATTTGATAGTACTGGCTCCTGATGCTAAACATCATCCTGCAGGATTTGAGATTATGAACGTTAAGTTTCCATCCCTTCCTGTCTCTAAACACACAAGTGTCTGTGGTTATTTGACTTGCTCGCTCTTCTGCCCGGTACCCAGTCAGCCAATCACAAAACAGAGCTAGGTGCAAACATATTTCCACTGCAGCTGTGGAAAATGCTTGTGATCTCCGGAAATTTGGATTCTCATATATGTATGTTGTGTTTTTTCCTCTCGTGTTTGCAAATGAAATGTGCAGCGACAAAGGGAGGGAGAGGGAGAGAGAGGGAGAGAGGGAGAGTAAGAAATGAAACAGGGAAGGGGGGCATCATATGATTATAAATATTTCACAGTGCTGGTTTGACAACAAAGCTGTCTGACAGCTCCAAGGGCTGCATGCGGTTGCTAATCTGTGATTATGGCTGCTGTATTTTGTCCTGGATTGCTCTCCTTCGATTCCACAGCAGAGATGTGCACACACAGTGGCTCACACACATGCATGAGATTAGCAGTGTAAGCACTCCACTGAGGGCATTATTGAAAAAAAGAAATTCTCTTCCATTACACCAGCAATTGACCCTGTATCCTCCTCATCCTGCCAGCGTCTGGGTGTCAGACCCGTCGTGTATCTACAGCAAACCCGGACACACAAAAACCAGCACGAGCATGCGTTTCGTGTTTTGAAGCAAAAGCTTAATATGCAAACAAAGGCGGGCAACGTCCTCTATGGGAGGCAGAGGCCACCGTAGTTCCCTGACATGCAAGGGGAAAGAGGGTTGTGGAGAGAGAAGTCGTCTGTTTGTTGCAGTCTCTGCAATCTCCCCATGAGATGTCACTAATTCTCACACACTGGGCCTCAATAAAGGCCCAGTAAAGTTTGTTATAATTGAGTGAAGCTAAATAATGTGAATCACTAGCATATAGACACCTCATGGAGACACATTTACTCATTCCTGGTGACAGTCACTCTCTAACTCTTCTCAAAACACAGAAAGTAGGGCGACATCAAACGCGGCAAACAGCAGAAAGCTCTTTACTTTGTCTGCGCATATTCTTTGGTTAAAGAATGGGCCCAGAATAGGGCTTTGGGCCTGTCTTTGTGAGAACACTGAATGCTTTCTAAAGTGCTCTCTGGGCTGTTGTCACAAAATGTTTCCTCCAATGCTGGAGATGTAGAGAGTGTGTTTGTTGAAAGAAGTATTATCACATCATGGACATTGTGAAAGTCTGACCATTAATGATGATCAGCGATGCAAATCGCTGCTTATTTACAGTGGTTCCACTTCACCAGCGAGCTTGACTCAGTCTTTCATGTTTTTGTGAATGTGTTTCCACTCATTCATTAATGATTTGTGTTGTAAATGAGCATTAGCATTAGCATGTCAGTTTAAACATTGGTGCATGGACATTAGGGGCGAATTGAATGGTTCCACACTTGATTTTTCAGTACATGCAAATCAAAATAAGTATTTGGGGGAAAAAAATCCAAATAGCAAATTGCAAATACAGGATTTTTAAAACGGTGCAAGGTGATGCAATAGAGACATAATATAAGACTAAGCGTATTTGCTGGCAATATTTTTATAATAGTAATAAGACATTCGGTTGTAATCATTGCTTTATTAAATGTATTACACTCAACATGAAATTACATATATTTAAGCTGTTTTAATCACAATTATCCTCGTCATTATTTGCAAAATTTTTAATTTAATTCTCCGTTTTTGTGCATGTAAATGTGTTTTTATTGTGAATCATTTTATATCAAAACAAGCACTTTTAATGCAATTCTGTCTAATATCATAATGAATATCTTATATTGCCCACCGGCTACTTAACAGTTGTTTTTTCCACTTTTTTTCCTCTATGTCGGCCTCCGCTTGACCAGACTTTGACGCCCCTGCATTAGAACATACTGAAGAGTAGTCAATATTTTTATTGTGTCGTGTTCTAGTGCTTCATCTTGTTTTATATATTGCATTTCAGCCCCACTGGAGGGTCTGCAATCTCAACCATGCTATCTACCTTGAACTAGCTGCATTCATGACCAATCAATCATGCTTTGACCAATAGTCACATGACACATAGTTATAAATATCATGCCATTTGTCCTAATATTTGAGTGACTTACGTGACTTATGTGTTATAATGATGTAATACAATGAAAAATGACATTTGATGACCATTCTGTGTTATGACACAAGCTTGTGGACATTCATATAGAGATGTTCCTAATAACGAACACGTGTTGTTAAACTGTAGTGTGCGAGCTCTCAGCCCTGTTGAGCACTGGCTGACTTTGAGGCGAGTGGAGCATCCTCCTGTCATCACCCTTGCACTCTCTTCGTTCACACTCACCATGAATGCTCGACAGTATGTGCAGTGCATATGCTCACGCACACTCACACACACACACACACACACACACACACGTCCTGTGCTCAGACACTGCAGCGTGACTCAGTTCTCTGCCTCTTCTTCTCCTCTCTCAGATCTCATCTGATGCCAAGGCTGAAGGAGTCTCGCTCCCATGAGTCACTGCTCAGCCCCAGTAGCGCTGTGGAAGCCCTGGATCTAAGTATGGAGGACGAGGTTATCATCAAGCCTGTTCACAGCAGCATCCTCGGGCAGGACTACTGCTTTGAGGTGAGACGGGGCTCATGCACATGCAAACACAAACACATGCATTGTACACATATATACATTTGATGTTGCTGGAGAGCTATAGAGCACTATTAGTTCCACGAGTATGACCCCATTCATATCTGGTCCTAGTATCCATCCCATGTGCAGCTTACATTAGGTACAAGCCTGAACGCTCTCAATCCCGTCCTGAATGTATCCTCAGATGTGATCACAGAAACCATATTCGGAGGTGGTTCGAGGAAGCATGTGACCGCATTCCTCAGCTGCACGAATCCAATCTATGACGTCACATTTATGTCAAAAGTCTCGAGGGCAGTAAAACATGCTCAAGAGCAAATAAGAGAGTTCGGACAGCTGCAAGTGAGGAAAAAACAACTAAATCTCGCAAGTGAAGTCACTGCTGTGTCTCTGGGGGGTGACTAGAGGAGGACGGTTAGTGACGGAGAACCGGGACAGTGACGACAGCCCAGTAAGAGCCAGCTAATACGAAAATTCACATGTAATGGGAGATTTTATCCAGAGAAGTCAGTACATACACCCATTTTTAACACAAAATACGTAATTCAAATACTACCAAAAGTTGGACCTGTATCAGTCAATAATATTACTAGATAACCATATACACTAGTTTTAACCTGTGGTTTAGGTGTTTAGTTACTCTTTAAACAGTCATGACATCAGTTCAGGACACATTTTAATGCCAGGTCTGAACACAACAGTCCCATTTAAGGCTGTCTGCATATGATTGGATCGTTGAAGGTGGATGTTAATACCAGGGCTAAATGGGGCCTCTAAATCGCGTTCATTTTTCCAGATATATAGATAGATGTGTTACGTAAGTGTCATTTCTGATAATAAAACTGTTTCATCAGTTCATAAGAAACAGCTGTTTCTGGGTGGGTTATGCGTTATGAGTCAAAACATTAATAGGTATCGGTAATGGCTATTTATACATCAGCAATTAATCATACCATAAAGTAATGTGTAAAAGGTCACTATGTTGTGGCTTTTAGCTCATTGTTTCAGGTTTACTCGTTTGGTTTGAGGATTATACTGATGCTAGTCGTGTTTTCAGCTGAAAAGCTATACAAACTCTATTTGAACTACCTGTCCTGTATTCTGCAGCAAAAAAAAAAACAATGAATAAAATGGAGCATTTACCTGCTAATGAGCCACATTTGACGCCCAGAAACTGCTGGAGACAAAAAGCCAAGTAAATATTGAACTCGCATTAATCACCCAGACAGACACATGACTGGAAACGAATGCTGCAGGTGCGTAACAGGGCAGCTCGACTAACACTCACTATGACAACTTAAGAAAATAATATACAGTATCAGTGTTGTGTTTGCAGTTCTTTCTGCTGCCACTTTTTTTTAAGTTGTTTTCCACACGCTGGTATACAGAGAAGAAGCTAAAGATCAAAACTTCTAGAAACTTTTAATTAGTTTGCTTTTGGAATTCGGGTCAGCTGAAGTTATGATGCTGTGCTTTGTTCCCGGCTGCAAGACCAATTTATTTTGAGTTTGCTACCAGTCTGATCCGTACCTGTAACTGGCTTTTTCTCCCCAGAAACTAGGTCTACAAAAAAATAATAATAATTCTGACTCATGCTGATCATTTCAATAGTAATCAATTCAGTCATTTGTTCTATCTTTAGTCTAAGAATGGAGACATTCAGTTTTCTGATTACATGCAAACACATATGAAAACAAATTATACATTATGAATGTTGTTTTTATATTAAAATTCTATTTTGTCATAAGCTTCCCATATCAAACTGACAAACACAAACAGGAAAGAAATTGAGCAAATTAAAAAACTGGTGGCAAATGTATTTTATTTCTCACCAGTATCCCCTTATGTGTCTATGATGAGTGTATCATTACTGAATCTGTGAGCTTCATCTCCTCGGGGCACGACGCTAACATGTGCAAAGGAAAGAAGAGAAGAACTCAGTACTGCATCGTGGTGCCAACTGCCATAAAATACTAAAATGAGAAAATATACCATTAAGAGAAACTTGGACTGTGAATTAGCAACTGAGAACAACACTTCTGGAAACAGCAGCTCCTCTCACATCACTTCTGCTGATGGCCAATTATAGCCATACGTTCAGATACAGCTCTTTAATCAAAAACGGAAAAGAAAAGAAAGAACAAGTGGAAAACACAGCAAGTAATTTGTTGAGTCGTTGGCAGTGTGAACCGTGATTGGGATTTGTAACTACTCTTTATTATTCTGCTCATTATATAATTAGAGTTTTCTCATCTCTCTTCTCACTGTGTACATATAGCACATGCATTGTTTTTCAGTCATCATCCAGTCACATCTCTTCTCTGTTCATTCACACCATTCAGTCATTCCCAAACACTGCTAATTCATCATTATATCCCTGAGTTTGTGTGTGTTTTTACCTTTATTTAACCAGACCACAATAGCTCATTATAACACAGTTTCACTGTTTTCAGTGCTACATGTGCGTGTGTGTGTGTGTGTGTTTAATAAGCTCCTTTGCCACCACAGAAGTGGTGTTTATGAATTTTGGTAAAAACCACTTCCTGTCAGTCTTTGTTACGCGCCGCGGTTTGATTGCTGAAGGATTTATTGTTCTTTCTCTCTGTGTGCGTGCGTCGCCACGGCAGGTCACCACCTCCACGGGAACCAAATGCTTTTCCTGCCGTTCGTCAGCCGAGAGAGACAAATGGATGGAGAATCTGAGGAGAGCCGTGCAGCCCAACAAGGTATGTAAATAGAAGTGATGAGGCCGCGTGAAGTAATCAGCGCTAATTACCGCGTGCACCGAGTGTCCCAATTTCGAACCCCACCTTGCAACGCAGACAAAAACAGTGGCGCTCTATGGTGTTGACATTGTGTTGTAAGAAATACAACAACACAGTCTCGTGTTTACATCCAGCTGTGCCACTGTATATCTCTTTGTTCAGACTGGCAGGGAAAAAAAGAAATGTAGATTTTTTTTTATTGCACATTTCCATTTCTTAATCAGGTCTGGAACCGATTTTATAAATACTCATTCTCCTGCTGTTAAGTCTTGCACAGCAAGGACGGCCATGACTGCACCACAGGAGTTTGCTATATATTCCGGTGTCATGCAAAGGTGAATTTTCCCTGTACAGTGGAGGAGCTCTGCACCATCACTTGTCAGGGTGATTTGGTACACCTACATTGTTACCGAAGCCACTCAAGGAGATAGGTTTGTTATGGCTGGACACACAAATCTGACTGAATCTCTTGCAACAGCACTATCGACAATCTGCCGGAAAACATCTGATTTGAGAAAATCTTTGATTTGCCCGCAGTCTGAGCAGAGTCTAAGACTCCCAAAGTGATTTCCTCATTTCCTGCTTCGATGCCATCTGTGATCTTTGCAAACACAGCTGTGGCGGAGAGACAGTGGCGAACTTGTCAAGCCAAGAAAATAGTACTAATCTCACTATATCTCTGCTTCTTCATCAAGGAAATAAAACTTTGTGGTGGGGGGGGAAAAATCCCAAGTAGTGCAAGTGCCCACTTTCTTTTCATCTCTGTTAGCAAAGATGTTATTTTTCTCTCTCTCTCTCTCATTTTCTCTCTATTTTTGCTTTGCATGTTTGTTTGCTTCTTCTTTTTTTTTTTTTTGATTTTTGTAAGATTAAAAGCAGCAGTTTCTTCCCTGGCACAGAAAACACAGGAACTGGAAGCGGATACCGAAACTCTTAGGAGATAGATAAGGAAGTGTCAGAGATATTAAACAGATTGTCACACTTGTCTGACTGCCACACCTGCTACTGCTGCTTTTACCATGGCCAATTCTGCCAGCGCTACGTCTGCTCAAAGACTTGGCGCCGGAATAAAGATAGAACATGAAATTGGACGAAATGTAACGAGTTTATACCAACTCTACTCTACATACGGCAAATGGAAAACAAGCGAAGAATGTAGAGTTTATATGAACTAACAAAGGGACAACATCGGCAGCGTATTAAGCCATGAAGCAGACAAAAATCCACCTGTTTTACTCTGGTTTTGGCCAGTATTTGTATCACGACCTCACCCTTATGACTATTTTCTCGCTGCTTAGTAGAAGCAAAGCAGATGTTCATACAGCATGAACAAGGCACAACAAAATAAAAATAAAAATGCATCTGTAGGCCGGATAGCTGTGTGCCAGATGCACGTGAAACACACAGTGCTATACCTGCCGAGTTCATCTCGGCTGTAAGAAGATAATTAGGGCTAATTATGAAAAGAGGGAATATGGGTGTTATCACTATGCGCTGGTGCTTATTGTATAATACATAATATTATGTGAGAATGAAGAGATGCACATGGCCAGGTTTAATTTCTAATGACAGCGTGGAGCAGCTGTTAATGTACCTTCATTTACAATGAGGAGTTCAATGTTGTTGACTTAATTATACTCTGTTGACATCCGTGTGTTGTTAAGAAATCCATTACATGTGACCAGTGTCTGAAGGAAAGGTTTGTCCACACAGATTTGTGGAGAATAGGCCTGAAACTAGAGGGGGAGTCGCCTCATCTTGAGGTTTGGTGCAAGAATGTGACATAACCATCCTTTTTTTAAAGGGCTGTGACATTGCTAATGCATTGTTGGTGGGGTCAGTAAAAAGCCACTGACATTTGCCAGGTGAAAAGGAAAAACTTTTACTTTGTATTTGACTGTGACGCGTGACCCTCTTCACCCACACCGTCCGATATTTGATCAATTCGTTTCTATATGTTTCTTTAAATTGGGTTTGGTGGCTGAGTTTACGGAGGGAACGTAGAAGGTACAAAGGAAAAGGTCATGTTTTATTGGGCAGGAGATGGTTTATGTCTAACATGCTGTACGTAGAGCAGTGGAGCTCTCCAAGTAACACCATTATCTCCAACGTTAAAATACAGTGGCGTAAACAGGCCAAGCAAAGTCAGCTACGGACTCTCATAACCCTCCTCTTCCTCACATATAATTCAGACACTGGTATAAGTCTAACTATTATTTAATTAAATTAGTTTTCTAATTCCTCAGCTCCACCCCCGATCACATACCCCGTACCTACAGTAGAACAGTATTTCTGATTTTCCTCCAAGTAGCACCAGAGGAAGCAGAGATTTCATACGCTTTGCATCGTTGTGTATTTGAGTCTCTGGCATTTCTTTCTAATAATTACCTCCTTTCTTTCTTCTTTTTCTCTCTCTCTCTTTTCCTCGTCGTTTTCACGAATGGATGAAAAATGTGTCCTGCTCTTAGCAAGAGTCCATTAATGACATAAGAATGGGTTGTGGCATGTGTGAGATTTCATAGAACGCTGCAGATTTGGAAACAGAAAGGGTTTAATATTGATTTCATAAAATGTCTGAAGTACTGTTGGTATCCTCCTCTCATTTAATTTGACTCTTATCTGGGTTTTTTGCTTTATTGAGTTTCTTGTTTACAAACATTTGTTTTTAAGTACTTTCTATCGTTCTGAGGCGTTACCGGATGAAAGTTAACTAAATAAAAGCATATGTAGTCTTTTTTGATCTCCCTTTTTTTTTTTTTTTACCTCCAAGGTTTCAGTGGTATTGGCAAAATTGTTCTTAAAGACCTCAATAAACCCTAGCCTATCATCTTCTCTGTTACCAGGACAACAGCCGCCGGGTGGAGAACATGCTGAGGCTGTGGATTATCGAGGCCAAGGATCTGCCAGGGAAAAAGAAATACTTCTGTGAGCTGTGTCTGGATGACTCACTCTATGCTCGCACCACATGCAAGCTCAAGACTGACAATGTCTTTTGGGGAGAGCACTTTGAGTTTAATAACCTTCCCGCTATCAAGAGCATCACAGCCCACCTCTACAAGGACACAGACAAGAAGAAGAAGAAAGATAAAAACAATTACATTGGACTCGTCAACATCCCTGTCGCAGCCGTTACCGGACGACAGTTTGTGGAGAAGTGGTATCCAGTCAGCATGCCCACCCCCCCTAAGGGCAAGACATCGGGGCCTATGATTAGAATCAAGGCGCGCTATCAGAGTATGAACATCCTTCCCATGGAGATGTACAAGGAGTTTGCAGAATACACCACCAATAACTACATGCTGCTATGCTCGGTGCTTGAGCCCGGGATTAGCGTCAAGAACAAGGAGGAGATGGCGTGCGCACTCGTCCACATTCTACAAAGCACCGGCAAGGCCAAGGTTAGTGCCAGTAGAAATGATTTCATTTTCATTTTTCCCACATTCAGTCTCTCCATGGAGAGATAATGGATCCCAAAACCACAATACCTGACCATTATCTTGCCGTGCCGTGCAGACAAGCTGTTATACAATAGCACAAAGGTTAACTATTCCTCTGCCTCTTGCTCGTACTCTGAACTATTGACCCCCCACAGCCGTAGCACAGATCAGACACAGACGGAAAGGTGATTTCCTTCGGCTGCACCCAGCCTGTATTACATTTTTAACTCGAGCTAATCCTTTACATGTATCCCCTGCAATGGCTTCCTGGCATACCGATTCAAAGCAGAAGTACAATATAATAATATCTACCTCAGCCACCAGCACCGCAGGCAGGTGGAGATTAGTCCGTCACAGTCAGAACGAAGTCTCCGATGACAGCAGACTGTTAAGACTCGAATAATGGACCATGCACTGAACATAGATGCATTTTAACTTTGAGTGAGTTATCAAAGAAAACGCGGAGGGAACTCGATACTTGGTTTCTCAAAAGCGTTATAATATCGCCACGCAAAAATCCTCATGGAGATTATTGTGATATCTTATTTTAATCAACCAAACAAATGGTTAAAAACCCAATCCTTCTTTTTCCAATTAAGTCAGGGAAAGTACGGTGTCCTTTACGTACCAAAAAGAACGTCTACTTGCCGTTTGGGCTGCTGTAGAAACATGGGGTTGCAAGATGCTGGCCTCCATTAAGCAAGGCCCTTCCCTTAATTTTTGGCAAATTTTGGACGAACACTGAAGTACAACTTTTTGTCACATTTTGGACGACATACTGAAGTACAACTTCTTGTCACATTTTGGACGACATACTGAAGTACAACTTTTGGTCAAATTTTGGACAACATACTAAAGTATGACTTTTTTGTCTGATTTTGGACGACATACTAACCTATGACTTTTTTGTCACATTTTGGACCACATACTATAGTATGACTTTTTGGTCACATTTTGGACAACATACTAAGCTATGACTTTTTTGTCACATTTTGGATGAGATACTAAAGTATGACTTGTTATGCCATTTTTTTCTTTGCTAAATAACGACATCGTTGTTGGCAGGATTCGAACCTGCGCGGGGAGACCCCAATGGATTTCAAATCCATCGCCTTAACCACTCGGCCACAACAACTCTTTTTACCGAATTTTTTTGTCAAATTTTTGACGACATACTGAAGTAAAACTTTTACTCACATTTTGGACGACATACTAACCTATGACTTTTTTGTCACATTTTGGACGACATACTATAGTATGACTTTTTGTCACATTTTGGGCGACATACTAACCTATGACTTTTTGTCACTTTTTGGACGACATACTAACCTATGACTTTTTGTCACATTTTGGACGACATACTAACCTATGACTTTTTGTCACATTTTGGACGACATACTATAGTATGACTTTTTTGTCACATTTTGGACGACATACTAACCTTTGACTTTTTAGTCACATTTTGGACGACATACTATAGTTTGATTTTTTATTCACATTTTGGACAACAGACTATAGTATGACTTTTTTGTCACATTTTGGGCATCATACTATAATATGACTTTTTTGTCACATTTTGGACTTCATACTATAGTATGACGTTTTTGTCACATTTTGGATGTCATACTATAGTATGACTTTTTTGTCACTTTTTGGAATGTGCATTATATGCTGCCCTCTCAGAGACAGACGTAGCTGAACTGACAGTGTGACTGTTAAGACACTGTTAAATCAATATACAAAGAGTGATCACTGACTTTTAATATCTCATTCATCTTGTTGAGTTGTTATGATACACAACTCCCAGTACATCTCAGCACATGACATGAAAATGAAGTGAACACCAAAATGATCATACTAATGCACATCATTAAACCATGAGTGAAAATGGAATTAGTTGTGGTGTTCGTGAGTATTGTGGCTTTCGTCAGTATTGTTTACCTGTTTGTGCTGCCACAATATGACCCACAAAGGCCGCCAGAGGCTTGATGTACTGGGAGTTGTGTGTCATAACAACTCACCAAGATGAATGAGATATTCATCTGTCTCTGAGAGGACAGCATAAAATGCACATTTTGACTCACTTTTAATTGTTTAACATGCTTGTCACCATCACTGACCTTGACCTTCTGTTTTTTTACAAGAGGACTTCCTGAGTCGGAAAATCATTATTGGTGTTAAAACTGTAGAAAATACTGTATGTGCTGTTGTACCATCCTAGGTGTCTAAATTAAAATCATTTATCCCACTATCATTATCCTTTTGTTTTCTTTTCACGATGCATCATCCCAATAATGGCTCACAGACTCTCACTCTCAGTGCCTTTGCTTGGAGGTCGTCCAAACTTTGAATCATCAGACACTTGGCAGGCCGAGGAGGAGCGAGCGATGGCTGCATGTCAGTGAATTAGTCACTGCTTAGGCGTTGGTGGATGTTCCGATCTGAGGGTGGGTGCAGCTGCAAAAAGGTGAAGACGTGATCATTTGCGTTGCGCTTGCTCATTTGTTGTGTCCATTGAATGTGTCCTGAATGTCTTGTTGTGGTTACCGTGCAGATGACGATTGTTGATTTAAAGGAGTTACATTTAAAGTATTTATTCCATATTGTTTAACCTGGTGTGATGTTTTACCTGATTTTACATAATAATTGTATTATTTAATAATATAATATTATAATTCTGCTATTTTTTTTTTGTCTAAAATGTACTAGGTTCTGCTTTTGTTTTTGTTCAAGAACAGGTTTGAGAAAACCATTGATCTCAAACTTTTGGTTTTATATTTTGCAAATTATATCTGTTCTATGTGACTCCATGTAACTCTATCTGTCTGTGAGAAATACTTGTGTCTGTGGCGACACAGGCGGAAGCAAAAGAGCCACGCTCGTAAAGTGAGGCAGCGGCAAACTTTGGATTAAGTAATTATCCCTGGTTCTCTTAAACATGAGTGAAATCGAAATTGTTTAAGGAACTAAAGATAACATTTGGAATATGGACTTAGTGTCGTCCTTTCAGAAAGCTCTGCAGGGTCACCTGAGGTGAGGTCTAAGTCGAGTAGCGACTCATTTTCATCTCTATAGATTCGTTTGCCTTGACTTGATAGTTTACACAATGCCTTTGTGTTAATGAGTCATCCCCGGATATAAGGGATGGTTTGCTGAATTTCACCCACGGTGATTGTTTTTAGGGAGTGAGCTCTGTGACTAAGGTAATTATAAGTGGGGTGACACCTGATTACACAGCTCAACCCTTACCTTACCTTACTCAATACTTTTCAAGATCACGGCAGTTTTTTTCCCCCCCATGAGTTTTAGACACTTGACCAACGTCAGTAACTGCCTGAACTTTCCCACCTGGATGTTCTCACAGTCTCACAGATTGTTTTGTAAGCGGTGTAGAATTCTTTCAGGGCCTTGACCTATTTTCCATTTTGAGGTATATAATATAAAATAATATGACAGCACCTTCCTGTGACCCTCACATGGAGGATAAAGTGGTAGAAGATGGATGATAAAAAAATATTGTGTCTTGTGTTGCATTTTCTGTAGATCATGATCTTATGCTGGGGTCAGAACAAGGGCCTTTCTGCGTGTTCTCCCCCAGGTGTACCCTGCCTTTCACCCTGTTTCAGCTGGGATTGTGACCCCCATGTGTTGGATAAAGCGGTAGACAATGGATGAATGCATGATCTATGCTCTCTTGTAATAAGAAGTGCCTGCAACTGCCAAAGAACTGTCACTAGATGGTGCCATAACATATTAGAATAACACAGTGGTTAATGTCATAGCCTTGCCTCCATATGTACACTGATGTAGGCTAAAAAGAGCTGTCTTGTTACTCTTGAGATTATTGTGTAATTTACACATATTTTCTTTTAATAAGTTTAACTGACCATAGAGTTTTTATATAAATGCTGGTGGAAGTAAAAGTTCAGAAAAAGGCACAACACACGTTAAATAAACATGCTTTAAATCTCTGCAACAGATCTCAGGGGTAAACAGTGAAATGTTGCAGCTGTGATGGGCTTGACACAACAAAAAAAACAGCCGGGGCAGGTGGTATGGTCACTGGGTCCACTGTAGAGAGCAGGAATTCAATAAAGGAATGCTACCACTGTATGGGTTCCATACAGCTGAATGAGTGATGCAGAGAGTCAAGATGTATACTGCACATGTTGTTATGGCAGTGAGACAAAAAAGGATGAAAAATGATATGAGATGATGAAAGGGATGAGATCTCTTTCACAATCTCGAGTGAGGGAGAACATGGAAGGCTCCTCAAATGTCTGAATGTACTGATTTACAATAAAGGTTCATGACAGTAGTACAGCGTGTGCTAATCATCACTCTGGAGGTTGAGTAAACAAATAATAATTGTCAACCGAAAATGGATCACACTTTGTTTTTAGAATATTCCACAGAAAGACTAAAATGAAAACAGTGAATCATCATATCTGACGACTGGAAAAGGTTGGTTATTTAGTGCATTTAATGAAATGCAAGCGCAAAAACCCTAAATACGCACCTGGCAAAACACAGACACCTGAAGATCAGATTGAAGTCAAAGAATGGATGTAATCAGTTCCTCTGGACTAAAAGTGCTTAATTACAGGTGTTTTATACTGTTTTTATGTGGTTAAAATTACATCTCTTTGTTATATCTTTTTGGTGAAGAAGTAAAAGTTAGAGTATACGTTCAGGCTGTTTGAGCTTCCTGCACCCAAGTGTACAAAAGTGAGTCTAGACAAACATTAGTCTAAGATAATCTGTTGTTGTGTGAGTACCTATACCATTTAACGTATAGGCGTCTAGTGTTCACACAACTGTTCAAAATAATTAAAGCTCTCGGTTTCGAGTCACATTAAGGAGGCAGCCCTTTCTGTAAACTCGCAGAAAGCGACAAGTGTTTCCTTTGGGGTTTGTTTTTGCTATTAACAAAGTGAAAGTGTTGGGGAAAAAAAAGTAAACAACTTTTTTTTCTGAGTAAACACGAGCTCTGCACTAACTGACAGTCTGAGCTGCAGCTCAAGACGCTCCAGCACAATCTGGACACACAGTGACTAATAATCCATGCGGTGCCTGGATGACTGAGGAGAAGACGCAGCAGACTGTCTCGAATCAAGTGTTCGCTCGCACTCTGTGACTATCAAATATGTTTTTCTTTCTCCGTCCACAGTCATCGGTTCAAAGAGACGCTGTGCAAGTTTGAGATTGGAGGAGATGGGCTTGATGGATGGCTGACTGCAGTATATACAGCTGGGAAATCCACTGCTGTTGTTGGTGTATCCCAGCAACTTGGACCAAGAGCCCAACCTTGAGGTCTTAATTAGTTAGGGATGTCTTCTTTAAAAGATTTCCATTAAAGATGAGAGAAGACAAAGGAGGAGTGGATGGTAGGAGGAAGACTCAAGTTGGTGTTTTGGGATGAGTCCATGCCTGAAAAAAGAATTCCCTGACATTTCCAGAGCGGCTTACATGTGACTGATGCGACGACTTTAGACTCGCAGTGGAAAAATGATCCGGCTTTTTCCCTGCGTTTGCCAAATGAATTACCGTCATCTGGAGTGGAGACTCACACGTTCCCACCATGACAGCGTGTTCGTCACATGTCAACCTGTTGCACGTCATTTGTCTTTGTTCTTTTCTTGAAGGTCTCGCTGTGAAATTCACAAGACAACACAGGTACAGCCACAGTTCAGGCCGCGACTGAAAACCAAACATGGTCGTTTTAGACCCCAAAATCGTGTTGGGCGTGCCATTACACGTGCAAAAGCACATACTCAAACACATAATCAAACGCAATACACACATTCTTCTGTGGAACTGGATCTGTGCAGTGCAGCGAGGAAGGCCTGTGTGTAGTCCTCTGCCATGGATCTGTGGTTTCCAATACAAATCTCTGGCAGGGAAAAAGGCATTTTCACTTTGGCCTGCTGCTACACAGCATCAGTCACTGTTTCATAACAACATGTTTCACTTGTTTTCTCAACATTACCCAACAACAGTGAAACCAAGACTCGAGGCGAAACATATCAAATCCGCCATCTCTGTGGTGTAGAATAATCATAAACACTGCAGGAGCGGTTGCTTAATTTCCACCGTAATGATTTCATTTGCTGTTTATTTCTTTAAATGGAACACAACCTCCATCTGCTCCGGTCCCAAACCGTATACGTTTACACCGAAAAGGATGAGGTGCTACAGCCACTGACACCCAGTTCATGATATCATGTAATGTGTGTGTGTGTGCGTGTGTGTTCTAGTGTTGCAGTTGGAGGGAATCCAGGCGTGCAGATGGCCCTGGTTTGTGTTTGCACAGAACGACTGCGAGCCTCTTGCTTCCCTAGTGACTATGACAAATCATATATGCACACACACACGCAAGTGTGCACTTTTCTCAAGGGTCAGGCCAGAAAACTCAACCCTTCCAAAGTGCTCTTCTGATGCCGCAAATGTATTTGTGTTTGAAACGATTCTTTATAAAGTCAGCGCAGGTGCCAAACTGGTGCGTTGACACAAAAAACATAAAAGCAGGTTGTAATGTTTGGTACCAGCCCACAGAGGCATATCAGATGTGACGTCCTTCAGGTGTGTCCTTGTCTATCGCTGTATATATATTTATAAAGCTGCTGTTCTATTTCAAAAGTGTGTTGTGGGATGGTGACGGGGAGAGGTGTAGGTGCAGTTTGGCTGTACCTGCTTTCACCTGTGCGCACTTGCTGGCTGGCCGCCACTACTATAGCAACAACAACAACAACATGTCAGGAAAGCCTCTCGGAGTTCCTGGGAGATCCTCTGGTATGCAAGCTCATGTCTGGGCTGATGTTTGTGAGGAATGTTGCCTGGGTGACCAAAGGCCTTGGAGGGTGGGGGGGGGAAACCCCTTATCTGCTGACGTTGTCGTACAAACGTTGTCATGTTCCAAAGGTAGAGGTGGAGACGCTAAAAAGAAGAGAGAGAGAGAGAGAGAGAGAGAGAGAAAAAAGGAAAAAAGACACACAGACACACACACCTTAAAGGCTTACATTATGTGTGTCGCCATGGTGATACTGTTTGGGTGGAGTGTGTGTTCCACAGGGTGCAAAAGCTGAGACAGAGAAAGAAAAAAGAAAAAGAAAAAAGAGGGCGTCCCTTGGCTTTGAGTCAGAGCCGGTAGACTTACGCTCGCATGCAGGAAGACGTAGATTCATGAATGAGCTGCAAACCATAGGCTTGTTTATGTTTGTGAAAGACAAGGAGGGCTGCACTGTGCTTGAAAACCTCGCTCGCAACGCGGAATGTGATTGCGACACAGTTTTCTCTCTCATTGTGATGTTAAGTGTTGTGCGGTGCCTTGTGAATTTCATGACCTCAGATCTGGCCTGTGCTTTAATATGAGCATTTTTGACGCATCAGAGTTACTCTCAACTTTTACTGTATGTGTATATGTATATATATATATATAAATGTATATATATATTATTATTATTATTACAAGAAAAACATTTCACAGTTTGATTGAGCAAATCTTGAATAATATCATAGAGTGGGGATACAATGTCATCCATACACAAATCTTCTTTATGTGTTTTACCTAACCCTACATATCAGATTTATATGAATGTGGGTGTATATCAATATTTAATCCCAGTGGACAGGCACTGTGGAGTGAAATAACAAATGTTCAGCAGATGAAATGAGAGGCCGGTGAGTTGAGAAACACAGCATTTGCAGACAGAAAACTGAAAACCCTGCATGACCTCATATCAAAACACATCAAATCTCGTGTCTTCTGTATTCACACACACAAACACACACACGCACACACACACAGATGGTACAGATTGTGTCAGCGCTCTGATGGCACTTCAGTCACTTCAGTCACTTCAGTCACTGCAGTCTCTGCAGTCTCTGCGCTCAGAAAAACAAATCACAAATGCCTCTGCCCTTGGTTTACCATGTTTCCTCAGCGGATCACAGACTGGAAGGTTCTCTGACCTGAAAAGCAAAAAAGAGCAATCCTTGTCAGCTGGTGGGATATTTTTTTTTATTTTTGTTAAAAAAAATGCTTATTCAGATGACTTTATTGTCTTCTCACATCTATCATTCAGGACGGGGACTTTCCACTCATGAGCTGCATTATTGATTTAAGGGTATCAGTAAAAAAAACCCAGTTCTCAGGCTGCTGATTCATGCATATATATAATTAAAGTAAACATGTTTTGGCTGAATTAACTCTCTGACAACTGTCCCTCACTTTGCCCACTAGAGGCAGGACGACTGAGGATCGCTGTGATTTGCTTCAGGCGACTCCTCTCTTCTCCAGTGTCTTATAAAATAATGTCACGCTTGTGTTTCACTGCAGCGTCATCTTACCTCCTATGTGCCAAATGCAGCAGCAGGCAGGCATCATATGTTTCTTTATTGACAGTCACGGTCACTGCCATGGTTTATGATATCATGCTCTGTTGTACAAACTGGTCTCGCTTGCACCGATTATTAATTGATTACTTAATAACCGTCACCTATTTTGATAACTTTTAAATAATCTTTGCAGCAAGAAAACCTGGGTTCATGACCCAGTTGGAACAAGGGTCTTTGTGCATGGAGTTTGCATGTTCCCCCCCGGGTTAGTACTCTTGTCTTTGCAGAAAGAGGGTCGGAACAAGAAAACCCCATGTGTGCGTGGGTTTTCTCCAGGTTCTCTGGTTTCCAGATTTGGGGATTAGGCAAATTGGAGACTCTAAATTGGCCATAGGTGAGAGTGGATGGTTGTTTGTCGCTATGCAGCCTTTCTGGCGACCGGTCCTGAGTGTACCCCGTCTTTCGCTCTAGGTGAGCTGGGATTGGCACCAGCGCCCCCCACGACCCACATGTGGAGGATAAAGCGGTTGAAGAGGAGCTGAAAACAATTGTTCTGGTTTTCCAGCTTCTTGCATGTGAATATTTTTGTGTTTCTTTGCTCCATAATAACAAAGAAATAATTCAAACTGAATAATTTAGGTTTGTGGCCAGAACAAGACAATTGATAACATTGAAACATCATTTTGAGGTTTGGGGAAAATGGCTGAACATCTTTCATCATTTTTTCCACCAACTGATTCAATAATCAAGAAAATAATCTAAGGATTACATCTGCTGACGTCCATGTTCACAAATCAAGCATATTTTCTGCAAGTTCTGCACAATCAGACCAAAAGATCATGCTGTGTTTCTCATGATGTGACACTAAACATTTACGCTGGTAGATCTTTAATTGTCCTATGTGTTGGAGCGTCTTCGTAATATGTCTTTTTTAACGTTACTGCACTGATCAAAAGTGTATAAAAACCCTTCAGAACCTCACATCAGCACAGTCAAAGTAATGGATTTACTCAGCTGCAGGGGTGAGACGTGTTGTGAGCTGTGAGTCTTCGAGCTCTGCAGATAGATTTGATGGTTTTTTTTCCCTGATGCGATCGTGGATTTGCATGCAGCACTTTTGATGATTTAAGCTTTTTCTCGGTTCAGTTTTTGCTTCTTCTTTTTTTTTTTCTAATAGAAACCCATGTTTCTCTTCTTTGTTGAACCCCCCACAAACGCTGACGTTTGCTCTACCGTGTCCCAGGAGGGATTAGAAAACATTTACTTACAAATCGTTAATGATCATAAACCTATGCTAAGCTAAACCATTGATCAATATTACACCATGTCTACCTGTGGAGTCCTCAGGAAGAGACCCTGTTGGACAGCCAGATACTTCAAATGACCTTTCCTTTGATAAACAACATTAAAGGATTCCTACAGCAGTTAATCAATTTGGATAATGTTAATTTATGCGTTGAAATATTGATCAGGGATGATCTACCTCCTGTGAGCAGAGGCTCGTTAAAAATAATCCCCCTGAGCATCCAGCCAGCAGAAAAAGATCAGATTGGGTGTTTATGCTGAGGTTGACCTGCTGAATTAAAGATCAACAAAAATCTGATTTACACTTAAATGAGCATCAATGATTTATGACCAAGTCCAACATTTAAAGACAAAAAAATAAATAAAAATTTAAAATGGACACAATCTTGTGTCCGAGGTGCAAATCATGCATATCCATATGATTTTCGACCTAAACGATCAAACGTCATTTTAATGAACAAACCGAAGAAAATAATGAATGATTAATCTACAGTCCTTCAACCGAACTCGATCTCAACATGAATGAAAAAGTGTGCTAAAAAAACATGTCCTATTTGTTTGAGACGCAGTTCTGTCCAAACAGGTCGAGCTTGTTTCTTGGGAACACAAGCAAAGACTAAAAAAACACAATAAACTAAAGGCACAGAGTGTGACATGCAAATTCACGTCCATGGGTTAATGCAGGACGTGATCTTCTTCTTCCTCATCTTCTTCATCTAATAATAGTTTCTTGCAGGCATTTTTTCTAATTGGGTAAGAATCAACCTGCACACAAAGATCCTTATTACTGACAACTGACAATCCAAAAGTTAAACATACACTCAAACAACATACATGTACAACATGTGTAAACTGTGAATAAGCTTTTTAAATAAACAAACAAGATGGACTTAATGTAGATACAAATACATAGATACCTGATATAATTTTATTATTATAATAGTTTATATACGTTTAAATCATAATAAATGAGCTGGCTCGTACATATTTTCAAGTTTAACAGTGATGTTTGTTGCATGCTATCAGTGTTGTTTCCATTATACAGGTCTGGCACAACTTCTTTTTTTGCTTTTCTATTAAGGAAAGAGTTCCTGATAAGAAAATAAGGAACATATTGCTCTTTACGAGGCAGTTTAAAGTTGCACTTTCACTGTTTAACAATAGTGTTTCGATGTATGTAGATTTCTATCAACCAAATATGAGTTGAAATATATACTAATCCAACACTTTCTGTTGGATAGGAATGACTGACAGACAGATGTCATGGTTTTGTACTGACTTGACGTGTGTTCCGTATCTGTTCCATATGGAACGCGTCTTAAATCTTTCAAATACAATTGGCAACCCTAATTACCTGGCACCTTTTTTGGTACCTACTTTGGCGAGGTACCAAGCGAGCTGAGCCGATACTAACGTGTGACGTGGACAGACTCCCGGTCACTGGAAGAGTCGCGAGCGCGGCGCCCGGCACAAGAATCGAACGGGCAAGAGTGTTACAGCGAGCACACACACGGCTGCTGTCCGCACACATACGCGGAGGACCGTTGACGAGGTGCAGACGTTCCTGTGTCTGGTGGCTGACGAGAGGATCCAGTGTGTTTGTGTCGTTTGTGTTTCCATGACGACCACGCCCACGTTGAGGACGTACTTTGACGTTCTGGAAAGCGACGACATGCCTGATACCCGAACTGAGTAGAGCAGAGTTGAGTTGTGCTCGAAGTGTTTGAATGGAAAAGCACCAACAGTAATGGTGTTTAACGGCAGTTGGCGTCTATAACAGTGCAGACGTCTTCATCCTTCCTTTTTGTTTTCTCTCAGTTCTTAGTCTCTTCCCCGTCAAGGCTTTAGCATTTTAACACCCGATATAACATTTCCAGCAGAAGACAATTCAGTTTCGTTAACGTGACTTTGTCGTGTTAAATAGAGGTGAGGCTCCTTTATATTATACTCAGTGGCAGTCTTGTTTAAAGTACCTTAAAGTGATAAAGTTAAGAGTATCTGACCAGAAATTGACTTTGGTAGCAGTTTTTTATAATATAACTTAGTAAATGTAAAAGTAAAAGTCTTAAAGTATATGACACTTACTGCATTTAAGTATCAAAAGCAATTATCTGATACAAAGTGTACTTAAGTTTTAGAAGTAAAAGTAAAGGTATTAAAAAGTAAGGAGTTAGGATTGAGCCATGGTAGCTCAGTGGAAGGCTGTGTTGCAGAGTATGAATGGGTGAAAACTTGTAGTGTAAAACAGCTCATCTAGATTAGCTCTACTGTATATAAAAACAGACCATTAGACCGACTCTTCTTCTTTATCTTCTGACTTTATTTGGTTGTAACGATTAACAAAGATAGTTAGAGGAAATGTAGTGGAGCAAAAGTAAAAGTTGTTAGAAATATAAATAACAGATATGTGTAGTTTGTACTGAAGTACAGTAACAAATGACTTTGTTACATGACAACACTGCTCATGTTTTCACTCAGTATTTCTCGTGTTCTGGTTTCTGAGGTGACATTATTACGGTGGACTCAGGTCACAGATGAATGACAATTACTGCTCTCATTGTGTTTTCCTACACGTTTCGTACTGTATCTCCCCCCCGGTCTTGTTCTTTCTGTCCCGGCTTCCCAGCTGTCTTCTGTCCCCTTAATCAAAGCACAGAAAGATTTAGAGAGGAGGTAAACACTCTGGTTTTATGATTGGGCCCCTTCTTACAGTGTGGCCTGTATAATTGAAAAGCCCTTGGAGACTATTTTAAGACACTAGTGGGAACAGACTCCCATGTGTGTGCTATGGCTGGGAATGGGGCTCTCTCTCTTTTCCTCTTGCACTCGCTGATTGCTAAATAGGTTTGGTGTCTGTAGCTGCTCCTCTCCTGTCATGACTGTGCTCTATTGAATATACAGAAGCAAAAAAAACTTAAAGTACACAGCTGCTGTCATTTTTTGGGGGAACAAATTCACAATGGTCTCAACTGGGCTGCACATTTTCGGACAGGTTTTTATTCAGACATCTGTTCTTCACACTGCTCTACAATCCCAGACCACCGACATCCCGCAGACCAAAATTAACGTTGTTTCACTGCGAGTAAAAAAAGTTTAAGCAAACAGAAATATCAACAGTCAGCGTCTTCTCTCTGCCCGTGTCAGCTATAATAGACTCTTTGTTCAGTTGAAATTATAAACTCTTATTTTGGGCCTTTTATGCATGTATCAACTGGTGCTGTGTGCGTCATAATTTATGACAGCTGCTTTGTCCTCTATGCAGATTTCAACATAACACATCTGTAAAGATGTGTCGGCCCCAGAAGATTCAACAACATTTTTTTTAACACTTTCACAGAGCATCAGTTAAAAAAAGAAAATAAAAATAAAAGGTTTTATTACATGTCACGGCAGAGTTATGATCGGATTACAAGATCATCATACAAGTCGGAGAAACCAGATACCAGATGCAGCATCAGTTGGCAAAGTTTAGATGTGCTTGTACGTGGCACTGGAATAAAAATTGTGGCTGCGTTGACTGTGGCTGTTTGAGGTCGACTGAGGCAAAGTGGTGGTTGACACACTCTCCCGCTGACACCGTTAACGTACTGATGCCAAAAAGGTATAATGTTCACCACATTAACCACATTGGTTCTAATGTATCAGCGCACTGATGTCTGTCCACTGGCACCAAACACAAAGGACAGACAAAAACATTTACAGAGTAAGACAAACCAACCAGTAACTGTTGAAGCCTTGACCAAAAATGATGAACCGACTCAACATTGCCATCAATAAAGAGGTTATAAAAATATTAATTGTGCATACACTGATGGTGAAAGACAATTAACTTTCAAATAATGCTGATGTTGGAAAATACACATGAAAGAGAACCCTTCCATGGCACTTGCGGTTAAAAAAAGAAAAGAAAAAGATCTCTTTTATATATAGAAATATTGGCCCATTAAACCATTTAAGTAACATAAAGGCATAGTCCCCTTAAACGCCAACAAATAAACATATTGCCACATGAAAGACACGCTCTGCTCTCATCCCTTGTGCCATTATAGCCCAACATGCATTAAATCCCAGCTGGGACTGAGGACTGTGTTTATCAGTGTTTCCTTGTACACTGACGGGTATTTGGGGAAAAAAAACAACAACAAAACAGCAACAAAAGTCCAACTATTGAAATGAAAAAGTGCACAAATCTATGGTGATTTTAAGGACGTTGTAAAACTTTACACACAGCAAGTGTGTAACGACTCATTCAAGATGTCAACAGAAAATACATCTAAAGCGTGTTGTAATCTAACAAAGTGCAAATACTTTGTTACTGTACTTAAGTGCAATATAATAATTTACTTTAATTAAAATTCTAGCAACTTTTACTCCACTACATTTCCTCTAACTATCTTTGTTACTCGTTACTACCAAAAAAAGGTCAGAAGAAGAGTTGGTAATAGTCTGTATTTATATAGAGCCTTTCTAGTCTTGACGAGCTGCTTTACACTATAGTTTTCACCCATTCACATTTTTCATACTCATTCACACGCTGCAACATGGAGTTAAGTGTCTCGCTCAAGGACACATATAGACTAGCAGAGCCAGGCAGTGAAGCCACAACCTTCCAGGTGAAAGACAACTCGTCCTTTTAAATACTTTTACTTATTAAAACTTAAGTACATTTTATATGAGAAAATTACTTTTGATACTTAAGTACAGTAAATGACTTATACTTTAACATCAACATCTCCCAAAGTCATTTTCTGGTAAGATATTATCCCTTAAAGGGACCTCAATCAAGACTGCATCTAAATAACTGAGTTGAAGTAGAGCGTCAACTTTTGGACTCCACAGAGGAAGCTGCTGTGTGGCACAGCTCAATTAACGCTGCTCATTTGAGAAACATGAGAAACGGTAGCAGAGGAGCACTAATACTTGTGTGGGTGGATTTATTTTTAAAGTTTGGTACAGTCCTGAGCTTGTGTTCTCCCACAGTATCTATGACACGCTAATGTAAGAAACCTATTAAAGTGTTGTTGTCACACAATGTCACAGCAACATGAAGAATAATATCTTAATGACAATAATTCTCCAGTATTTCAAACAGCAGGACAAAGTAACCGAGACGCGTTGGGGGGGAGAAATGAAAGTCGTGCAAAGGAGACTCTCCAACGAGACACAGCAAGTGTGTTTCCAGATTTCAAAGTTTGCCACAATCATTACATTTGATTCCAGAAAAAGATCAAAGACAGCCGAAGGGAAGCCGCACAGTGCAGACATCAGGAAAAGCTCCTCGCCAGAGGTCGACAAAAATAGATGATTTTTTACATTTGACCGCGCTTGAAAAACAGAGCACATTTCCATCATTGGAGCCACCTCAGCGTACTATATCATATACAATGAACAAGATAGAGAGCAGGGTTGTCTTTTTTCTTTTTTCTCAACATCTGCTTCATGCAGTAAATGATTAACAGAGTTACAGAATGACTTGTTTTATGTGTGTCTGCTGTGGCAACAACCAGCATCGCCACACTGTCTCTACACATTAAAACACAAAGACAGTGAGTTATGTGACAGAAGCTCTGCTCACAGTCATTGTTACAAAGACGACCCCGATACACATTTCCAAACAGTTTTGTGGCAGGAGACTGAGTACACTCATTAATCTTCCGTACTAATGCACATGTTTTGACCCAATTCATTTAAACCTTTCAATATCAGGGATGAAATGTCATGACTCCTGCAGTCCTGATTTTACCACTTACAACTACAACAAAGGAAATTAAAAAAAAAGTAATTGTTTAAAGAGGCTTTCACTTTTTAAGATGCGGGTAAGACATGATATTGTTGTTAAAGGAACAGTTAACAGTAAGTCATAGATATGCAAGTCACAAGCAAGTCCAAAGTCATTTTTTGTAAGAATCAAGCAAGTCACAATGAATATATGAAAATAGAAGGTGATTTCCCAGATATTCTACATTTAAATATGCTAAAGAAATAGACTGCTACAGTTTTATCTGGAACAGAAACACTGTGTTACGATTTAAGGACTGCAATTCAACTGAATTGTTAATAAAAAAAGAGACATAATTAACATCAATAAAAACGAAAGTAAATAAAACTACAGAACCTAAAATTAGATTAAATTAGATTATTTTAGATTAGATTAGACTTTATTGATCCCACACTGGTTAAGTTCACATGTTGCAGCAGTTAAAGGACAGAGAATTAAATAGAGCACCATAAAATAGAATACAATAGATTCAATTAGAACAACATTGTAGAAAAACAATAATAATAAACAAATAGAAATGTATAAACATGGACACAATACTGACATTAGGCCTACATTAAACCATGGAAATGCATGTTAAATATTAGGCTGCCAGCTTTTGACCCTCCAAGACTTTTTTCCCCCATTTTACCTGCCTTTGTTGCATTTCGGTTGCCAGGTTTGTTACGGAAGGCTGCTTTGTTGTTTTCCGTGTTTCAAGCGACAAATTGTAACGGTGGCTCCTCGATATCTGAGAACATGTAAATTTCGAGTCATTTTACTCAAGTATAAGTCGAGGCTGAAGTCGTTAGTCAAGCACGTCTCAAGTCCTCGAGTTAGTTAAACCATGGCCAACAACTGGTTTATCCACCCACAGTGTCCAATTTATCTAATCCCCATATAGCAAGTTTGTGGGAGGAAGCCAGAGAACCTGGAGAGAACCCATGCACACACAGGGAGAACATGGAAACTTCATGCGGAAATGAAATTTGGATTTAACATAAAATGGAACAGTATTTAGTGAGTTCAGTTAGATATGATGAGTATATCCTTTAACTTTTAGACAGAACTTGTTTGCCCTTATTTCAGAACTTGATGCAACACCAACTAGCTGTTACTGTATAGCTCCAGATATTCCTTTTTAATGCATAGATGCATCGATGTGAGATACACTCTCACACAATCCCACAGCAAGAATCACAGTTGAAGACTATACCATCAGCCCTGAAACCCGATGGCTCTTCATTATAGTTAGCTTAAATGAACAGCCACTTCAATATCAATAAAACAACAGTAGGCACAGTAATGAAACGCTGAAGTGTTTCCAGCGTGTGACTCTGACCCAGACTTCACTCACACCCACCAACATACTTTCCCCTTCATCAGCAAACACGAAAACTGCAAAGCTTTGTTTTTATTATTCATAAAACCAGATAATATAAGCTGTCACTGGCATCACAGACAATACCATGGAGGCCTTTTTTTTCTTCTTTTTTTTGTAACTGTGCATTACACTCTCATAAAATCCCCGCATTTTTATTCAATACAGCATGTCTAGACTATATTTTTTATTATCATTATTGCCAGTAGCTAATTGGGACTTTTTATTGTCCAAGTCAATTGGGGTTTTTGGTGTGCCTTTGTTTTCCTAAGTTTTTGTCATTCCTCGTGTCTCTGGGGAAATGCCAGGCGAACAATCAGTCAGCCACCCACTCACACTCGGAGCTGACGGTGGAACCGCAAGGAACCAGGAAACCGTCTGCGTGTCTCTCCGAGCGTCACACTGGAATAGAATGAGCAACAGTTGTGCTGCGTATCAGGGAAAATCATCCAGCCAGAGTTGGTGCTTGCCAGGATGTTTGATGATATTAGGGTGAACTGTCAACACTTTCAGCAGCACCATACAAGAATGGTGTGATTTTAAGATTTATGGCCATGGTTCGCAAACTGTGGTACGTGTGCCACCAGTGGTACGCAAGCTTCCTTGTTTTTTTGTCAAATCAATTTATTTGGTATAGCATCAAGTCGCAAATACATATTTAACATCATAAGATCCAGATCTTAAAAAAAGAAGAAGAAGAAGGAACAAACAAAACAATAGTTCAAACAATGAGCAAGCACTTGGCAACAGAGGAGGGGGAAAATAAAGACTCAAACCACTTTCATATTTCCCTCTCGTCTTCTCACTGTGACTTCTGACTTTATGCCACACTGTGTGCTGCTGTGACGCCTTCACTGAGCTGCTGCAAAAATATCCATCCTCCATTCTCCAACTCGTTCATACTGGAATACAACTGACAGTGTGTAGAAAAATGTTTAAAATTCTTTTAGAAATCAAATAATTAACCCAGATATTTTAAACCAAACATGTAGGCGAGCCTGCATCATTTAAAATAAATATATATATATATATATATATATATACATGAATAAATAAAGAAATAATCCATCCATCCAACCGCTTTATCCTCCACATCAGGGTCTCGGGGGTCGCTGGTGCCAATCCCAGCTGACATAGGGCAAAAGAGGGGGAACATCCTGTACAGGCCGGTAGACCATCACAGGGCCAATGGAGACAAACAACCATCCACTCTCATACTCACGGTCAATTTAGTATCCAGTAGTATCCAATTTGCCTAATCCCCAAATCTACATGTTTTTTGACTGTGGGAGGAAACCAGAGAACCCGGGAGAAAACCCACGCACACATGGGGTTTTCTTGTTGCTGACCGGGTTGCTGCAAAGACAAGAGTACTAACCACTACACCAACTGTGGCCCTGGCTTCCTCCCAGAGTAGAAAAACATGCAAAGTTGGGGATTAGTTTAATTGGACACTCTAAATTGACCGTAGGAGTGTGAGTGTGAGAGCGGTTGTTGGTCGTTCGTCTCTGGATGTCTAGAGTGTACTCTGCCTTTCGTCCGATGTCAACTGGGCTCAGCTCCAGCTCCAGCTTATCCTCATTTGGAGTATAAAGTGATGCAAAATGGATGGATAGACTGTGATTGACAGATAGTTTTTGGGCAGTGACTTCACAGGGGTGGAAGCTGTCGAGTGAAAATGGACACACAGAAAACACAGAGAGGGAAAACTGAAACCGAAAGCAACCCAAAAGCTAAAAGGCAGATGTGGAGCTGGTGATGCTGCTTTTACTGTAATAGAGGTAGCGGTGGTGTTGAGTTTCACTCCTCACTTCACTCCCTGTCTTACCTTTTTTTTTTCCCGAGCTCTGCCTCCCCAGGTTACTCTGGTCATGTCTTGCACACGTCTTCATTTACTCCCCTCTGTCCTCGCATACGCAGCACAATTACCCCTGAGGATGTCATTGGCTCGCTCTCCACTCCACAGCTGTCTGTGGTGGCGTCCAAAGGAGGGAGATGGAGGGGGGGTGTGGGGGGGCTACAGAGCTGGGGAGAGAAGATGTCACCCGCCATGTTCTTCCTCGCGACTCCCTGGAGAATGACTGTCAGGGTTTCACCGGCTGTTTGTGGCTCGGTGACTGAGAGATAAACAACAGGTGTTGGGCTACATATGGTTGCCCGGGGGGATCATCTTAGAAGGGATTAGCTAAAATAGCATAGCCTACATTAGATTGGGTGACACAACAAGAAACTTGATGCATTGTTTTCAAAATGCCCTGCTCGCCCTCTGGCACACACACACACACACACACACACACACCTAACCCTAACCCTAACCACAAAGCTTTATCCCTAACCTTAACCATATACAGTTAACCCTTTAACACAGAGCACATTTGCATTCCCGTTTATTACGGAACGGTTTGTGCTATTGGAAAAATTCCAACGCTTTCTGAAAGCTGAGAAGTTGCACATCACAGCCAATATGTGCATATTGTGGTCATTTCACTCGCGCTGTTTCACGAAGCCAGGGAATCAGCGTCTTTGTCGCCAGAGAGGAGAGAGTGGGAAGAACACCTGTACATAGTTTCCATGTTTTGGCCTGTTTTTGCACATTGAGAAAAAAGTTATTGTAAATATGTTTCATACTGTTCCAATTTCAAATGTAACACGCAAAATCTGTTTTTGCTTTGCCTTCATTTTAAATTGTTAAGACAGTATTTAAACATGCAGTAAATTGTAAATAACTGCCAGATACTGGAAGTCATTCTGGAAAAAAAGCACTTAATTACAAGACATTCTCTGGTCCTTTTATAGTTAAAATAAGCAAAAAAAGTCCACCTTTTTGGAAGCAAGAAAATAAAATATCAAAATAAAAGTGTTTCTTTATATGGGACTATACAACATAAATCTATGTATGATGCAAATTGAATATATTAATAAAAAAACATACAGAAATAACTTGATATCAACTGGCGGGCCACAAGAAAGTGATTTGGGGGAGCTGCGTATGGCCTGCGGGCCACGAGTTTGAGTCCTCTGCTTTGTAGCATCAGTAAGCATTTTCTCTGGAAGGAGCTAATGTGTTTCAGGTGTTTCCATCCGGTAGCACATGATGTCAATTTGTAAATGATGTTCTCATTTTGAGAAAAATAGCTGATAAAACACAGCATATATGAGTGAATCGTCAGCGTGATTCGCACCTGGTGACATCTAACAAGTGACGTCTCTGAATTTCCGGTTGAAAAAACAAGTCAAGTCAAATCTTGAGGCTTCACAACGGGAGCTGAAGACCATCTCCAATTCTATATTGAGTCAATGTTTATGCCTGTGTTTCTGCAGAGCTCCGCCCACTTTCACTGGCAAAGTAATACTGACAGTAATGTCTCCTGGGAAATAAACAAAACTGGTCATCGAGGACCACGATGGTTGAAAGTGGAAGAATAAACCTTTGCAGTCCTTACATTCTTTAAGTATAACAAAAGCAGCAGGTCCAGCAATCGACATTTTTGGACACATAATTAGAAGTTTATCTGTGCCAAGTTAGAAATCAACGACAGCTGGTGAGCAGAAAGGCTGTGCACTATGAAGCTGAAATTGACAACTTTTTGGGTTGAACTTATCGTCATTATACTGAACCTGATTACACAGGGTAATGGAAAAAGAAAAATGACACCAATGCATGTATATGGATCCCCGATAAGCCTTTATTTGACTGGGATGAGGGTTTTTTGTGTGGAAAAACTGCACTTTTACAGCAGAAAATAACGGCATTATTCTGTATCACTGCAGAGGTGACCCATGTCTTTACTGGTGTCTTACCATTACTGCATCACTAGTGTCAAAGATGGATTAAGATTACATAAAAAAAAATAAAAATAAGATCACCTAGTGGAAAAAAATAAAACATGAAATTCTATGAAGGGATTTCAAAACCCAGGAATAAGAAAAATATATATTTTTTAAATAAATATTGAAATCAAATAAAAAAAAAAAAGCATTTTCAATGGGAGTCAATGGCACAGCAAAATGTGTAACGGACACAGATTGCATTGTATTAACGAGGACATATTATATCAAAATGCATCACAAAATACACAACCTTGCCAAATTCTAAACAATCTGCATCAACACAGCCAAAGACGTCCATAAAAAAAACACAAAAAAAGGTCTCAGGTCCTAGAAGGGTTAAACCACAGAGTCATGTTCGTCAGACATGATGATTGCAAACTTCCTACTATTAGTGCTGTTTTTTTTATTTAGTTTCTCTTCTCTTGCCCTTGCTCTCTCTCGCTCTCTCTCTCTCTGTGACACACACACACTCTGCAGCTGCATGCCAAGCAGTAATCTGATGGGCAGAACTGTACCCAGATGGTTCAATTCATATTCCTGGTGTTAGTTGCTGATGTTAAACAGGTGCTGTGTGACCTTCATTCCACCACAGCTCTGTCCTCCCTCACTCCAGCCATATTTCATATGATCCGTCCTCTGTGTGTGTGTCTCTGTTTGACTCTTCCCACTCGTGCCATGCTTGCTGACAATGAAATACTGTAATAACGCCGTGGCAAATTGACTTTTAGCGACATGCTGACGGCCTCTTTTTTTTGCCCAACATTTCAATCAGATGCCGGTCACAGTTTTGTATAAATTCAGCCTGAGGCCATTGTCTCCCAGACACCATTTTTGGTGCCTATACTTATTAAATCATGTTAATGAGAGCTTCTTTTCTCAAGACATTTAATGTGAATCAGAAGCGTTGGTCTTGCCACACTTAGCTGGTTTGCCGGGCAAAGACGAGTGCCCATTTCTCCTAATGATCCATGGTGTGATGATTGTTTGTCCTGCTCTCCAAAGGGGAAATGATTGATTGAGTGCACATTTTTTACTGGAAACAAAACTCATTAAAATTCAAAGATTCACACATTTTTCTCTACGTTTCAAAATTCTGCACGGGCTCTTTGTGCCGTACACATTAAAAATTTAGCCTTATCTAACCTATGCTGATATGATTCAAATCAGTGCTGCACTAAGAAGAAGAAAAAAAAAAGTCTCCATGTTTAATTAGTGGGCTTGTGGTAAAGCTCTATTTATTCGGCCAAACATTACAGCTCCAGTTGGGACAGATAGATGAAACAGTTCTTCCAGCATCAGTCGCCTCTTTGGTGATGTGCTCAGAAGTGTTTAATTATGTCACAAATTTATGCTCTGAGAATCATTCAGATTAAATTGGTTTTCCCAAGCGTGTGTGAGTAAATGTCCATGAATTTGGTCGCGTAGACCTTTCCTCCATACGAAAGTGGAGGAAACCGTGTGGGAACCAGCAGCCAGTGTGTTCTGCTGCAATATCAACAAAGGTTTTTTTTAAGCTCCTCCCTGTTAATTCGTCAATGGTCCTAACGACTACAACAAGCCACTTGAGTGTAAAAGGCATTAATCCCACCCCAGGGCCTAAAACAGCTCTAGTTATCTTTCTTTCCTCTGAATGGAGAGATGCACAAAGAGAGGAGGGTAAGGTGGTAACCCAAGCTTTGGGCTGTGTTGCTTGATAGCGTGCCTGACTGTGAGAGGCCTAGATTGTACCTTGTGTTTCCTGTGGCTCAGAGAAAAGGGTCATTTCTCCTCGGTGGTGTCAGATGTCACTTTCTGCACTGGCTGCTCTGGTTATGTAGATGTACTATGAGGGAAAGCTGAAAGAGAATGAATCATATTTGTCATATACAATACAAAACATTCTATATTTAAAGAATCCCTGATTAAATGTAAGCAACACTATACCTCTGTTGGAAGTCATTATATTTATTTATTTACAAGCAAACAAAATCTACAGAGTTAACTTTCTATTATTATTATTATTATTATTATTATTGCTATTTTTAGAGCACTTGCGGTCGTCCTGCCAGTCATCCTATACATCCTGAAACTCAGTGTAAGGTGACCACCGATGATGTCCTGGGATAAAGTGACACAAAGCAGCAGGTGTGGGAAAAAAAAAAAAATGGACAAGTCTCCTCTGCCGAAACTCTGGCATTTCCCAAAGAAAACCACCAAAAGCTTGGCTTTCACCACTCTGCTCAACCTGTGTGTACTTGAGATTGTACGTGGTGTGTGTTTATGTGTGAGAGAGAAAAAAGAAAATGGGTGGGGGGTGAGACATGGGGGGGCATGCTCAGGGGATTGACTTCAAAAAGGTAAATGGATACACATATATGCTGGATATACCATTATTTTTCATCCCTCACTTGAAAATGGAAATATGCCCTTAGCATAGAAAAAGTACTTCCCAACATGGGAAACTGAGGAGCACCTGATTGCACCTTTAGGAGGAAGTGAGCGTACCAGACCACAGGCCTACATTCACTGCTCATTGTTAGGGAAAAACACCTGAGACTGCATGAATGGATTCTGACAGTACGGAATTAGGGCAATACTTAATTGGTGAAAGACTCTACTTCAATGCATTTGCCTTTTTCTTCTGAAATAATCAGATAAATGATGGTTTGGTTCCTTCAGCTTCCTCAGATCCAGGGTACATACATGCTGACTTGCTGTCACAATGTCCTGACTTACATAAACTGAACAATACTATTGTTAATGTCGTCAGTAACATGTGCTTTCTCGACAAGGGAAAATATAGCTTAACCCTGAGAACACAGAGCATTTTGGCTGCTTTTACACTGACTATGTTTAAACATACATTATATACAGAGGCTATAAGAACGTGCAATATTGAGTGTCTTATATCCTTTTTTTTCAGTACAACCTAGGCAATCGGATGAAACATTTCCTTCATCTTCACCAACTATAAAAACACAGCTGAGCAAAAAATAGGATTGAATTTGTGCAATTTGGAAATACGTCACAGTTCAAAGTTCACTTGGCTCGTTTTTATGAACAAAAAGCAAAGAAAAACAGTCTATTTTGTGATTTCTGCGGCAAATTATTCCCGCGGCAAATTACCATGGGTGCAGCACTAAGGGTTAATATGATTTAAGGGCACTTCACACCGGGATCATCAAACCTCCATGTGGTTTGGTTCACTTTAACGCCGCACGTAAGCGGACCAAAACCGCCTGGACAACGTCACACAGTTACATCAGCTGAGAAGTGATGAGATACAAGGTTTCTTTTAAAGTCAAGGATCCTTCCGGAGTAGAGAGGATCCTTCCACAGACTCTTTCCAAGCATTCTGGGAACACAAGTCACATTGAATGATTGGAATTGATGAGTAGCTGAAAACTTGAAACATAACCTTGCATGATAAAACATGCAGGTTTAAAGGATTGTAGCGTACACAGCATCCTGGTAAAGTCTCTGTGCAAAAGGAGTCGCTCCATGAAGGATTCTACAATTTGGAACAGTCCTTGAAAGCCAGCAGTTCCAGGATCCTTCCTTGACTTTTAATAAGCACCTTATATTTGTGATTTAAAGGCAGACATGGGAAACAACGAGCACAGCGCCGTTCAAAGGCAACAGAAGTCTGTTCATCAGCGACTGTAACAGCAACATAATTACATGTTTGTCATGTTTTTTTTTTTTGTTACTTTTAAGTTTTTTTGTGCATAAGGCCGTGCTGCTTTTCCTGGTGCCAGTGTTTATACCAAGCTAAGTGAAGCACATCGCAAAAGGACAATACATGTGCTTTAAAAATCTGGAATTATAACTTTTTTTTTTAAGGAACACAAAGGAAGAAAACTGTCTTGTATTTACTCGTCCTCGGCTATTTCAGAAGGATTTAGGCAAAGCTGTTGTAAGACAGAAAAAAAGCATTAAGCAGATAAAGCATGAACATGCAGGGGCCTGTGTAAGAGAAGTCTGACAGTCACTATTTGCCTCATATTTCACTTAATATAGCTTTCTTTACAGTATATTAGCAGCTTGCGGTTTAAGGGAAACGTTCATTCATGAGCCTTTGAAGGGCAGGATCGCTCTCCTCTCTGATGTGTGCTAAGCCGTTGGGCTGAGCTTGTACCCCCTTTGGCCTGTAATTAGTAGAAATCTGGTATAGTCCTCACTACAAAACACAGCCATTCACTGAGATCTGCTCCCATTTCTCACACTGGTAATGAACCATGTACCTTGTGTCTGTGCAGGCAAAGAGGAGAAGGAGTGGAACATGAGGAGCCAAAAAAAACAAAAAACAGACAGATAACATGTCATGCACAATTCTGAATATAAAACTTGATAACACGTAGCAGCCAAAAATCCCCAGCCCCTCTCAATACATGCTAAGGGCCCTCTAGAGAGAAAAGCAAATATGCTTACTGAGTTTCCTTGGATTCCCTCTGAAGTGCTGCTCAGCGTTGCAGCCAAGCAAACAGCATGATTTTGCCATTATTTCTTGTTTTCCCTCTTCTCATTTTCCCCAATATACAACACACTGAGAGTGGTTGCTGTGATATGTTGCTTTGTTTATATGTCATCCAATCATGCTTAGGTAAGTGCGTCATCACTGTGCGTTCAGTCCACTTCATGGGAAAGCCCAGAAGGTACGCTGACATCAAATGGAGGTGGAGGGGGGCGAGGGGGTTTATACGAGACTAGAGTGCATAGGAAAGAAATGGAGTGAGGCAAACTCATAGGGAGGGATCATCAGGGAGAGATAGTTTGGATGTAAAACGTTACAAACATCTGTTTTCTTCTATGATGCAATTGCATCGGGCTTGCAGCTCAGCGTTGCAGCAGCTTTTATGGTTTCACGAAACGGACCAAACCCTTCACCTTGAGGCTGCACGTGGAAATCAAGAGTAGACATGTTGTTTGCACCTTCAGCACATGGAGAGGAAAGTCCTTTGAGTCACATTAGTGATAATAAATCTCACCAACGTGCATTTGCATCACACACATAAAAGCAAGCGTGATACTGCGGTCATGTGGCGCGATGCCCAGCAATCTTAGATCCGCACTCCCGCCCCGGTGCCAGAAAGACGACTCCCCATCCCTGGAGCTGGTCTGAGTGAGCCTGAGTCAGCAGAGTGGGGATGGTGCCCTGCAGATTTTACTCCATGTTTGTGTGAGCGCGGCAGAACAGACATGGTGGTGTTGGTGGTGGGGGTTGGAGTCTGGGGTTGCAGAAGTAATTTTGTACACATGAAATGCAAGCGCTCAGCTGTATTTCGGGCAACTGTGATGACATCGTCAGAAAGGAGGAGTGTAAAGGTAGTTTAGAGGTAATTACATAATGACTGAAGATCACAGGGTTTGGTTCTTTTGTACTGCAATACAATAAAGTGACTTCCAGTGTCCCATATTATTAAATATTAAAATAGCCCGCCTTGCTGAGTCAGTGAGCAGAAATTTAAAATGTATGCTCAGATCCTCTACAAGTGAAAAATAAAATCTGGCTTCAAATGACATGAAATAATTTCATACAATTGGCAGGAGGGCAAAATAACAGCATGACAACATCACCAACCACTACGGAAGAGTATTAGGACCACATGTAAAAAATATTCTGAGATTAAAGTCTGTTCATTAATCTCAGAATTCTGACTTTAATCCCAGAATTCTGACTTTCTTCTTTTTTACATGTGGCCCTAATACTCTTCCATAAACCACAGCCATTAATGTGGATGAATTTGTTTGTGAAACTGCTTTAAAAAGCATATAAACATGAATTTACGTGTCACATAAGAAAAGTCCTTGTCTCTGACATAAGTGCCTGGACCTCAGGCCATCTCTCTCTCTCTCTCTCTCTCTCTCTCTCTCTCTCTCTCTCTCTCACTCTCTCTTCATGGAGGTTGGAAACACTGACACGACCATAATTTTATGACAGTATTTATTGCCCCCGTGGAGACTCACACTACATGTCGCCTGCGCTTTCGTGGTGGAATTTGTTACTTGGTTCACGTTAAACAGCTGCTCGGTCTCTCGTGGGCAACTCGAGTCTATAATGCATTTCACGGGACGTTACAAAGCATCGTTTAGAGATATGAAATTTTATATCAGTCATTTTCTGGGGATAGCTCATGGAAAACTGCCCGCTATGGGGCTCATGGGTATATTTATGGACATATTGAGTGCATGTGTAACACTTCAGCTGCTCCGCTTGTTCACTGATGGATATCTGGAAAATGTAGTGTTACTCAGTGAAGACTTGTTAGAAACAGGATTGATCTTTATCTGAAAAATATCCTGTTAACAACTTGTAAGCAGCTATAAAGTCAAAGCCACCATATAACACCACGTTTTACAGTGTAAGTTTGTCCCAAGTAATGACATTATAGATTTTGGTTTAACTAAAACATGCCATAATAGTCGTCCCAGTATTTATTTAATTTGTAAGTCTACGTAGTTGTATATATATACAAGTATTAGGGGCAAGTCGTAATGCTACAAGATTTTGTATCATTATTTAACTTCATTAAATTTCAAAATTGAATTGCTCTGCATTTCTCAACTTGTTGCACCTGATTGCCTTTGCTTGATTAATGACTTTATTCTTGTAATATTACCACTTTATTCTCATAATATTACGACTTTATCCTCATAATGTTACGACTTTATTCTTGTAATGTTACGACTTTATCCTCATAATGTTTTGACTTTATTCTCGCAATGTTCCGAATTTATTCTCATAATGTTACGACTTTATTCTCATAATGTTCCGACTTTATTCTCATAATGTTCCGACTTTATTCTCATAATGTTCACTTTATCCCTCTAATAATGTTATGACTTTATTCTTAATGTTCAATTTTATTCTCATAATGTTCCTGACTTTATTCTCATAATGTTCACTTTTATTCTCGCGAATAATGTTCACTTTATTCTCAGTAATGTTACGACTTTATTCTCATATCTTAACTCTTTGCCCTCGTAATGTTATGACTTTATTCTCCCAATGTTCCCCTATTCTCATAATGTTACGACTTTTATTCTTGCAATGTTCAATTTTTATTCTCATAATGTTCTTTTATTCTCAAAATGTTCGACTTTATTCTCATAATGTTCTCGACTTTATTCTCATAATGTTCACTTTCCAACTTCACACTCGTAATGTTACCTTTATTCTCGTGAATGTTACAACTCTATTCTCATAATGTTCCTCTTATTCTCATAATGTTCGAATTTTATCTAGAATGTTATGACTTTATTCTCATAATGTTCCGACTTTATTCTCATAATGTTCCGACTTTATCCTCATAATGTTATGACTTTATTCTCGCAATGTTCAATTTTTATTCTCATAATGTTCACTTTTTATTCCTCATAATGTTCACTTTATTCTCAAGAATGTTCACTTTATTCTCGTAATGTTATTTTATTCTCAATGTTCACTTTATTCTCATAATGTTCAATTTTATTCTCGTAATGTTATACTTTATTCTCCCAATGTTCACTCTATTCTCATAATGTTACTTATTCTTTTTTTCTCAAATGTTACTTTATTAATTCTTTTATTCTCATGTTCCGACTTTATTCTCATAATGTTCCGACTTTATTCTCATAATGTTCCGACTTTATCCTCGTAATGTTCCAACTTCACACTCGTAATGTTACGACTTTATTCTCGTAATGTTACAACTCTATTCTCATAATGTTATGACTTTATTCTCATAATGTTACAACTTTGTTCTCGTAACGTTACGACTTTGTTCTCGTAATGTTACGACTTTGTTCTCATAATATTACAACTTTATTCTCAAAAGATTCAATTTTTTTTTCTCTTTTCAGTTTGGCCCTAATACTTCATCCTAGTAAGAAATACAATAATCTTGCATGTAAAAATAACTTACCAGAAATAAAATAATTCCCTTTCTATGGACGAGGTCATAGAAGAACAGGAGTGAAGTATTTGCTTGTCTCTTTCCAAAAGTCAAACAACATTTCAAATGTTTTCTATTCAACAGGTAAAGATGATTTATGTTTTATGTGCTTTCCTGTCTCCTCTATGCTAAGCTAAGTTTGTCAGTTGTAGCATTCTAGTAAAGACTTCCCTACATGCTGAACTTTTCCTCGAGGCTCACATTTAGCTAAAGGATTAAGTGAAAGTATAAACATATTCCTGCTCACCAGATGTCCGATTACTGATAGTAATCATGGGTTAAATGTTACTGACTTGCTGAGACACATTCGACGGCGGTGTCCAAAATAACTCCCTACCATGGTGCTGTTTATTTTCTCTTTGTAATTTCATCCACTAGTGCCCTCAAAAATTCCCACAGTGGAACAAAAAAGTAGCTCCCTCCACACACACATGCACACACACGCCACAGTGACAAAACAAAGTATTTACTGCTCTCTATAGAATAAACTCCAAGTGAATGAGACACAGCTAATGTCTCAAATCTGATCTTTTGATTGTAAATCAGATTACGCAGAACGTCCATGCATCCAGGTTGGCATCTAGAAGTAAACATGCGACTAAAAACAAAAAAAAATGCAAAGACGTATTACATCAGTCAGAGTCCATGATTCAATTGAGTTAAAGTGAGTAAAAGCCCAAGACATACACACACACACACACACACACACATACACACACACTGCTGAAATGCAATGATGCCCAACCACAGTTTATACTGATATTTTTATTTATGTCTTATGCGTCACTTATGACACTGATCACAGCTGGAACATGACAGCATAGCATTACATTTCCTCTAACTATCTTTGTTACTCGTTACTACCAAATAAAATCAGAAGAAGAATTGGTAATGATCAGTATTTATATAGAGCTTTTCGAGTCTTCCCTTTACACTACAGTTTTGTCATTCACTTGCTGCAACATAGGGTTAAGTGTCTTGCTCAAGGACATATATAGACTAGCCAGGAATTGAACCTCAGCCCCGCATTTGAAAGACAACTCACAGAGCCACCATGGCTCAATCATAGCTCCTCACAAAATGACTTTTGCTACTTACAGTACAGTAAATATCATATACTTTAAGACTTTTACTTGTATTGATACTTGTACTTTTACAATAGTTTCTGAAAGCTGAGAAGTTGCAGGTCAAAGCCAACATGTGGATATTACGGTAATTTCACTTGCACTGTTGGTGGAGAATCAGCGTCTTTGTCACCAGAGGAGAGAGTTGGAAAAACGCCTGTACATAGTTTCAATTTTTTGGCCCTGTTTTTGCACAAGGGAGACAAAGACTCAAACAAATGTCCTTTTAAATATGTGTTATACTGTTCAAATTCCAAATTTAACATGCAAAATCTGGTGTTCATGTACAACTGCAGTGTTTTTTTTCTAAATAAAACCTTTAGTTTTTCGTCATTTTAAATTGTTAATACACTACTTTAGCATGCAGTAATTTGTAAATACCTGCCAGTTATTGGAAATTATTCTGGAAAATTTGCAAAAGCACTAAGTTTACAGGACATTTTCTGATAAGTCCAGATGTACATTTTGAGACTTAGGTGTTAAAGGGTTAAGGTACTTTATACAAGACCCATAATAATAACAACATGGAGGTGGATATTACCCATAACCCCTTCACGATCCTCCTATGGAGGTCATGGGGCCGGTGCACAAAATCCAAAATAAAACTTTCCCCAAATATAGGAAAAAGTTAAATTGCACCAGAACTCCACGGTTTATGTTATGAAGAGCACCTGCTGAGCCTGACCTTTACTTTAACTCAAACATTCCTAAACACAACATCAGAGGAAATCAGAGTTGAAAAGATGTTTTTGATAGATTACAAGATGCAAAAGGCAATTGTTGTATCAATTATCTGCAAATGTTTGAGCCATACTGGAGTTTGGCCACGTCCCTAACCTGATTTGTCATTTGGCTGCATGTTTTGTTTGATATCATGTTGCTCTTCTGTAATGTATCCATCTGTCTGAGGTCAGAGCTGTTCGTTAGTCCACAGAGAAAGGGAGAGAAAGAGAGGGAGAGGGAGAGAGAGAGAGAAATGACTGAACAACAGGAAAGAGAGAAGCAGATGCTCCCTCAGGAGGAGGGTTGAGCTGCCCATCTCCTCCCTCCCTCTATTCCCTTCTTTTTTAATTCTACGAGCATATGGACACTGAAGAAAGACCACAGGACAGGGGGCATCATGCCGGAGATTAAAGTGAGAAAGGAAGACCAAAAACAGGCAGAGGAGAGTAGAAAGTCAGAGAAATGTGCTAAAAACTGTGAAGGAGGTGCAAACGGGCCTCCATGTTTTAAATAAATATGGTTTTTTTTCTCTCTCTCTCTCCCTGGAATGAGGCTGAATGATGGAAAAATAGCGAGCATAGCGATGACCATGAGGCAGCAGGCTGAAGCAGGGTGCGGTGAGGATATCCTTAGTTTGCACCCATTTTTCTGGCCCGAATCTAATCTCTGTCAAACTGTATTAAGCCGCCGAGCCTTATCGTGCTTATAAAACCACGTGCCTTGATTTGGCAAGTTGAACATTACATTTAGCTCACTCTTGACAGTTTTGCATCATTTTATTAGGGTGTACACGTGTCAATAAAATGTTTTTTCTCTCTCTCTCTCTCTCTCCTGCAGAACAGACCTGAATCATTCCTCTGTATATATGTTATATTTAAACAACAATAATTGACATTGATGCATGTGACGTTTTGTGACACGTAAGAGCAGACTGAGGGTCAGACAAATTACACAGATTGACACTTAGTCACTCAGGCCAACTTTTGTTTGGCATGAAAAGCTGGAAGCAATATTTGTGTGCATGCACTGAAACAAGTCATCGCCAAATAATGACAGTTTTAGGTGTTAAATGCAAAATGTTCTAAAATGTACTATGAAGTTCTAAAAAAAATAATGTTTCTTTCACTTTATATAAGAATATACAAAGAAAATATGAAACAGAAGGAAAAAATTATTATGTTCTCCAATAACACTCTTAATCATTGAATTAATAAGTATTTGAATGAGGCTCTGTAAAGGGTTAAAACTTGCTCATAGAAACACTTGGCCTGGACTCCAAAGTCTTCCCCAGAGCTTTAAAAGCATTCAGGGTTGCTAGGTTTTGAAGTTAAAGATCAGACTGTGAATTATTCCCACTATAAGGTGCTGAAAACCTTAACGCGTCATATAACAAAAGCATCATTTATGCATCGAGTTACTGTACTTATACTTATATGTGTCCAGGAGGAGAACGACCTTATTTGGAAGCAAAGCTGCAGGATCACCATTAACTGCTTGGACAATCATAATATATCATGATATTTTTCAAATGGATTTATTTTCATGTAAAAAAAGGCCCATGACGGTACCATATATGGTTCACTGACCATACTTTTTGCCTTCCGCAACTGCACTGATGTTTCGAGTGTCACAGGCCTCCACTGATTGGTCAAATTCATGAATATTCATGACATAGCTGGATCTCTGCTGATTGGCTGAGATCCAGGTTTCCAAGACCTTGTGGTTTTTCAATGTCTGCGGAAGTTACCAAACATAATTCTTTGCCCGGTTAAACAGCTCTTGGTCACTAGCACTTAGGGGTTACCTGTGTCTATCGCTGCATTCTAGCACAACTTAATTACAAAAATACAGGACATCCTGAACATGGAGCTTTCAGAAAAATGTAGTTAAAGGAATACTTCACTGATTTGCATTTAGCTTTGTATTACTAGAATAAGGGTCACATTTTTGAAAAATTGTGCTTCCCAACCTCAGTTTTTCCTGAGTAGAGAAATATCTTCATTCTTTTTTTTGTTACGTGCCCACCAGTGACACTTGGAACACTAATTCCACACTTTTTAGACCCACTCTTTTAGACCTCAATCCCAGAACGTAACTCAGGGGAAACACAATTCTTCAAAAATACTACCCCTATTCTCGTAATACAAAGCCAAATGCAAATCGGTGAAGTGTTCCTTTAATATACAAATCTGTTCTGTTGATGCTCAAATACAACTGCTGCAGCAACTAACACAGCACACGAAGGAGTGTGATAGTGCTATTTGCTATAGGACATCAATACACACTGTTACAGCTATATATTAATTTTTTTTGCCTCCCACTGTTTCCAGTCACTACTAAGTCATGCAAAACCAAGTATCCCTCTGCTGCACTTCCAGTGAAAAAGAGAAACACTATGTAGCCACTCCTCACTGATAAAGATAAAGGAAATAGCCATGCAGTGTCATAAAAGAACACAAGAGTTTGACGTGAGGTCATCCTCTGGGTTTGATAGTGCAGTGCGCTGTGTTGCCCTGATGCTCACCTCCAGTTTGCTTACCAAACTGCAGGAAGTCTGGAGTCATAAACTTCAGCTCAAGGTTTATTTAATTTTTTTTACGCACAATAATCAACTGGGCTTTTATTACATGGCATAAGAACAAAGGAGCAAATATGTTTTCTTAACAGCAGAGTGTGTGTGTTATTTGTTTTCCTCTCTTCATGGCACCTACAGTAAAAACCTGCTGTTTACTCTGTTAGGTCGGCCCCCGACTCTGCTTTGCTTTCAGGCAACAGAGTTTTGCACAATTGTTTTGCACACACACACATTCTTCTCGTGATTTGTTAAAGAAACATTACGTATTTTTCTTGTCAGCACGTTGTCATGACGCGGTGCTGTGAGTCCAGTTTGTCGACACTTGTAGACAGGCATGATGATCCGTTCATAAATATTACTTTCATGGTTTGACCTGATTACAAGGGTTTGTGGTCATTTTGGGCTTTTGTAATACTATATTACAAAAACACTGACAATAGGCGTGATTCTACAACTGGTTTCATGCACACAGTACAGGGGGAAAATGAAAGTTTATTTATCCGTCCTTGATTTTATTTCAATTAGTTACTCGACCATAGAGAAACAACCACATCTTGTCCATTTTGAGTTTTGGCTCCTTTAAGCTTCAGCCAACTTTTAATTTAGTTTTTTTACTTTCTGTTTTAGATTAGATTAGATTGGATTCTTGATTGTCATTGTACACACAACAAAATATTTGGAGAGCTTTCGCTTTGAGGCGCATGCATGCATTCATCCATACATGCATTTAAAGTAGTAAAAATAAGAGTAAGCGGGGTACTTACATGAGGACATTACAATAAACATAGTATTTCCTATAGCAGATTAATATCATGAGCTACAGTGGATTTGAATTCAGTCTTAATAACATCATTTCCTTAATCATGAAGTGGACATGAGGACAACATATGTGTGGCTGTTTCCGCACAATCTAGGGTTACTGTTTAATCCCATTGGTTTGAATGGAGCATAGTTTTAAAAAGGTAATGCACAACACTGTGCACCAATCAGGATTAAGCAGAAGTGAAAATCAATATTTGAATGAAAACTTTTCTTTTCAAATACACACAATCCCAAAGAAGTGAGAAACACCTCAAATCTGCAACCACGTTATCAAAGTGACTCAACTTTTTTAGTTTTTTCTCCAGCAGAACCTTTGCAGTCGCTCATTACACCACAGATGTTGCTTCATGATGAGCTCATCTTTATTGGTCAAATGTCCAATCAGCTGCTCACGGCAAAACAGTATCTGCAGAGCTTCGCCTCTGGGTTTTCTAAGTGTACAAGAAGAAGTGAACAAGAAGTTTCATTTTGTGAAGCCGAACGGGTTCCTCGGAGCTGCCTCGAGGTGACGCATCGCGTCAGGAATGTGCTCGACTGGCATTCGTGACGAGTGTCACATCATCACAGCGTTGTTATTTAAACCATGTTTCACTCAACTGGGGAGATTTTTTTTTCTGAGAAGGCCCGACGAACCACAGCAAAGGTGACGGTGAATAATTAGCGGATCCGAGTGTTGATTTAAAAGCCCGTGATGAATCGGATCAACACTTGGATTATAGTCACAGAGAGACGGATTCCTCTGATGAGTCACCGCTCAATTTCAGCTTTTAATCAGATTTCTGGAAGGAAATACTGCGTTTCACACAAACATGTAAACAGTGCAGACAGATGTGATGTTTTCTGGAATGCGGTTTCCTGCTAAAATGTTGATATTGATCCAACAACACCACTCCTAAGGAACCCAATTAAATAATTCCTCGCGATCAACACTGATTCTCTGCAACACGTTCGCTACGGAAAACTTCAATTTTTAACGCACACGGACAACGAAGAATGCAGTGATGTAAAAAGAAATGATGCTGCAACATTAACACAATAAAAAAGTGTGAGGCTAAGGCGTTCTATGTTGGCTTACGATTGTATTTGTGCTGTCTAAGTTTGGTATTTAACCAGGATTAATAGCTGGAGTTTGACAAATTCCTGTGGTCAAAGCCCTCAGACAAAAATCATTGTTTACACATGCTCGTTCATTTAGCAAGTAAAAGACTGTGTGTCTGGTGCAGTATAAGTGACTTCGATGGCTCTGAAAATATTGCAGCTTAGGAATTAGGAATGTTCTCCTCAACAGATTGTAAATCATCTCCCCAATCTTATTGGACAACTTATTTTATAAAAGTCATAATGAATTGTTGTTATATCAACATTGTTTCATGGTTTTGAAAGGATTCCGTGGGGAACAGTCTCACTGGCCAACATCAATCTGTCAGTGCGAGGGGAGAACAGACTGGAGGTGGTTAGCACATTATATCATCATAATTATCATAACTTCACATAGGCAGGGTGTTTGTGGGTAAACTCAGTGATCCTAGGAAAGCGTTTTTGGGAGTGAAAATACCAAACATAAAGTGCAGAGGTGGAAAGTAATGAATCGTAATTGAGAAGGTTTTGTTGTCTACTTGTACTTTTTAAAGTAATTTTTGAGAATTTGTATTTTTACTTTTACTTAAGTATGTTTTTTAGGAAGTACTGTACATCACCACATACAAAAATGTTGACCTGAATTAAAACATGGGTGAAACTTTGGCAGTGAATGATGAGGACAGGTGAACGATGATGAGGACAGGTGAACGATGAGCACAGGTGAACGATGATGAGGACAGAAAGATGAGGACAGGTGAAAGATGAGGACAGTTGAACGATGATCAGGACAGGTGAACAATGAGGACATGTGCACGATGATGAGGACAGGTGAATGATGATGAGGACAGGTGAACGATGATAAGGACAGGTGAAATGAGGACAGTGAATGATGATGAGGACAGGTGAACGATGATGAGGACAGGTGAAAGATGAGGACAGGTGAACAATGATGAGGACAGATGAACGATGAGGACATGAGGACAGGTGAACGATGAGGACAGATGAATGATGAGGACAGGTGAAAGATGAGGACAGGTGAACGATGATGAGGACAGGTGAACGATGAGGACAGGTGAACGATGAGAACAGGTGAACGATGAGGGCAGTCACCGCTCAATAATGCTATAGTTACAACTGAATGTTTTATTGTTACTTTTATAAATTTATTGCTAGCAAACATATTTAGATTTATATTCTATCACCTCATTGGTAGCTGTGCCTCAGCCACACACACTGTGTTTACAAGGAAGACAAGATGGAAAAGTAATACCTCACAGACATATAGCAAACAGGTGTTTTCAGTCAAAGGTAGTGACATTTGGAATAACATTCCAGCTGCAATAAGAGAATGCTCTACCTTTAATACATTTAAAAAACATCTGAGGTGACAGCTAAAGAGGAAGCAGATCTGTGATCATTCAATTTATGCCACATATAATGCTGTGTTTTTCTCATTGCACTGTGGATTCTTATCCATGTTGTGATCGGAACATGCTTCCTTCACTGTGCACAGCAGACATCTTCGCTTACCTTGTTTGTGGTGGGATTTAAAAACTTCGATTCTTTAGCCACTCACATCTCGACGCCGGCAAACAATGCGAACATTGTCACTCAGACTGCAGCATGTGTGTTTGCTTTTCAACCGTCTGTTTTAAAAGTCCAGTTAAGCTTCAAGTGGATGAGCGAGAGTCTGTAGGGAGACAGCAGACGAGTTCAGACATTAGGCATAAAACTAAACATTAAAAGACAGAATAATAAACAGATAGAATTAATATGACTCTGATGGAGGGATGTACAGGCAGCTCTCAGATAAGATGATGACTCCTCACAAGCTTGATACATATAACAAAGCTCCATATGAACATAAAGCAAGATCATTTGAAACACTTATGCCAATAACCAAAAAAGGAATAGGCTGAAGCATGGGGCTTATTTTTGCCTGTCCTGTGTGGACATCAAAAAATCGAGAATTGAAATGTAGAGAAAATACATAAAACATTGCACTTACAATGAAAAGAGTTTGACAAAATTTCAAACAATTGAGTTTGTTCCATCACTTTACCCCCAAAACTGACACATCTGTATTTAATATTTGTTCTCACTTTGCTAGTTTCAAAACATAAAAGATCCTCATAAATTATAATCTCCTTCACTTAGTTTAAAGAATGTCTGAATGCAAACAGGAAGAGTTTTATTCACCACACAAAAAATGTATCTTTAGTGTTTTAGTATGGCCTATGATCAAGATTCTATGAAAAACTGGTTAGTGGATTCCAGATATCCAACTTTATTTATTATTCTAATTGCTCCTTTCTGAAATTCAATTACAGGATCTAAGTGTTTCCCATGTATGACATATAAAGCATTACAAATGAACAATACAATATCCTAAGGCGTTTTTTATTCAATAAATCCTTTGTTTTACAAAGAATAGCAATAGATTAGGATGATTTGCGTTTATGTGTGGTTTCCAACAAAGTTTGTGGTCCATAATGAATCCCAAAAACTTTATTCCATAGACTCTTTCAGTTTCAACACCCTTTAAATACATCTTTTGAAGCTCATTGAACGATGAAAACTCAGTCCGATGTAGATTTTTTTGTCCCTCTGAGAGAGAACACGAGGAGCTGCTGCACCACGTAACACAGCGACGGTTCATCATATTTATAAGGGACTAAGAAAATGTAGTTAAACGGTAAAAGACGGATTATCGTCAATAACAACTCCGATAGCACCAAACATGGCATCAACAAAAGTTACTGAATGACTTTCGTCATCGCTAACGTTATCTTGAAGTAAACTACTTTATGAAAACATTTGGCATTTATTAAAATGAATGTCCGTGACTGATTTGGGTGAAATTGTAAGAAATTTGTTCCTCATAATGGTTTGGTGTAAAGACGAGTATGATTATTCTGTGTCCTATTATTTATGATCTAACTGTTGTATTAATGTGAACATTGTGAGCACAACTATGAAAATAGAATCACATGCTGTCAACATAAATCTTGCAAAGTTTTTATCCCCCGCTACAGAAATGATAGCATTCGGGTTAAGAATATGGTTATGGTTAGGCAAGTCAAATAATTTTGTTCAGATTATGGTTAGTGTTGAGAAACTTAAAAATGTAAGGGCAGGAAAAAGTCTAAACTCCAAGTCGAAAAGTCCTCGGATTGAGCTGGGAATGAAAGCTGGGTCACGAGAGTTTAAGGCCATATCCACCCATCCACCAGCCTGACCACAACACCCTTACTTTCCACCACATTAGTTCAATGTGAAAACCACTGGCTGTTTCCTTCACATAATCCTCATGTGGTGGGAAAAATACCTCTGTCACTCTTCATGAACATGAATATATTTGCAATTTTAAACTATCAATGTTTGATTCATGGGCATTTAGAGGCAACATTAATGCTCATATGCATAAATGTCCGTGAAACGCTCTCTTCATGGTGAAAAATAGTCGTAAGGCTGTCTATGATTGCACAAATTACGTCCCGCTTTCCAAACTTTTTCCCCCTCCGCGTCTCTCTGTTCCAAGCGGCACTGACAGAGTTCCTAACGAGAGCCAGATACGAGCTGCCAAATTCTTCTCAATGGTTTACGGAGCGCTGATGTCAGAGATGCTGCGGAGGTGAAAGTTGAAGCCAGTAATTCAGCTTGCCTGCTAGAATTTGAACAAGTAAATAGGATAATTTGGCTATAACTCATATTCCTTATTTGTTTTTGACAGCCTGCTGTAAGGAGTTTAGAAAGTTTAGAGTTATATGGTGATATATATATAGTTACTCATTCATTAAGATTCATTGTTTTGACCGGAAACTTAATAAAAATCCAATTAACTTGCAGCCTTTCAGTGTTTAAACTATTTTGGCCCAACTGGAATCAATCAGCTTGGAACAATTACACATAAATTACTGCGTTTACATTTTGTACTCCATAACCTCTAGAATGTGTTTGATCAATTAAACACATGTTTCGACATTTGAAGATGTAGGCGTTTTTTAATCTACATCTTTAAATATGGCTTAAGGGTGTGTGTCGAATAATATTTAACACTTTGAAAATGACAAGTTAGGGAAATATATTTAGTTTAAATCTTCTATACGTTCATAAAGTAGAAAGAGACAAAAGAGGTTTTCATCAGCCTCAGAAATCTCATCAGAGTTTTATTAGTTTTGTCTCGTGGCCACATGTGCTTTCAATTTCGGGGAGGTCAAAGTTCATCATACATCTAAATCAGACAAATATAAGTATCAGCGTAAACTCTCACTATCACGCTCGTGCTCTCAGTGCAGGGATCGAATCTCCAACGTTATCAAACCCTGTGTTCTTTTTCACATTTGCACCATCATACAAACGTGCGTTCTGAGCTTTTCCCTTGGACTATGATGTTCCTCCTTCCTGTGTCTTCTTCAACGGTGACTACATTAAAGTTTAACACGCGCCGCGGAGGGAGACGACTACAGAAGCAGCAGACGATTCGATTCCGTGAATAGGGGAACAAATATGCACAAATGTTACGATGCACTTGTGAGTCTGAGGTCATGTCGCATGGGAAAAAGGCCGCGCAAACTTGACACCGTCAGGAGAGATAAGTCTGTCGGACCCCCCAGACATCTGTGTGTTCAGCAAATGTGATTAGGGGTCAATTAGAGGCGGAACATTTTGACACATGTCTTATATTTGGGGTTTAGAGGAATGAGGCATCAGCTGTGGAGGAGAGTGGAGAATGTATGTTTGATGCGTTCTCCATCTGCACTGCTCGGCGTTCGGTCTTAAAAACACGACTTGTACGCAGACTATAAGTGAGCTTTTCGGGCTGCAAATGTTCTCACACACTTATTGTTTGGAGTGAAGTCCCCTCTGACCAATCGTGCTTTTGATGCATTACAGGACAAAGCTTTAACTTCTTTGGGAATCAGTTCACAGCGTAGCACATTCTGGTGAGAAAGAACATTTACAACGCTGGCGTGACCTCACATTTCTACATGCGCACTTAAAAGTCACTAATACACTGGGGTCTCCTACGTCACTCGGTGGCTCTGTGAAACCACTAAAGCAGAGCTGGAAGTCTTGTTTTGGTAAACACTCCTCTAGAAACCACGCTGATCACAATGTGGCCTGGTGGCTGCTGCTAGAATTAATATGCGGTTAATGACATGGTTTGGCACGGCGCCCTGTGCTATTGATCCAGTGTGGATTCTTCCACTCCACTTTATTATCGTAATGTTCAACATCCATCGCTGATGAGTTCTCCTGTCCAGCTCAGCTGAATACTGTACAAAGTATGTCATTTGTCCATGATGGCAGCACCAGGCTTCTCCAGACAAAACTGCAGATTTGAGATGATCACATTTACTTTTACATGTTACATGCAATAGTCCTGTACGGCCTTTAGTGGATTTAAAGCTGTTGGCTAAGGGCCTGGTCTTAAAATGGCTGCTGTACTTATAAAGCCATTATATATATATTTTTTTTTTTTTCAGGCAGATTGTTCTGAATATGAGAGACAACCTGCCTTTTACTACTTTGTATCTATACAGGACAACATCTGGAGTTGATCTATGCAGAACGGCAGCATGATCTCATGAAGACCTGACAGACAACAGGATTGAGAGAAGGTCCTCTTCACAGGTGGAACTGAATGAACCACTTATCCTCTGCCAATCCCAGGCCCTCACACAGTCAAGAGTGCTAACCATTACACAACTGTGAATGAAACCAATTATTCGTTAAAATAGGAGTTGGGAGTTCAGTGGGAGCTGGGAGTCTGTCTTTGGCTTCAGGGAGCGGTCACACTTTACATGTCCACATGTCCACAGAGGTCCACTAGGGTCCGTGTGATGTAAATCAGCCATCACACAGACCAATGTGTGCACAGACTGTATGCACCACCTGTACATGCTCCCTGCACAACACTTGGTCAGAAGAGACAATGAAGAAGATGGTAACCCTGGAAACTCTCTTGAGGAAGTTTGCCAGTACGCACACATGTGCAAAATACAAGAAAAGACCTGGTGAGATGTCCCTGCTAGTGCACTGGGATGTGAGACTGAGTGTGCATGCGTGGAAGGCAAGACTGACCCTCATTTGAGTATGAAAGGAGCCGTGAGCTTGTGTGCACATGCGGAAATGCAAAGCAGCTACACACATACGTGGTAACTATGACCCAGCTCTTAAGGTTCTGGGCTCGTCTGTCTGTCTCTGGGCAAGACTGTAGATGTGTTGTAACGCCACGGTCCATGGTTTGAGCAAGGGAGAAACTTAAAGACTATCACAAGGCAGTTTGGGGGGGGGAGCCGTTCACAGAGCACTCATCAGTTTCACCAGTAATGTGGAATTAAAGGTGACAGATTGAACTGATCATCTTATTCCACATACTTAATTACAGTCATATGAGTTAATGATGTAAATGTCTTAGTAATAATGAGGAAATATTTCAGTTTTTTGTTTTTTTTATAAAACTATTGGCAATGAATGATTACTTGAAGACAAAAACATGCTCTGCAGCCTCCGTCCAGTGCACTTAAACATCAAGCCAAGCTTTCTCTCCATAACTCTCCAACAGGCCTAATGTTATAGTTTAGAATGACATCAAATGGAACACGTATAATTTGCTTCGTACGTACATACATATGGAAAATGCAGTTCTCATCATCGGTGCCTTCGTGGGTCCAAAAACTTAACCAGTACAACATATCAGATTTGAAAGATCTATGAATTTACAAGAAACAGTTGTGCTTTGGGCAAAAAACAGAAGGAGAAAGTCCAATAATACTGAAGAATGAATAAGCATTGCTTATGGGTTGTTGTTTTTTTTAAGGGATTTGTTGACAGTGAGAAATACTATATCCAGCCTCATGCTTTAATACTTTTATATTCCCCCCTTTTTGGCAGCTGTATTTGTAATAGTACGAGGCCCTGTCCTTGACTGTAAAAATTTATCACAGATTGTCTCCGATTAAGATCTTCAAATCCACTTATCTTTAAGTGAATTTTAAAATAAGTAAATAAGTATTTGCACCTGTCATCGTTTTTTGTTTTTTTTGGGCACTGTACTTTTTCAGCCTTGACCCTTGAACAATTCCCCGTGTAGTCGTACCTCTCGTTTTCCTGTCATCACACCCCATCCTGTCCTCACCTGTCCCACCTTTGCCATTTTAATCCTTTCCTCTGCTTCTTTTTTCCTCTCCTGTTCAGCTATTCTGTGACCACTTTACCCCAGATCCCTGTCTCTGCCCTCCCTCACATTCCTCTCCCAATTTCCTCTTTAATAAGCAAAGTCACTGCAATATTTAGCTTGCAGTTAAAATATTGACAAACACATAATAAGGGAATCTGCCCAGAGAGCACTAAACAGGACAGAGTGGCCAAAGAAAACCCAGCGCCGTCAGCCTCAGATTGTTTGAATTAGAGCAATTGCGTATTTTACCCTTCCCTCTGCTCCCTATGCGTGTGCACACACACACACACACACAGACAAACACACAAATGCTCACACACACACATTGCAGTCTGCAGTTGCTGATTCATTTCTTATCCATCACTATTGAATGTGTAACTATTAGCTTAAAACTAAGAACCAAACCATTTCAACTTTTGGTTGTTCCCCACAAGTGTGGTGCTGCTTTCGGTCCCCATTAATGCCGTAAAACAAGCCCTCAAGCGCACACACACACACTCACACACACACATGCAAACAGCAAAGGAATTGTTACAATCCAGCTGCCTCCCCTCTGAGACTCTTCCCTGCCAAAGGATGATGATGCTGATGATGAAGTTGCACTGGACGGCGTGCCAGCATTGGTCCCATGATGACATCACAGACTGATGTCATTCAGATGGGTGTGGTGATTGGACAGGCAGCTGAAACATGTTGTGTGTGTGTGTGTGTGTGTGTGTGTGTGTGCGCACGTGCATGACAGGGCAGGGTGAAAGTATGCAGTGTCCTCTGAGGCTTTCTGCAGTCGGTCAGAGTTTTGGATGGACACTGGCTATTATGTTTGTACTGGAGAGGGAAACGACTGAGGAAGAGACGTGGGTGTAAGGGTAGAAGAGAGGCAAAGACAGGAAGGAAGTGGTGGAAATCGGTAGAGGTAGAAAATGTAAGGAAATGTCACTATGTTAAAAATGTATTATGCCGTGTTTCCACCGAGGGGAACGGTTCGGTCTGGTTCGGTATGTATTTTTTTGCGTTTCCATTAGGAATAGTTCCAAAATAACTGGCCAGAAAAGCGTCACTCCCTTGTGACCAGTGTTTCTTCAAGGCCTGCAGTCTATTCTCAAACAAAGTTTGACACCACAAACCAAGCAGGAAAAAAACAGCCTCCTTTGTTGTCTGTTGTGTCGCGTTCGATGTTGTCGATGTTGGTGTCGGCTCACCGGTACAACATCACGCTACGTATCTCGCTGATATCGGGCACAGTGCACGTTCACATACAGAGAGAAAGACACGGAAAGGCCTGTCTTCTGCTGTGCAAATCATTCCAGATTTTGCTTCTACAGTACTCTGGTGTAAATTAAGCGCTGTATATATGTCGTCCAGACTGCATCCAGGAACCTTGGAGCTGCATGGTGCAGGAACAGCAGCAGCTGTGATTGAACATGCAGGCATAGTCAGGCCGTGGTCTATGGAGTCCTTGTTTTGCTTCACGTTCTGTTGGCAGAGCACATGTTTTCAATATCAAGAAATTGCATTTGTAAAAAAGCCAAAAGGATGTTTGTGATTAAAATACAAATGTGCAGTCCTACTGGATGTCCAGGCTTAGTCTTTTTATGGACACTTCTTGTTTTTTTCAGCCATATTCCAACAGTATGTAGCCGTCTCACTTTACTAATGTCATGTAGCTGTTGTGCTCCAGTCTTGTCTAGTTGTAACATAAAACGTGTGTGTGCAGCATTGGAAACATGGTCAGCATGAAAACACTGCTATACTGAGAGAGAGAGAGAGTGTCATACAGAGAGTTGTGTGGAGCAGACATTTGTTTATATTTAAAATAATGCACTACAGCAGAGGTCTCAAACTCGCAGGTATTTCAACACCTCTATTTTGAAATTTTGTGAAGTATCATTATTGCAATACAATGATGGAATATTGTGATATGAATTTAAGATAATATCACCCACTTCTACTTCTTCTAAGTGCTTTTTCCCACTTTTTCTTATTTTTGTTACTTGTCTGGCCCTTTCCTGACCAGAATAGACTCCCAGTGGCCCCAAGGTCATTTTAGTTTGAGACCCCAGGACTACAGCTTTAAAGGGAATGTCATTCTGAAGGACTATAAACCAAGTGTCTGATAAATGTTGACATAATCAGGAGTCCAAAAAAGTAAAAACTATTATCAGCAATGTTAGGTGTAAAGGGAAATGCTGTGTGTTCACTCTGCTGTAAAGAAACGTGAAACCTCTGAATAGACTGTAGTCAGTGATTAAACTGAGAGGGAATCCAGAGCACCACATGCAATACCTGTGATGGCATGTCTCATCTAATCTCCTGTTGTGTCTCTGCCTGAGCACTAGAGGAAAGGGTATTTCTTGAAGGTTGTCTCTCCTCACTCACATCTTGAGGTAAACCCTATGACATTTCTTGGACTTTGCTTTGGTTTCCTTTGTGACTGTAAATTGCACCACAGACCACCCACGCAGTCCGCAAGCGATAAGAGCATATCTGTGGCTGTCCCTTCTCATGACTTGATGTCACAACACTGAGAGGCACTCGGTAATATGTAACTGGCAGATGTCAAACACATTTTTTTTATAGTCGTGCATGGGTAGGACAACAGAAGACAACCAGGTAGACAAACTTGTTTTGTCAAACTCGAAGGAAAGACAATGAGTCTTTATCAGATTGCAGGTTGACGATGAGTCATGTGTGGGTGAAAGTAGGCCAGGCTCAAGAATGAGGCACACTTGTTTTCTGATGTGGGACGTAGCTATGGAGTTTAGCCAAATCAAAGACTGCTCCTTTAAGAATACATATTGCAGAATATCTGTCACATATGCTAGCTCACACTCTTGCTGGATTGGATGGATACAATCACCTCCAAGATATATATATACTGTATATATATATATATATATATATATATATATATATATATATATATATATATATATATTACAAAAAAAAACATTTAAATGGAGACAAATGTAAGATAAGAGCAGGTTTTTCCACAAGTAGTGTTTTTATCAATGGACTACTGGAGCGTGATGCGCAGATAAAACGTGGCTATGGTGGCTCTGTTTCCATTCATTGAGTGGAGACCAGCCATTGACCTGTCTGAAATGTCTGTGTGTGTGTGAGCGCTTTCATTTTCTGATCGCCATTCGGCATCTTTGTCTACCATCGAGAAAAGAGTCACATTTGAGAAGGCAGAAAGCGCAAGTTAATGTTTGTGTAATGTGTTCATGTCAAAATCAATTACTGAAAAGACGACACGCTGTATGTGTGCTTTTGTACAATGTGTGTATACTGCCAAAAATATAAACTAAATCTTTATATACTTTAGCTGAGATCACTAAGACTGTGGGTTACATAATTTGGATTTGTTTTCCGCCGCTATGATGCAATTTCAAATATGCCCCCGCAATCCCCAGGGGTTACGTTGTGGGTTCAATTCCTGGCTCCGCTAGTCTACATGCAGATGTGTCCTTGGGAAAGACACTTAACCCCATGTGTGAATGGGTGCTGTATGACAGTGTGAGTGAACGGGTGTGAATGGGTGAATGGCAAAACCGTGTAAAGCAGCTTTGAGTGGTCATCAAGACGAGAAAAGTGTGTGTGGTATATAAATACACACCATTGACTTTTAGAAGCCCAGCTTTAGTAGTTTGATGGTCAAAGATGAAGAAATTAAAAATAACGTCAAATCTTTGCATGGTCAACTTGAGGAATGAACTGAAGGGAGAGAACGAGAGACAACACGTGTTAGTAGTGTAAAGGTGTTGGTACTTTGCAGCTTATCGTTTGCTTTAATATTTAATTTCAAATGTAGATGTTGGCGTAAACAAACAGATCCTGACACAGTACAGTATTTGGACAGTGATAAGATTTGCGTTGTTTTGGAGCTACTCCAGCCCTTTGGATGTGAACTTAAATAATGTCCATGGGATTAAAGTGTTGACTTTTGGGATGTGCGGGTTCTGTCATCTGTGTGGATTTACCATGTGGCTAACAGATAGCTGAGCACAAAGACAGGGAACAGGAGGCTGGAAATGTGACTGCACTGATGTGAATCACTGTGTTAAACTGGATTATGGGACTATGACATATGTAACATGTTTTTAATAAAGTGTCCGCTGTGGTCTTCTGCTGCTGCTGCTGCTGTTGTAGCACACAAATGTGTTCCGCATTTAGAGACGGTGTTTAGATGAGTTACTATGAGGTATATCAGCAGTTTCCCATATACTCAGACCAGCCTGTCTGACACCAACAACCATGTAACGTTCAAAGTCACTAAAATCACTTTCTTTCTCTCTGATGTGAGATTTGAACTTCCTGCAGGTTGTCTTGACCTTATCTACATGTTCAAATGCACTGCTGCCATATGATCGGCTGATTAGATATTTAACTAGCAGTTAAAGAGCTGTACCTAACAAATGGCTGGTGAGGGTATACATTTCCCAACACCAGTATTGAAGTGTCATTTACAATCAAAATAGAATTTGTTAAAGGATCTGTTTTCTCCAGTCTCCAGACTTCTGGCATGAAATTTTGAACACACGCACACAACCACACACACACACACACACACACACACACACACACGCCGCAAAGCAAGAGGTTAATTGTGAGTATAAAAGGCAGGTGGGGCAGACGAGTGCTGAGGTCTGCAGCAGTTGATCCCCGGCCAGGAGAAGGGTGTGGGTTCACTTCCTCTTCTAGAGCTGTGTCAGAATTTGGTGCACTCTTGCCAGTCCTCTTGTGGGTGGAGAGGTTCAGTGTCATCTTGTGATCACCATCATGGGAGAAGAATGAAGGCGTGCAGAAAAAGGAAAGCCATCCAGCATGTATGACGCTACTTGTGCTTGGCGTTGCCCATGGGTGTGTGCATTCTTTTATCATGGGCCCTTCTTGTGAGCATCCTTAGCAGTATTAATAGTAATAGTAAATGTCTTTTTATAGCTACGCTGAGACAAACTTTGGCCCAGGGCAAACATACAAGCAATTTAAATTGTCAGACAGACAGACAGTGACGGAAAGTGAAAGAACAGAGAAGACTCAAGTGCGTGGAGGTGAGACGTCTCAGTGCCTCGGGGCCAATCACTAGTTCTCCCTAAAGTGGTCGCAGTAAACTGATGAATTAACCAATTGATCATACATGAAAATGAACAGAAACCAGGGCAGAATTTAAAAAAAAATGTTAAAACTGTAAATAAATAATGCCAATAAGAGAACAGACCAGTGAAATAAAATTAGACAACATATATCAACATGTTGCATAACTTCTGCTTCAATAGATTCTCTTGAACTACACTTATCGGAATCAAGGCCCTTGTATTGTTAATGAACAGAATAGTAATAAGATTAGACCTGGCTTGGCTGTGTGTGTGTGATAACTCCACCTCTGTGGCATTCATAACACTCAGTTAAAGAGGGCGAAAGGACATAATAAAGCTACGGCAGCACTCTTATCCAGCGCTCCCCTCCCTTCGCCTTTCCTTCCTCTGAAATCAGATCTGAGCTCCAGCCTGTCTCTACACCCGGCCGTCCATGAGGGATGGGGGGGGGTCTGTCTGTTCTCAGCACTTCCTCCCCGGCTTTGCCAACTCGGGAGGCATTGAGGCTGTTGTGTAACTGCAGGTTGAAGGCACGTCGCCGTGAGGTCATCCCTCGACTCGGACCGACATTATGCCTGCCTGCTCTTCTCCAGCCAGGCTCAAGACCCAGTCTGTTCCTCCCTTCCTGAGTACATCCTGTGATGAAGAGAAAGTCGGCCCGAGTCTGAGGTTCAAGGCACAATATGCTCCTGCTGCAGTGGAGGCACATACAAGGAGCTGAAGAAAAGCTGTGTAAGGTTGCTCCATACATCCTCCACATATAAACACACTAGCCTATGATAACATAAACATATCAACTACTCATTTAATGGTGTAGTTTGTTTTCTTGACAACCAAAGCTTCAAACAATCCCATAACAATGAATGAAAGGTCAGAAAGATAATTTCCCTCTTTTAAATCAACCTTTCTGACATATTCGAGAGTGTCACGCTACATCAGCACTAAACACACAATCAATTCTGCTTAGCTTAAGCATACAAATGCTGTTAATTTGAAGAATCTGGAGCTGTGTTTTCATCTTGTATGGCAAAAGCTGAGACCTCTGGAAACAGTTGCCCACATTCACTTTACGATTGGTTCTTACTGGCCACGGTTCCACTATCAGCTGTGCGATCAAAAAGATAAACCTGCTCTGACTTTTCACCTTTGTTGCGTCTTGTCTCTCATGTCATATACGACTGCAGGTGGGTTAGAATGGACATAGATTATATCTGACATGGAGCATAAATGCAGATCTGAATGCAGATAATTCTTTATCTGAACAGTGTGGAATGGATGTAGCCTCAGTCTTCTTGTTTACCTCTTTGGTCCAGGCAGAAACATTTGTTGGAATTCTATTAATTTCTCTAAGGTCCCCATGAAATTGAACTATACGTCAATGGTTCATCCATTCATTCATTGGCTACAGTTGTATCCCCACATGAGGGTTGCGGGGCCGCTGGAGAAAAGGTGGGATACTCGCAGGTCAAAAATATAGACACGCACAACCAATCATTGTCACACTCATTGACCTACGAGTGCACAATTAACCTCTGCATGTTTTTGGACTGTGGGAGGAAACTGGAGAAACCGGGGAACACACACGTGGAGAACAGGCAAACTCCATACAGAAAGGCCAGCACCGAACCAGCAACCTTCTTCCTGCGAGGCAACAGTGCTGCCTCTTTCTAACCTCGATGGTGATTGGACGAATTGCCTTAAAACTTACTAGAAACATTCATATTTAGAATAATTGACTATAACATTTGTATTCCCTTCTTTGCACCACCAGCATGTCAAATGTTCAGTTTGTCATAAGACTTGACTCATGTCAATATGGCTGTGATGTATTCATGTAGCATGATTGAGCACAACTGTGTGTCACAGGCAACATAACTATCATACTATTTTGAACCGGTCTGACGTAATTAGGCTTATGACACAGTTCTCCGCTCATCATGGAATTTCAGCATTTGGACTGATGCCTGCGATTGCTGACGACAGCCCGTAAAAGTGTCTTTGTGCTTATCAATTGGAACATCACTGAACAGGAAATGTTGTTTTAATGACCACATTAGCCCTTGTACCGTAACGCTGTGCTAGCCAATTAGCTCGCAGTAATTACAAGCCTGTGTGTGTTTTTGCAACGAACCATGGCCAACGAGCACAGCCGTGGGTTTTGTTTAGACACCGAGGAGGACAAATTCACAAAAAGTCCCTTTGAGAAGGTCCTCAGGTGCAGTTTGTCACTGCAGCGTTATCAGATGAAACTGTGATCAAGCTAGCATTGTGAGGTCCACTCAACATTTCCTAGCGCAACAACATTTTGTGCTGAGATTGGACACGGCGTACGGTGGCGACCCAGTGGCGCACATAAGCGCGCGATAAACATCAAATTGCTGCCATCAGCTACAAAACGTGTCTCTGTGTCTCATATTTTGTGGCTCGGGCCTCAGTCGCCAGAAAGAAAGGGGCACCTTTTGAGATGGCGCTGAGTAAGGGCACATGGCGCAGACGACAGAGGAAGACTATCACGGCGTGCAGTGGTTGAACCATTTAACTTTGATGCTAATATGTGTGAGTGGAGAGTTTTTTTTATAGCTTTTGCTTGGCTCCTTTCCTCTGCCTCATTTACCGACTCATGTCAGAGCAAGAGAGAGTTTTCAAAGGGATCATAAAAATAAACTACCTCAGAAAATACATTTGATGATTTGATAAAAAAAAAAATCACAGAAAGTAGAGGAAAGAAGCCCCACAGGCTTTCCAGTGTGGTTGGTTAATGTGGGCACAACATACTGTATTACATGCAACATGAGCTTTAAACTCAAATGTATGCAGCACCTCAAGTCATTTACTGTATCTTAACTTCACTGTTAAGTCCTTGATGTTTACCAAACTCACTGAAGATGCCCCATCAGCATTGTCCCACTGCTCTGTGCTCCATTTTCCTGTCCTGTCGCTGTTACTGAGTCACTCATTCTGTGTGTGTGTGTATAGTCTGAGATAAAAGGCTGCTCCTATCTGTGGGCAGAGGGTGTGTACACCACATCAGCACGCACATTATCGTCAAGTGAATATTTACTCTCTGGCCTGGTGCCCCAGCTTCTATCTCACGGTGGCATCTGATGTGGTTTCTCCATGTTAACTGTGCTGTCTTAGCAGAGAACTTTTCCTAAAGTCAAAATCTACACATTCCTTTTCGGGAATTTCCTTTTCAATGAAACCGCTGTGTACTTGCATACAAGCTGAAACAGCGAACGTTATAATTCTTTGGGATGCCAAGTGAAATAGCTTTGCTGGCAGTGTCCACTTGTTACATTATAATTGAGGTAACACCCTCATTATGGCTTAATGGGGCTTAAGAGTGACATAATACCACAGAGACCCTCAACTCAATGGAATGCCCCCTCGACAATCATCTTTCTCTGACCCAGAGTTGTGTTACCGCATTCTTAACACCTGCTTCTCGACATTCTGCCATTTTCCTCACACCACGTCCAAAACAAAGAAACAAAAATATTGTACTCTCAGAATGGAAAAAAAAAAGCAACTACATAGCTGAAAATTCCCATGGCGATGCATATCTATATGATCTAAGCCTGGCTGTTGCAGTGAGGGTTGTTTTATTTTGTTTAAAAGAGCCATCAATGACCCCTAGCCTGTTCCCAAACATGGCACAGGGATCCCACAGCGCAAGAGGAGCCATGATGTAGGTGATGATGTAGGTGATGATGAAGAAGAAGACAATAATAGTGGTAAGAGCAATGGAATACTACTCTGAACGCTGTAGTGGCTGCTTACGCACATATCAGAGTGAGTCACATATGGGAGGGGAGGGTTCTCCCTCCCTCTGTAACTTTGTGGTGAGGTATTAAAATGAGAGAGAGAGAGGAAAAAAAACAGGTTTGACAGACAATTACACAATCTGGATTTGCAGTGAATATGGTGATGGAGGCGTGTGCATTACTGTACTGTGTCATGAAAAAGTAAAAGGGCAACGTAAATGGGGAAGCTGAAAGGAGGAAACCCCAATCCAGAATATAGAATCAGTAATGACATATGGAAGTTATGGTATTTATATCTGATCCATCCAATGTAAAAACTGACCGCTACTCTTCTTACTTACTTACAAGTGAATTTTTGACTTGATTTATGCAGTGAACTCTGTGACATCACAGTGGATCCACGTGGTTAAAAAAGACTGTTGGTGGACAGGCAGGATGACAGTCAAGCAAGATTATCCAGTTACAATTTTTCCATTCACCATTCAGCTACTGTATTGCTATCTCAGCATCTCTCTGATGGATTACCATCACACTTTCAAGGCGCTCCTGCTCTGCCGGTAACTTTGACGACCATTAAATCAAAGTTTAAACATGTTCAGATCTCTGGTTGATGACCAAATACCTTCAGAACTAATGGCGCTCCCATCAACCTTAGCTGTACATGAGAGTAAAGATTCCACATGCCAAACAGGATGTCAGCATCCTGATGCTGGATAATGTCTCTGTATATCTCAGCAAATAACATCTTGCGTGAGATTAAAACTCGTATTTTCCTTTAACTCCTTGAATAACCGTAAAAACCTTTAAATACATCGTACCACTCTTTGTACTGTTAAACTAAGGCCACATTCAGAATCCTCAGGGACAGTCCTGAAAGCAGCGTGGAAACAGAGGTGAGCTGATCCAAAAATAGGTTTTATGTCCTGCCTGTGGTGGTTTGCAGCTCTGTGAAATAGGACTGAAACCAACACAGTGAACCGCAATCACCCAATGTATACAGCTCAGTCACTCCCCTATTCATATGTCTCTCTCAGCCTCATTCACATGAAGAATGAATTAATGAAGACACTCCACCAGGAACTGCACAAGTATATGCGAGCACACAAACACAAACTGTCCTGACAACACCTCAACCACAACAGGTACACACACTGTTGATTGTTCTTCCCTCTAACGTCATAACTGCAGACTGTGGAGCCAACTCATGCACTTGTTTGCTCTCTGCAGGAAGGAACCCCTGACTTATTTAACAAGAAAATACAAATACAAGAGGCCAGCTGAATGAGCCCTTTATTGTTAGCATGGGCGTGCTTTAAATAGCAAAATGACTTTTTCTTACTCAATACAAATGCGGTGACACTGGTGCCGAAGCCTCCAGGACAAATAAATACCTGTACTTTTCCCCTCAGCATACAGAGAGCGTGTGTGCACGTATACCATTAAATGGTGATGTTTGCATGCCCATGTCCCATGGCTTTTTTTTTTTAAAAAACCTTCCATAATGTGTCGACATTTCGCCGCGGCTCAGTGTCCTGCATCACATTTTCCCTGTTACAGATGTAGCTCATGTCTGCCCTGTATGTGAGCAGCATACATGCTGTTGCCCCGCTTTGTGTGGTAATGGAATAAGTCCACGCACGCACAAACACACACACGCATGCACACATACACACACGGTCAACAAACTGGACAGCATCCACTTGGGCTGTAAGCTCTATAAACCAACGCAGGGCAACAAGGTCACATAGTTAGAAACAGAGCCCAAGTGTGAGTCACACAGTTAAATGTGTACTCTTAAAAACTCTGTTGGCTTGGTGCTGTTGGAAAAGCCCACGATATAATTCATAATTATAATTAAAGTAAAAAAACACAAACAACCATTCAATACAATTATCTAAATCATTTGCATCACGTAGCATCACGTAGCATTTGCAGCAGTGGATTCACACAATAAACCTGGAATTTCCATGATATTCCAATGATGATGTCTTCACTTAAAAGGTAGAGTAGGAGATCATTTTCTGGAGCCGTTTTTTTACGGTCTTGCTTAAAAATAGACGTTTTTTTGGGAAAGCTACTGCCAAGGAAAAGGCTGACGCAGAGCGATCCAAGACCAGGGTGAACGACGGTGCTGCGTTTGAACGCTGGCGACAACTGAAAGCCCAGAAAGCGCTGATGACATGGTGGCGCTGTTTCTACTGGACCGGTAGGTTAACTTTATGTCTTTGTGATCATTTGAGAGTATTTGTTGTTTTTCATCATCACATTGTCAATAAAACAAGTATCCAAAAAAGTTAGTTACCCATGCTGCGCAGTGCTCGTGAATCTGTGCTCTGAAGCTTTGGAGAGAAGTCAAAATGAAATCAAAATGCAGCCTGCTTGAACAGTTTTTTCCAGGATCTCCAACCCTACCTGTAATAAAAGTTGTACTCTGATTTACCATAGCCTATTCTAAATCAAGTTGTTATTTCTCCGTCTATTCTGCCCTGCTAAAAAATCAATCGTTATGGTCTGTAACTTACAATTTCCTAAATAAAAAGAGTGAGAATATTGTCTTCTGCTCAAACATTCAAAAACAAACAGGGAAGTAAAAACACAGCAGAGCAGGCCTATGAATCCATCTCTGAGACAATGATGTGTGTTAATACTGTTTGACATTTAGCACTCACTGTCAATTGCTTCTATCTTGATGGCTATTGTGTACATACAGTATAACAGTGTTCCTGTGCCAAAGAGACAAGGGATCAAGCGTTAATCATAAAACACCAGCTCCGGTCGACTGATTCATGCTCTTTCACAATACGTATGAAATATTACCTTGACTCGGTTTCTTCTCTGTCTCATCTCTGCAGCCATCACGGAGAGGAGAACCCCCCTAACCAAAAAGAATCAATGAAATATGTGGGCAACAAATGCACTATTCAGAGTTCTATTACATACTGTATTTTTCCACAGAGGGCTAAGCTCTAATGATTACCATGGTTCTATAATGTTTATGGTCATTTATATGTGGACGGTTCTGCCAAAGAAATCCTTATTTAATTCTATAGAATAGTTCAGTGGGTGTTTTTTTCTTTCTTTTCGTTTCCTAAGCATCCATTTGATTACAGAACCATAGCTTACAAGCGGCACTAGGAACATCATAAACAGTTGTTTAAAACAGCTTTCATTTTTCACCAGCGATCGCAGTCTGCAGAATGTCTGCAAATGAGGGGGTGTTTTGCTGATGTATGGCATATTTCCCATTGCAGTTCTAAAGAAGAAATCCATGTGAACCTACTAATTTAGCACACTTCTAACAGTCGGTTTTCTTTGCAGGCTCATTAAATCCATGTGTCTAATGAACAGCCTCTTTAGCAGCTCTCTGTCTCTGCATGTGTGTGTGTGTGTGTGTGTTCATGGTGATGTTCAGCATATTTTATTTGTTCTCTAAAAGAAGTTTAAAGTTCAGTTAGACAAAGTTATTACTAGGCACGGGAATATTTAATGCCACCATTATCCTGACCAAAAAATAATTGTGATTTGGGCTTATTATGGCATTAATCGTAAAAAAAAGGAATTCTGCTTTTAACAGTTAGAGTGGGTTTAAAACATACTTAAATGACTTTACTTTACATTCTGGTAAGGAGCCATTTCTTTGCGCTGCAGACAGGAAAACTAGGTGGCCTTCCTCATGTTGTATTTCAAAATAAAAGGACTGTATGCTGTTGAGCAAGACAGCACAAGAGGCAGCTGGAAATACTGTAGTAGCTTAGCTTAGCACGGCCGAATGTAGGAAACAATCCATAAACGAATAAGAAGCACATTTCATTTGACCAACAACTGTAACTATAAAAAGGCCACTTTTTATATGTTTTTTTGTATGGATTAGTCTAAGAGAGAAATAATGTGTTAATTAGAAGAACTATTTCCCCCCAGTTTTTCATTAATTCATTCATTCATTCATTCATTCATTCATTCATTGTCTACCACTTTATCCTCCACTGTTGAGCATTTTAAATCGTCTTTAAAAACCTACTTTTACTCCAATGTCTTTGGTCAGCCTCGGTTTTTAAATGTGTTCTATAAATACATTTGAGTTGAGTTGAGTAAAAGCTCTGAAGTTGACCTGTATACGTAAATCTGAGCTAAATTAAACCTGCTTTCACGGCCCATCTCACAAGCGTCTTTGTGATGAGACATATCAGACAATAGAGACCATGTCGTGTCATGTGTGACCCCCCTGTTGACAGTCGCTCATGAAGTGTGGCGTTAAAGACGATCCAAAGACTCAAGATCACTTAGTGCGTGGTGTAGTGTGGACGCACACAGACCCTCCAACTCTGTAAGTCATGTAGTTGTGAACTTGGCTTTAGCTCAGCCTCCATCATGTCTCCAGCAACGTCGCCTTGCACATGCGAGACTGCTATCAATCTTTTCATCTCACTCTTGGCGAGGAGGCAAATGAGCATATTTTCTCATATTGTCAAAATGTTCCTTTTGGACATTTAATCCGTCCAGTTTAGCGTTCAATGATGATAATCGTTACCACGTACTTTCCCTTGCCAGTTACAAGTATCTATGATAAATGGCACGGTATCAAGTTCTTACAATAAATATAAATTTGACCAGAAAAGGGCCAAATTTCTGACATTTTATTTCGTAGTTAAGTATTACACTGAGCCAAAACAGAGTATAGCTAAGAGAGGGGGGAGCAGGGAGATGGTGTGGGGAGCGTGGGGCTGTAGTTCATGAGCCGGTGGCCCATCTGGTTTATGTTACTGAAACCCCCTCCTCAATTAGACTCAGCATGATGTCAATAAAACGTCAGACTGGAGAAGCTATCACTTAGCTAAATTGGGCCTGTCAAGTATTGTTCTTTCCTCAGCATTCCAGCGGGGAGTATCAGTCTGAAATGATTTGTAGTTTGATTAAGGTTACCACGACGTGCCATTTCTGATTTGATTTGGGCACATGCCTCCGAAACGTTGCCATAATCATTTCTTGTGTATTACTGGGGGTATCATGCATATATACATCAAAACTATTTGGTCCAAATGTGTTTAGTTCATCAAAAGCAAACATGGAACACGAGCAAAGGGATTTAGAACTTCGAGTTAACACGTCCTGTGGTAATGGAAGCAAATGTTTTGCATGGAGATTCCTACCAGTGCCCCAAAAGCAAGTAACAAAAACAAGACCGACTGGTTCATCAGGTATTCATTCATGACAAGATAATGATCAAGAAACACAACAGCTGTTGATTCACTTGATGTGCAACAAGACTTAAGCCCCATGGAGCTGCTTTGGGACAGAAAGTGAAGCCCTGAAAAAATAGCTAAATATGTGCTGGGAAGAACTTTTCAGACAATGTTTAAGTCCCACTGTAAAACACCAACGTCACTGAACAAGTCACCACTGGTCAAAAAGTCCAGTAAAAACCAACCACTTCATGCTGTATTTGCCTCTTGTGCCATCAAGTCTGAGAGTTGTGTTTGAATTACAAACTTCATGCCATTGGGCAGTTGATATTTGTGTTTCGCTTCACATGCAGGGTGAATTTATTAGGATTCTCCTCTTTGCTACGAACCATGGATCCTGCAGGGCCTGTGCACGCTGATGCTCGGGATTATTATTGTAATTTCACATGCTTGTACCGTTTGCAGGCATGTTTGCAAAGTCAGTCCAGGGCCAGAAAAACGATGATCCATGGAAAAGGTGACACATTCATAACTGCTCCCACGGGTTAAACAGGAGAGTCCACACCTTCTCAGGAACGCAGAGGCCCACTAGCCCCACGTCTGACAACAATTACCACATGAATTTTAGCATATTATAATGCCAAACACCTTATCTGCAGACCGCTTATTTGGTTTTCAGCCAGCCTGGAGATCATCAGCGCACAATGCGTTGGCTATTTGGTGTTTTCATTCAAATTAGGCTCCAAACAAAATCAGCTGGAAAACTCAAAATTAACATAACAGATGCTTAGAAAGTGCAGTGATACGAGGCCCAGGGTCCCTGTAAATCACTAAACTGCAAACCCGCGAAGCCTCTATCACATCACATCTCAAATTCCAATGTGCCCCGTGAACAGAACGATTGAATCACATTTTGTGAAAACCTGACAGCCACAATTAACGGCAGTGCATGGAGAGGATAGACAACCTATTCTCTGCCTCTGAGCCAATGCCAGAACACTGATGAAGGTTTAAGAACGCTGGTGATTGCTGTAATTGCTGTGTAGCAGGGGTCTATTACAGGCTCAAACACGGAAATAAAAAAAACTTTAATACTTGGTTGTTTCTATGGGAACCCCTCTAACACTGTAAAGATGTGGTCTTGGTTAAGTGACAGCCTGTGCGCTTAGCTTTTTATGGTACAAGTGTGACTGAAAGGCTTCGCTTTTAAATTTGAATGTTCTATATGGTGCGTGCACGTCTGGAACATACTTTATGAGCCACACATACAGGAGTGGGCAAAATCATGGAAATATAGCTACGTCTTAGTCATGGGTAAGGATATGGGTCATGTCAAGTTGCTGATTAGCTGAGCATAAAAAAAAAAAATCACAGTAAATGTCCAACAAGCAATATCACATGGAACGCTCGTGAATGTAATTCTTGTCTTTCATTCGTCACGTCGTCATGATTTATGAGATTTGACTTCTCTGGAGTTTACATAATTATCTCCGATCGACAACTCCCCATATCTTTTATATCTGACAGATGCTGCCCTCCCGTATTGGACCTCTGATGACTTCTTTTTCGAAAGCAGCGTAAATGTGACTCTAAGTTGTTTTTTCCATACATGCATATGTCTACACCCCGCAGACGAACATTATAATTAGCATCTCTGTTATGAAGAAGACTGCTTTGTTTTGGTTTCAACGTTTAGACAGCGAGTCACAACTGAATTAAACGATTACAGTACCAGTTTGACTGGTAGAGGTTTATTAGTTGGTTTTTCCATGCTTCAGTCTTCCACAAACAACAAAGGTTTGAGCTGACTTCATCTCATGTCATTAGATTATACAAGAAAATATACATTATTTGAGTGGTTCTACCTGTTTGCCTTAATGGTTGACATGCATTTCCCTAAATATGAATCTGTCTATTTCTATCAATCAGTCATAACTATGCACCATCACACACTGGGTGAAAGGTGAGATATATATAGTGACCCACTGATAGAAAACCCTTGGATCAACAGTCAATAGGTCGCACCCATGGTTAGAGTAATCATATTTTCACATGATTATTGTACAAAGCAAAGTGCGTTCACAACTGAATAAGACATGGAATACTGACTTGTCCAATAAAAAAGTCACACATTACATTTTATGACGTGAGGCTGGTACCACTTTTGTGTTTGGTGCACTCCTAGACCCAAAACCAGCCCGAGTTCTCTGTATGTCAACAAGGTGAGCTCATGGGAAGTCCCAGATTCTCCCATGTCGGATAGACAGAGAGACACATTCTCCCAAGCTCTGGCAGTCCCGTCCCAGGCTTTTTCTTTTTAGAGGCTTCTAATCCTGGCGGGTCCCTCTCCTGACGTCACGGGGGCCCTCCCTCCACCCTTCTGTCGGCTGATGTGTGGTACACACACGCTCATTTCCTCCGCAGCTCACGAACACCAATCTCTGCTCCGGCCCTGACGTCTGACTCTCTGATTAAGGCAGACTGCCTCATCAGCCTGAGAGAGTTAGACTTTGGAGCAGAGAGGTGCTGAGTGAAAGTGTGGGCTGGCATGGGCATGAAGCACCCAACTATTTGCTCTTCACTACTTCCCCTCCTGTGAGTCTCTTAGTCGGCTGCCTCACTGACATCATGTGACCAGGAAGTGTGGCTCCCGTCCATTTCCCCTCCTGACAGAAAGGAAATATTGTAACAGAGGGGCCGGCGCTGGGCTCTGTTACGTCGCTGGTTAAAAATAACTGGCATATTTAAGGCTGCTGAGGAATCCCAGGGAAGGCAAAGTCTGGACAGCCTGCCGCCCGGCAGGAGCTCCCTCTCTCCTCTCTGTCTTTTTTTGCTGACCTCTCCTTCTCTCTGCTTCCACTTGTAAATCCATTTCACCTCACCCAAGCCCTGCTACATGACCACGACCACCACTCTAACCCACAATCACGTTTTCCAACACTGCTGGAAACCCCCCACCTGGTGAAATGACGTGGTAAAAGCTCAGTGTTGGTTTGGTTGCATCTAATTCTGATCTGTTCAACAGTACAAGTTTGGCTGAGAATGTCCAAACAAACAGCACTGACTCCATATTATGCATTCTATCAGACAGCGGAACTAAAAATGACCACAACCACTGTTAAATTTGTGTTTAAATTCAACTCAACTGCAACAGCAAATTTGTTGTGTGGGAAATGTAACCACTGGCTAGACTGCTAGACTGACTGGATCATGTTCTAGTATTATCATTTCTATTCACAAGGATGTTGGCTGTACAAAACTCAAACGTATAATAAAGTGGGTTTAAAGCCGCGTTTCTATCATGGTAACAGTACCTTTACTTGGGAGGTGGGGTGTGCACTTTGACCTTTGCCCGATGGATGCGGCAGCATGGCGTTGCACCCGTGCACCATCAAAGACATTAAACGTGACACAACAGACAACAACATGACGGAGGACATCCAGCAGTTTGTCATCAAGTTTAAAGAAACAGCTTTTCTGTCACCCAATCAGCTGACTGTCGTGGGTCTAGCTCCACCCCTACCGAACCGTACCATTATTAGTACTATTAGTAATGGTAATGCTAAAAAAAACATACTGAAGCATTTCAAACAAGTTACAGGACAAGCTTGTAGTTTGAGTCACACATTGATATCATTGTAAATGTCTTGGCTGACACTTTCACCAAAAGTGATTTACAACACTGAAGCCTCAGAGCTTGACGTGTGATTATTCTTGGTGCCAAATCTGCTTTAAAACGTGACAGAGATCAGGTAAAGTGGAGCGCTGAAAGTGGGCAGAAAGTGCAAACTAAGGCGTTGAAGGTATTAGGTGTGGAAAAACACGTACACTGTCATCACCTTAGCAACATTAGCATCTCTTGCTACAAAGTCAGCCACAGTGGAAACTGTTCTGCTAACCTACAATAGCTTCCTCACAGCACAAACAAACTAATGTCAGAATTCTGGGCCATGTGGTAAACATGATAACCATGGTTAGTTCACGATCCATCGGGTGGTTTTAGATCTCACGGCTTCTTAGATCAATATAGAGTGTAGGTGTGGTCAACCATGTCTTTATCTGAGGCTTTTTAACGACAACACCTACTGTTTTATAATACCTCCGCCTGTTCAAAATGGGACAGGAGAAAACCGCAGGTATCACAAACTGCAGCGATTGACACATAATAATTAGGAAACTGTTTTGATTGTGAATTATTTGTTTCGGTCATTTTTCACGCAACAATGCAATTCAGCACACATGGCGTCCAGTTTCTTGAATTGCGATCATTCATGCCTGTTCTGTTTTATATCACAGCTAAATGTGTTTCTTTTGTTTTGCTTTCAAATACCTAATCAATTGTATGGTTTTCATCATTGTTTTTTTTTTTTTATGAATTTGTCATGCCTCAGTAGTGACTTATGAGTTAAATCATCCTTATACAATAACATTAGGAGACATGTTGTGCAGTACCAGTGAAGTCGTCTAATCCAGTTTGAAATGGGGAATTATGACTCTAAACTAAAAACACTGAGGTTTTAAGACATGCGCTGCCAGAAGGACTCTTCGCTGCTTTTAGGACTTCAGTCGGTGCCGTGTTGCGTGAACTCTTCAAAGGTTCTTTGGCCTTTGCAGTGGGAGTAACAACAGACATAACGTTCATACATACACAGTGTAATTGTATTAGAGCTAATGTGAAATGAAGTGCAGCGATGGAAATCAGAAAAGGCTTGAGTCAGCTTTCAAGAATTAAGGAAAGGAATGAAAGCTATTTTTTAATTACCGAGCAGCATCTGGAAGAGAGCACTGAAAACCTCAATATCTGGAGTTATGATTAGCTGGTACTCATATTCACTTGGGTGCGTTCCAAGAGGAGGAACTGGACTGAGGAGCACCGGGGATACCATGTCAGTCACATGCACACTAAGAGTGGAAATACCAAATACAAATCCTGTGTGGCTCAGTCATTGGGCTATTCACACTCTATTTACATTATATCAGTGTTCAGAACTATGTAACTATGATTATCACGTGGGTTTGATGATGTGACTATCACCATAACCACAGACTTTTTCAGCTGTTTCTAAAATATTCACCGGATCAGTCGAGACTCTCAAAGCCAAGAACAACACCTTTGCGCTCATTTTTAAATTGATAATTGTGTTGAAGGTGTGTCTTAGGGTCGGCGCTATGACATCTTTATTTGATCCACGCGTAAAAAAGCACAGAGGAACAATATCATCGGGTCATTTGTTGACACTGATGAGAGGCAGAAATTTTCCATTCTTAAGTGTCAAGTTAGCACTCGTTGTCGATACAACAACATTACCTCAGTCTCTCCACATCTGGTTCTCCGCATATCAGACTTATGTCGCCAGCGCCTTGAACACAATCGCAATATCTGGACTTAAGTTACAGATTAAAAGATTAATTGTGGGCAGGGTATTGCGGCCTGCTTCCTCGTAATCCCGGAATAACATTTAGTTAGCGTGAATGATAAGACAACTGACTACAATCGGCTCACCGAATAAAATAGATTGACATTATACAACCAACATTGTGTAAACTGTAAGCTGACTCTCCCCACACTAAAGTCCATAGAGAAAATTTGCGATGTTACATCAAGACACACAGGAGTTGTTAATCCACTGCTGCATCCATCGCTAAATTCCAAAGTGTTATCTTGTACCTCCAGGGTTTGTTTGTTTGTTTGTTTGTTTGTTTTAAGATAAATGACACAAACATAGCAAAGGTGCCAGCAGTACACCTACAAACACACATTTCTCCTATGAACTTTGGTGAGGACGAGCGAGCGGTTTACAAACTTCAGTTTCTCATTTACAGGTGTTGATTTTATGAGGTGAGACCTTTACTAAAGTAAGCAAAATCAGTTTTTCCTTCAGAGAGAGTGAGTGTCTGGGTCGCAGGCACGGCAATGCTGGCACACACAGTCTGTGTTGTGTCGGTACCTCATAACTATCTCTTTAATACTGTAAACGCTGCATTAACATATTCCATACAAATGACGTGGTTTGAGTTACTTAAGCAGCTTGACTTCATTGTGACAGGAAAAGCTCACAGTGGTGTCGCCTTCTCCTTCTTTATCTCGCTCCTCTATCCCTCCTTACTCTGTCATTATTGCGATGCAAAGCACCTCCGCTGTCAAAGTAGGGCCTTTGTTTTCCGGGATCATTTTCAAAACCATTGTCTCCCGGGCATAAAGAATATGGTTATAATGACACGGCTGCCATTGTTCTCCTACCTGCAATATAGGAAGCAGGACTTTAAGAACAGCCCAGGTTTCAAGCCATCACTCTGCAAACTGCGGAACGGAGTCAAAGAGAATGCACATATTAGTGTTTGGACACATAAGTGTCTCACTGTAAATATACCGAACAATAAATCATTGCCCAACAGGATACAATTTCTGTTTACAAAGTTGCCCTGGCATTGTTGTCTATATTTTTCCCACCAAGCGACTGTTTGCCCAACCAAAGCACGGTGCACTCATTCAGCTTCACCCAGGGAATGAAGACACATACGCCGGCGAGCATGTCCTGGTGGAGTGACAGCGTGTTTGTTGACTTGCCTAACGGACAAGATCCTGATGCAGCAGGATCAGCAGCAAGTGCTTTGTTTGCTCTTGCACTGAACTCTTGAGTTTATGTGTCTAATTATGTTGGATAGAGAGGTTTGTGTTAGCTCGCTAGCTCTGAGCAAACACTGCCTGAACCCAACTCAAACTCAACACTGTTCCCATGCAGGTAAGGTAAGTAGTGCTGCTTTATGGAACTTTTCTTTCCTTTTTTTTTAACTTACTAAGGCAATGTTTACAGAACAAGATATGAAATACTGCTTTAAAACATAAAAACTGAAATTCTAACTTTACATTGTGCATTTCCTATGCACACATTTGTCTCGGCACGCACATGCAACAGCAAATACTTGTACGCTACCAGTGCTGCCTGCCAAATGAATTCACTGTGACCAGCTGTAAAAGTAAAAAAAAAAACAAAACAAAGAAAGAAAGCAAAACTGAAGGAAAATTAAACACCGCTTTGTGGGTACACGCATGTGTTGTGGGTTAGCTGCTCCTATTACAATCCAGGGATGTAATTTTAAACCCAACATGGGAGTGCCCATAATACTTTGCATAATTACATACAGTATAGACAATCTTGTACTACACATTTCTTCACTTGCATTCAAATGTATACAGAGTGTATGTTCAAGAAAAAGACCCAGTGAATGTGTTCTGACAAATGATAATGTTCATTAACTCTACTATTATGATTAAGTAAAGGTTTGAATTGAATAATAACCATTTTATTTATTCCTTAATTTCAATATTTATGACTAGAAATCTCCACTATGTTTTTGAACATGATGCATTATTTTATTTTAATTTATTTAACTCTTGTGACTTCTTTTGATCCGTCTTTATACTAAGGAATGTTTGTTGTTGTTGTTAAATACTTTTCTTTACAAATAATAATCATTTTCTAACCTAATCATTTGACTGTCTGTCAGATTAATTATGCAGGTGAGGGGGTGTGTAAACTGTGACTCCACAACAAACAACAGCCCCCGGGCCCTGGAGAAATTTCATCCGGCCGTGTTTTGACTAAACTTTATTTTTCTGTTTTCTCTATAGATTCCTTTTTTTTTTTTTCAAACTCTGGCACTTCTTGTTTATTTACGTATCCTAACACTACAGACAATAGTTAGGCACATGTAAGTGCTTTGACTTTTCCATGCAGGTGCTGTGTTTGCCTGCAGGTGACCCTGCGGACATCACTGGATGAAAAGTCACAGTTATTCCCACGTCAGTCGCTGAGAAAACGATGCGCTCCTTCACCCACATTTCACAGCAGAAAGGATAGGTGCCGTTGCTATGAATACAAACAAACCTCTCTCTCTCTCTTTCGCTCCTTCTCCCTCTCCCTCTCCCTCTCTCTCTCCCCCCTCCCCCCACGTGATGTTTTTCCGCGCTTGTTGCCCGGCAACGTAGGCGTGTCCAGCTCCCAATGATTTAAGGATACCACTCTCACGCGGTTTTCTCAGTTCAGGCTGCCGGTCCGTGCGTGGCGACAGGCGCGAGGGATTCCCCCCACCTGACCCCGGTAATAAAAAGATACGAAATAAAAACATTAGGGAAAAAAAAGAAAGAAGTAAAATAGCTTGCGCGTTAGAGAGTCAAGTCAGTTTGCAGCTGCACCACCGACGGCAACATGTCCTGGATCCTGGTTTAACCTGAGACACGGAGCAGAAACTTTTAACAACCGGGGGATATTCAACTTTAAAAAAGAGAATAGAAGAAGTGACAGGAATCCATTGATGAGGTGCGGACCGAGAGAAACTTTTTTTCTTTTAAATTAAAACAATTTTTCCTCTTCTCTCATGGACTACAACAGGCTGCTGCATACATGTGTTCACAGCTGCTCCGGGACCGGGATTTACCTCCTGTTCTCTGTCTTTTCAGGCAGCCTCCCAATGACGTCGAGATGGCTTTAGGTGGAACTCTTCTGCCCTCCATATCCACGTTCGCCAGCGGCCCCACTGTCAAGAGCAAGTCCATAGGAAGTGCCAACTCAGTGAGTAAACTCCACGGTCACTGTGTCTGATCTGCCACACACACACACACACACACACACACACACACACAGACACAACATCCACACGATCTGTGCAGGGAGGATGTGCATGGAGACACACACATACTGTGTATTCCCTAACCATCACAACTAAGTGCCTATAACTCTAATTCTAACCCTAAAATCAGGTCATAACCCTGAACAAGCTCATTTAAGGGGTGTCAGAATATAAGGACCTGCCACAGTGTCCTCACTTTCCTCAAAAATGTCCTCACTCCCTTAGGTAGACACGTTTTTTGGTCCTCACAAAGATACACATAGACACAGACACACAGGTTGGCACTGTTACTCTTGTTAAGACACTTCATTTGGACACTATAAACAAAGCATTAAACCTGTCCTTAACCACAAGCAGTTTAGTGCCCAACCCTAAACCTTAACCTAACCACACAACTAACCACAGCCCTTAACCAAAACCAGTTCTTCAGAAATGAGGTGCTGCCTCGTTAAGACCTGGTTCTGGGTCTCCCTTGAGTGAGACACACACAGTCTCAGAGTTGGGGCTTGACATCAGGTTCTGTCGGGGTATGCACCAGTTAGTCCAGTGTGTGTGTGTGTGTGTGTGTGTGGCCTCATAACTTTAAAGTTAAGTTGTTTGCCTCTCAGCATGTCCAATGAGGTGGCAAAGATTCACTCAGACTAAGATAAATGAATAAAGGCGAGAATGATCGACTACATAAAGAAATATGACGCATTTGCAGAAGAGAATGAATATCAGACGATAGAAGTTGTGAAAATTCCGTTTTTAAATCAGATCACCGCCGCAGGCAACTTGAAAAGTTTTTTTTCCCTATGAGCTTGAAACGCTCGAAACATCTCCACAGAGAGAAACACCCTGACGTCCAGCCACAATATGTGGTTTATTATTTTTGAAAGGCTGCTCAGCAGGTTGCACATGGGTTTATGAGTCTTTCCCTCTTAAGCCTGATGGTTTACTTTACATTCATCAGAGACAAGAGTGTCACCTCATTTCCCAGTGTGTGCCACTCCTGCTGCTGCTTTACCATGTGTGTTGTTGTTTTTTGTATGAATATGACAAGTTTGTATTCTGGGAAGTTGAACTGTGTCAAGGACACTTGCTGTACCAGAGCTGCCTCGCTATAACCACTTTGTATTATTCACCCAGATTCCTTCCTCCTTGAAGCATTGACTTCCAGTTGTATCCAGGGATGAGACAGCAATAAACAAACCTCAGCCTAGTTTACCCACAGATCTTGCTGCAATACAATTGTTTTGTTTAATTTAAATCCTTGGTTCGCCACCAACATTTGAAAATGTCATCAAAATCTTTCCTTTTTTACTTTTTAAACATGCTGCTCACAAACACACCAAACAACATAAACTCCTTGGTGAATTTTGGAAATATTTCCTTCGAGTTACTAAAATGCTGTCATAGCTCGCCAATATACAGTCCAAGTGATTTATTTTGAAGTGTCGCTAGGGGGAGGCTGCGTCTCTTTTTAGATATTCCAGGACCTTGTGATTTACAATATAACTGTTTT